>NC_067144.1:65570609-66290609 GCF_903995435.1 Acomys russatus | reverse complement strand
CCAACCAAGGACAGTGCGTGCAATAAGCCTAGACCCCTTGTTCAGATCTAGCCAATGGACAGCTCTTTCTCCACCATTGTAGGGAGAGCAGGGACTGCCTCTGACACAACTCTGGTGCCCTCAGTTTGATCACTTCTCCTTGGTGGGGAAACCCAGTGGCACACAGAGGAAGGGGAAGCAGGCTATCCGGATGAGACCTGATAGGCTGTGGTCATATGGTACGAGTAGAGGTCCCTTCTGTCAGAGGTGTAGGGAAACCGAACAGGGCGGAAGAGGGAGGGAGGATGGGAATGAGAAGATACAAGCGAGGGCTTAACAGTCGGGACGTAACCTGAATAAATTGTAATAAATTAAAATTTAAAGAAAGGAAGGAAGGAAGGAAGGAATTATCACTACTGACACATTGTAGAGGTGCCTTCCATTACGAAGACTGACTTGGGTCTTCAGTGCTTTTAACTTACTGCAGTGTGGCTTCAAAGGACTAGGCATTGTGATTGTTTGAGCTCCTCGGTCCCAGGGCAGAGTGATTTGGCACAGTAAGTGGGAGCATATTACACCTTGGCATCCCAACCCTGATGACCGTAGACGAAGAGGCACTTGGAAAGAGAAACCACTTCCGTAAGGCACAGACACGGACAGGGCATGATAGAATTTTAGAAGATCCTGAGGAAAGCAGCTCAGGGCTTCCTGACATTCAAGCCGTCCAGCTTCCTACGCAATCACTTGCTTCGTTATAAAGAAAAAGAGTGGAGGGTGGTCATCCATGAGCTGCACTGCTACATCGTGAAGAGCAAATACCCGCTATGACCCAGAACAAATGAACCAGTGTAAAAAGCAATGCCTTCATACAGTCCCGCCACGCCGAGACACAGGTGCCTATGAAAGCTAGCTAACCTGGATAAAGGAAGGCTGGCGATTGGACCTCGTTGGCTGAAATGAAAAGTCTAATTGGCATAATAATGGATGTCTTACAGGGAAGCAGACAGAAAACAAGACTTTTGTTTCAGAATGGCTCAAGCTGGATTAACCCAAGCAGGAAATAGCAGCGGAAACAAGAAAAACCGAAGACAGATGCAAGGAGTCCACCGGCTCTGAAAGGCAACCGGTGTCTCTAGCTCCCATGCCATCTGCTTTAGCTGGCAGCCTCGCCTGCCACAAGTTTCCGCGTTTCAGAAGCTGCTTACAAAGCTACCCCGGCTTGGTGTGAGGGGTGTTTACTTTTAAATAGCGGCTGCCTCCTTTGACTGGTTTTAAAAATAGGCAAATATTCTAAAAGCAGAATGATGAATCACAGGATTGGGCCAAAAGGAAAGAAGGAAAATGAGTCAGGCGGGCTAGGAGCGCAGCTGTTCCACAAACATTTGGCCAAATCGGTGTAAAACATTTCCACCGTCATAATGGAGCAGAGTCCCTGAACGTGGTCAAGTCTGTTATGGCAATTCAGAAGCACACACCAAACAAACACAGCTATACCAAGAAACCTCTAGGCATATTTAATCATTATTTTTTTCTAACAGAAAATGAACAGTTTCTGGATAGATTTATAATGGGGCAAGATTCCCAGAATAACTGCATTTTTATTACAATTTAACTGCCAGATATTTATTGTCTATCATGTGCACAGTAGGGACTCAGACTCCATGCTGAACTGGAAAATCACTTTATCCTGAGTTTTAATGCTTTGAGAAAATAATGTGAAAGCACTGCGAAGGGCACAGACCAGACAAAGGCAGGGGTGAACCGCAGTGCTAGGCTAGGCTCCTCATCTAACATGCACAGGAGCCTGAGATTGCTCCCAGCACAGCCACAGGAAGGCCAACTAACGTCTATCCTAAGGGACTTACTTTTTTTTTCTTTTTAAAACTGTTTTGCCTATTTTGTGTATGGATGTTTTACCTGAGTGTATGTCTCTGTACCATAGGCATCTCTGTACCATAGGCATCTCTGTACCATAGGCATCTCTGTACCATCTTCGCATTTGGAAAGCTACTAATCTGCACTCTCAGTATATTCAGGTAATCAATTTTATTCCTTATCAAGTCTCTAATGGAGTGGAAGACCAGATAGTTTAGTTTTACAATTAAACTTAGTTGTTTAGGGGTTAAGGTGTTTTTAGGTCCAGAGAGATGTTTTAAGGTGATAATGATGAGATATGATAGATATTGATTTACATTCAGAATTTTAGACACACCAAGATAGAAAATATGTTTTTTTCAAGGCTGTCAAATACAAATAGTCAAAACACTAAGATATACTATTTCTGTAATTCCTGATTGTGTCATAGTTCTTCTTGCTGTAGGTAGTTTATTATATATGCATAATAATATAAATGTATATGTAAAATATTTAATAAAAAAGAAAATGTTTTAAGTACCTTTGCGTATTTTGTGTATGGGTGTTTTACCTATGTGTATGTCTCTATACCATATGCATGCCTGGTGCCCACAGAAGCCAGAAGAGGGCACCTGATTCCCTGAGACTGGCATTACAGATGTTTGTAAACCACCATGTCAGTGCTGGGAATTGAACCCAGGTCCTCCAGAAGAACAGACACTGCTCTTAACCACTGAGCTATCTCTTCAGGAAGGATCAACTACCCAAAGAGTTGTAAAGGACAGGGAAAATTTGTAATAAACATATTCAGTGCTGCCACCCTGGTATGAATGTGCATAATCACTGTAATTTATTGGAGACTTGGTTTTCTACCTGCAAATGGGCCTAATAACTTGTTTCAGAGCCTGGATACTGATGAAGAAATACACACATCAGTCGCTTAGCCTGAAGGAACCAATCATTAGCAAGGATGCATTCTTAATATACTTGAGTTTCCTTTCCATTTCTTCTCACTATAAACCCAACCAACGTGTGGAGATGAGGTAGGTGTATGTGTGCACACGTGTGCATGCACGTGTGCGGCTGTGGGGGACATTCTCATCTAAAACAAAGAGAATGTGTGTGAGCCAAGGTCACCATCTTGGCTTACTCACTTCTACCCTGACAGTTGAGGGGATTTTCCAGGAGCAGCCAGTGCCTTGTGTCTGATGATTTACTTTCTTCATCTAACCCTGCATTGAAGGAATATCGCTCCTTCATTTCCCCACCAAAACAGACACTTCCTTCGTGAAATGTTACCTGAAAAATCTGAACTCATATAGGAAAGTTGTTAAGTAGTTTTATTTAAAATGAAGACGGCCCATGCAGTTCTAATGCTGCATCATCATCATCATCACCACCATTGTCATCGTCATCATCATCACACCTCAGCTGTTCTTAGAGCATCACAGTTTTACCCTACATAAAAATACATTTTCAAGTTTTGCGTCCTGATTCCAAAATGTTATATGTGAATTCCGTAGAATGTGATGGATTTTCAGAGCCATAGAACTGAAGTACAGAAAGATGGATGGGGTGGGAACACTGACACGGTAAAAAGAGAAAGCTAGCAGGACACCCAGTCACTGTTGGTTCTTTATCACTAATAAACACCCCATTGCCTTGACCGGTGCCACTGCACATGAATAAACTAATGCTTACAGCAAGTTTTATGGTCCTTAGAAGCACTGCTCTGTTCCCTGTTATTGTCTCTGCCATTTTGCTAATTTCCATCATTTATCCTTTTTTTCTCTCAGAATGTTTTGACTTACTCAGCCTGTCGGTACTCAGTTTTCTAAAGGCATCCAGCACAGCATGCCACACACAGTTGGCCCTCTACACATGTAAGTTGCACACCTGTAAGTCCGGCCAATGGTATACTGCAATGTTAGGGAGAAAGAATGATATCTGCACTGACATTCATGTTTTTGGAAAAAAAAAAAAAGAAGATATAGTGTTTATTATATAACTTAAGCTTTTCTGGAACTTGTGGAAATCCTCCTGCTTCTGTCTCTTGAGTATATAGGTCTGTATCAGCATACACCAGCTCAAGAGCTGCTCGCCCTTCATGGGCCCTACCTCTGACTGGGTAGTGATACAAAAACACCCAGGACCTGGCTCTGAAGCCCTCCTCTTTATTAATTGTTGGTTTGAGGCAGGTTGTTTAGTTCTCTTAGGAAACATTTGCACAGCGGTTACAACATCTTCCTGTGGGGTTGTTAGCAGCATGAAGCTGAGGTGGGATAACACCAGCACAAGTGTCTATGTACTCCATAAACATTTACTTATTTTATAGCCTTTCTTTGAAGACTTAAGCAACAGATTCCAATCAAAACAAATAAAACTGATTATATCTCAAAGAATTTTCACTGATAATAGTGAACTCCAAGAGGCTGTGGATATTGTATTATTGATTTCATAAATGTGTGGTAAGCCTCAAAAGTTAAAAATGGCTATCATGCACGTATGGTACATACTCACTTTTAAGCAGATATAAGCCATATAATACAGGATAACCACACTACCATACACAGACCTAAAGAAGTTAAATAACAAAGAGGTCTCTACAGAGAATGCTTAATTCTCATGCAGAAGGACAAATAGTATAGACACCAAAAGCAGTTGAAGAAAGGGAACAAGATGGGAGCCTGCCATAGATGCTTCCGAAGACTCCACCCAGCAGGGGACCAACGCAGAAGCTGAGACTCATAGCCGAACTTTGGGCAGAACACAGAGAACCTTATGGGAGAGTTGGGAGACAGAAGGACCCGGAGGGGACAAGAACTTCACAAGGAGACCAACAGAGCCAACAAATCTGCAGAGACTGGGCTGCAGAGACTGATGCACCAACCAAGGACAATGCATGGAGAGGACCTAGACCCCCCAGCTCAGGTAGTAGACAGACAGCTCAGTCTCCATGTGGGTCCGATAATATGGGGAGCAGGAGGTGTGTCTGACATGGGACTCTGTTGCTTGCTCATTGATCACTTTCCCCAGCCGGGCGGCCTTACCAGGCCACAGAGGAAGAGGATGCAGGTAGTCCTGATGAGACTTGATAGTCTGGGGTCAGATGGTAGGGGAGGAGGGCTCACCCTTTCTGAGGACTAGGGGAGGGAGGAGAAACAGGGAGGGAGGGTAGGACTAGGAGGAGACAAGGGAGAAGGCAACAATTGGCATGTAAAGTGAAAAAAATTTAAAAATAAAAAAAAAATTAAAAAGTAGCTGGGCATGGTGTCACATGCCTTTAATTCCAGCACTTGGGAGGCAGAGGCAGGTGGATCATTGTGAGTTCAAGGCCAGCCTGGTCTACAAAGGGAGTTCAGGAGAGCCAGGACTACACAGAGAAAGCCTGTCTCAAAACAAACAAACAAAAAGAAAAAATGATGAAATGAAAATGAAAAATTCTGAAGTCAGACAGCTTATAATAAGTATTCACATTTAATTTGATGGATACAGAAGTAGACTGTCAAGAAACAGTAAAGAATTGAAATGGAGAACAAGGAAAACATGAAAAGGAGTTGATATTTTAATAGCATACACAGATGCCCCTCAACTTACAGTGACATTATACTAATAAACCTATCACAAGTTGAAAACTAAAAAAAAAAAAATGGCTGTCATGGTGTGCCTTTCCTTGCTGAGTCTGTCAGCATCCATAATTCTAGCAGAACTTTCATTTTTTTACTTTCTATTAAGTGGACACGTAAAACATTTAAACAACAGAACAGACTAGAGATTAAAATATAAACTTCAGTACTCACTTATGACTAGACAAAAAAAAAGAAAGAAAGAAAGACTTCCCAGAGTCTTCCTGGAGAAAAAAGATTAAAATTCTAGAGGGGAGAAAGTACCAGAAACATTTGGCCCTAGGGAGAGAGGGAGAGATAATACTCAAAGTAGGAAATGTTGATGTAGATGTAAGGAGACAGTGTCAACGACACAGCATCTAATTCAGTCTGTGTGATGGCCAAGTGTACTTGGACAGAAAAGTCATTGCACCACCATGTTAGAATGATTGTAGTGGTGACTGTCTTAGCTCAGCTGTTCTACAGAGTTCCCACTGATAGAACAGTGGGAATTTGTGTGTGTGTGAGGGGGGGTTGTTTGTTTGGTTTTTGGTTTTTTGGTTTTTCAAGACAGGGTTTCCCTGTGTAGCCTTGGCTGTCCTGGACTTGCTTTGTAGACCAGGCTGGCCTCGAACTCACAGCGATTCTCCTGCTTTTGCCTTCCAAGCACTGGATTACTTTAAGAATTCTGATAAAATAGGTCACAGGTTTTTAAACTAAATTGTGTGTAGTTAATTTGTGTCCTAATGTGAAAATTTCAACAACTTAATATTTTTTTAAATAAAATGTTAAATTATCAGCCTAGGCTGATGTGAGAATCCTTGGAAAGAGAGTGCTGTTGAGAAAATGAAGACAAAACTAAATTTACATGGAAGCGTGCTGCCCTTGTAACTCAGCTGAAAATAAAGAAGATTCTCGGGTAATTAAATGAAACCCTAACGCCTGTCCAATCCTAACTTCTGTCCTATTAGAAAGGAGCCTGTGATTCTCCATAATAATTCAAAGTGCAGGATTCATATTTCTTTTCAGCACATTTGTTATTGTGAGAACTGATTCAGTGGAGGACCTCTTTGAAGAAGTTAACATCTTGGATTGCTGGTTTGAAAACTCTATTGAGCTATTGAAGGCAGCTGCCTTTAGGAATGACAGTTATCCACACATCAGTTGTGAAGGGTTTTTACAGCGCTCTGGGTAGGGTGGCTATGGATCAGACTCCGCATATTTCTCCCCAAAGCCTGCTGCTGTATGTAAGCCTTGGAGGTCCACGGAGACGCTGAAGTCCTATAGCCCATTTTCTATCAACTAACCATCATTAGTTCTCTTTCTCAAAAGCCAAACTGTCACCCACTGGTTCCAACCCATCTTTCAAAATCTTTTTCAAGCTCCATCATCTCATCCTAAACCCAGACTCAGATTGCTTTGTATTGGTGTAGAAGATTTCTTCCATTTACTCCTCTCTCTCCACATCCTAGACTCTTCTACCACGTTTCTGCTCTTTTGTTATATCGGCTTCTACACTAACAAACTATGGTTTCGTGTTTTCTGAATACACCATGCTCTTCGTGACTTTTAGGTTTTGCTCACAATTTCTTCTTGGAATCAATAGGTAGAAAAGGAGCTAAAAGATGGTTTTTCTCCTATACATACATTATACCTACAGATGGCACCTTTCTATAGTCTACCCTCCAGCCCAGTTTTAGGGGCAGCTCTTTCAAAGGGCTTTGCCAATTGACATAGACTAGTAAGCAAATCTCAGCCTTTAAGGTCTAAGGAGGAGTCACATCTTGCTTCATTGTGTGCATCATGTCTTGCCCCATCTTGGGCATCCTAACCACTTTGACAGAGTACTAACAGCATAGGAGATAAGAAAGGTCATCCTCTTAGAGAGGCAATACAGCACTAGCTGCTCACTGGATTGCTAATCCCCAAACAACTGCGGGCCGCTACACTCTGAAGCATATCTTGGCATCAAGGAGCAGTGTGGAATGTCCACGGGGCACATGCTTCCTAGGAGTGCCTGTTTGTCTTAATACTCCACAGTTACCACAATTACAGGGACAACTTGAATAGTAAATTTGTATCGAGTGCTTGGCTAAATGCTTCACCTATGAGGTGGCATTGCATTCCTACGTCCACATGCAACTCAAGAATTCCAACAGGGCTAAGTAAATAGCTTACCCCATATCACACCAATAAGAATGAAGATGAACCCCAAATTACCCTTCTCTAACTCCAAAAGCCCTAACCTTCACCAACTGTCTCAGGAATATACTTTTTAAAAATCCTAAAATTACTGGAGTATTGACTATAATAGTCCCCTAAGAGTGAACGCCTGAGGATGGAGAGGTGGGTCACTGGTTAAGAACACTGCTGTGCAAGCCTGAGGACCCGGGTTCTAATTCCAGCACCGCCTGCTACATTGTACCCTGAAAATGCCTGCCTTTTGGCTCTAAGAGATCCAGTGCCCACTCCTAGTATCAATGTAACACATACACATGAAAGGGAGCAAAATAATAGAAACGAATAGATATGATCAAGATACATTTTATGTATGTATAAAATTGTCAAAGAATGAATGATCTTCAAAAAGAGAAACAAATATATCAATATTCACAAGTAAAATATGTCTCCCTTTTCCTTTGATTGCATATTCATCAATAGTATATCCAACAGTGTGGAATTAATAACTCCTCAAGAGGCCATGTGCTTTTATCCACTTGTTATTAAAGTGTAGAATATTTTCGTTTTTATTCTTCCTAAATATGTGGCCCACAGGATGCACACACTGGAATTCAAAAGGCATGTACAGCTTGCATGATGGCAAATGTTACTCTGTGTGCCTGTGGGAAACTCCATACACTCCTCATTCAAGAATTCAGAGGGAGTGTCCCAAATATCTGCAAAGCATCTTTTGATTAACTAACAACTTTGTGTGCATGGAAAAATTCCAAGTCCCTGGCTCTAACTAATCCTTGAAAAAAATGCTGCAAGTCTGACGTGTATAAACACGTTAGAAAAAAAGCTTCGTCCTCACGGTGAAGTAGTAAGTCTGCAAGATCAACATATCTAGGGGTAGGACCTTTATATCTGTTCTTTTTTTTTTTTTTTTCTTAACATTTTTATGGATTATTTGGTAATCTCACACATTTACAGAATGTACTTAGAGAATACCCATCCACCATTGCTTCTTTCTGAGTTCCCCTAGTGCCCCTCAAATCCTTTCCCTCACAACGTTATGTCCTTCTGTTTTTGTTTTACTAAACATGTGTTCTTGATGGACGCTGTCAAGTGGTATAACTCCGCAAGGTTGAAAAACACTGAGAACTGCCTTAGGTTGTAAAGGCAGACAGCCTTCCTAGACAACCTGAGAATCAGAAGGCTAAAATACTTCATCATGGTAGATTCTTTATAAGCCTTCCTAAGCATGTTTTTGTGGAAGTGGAGGGTAAGAATTACGTAAAGGGTAACCTGCTTTTAAACAGCTCTATTAAGAAACATGAATTTCAAAAAAATGGACATTTTGAAAACATTTAAAAGAGAAAAAAGACTGTAAATAAATTTAAATATATTGATTAAAAATGCTCAAGAACTCTCAGCCAAGATCAAGAGAATTCAAAGGCAGTGCCAAACAAATCTTGTTTACCTCTTTGAACTTCAAAGAAGAGTGAACTCATCCAGCCCAAAGATGGGGCTCATGTCACTCTAAGTCTTTGCTGGTGTGGTACATTTCTTTGTCTTGTACAAAATTATGTAATAATTTTACTTGAGTAAAGCAAGCTTTGTAGCTTAAAATTTCTTTGTAACCTTGATTTTTATAGTGGGATCTGTTCTACTCCTATGAGACTTGAATAGACGGGAAATTAGATGCCTCCTTATTTCTCAGATTGTGAACTTCCGTGTGTGTGTGTGTGTGTGTGTGTGTGTGTGTGTGTGTGTGTGTGTCTTAAGGGCTCCTCATTGCACACAATCCATTCCTTGAAATTTTGGAGCTATGAAGTACATTGAAATCTGAAAGGGGGTTTCTTCTACCTTTTAGAGAAGTAATAAGACATAATGAAAGAACTTGAACTTCTGAGGACCTGTGTTTGGGTCACATCTCCATTATTTAACTAACAACACCGTGTCAGGCCTTAGACTTCCACCTTGTAGATACAGAATGCTCATGGCTACACTGTATGGTTGTTTAAATTAGCACAAATAACATAGATGAGTCTCTAATGCAAAGAGAATCCGAAGGATAGTGTTGACTTCTATGTCGGTGTGGATCGTCCTGGTGCGAAAGTTTCGCCTCACTAGCGTCTTACAGAATAACCCTTGAGTGGGAGACACAGTACATAAAAACAGGTCATGGGACGAGTGTCAGAAAAATATACAATAAAAAGTTAAGGTTTCACTTCTCCATTACCTTGGTGACCATGGTGACCTGGGACACTTTAGGGTAGATGAATAGCTATATGGTCAACCAGTTTATGGCTGTGTCACACCAGGATTTCCAGAGCCAAATTTGTTACTTTACATTATTTTGGAATGATCCTGACACTTTTCACACATTAACCATGAGTGTGTGTGTGTGTGTGTGTGTGTGTGTGTGTACATACACGGGCAAGCGTGTGTGCAAGCCAGAAGACAACCTTGGGTGTCCTCGTTCGAGTGCCACCCATCTTGTTCTTTGAGATAAGGTCTCTCACTATGCTGTAAGTCGTTGATTAGGCTGGGAAAGAGAGCCCAGGGAGCTTTCGCTTTCTACCTCCCAAGTTCTGGATTTACAAATGTGCACCACCATGCCCAGCTTTTTTTCCACGGCCTTTAGGGAACTGAAGTCAGGCCCTCGTGTTTGCGTAGCAAGTATCACCCCAGGCCTGAAGCATCAATTGTTTAAAAATATCACTCCTAGGCAGACATACAGCAAGAGAGAAAGAATAACAGAGAAAATGAGACTTGGTTCTCAAAAGACCTGAGGTTTAAATGGTAATGGTTGACCAGGTGATTTTAACAGACGATATTAAAGTAATAGCAAAGGCTGATGCTGGTAACAGATGACATTAAACTAAGAGCAACAGCTGATGCCGGTGCTTGTAAACCAGACCTTCCTCCCACAGGCACTGTGACCTCCCGCTACTTGGGCCCCTTGTTCAAGGGTGGTGCAATTCCATATGTGTGTTAAGAGGTCACTGAGGGGAGCCATGACAAAAGGCTCTAAGTATGGCAGGCTCACCTCAGACCTTACTATTTAGAGAGGCCCCTCCTCCCCTGCCTCATTCATCATTCCTGCTGAAGTCTGTTTATTTCTCCGGAAGTGTAGGAGCACCAGCAAGAAACCAACATCACACACATGCGGCTGGAAAAGGCACAGTAATATTTTTATATTATCTAACTAACTGCCAGCTCTTAATAAGCCTTTCCCCGTGCCATTTTAACAATTACACAGTTTTCTATCCTTAGAAATTGTTATAGCTGTATAACTCTTATGCTAAAGAAAGCTAAAATGGCAAGAGGAGAAGAGGAGAAAGAATTACTAAAACAACCAAATCAAAGTGGCAGCCGGGGGTGGGGGTGGGGCAGGAGGAGGGATTCTCGAGGCATTTGTAGAATAGCAACGTGTGATGGAACGGCACACATCTTCCCGTCAGTTCATGCAAACATGCAATTTTAAACCTTCTCCACAGAATCACAAAATATGGTGAAAATCCTGGAAGAGCAGGAAGCAGCCCTTTCCCCTGAAGCGAAGTGTACCTGGGGCATCACTGAGGCTAAATGCGATGCGTACTGGCTTATCTGCAGGTACCCGGGCTGTACTGATCATGTGGGCACCTGAGGCCCGGCCTTCTCCTGGGTCTTCCAGCTGTAAGGACAAGACATAACCATCATCACTTCACCAAACGCTGTACTCTCACACGCCAAAGAAAGTTAGTAAGTTGCCTTTTCCCACATTGTAAGTATGTATTTGACCCATTTTCCTTTTTTTATTTTTGTTTTTTATTTTTTGGCTTCTACAAAAATTACCTTCTACAAAAATTCATACATCCAGAATGAATGAAATATGGTTTAAAAAATCTCCATTTCTGCCGGGTGGTCGTGGCACACACCTTTAATTCCAGCACTCAGGAGGCAGAGGCAGGCAGATCCCTGTGAGTTCGAGGCCAGCCTGGTCTACAAAGTAGGTCCAGGACAGCCAAGGTTACACAGAGAGACCTTGTCTCAAAAAACAAAAAACGAAACAAAAGCAAAAACAAAAAAACAAAACAAACAAACAAAAAAAAACCACAATTCCATTTGAGCCCAGAGTGGTCATAAATATCTTTAATCCCAGCATTCAGGGAGGCAGAGGCAGGCAGATCTTTGTAATTCAAGGCCAATCTGGTCTACAAAGTCAGCTCAGGACAGCCAAGGCTACACAGAAAGACCCTGTCTCGAAAATAAATAAAATAAACAAAAAGCCAAAACAAACAAACAAAAAACAGGATGCATTGTGGTACACACAAGCCTAGCCTAGTTGGCAGCAAGCCCCATGAAATAGTGGGAGAGCAAGTCTCAAAGAACAAAAAAGATAGACCCCGCAGACCAACTGCAAAGGTTGACTTGTGGCCTTCACACGCATGTGCACATGCATGCCTGCACACCCATACAGACACAAAAACATGCATACACACCAAGCCTAAATTAAATGAAATGTTTTGGGGACATAGTAAAGCATTAATATAATGGAATCTCTTAAAGCGAACTTCAGACCATTTTAAACCTTACTACAGTTGTAGTGTGGATATTATATTAACTCACCAATGACTTAGAAATCTATCAAGCACCGATGCCTAAGGTTTCACCTCTTTACAGCAGCATGCAACTCAAACCAAAGCCTGGCCATGGGATACACACCTGCCACCAGGTGGAATGTGGAGATAGAAGGGTCAGGCAATTCAAGGTAATATTTACTAAATAGAGAGTTTGAAGCCAATTTGTGCTATATGAAGCCTGTCTTAAACAAAGAAAACAAAACCATTCTATGAGTGTTTGGCTCTATCTATTAAATTAGTATTTACTTGATAGACTTAGAGACAATGAGTGGGAAAACATCCTTTGCATAAGTTGCTAAGGGAAAAATCGGCTTCTTAAGAGAATTTAACCCAATTATACCTTGAGGAAGATATTTGACAATTTGATGTTCAGTAGGACTAGGAAAAATGTTCTTATATTACATGATATGGTTAAATACACATTTTAACATTTATACTTCTGGTCATCTCTCTCCTCTCTATCTCATGTAGGCAGGAAAAAAAACCTGTGGAATATTTTAAGGAAAATGTCTCCAAAAATGGCAAAATATAAATAAGGTCTTCAGCCATCCTTGGCAGGATTCTGAGAGCTGTTGTAGCAGAATATTTTCTCATGGTCAGGTTTTATTTATTTTTTTATACCCTTTCCCATAGCTTTTCTGTGTCTAAAAATAGTATCCAGAACACCGAGTTTTGTTTTTGCAGTTACTTATGTGGGCAAGCTCAAGGCACACAGTTGTACAAGTGCACTCAGCTGTACATACATTTTGAACTGTCTTGGCTACCATATGGAAAGAAAATAGGCTTATATTAATGGTCCAGTAAAGCTTTTAAAAACACAGCAAATGTTTATGGGCCACTTAGAATCCTGTTGACCCCGTTAAGTTAAGCCTCATAACAGCTATGAGCACTGGACACTCTATACACCATGACACATGATTTTAAGGTACAAAAGGATGGTATCCTGAAATTGCTATGACTTAACACAGAACTTCTTGCTTTTACAAAAATAGCCGCCTGCATAGTTTCTTCTGCTTGGTGTCAAGTAATTCTTTTAGCCACCTGTTTCTGAAGAAATAGCACAGATTGCATCAAATTGAATGAAATAAACAAAAGGCCCACAAGTTGTAGCTGAAAGGGAAAAATCTTGCTTCTGGCCATCGCTACAGTGCCCAGTCGGCCTGTGCGTGACTTCTAGGGATGGGAAGCCCACAGTCTTCGGGTCCATCCCTTCACACTTGCCTGCAGCAACAAATGAAGGGCAGGAAGTAGAGGTCTGCCTCTGGGCTTTGCTCAGCAGACCTCGGCTCTGCTTTCAAGCTAGAGAAACAACACCGATAAACACACAGCTAGGCACAGGACAAGAGAAAAAAAAAATCTCTGCCTCAGAGAGGAGCATGTCGAGGTCCGCTAGATTTTGAGTTACACAGCATCCACAGCTTGCCTTATTCATTGCACCGCCTAAGGAAACCGGCTGCTGGTTCCTTCTCCCGCCCCTGTAACAGAGCCTTGGTTAAATTGCTGGTGCTCGGAGCGGCTAGTTGAGTTTCACACACCTGTCGCCTTACCTCACTTAGTTGAGAGTCTGCACTTGTGTAATCCAGGGCCAACCACTGCCTTGGCCAGTCGTTGCGTGTGTGCAGTCAGGACTCGGCGAGAGAGCAATCTGCTCCTGCTGCATAGCAGCCACGGCCACTCTGAGGAGCAGAGACAGCTGTCCCGGCTACACACTACTACCTGCTCTGCCCCGGACCCCAGCGTCCCATCCCACGGGACCTCCCTGTTCCGCTCCCTTGCACAGCCCCTCTCTCCTTTCCTTGCCAATCCAACAGCCAGGATGTTGTCATGTTTCTAGAAAAAGCAAGAGCAAAAGAAAAGCCCTCCTCCTGTCAGGAGCATTGATAAACAGCGAGTTGTAGGGCGTCCAAATGTTTTAATTCATTAGTCCTGGCAAACCTAAAATACAAACAGACTTGCTTCACAAGGCAGGAATGTCTTCGTGGTGACCCAATCCGTGTCTGTGTCTATTCCAGCAAACTGGCAAAGATAGCATGACTCTAGTCAGCAAAAATGTCAGCTCAGCTGGACCCAGCCAACTTGGACAGGCCGCTAGCTGACTCTTGGATCCTAGCAGTGTTGATCCCATTAATAAGGTGAGTTTGAGGGCTCAGCCTGGGCCTGAGCGTGATGACTTGATGCAGGCGATCGCTCACAAAAGTGGTCAGTGACCAGGGAACAGGCGGGCGGCCGTTCAAACTCTTTACAATTGTAAACCTGGATGTATTGGATGTTTAAACAAAACTGAGCCATGATCTTAAGGTCAAATAGTGAAATATAAATAATATTAAGAGAATGAAAAGACAAGCCACAAACTGAAAGAAAACATTTGCAAAATGCACATGGGAATCCAAAATATGCAAAGAAGTCTTAAAACTGAACAAAGAGACGACAGTCCAGTCCAAAAAAACAAAAACAAAATAGTCCAAGAGTTTTTTTTTTTTTTCAGCAAAGGTAAACAGATAACACAAGTAAACCTATGGAGAGATGGTCATGTTTCATGTCATTGAAGACTTGCAGATTGGAACAGAGGCTCACATGCCAAAGCAAACGGTTGAGTACTTACGTAGAAGAATGGTATTTCTCCTTCACTTCTAGTGGGAACGCAAAAGAGAAAAGGAACTTTACAATACAATTTGATCATTTCCTACGAAACTAAACATGTTCTTATCATGTGACCCATCAGTCAGAGGACATTTAATGGTCAGGTTTTTGGTTTTTCGAGACAGGGTTTCTCTGTGTAGCCTTGACTGTCCTGGACTCACTTTGTAGATCAGGCTGGCCCCGAACTCACAGTGATCCACCTGCCTCTGCCTCCCATATCTTGAATTTTAAATGCCATCCAAAGGTCCACGCATTAAAGGTTTTCTTGCCATCCACAGCACAATACAAAAGTGATGGAAACTTCCAGGATGCGTTCTCACTGTAGAGTTTAGCTGGCTGGAAGTGTGTCATTAAAGCTAGTGGTGCCTCCTCTTGACTTGAACAGTTTCCCACATCACATGTCCCATGAAAATTGTCACTCCACAGGCCCAAAGGCAACAGGACCAAGTGACTATAGGCTCCAGCCTCTGAAGCTATGACACCAACTTAATCTTTCAGTCTTGTAAGCTGACTCTCTTAGGTCTTTTGCCAAAATAATGAAAACTAATGCAATGCTATATCTTTATTAACTCCCACATTTTCTTCTAGGTCTCCCTCTAGAAAAGCTAGTGGTGACACTGATATTGTGACAGTAATCAGAAACTGCTCTAACATCTGGGCTCCAGGAAAACTGATAGTTGGGGATGGAACAGTCAGACTGAGAGAGCATCTTTCTTAAAGTTACAGTTCACATTAAACACATGGAAATCATCTCCTTTTATGGTCATATAAATAGTACCTGACGGATGCAGCATCTCTGTGCCCCAGAGTCACCAAAGTAATCCTGGAGGCTTCCCAGTGCATGGGCTGTCACGGTCATGTGCATCTTCTAACGTCAAAGATGACTTCAAGAGAGAGGTTTGCCAGATGCTACAATGGAAATTATTTCAACAAAGGATAACTTGACAAGTACAAAATAATTAAGAGAATATCTAAATAGTCTAAGTAAGCACTGTCGGAACGTGATAACAAGATACATTGAAACTTTTCCAACCATGATATCTACTAACTCTTCTGTCTCCCTAGGAAGGATGGTGCATTTCTGGACTCGTTACCTAAAACGCATTCAAGATGACAACAACAAGTAGGAAACACAAGTGAAATCCATTCCCACAACTGAAACCCAAAAATAACCAGATGGCACTTTAGGAATGCAAAAGAATCCTACAAACTCAACCCAGAAAGAATATATGTGCAAAAGAAAATATTAGCACATTAACAGTATATGTTTCTGAGTGGTACCGCTACCCAAAATGTTTGTTTTATTCTTTTCATCAGTAAATATTTCCAGTGTTTGTGTTAGTTAACTTTGCATACCCATAGAAAATACTTGAAATAAAGTAACCTGCAGGAAGACGGGCTCATTCTGTCTCATGCTTTTAGGAGCTTCTGTCCACGGTCACTTGAGTCCAGTGGTTGAAGCCTGTGGCAAAACAGTACATCACTGTAGGAGCATTTGGTGGAGAAGGTTGTTCTCCCTCATGGAAGGAAGCAAAGGGAAAAAAATTCAATAATCTCCCAAGTACCCAAGTTGGGGATCAAGCCTAGAACATATGGGTCTTTGGAAACAGCCCAGACTCAAGTTAGAGTTATATGTGGGGTTATTTTTAATAAAAAGGGATTTCATCTAGACATGGTGTGCATGCCTTTAATCCCACTACTTAGGAGGCAGAGGCAAGAGGATCTCTGCAAGCTCAAGGCCAGTCTAGTTTACAAAATAGTTTCCAGAGCAGCCAGAACTATATAGTGAGACTCTGTCTCAAAATGGGGCAAGGGGCCATAACACTTTCATAGATGAGCTTGCTTCTGAATTATGATTTAAGATATGCTCATAGTACAGACTATTAGCCTAGTTTGGTGATAGAAATTTCTCCATACGAAACAAGACTTCTGTGAAGACTTTATATTTTCCAGAGCAGTGTTTCCAAGTAGTTGCTTGCTTGTGTGGGAAGCGTGATACGGGGCTGGTAAGGTCATCATCTGCCTAGCCTCTCCTCCTGCCTCTGACCTCAGGCAAGCCTCAAGTCCCCAGAGGCCCTTCCTGCTTCTTCTTGGCTTGTCACCATAACACAGTGACAATTCAAAAGAAGCTTCAAGGCTCAAGAGCAAACGTGAGACACTGCCCCCTTAGCTTTGTTTTTTTTTTTTTTTCTTTTTAGATGATATACAAAATTACATAGATTCTTTAATTTTTATTTATGTGTATGTGTATATATATATGCACCACATGTGTGGAGGAGCCCTCACATGTCAGAAGAGGCATCAGATCTCCTGAAACTGGAATTACAGGCAGTTATGAGCTGCCATGTAGGTGCTGGGAACCAAACCTGGTTATCTGTACAAGTGATCTTTTTTTAAAAGGTTTATTTATTTATTTATTATGTATACAGTGCTCTGTCTGCATGTACACCTGCAGGCTAGAAGAGAGCATCAAATCATATTAGGGATGGTTGTGAGCCACAATGTGGTTGCTGAGAATTAAACTCAGGACCTTTGGAAAAGCAGACAGTGCTCTTAATCTCTGAGCCATCTCCCCAGACCCTTGTACAAGTGGTTTTAACCACTAAGCACCATCCCCAAATTGTATAGGCTTTTTATATAAGAATTTCTGATAGTACCTTTCACACTGAAAAAGACTAAGAATTGCTCTCACTAATCCAAGTTCACTTGAGGTTTAGGTTGGTAGGATGACCAACTTTAAATGGTTGTTTTCCTGAAGCTCCAGGTTAGAATGAGGGGTGAGACCTACTGAACTACACAGTGGTTTCTCCTTTATGAACCTTACTTTAAAAAGATGGCAATATCTACTAGATGTTGACTTGGGGGAAATAAGATGGGAGGTGGAAAACTGTGACCTATGAGTCCAATCCAGGCTGCTATCCATGTAAATAAAACCTGACTGGAACATAGCTGCCACCACCATCACTTATCCCCTATTGTTCTCAATGAATATTTAAGAACCTAAGAATCTGGCTGTGTAGGTCTCAGTCTGGTTCTTTCCCTAGGACTTCTGCTAACTCAGTCAGATCATCTCCCCTTAAATTTCCTCAGTGGGAAAACTGTATCCCAAAGTATCCCAAACTGGGGGAGACTTTATCATTATTAAAATTAAAAGAGTTAATATAAATGTATACAAAAATGCCAGAAACATAATAAAATTATTCTAAGTAGAAGTCATTATTTTTAAGGGGGCAAAAAATTGGAAAAATTCACAAGAAGTGCATTTACACTACCTGTTTTAAGGCTCAGGGAACACTGTGGAAGAGGGAATCAGAAAGAACATAAGACTAGCAGAAACAAGCGGAACGGAACATATATGCACACTAACTTAGGGACCATCCAGGAAGAGGGAACAGAAAGACTGTAAGAGCCAGATGTTTGGGGAGATAGAAGCAAAACACTGTCTTCTGAAAGTCAGACCCTACTCTCCACTCAACTGTGGAGAATGTCCTGTCCATTGGCTAGATCTGTATAGGGGTTCAAAGTTTACTGCACGTATTGTCCTTGGCTAGTGCCATAGTTTGAGCAGTACCCCTGGGCCCAAATCTGACTATCATAATGTTCTTCTTGTAGGTTTCTAGGACCCTCTGGATCCTTCTACTTTACCATTCTCCCATGCTTCTCTCACCTAGAGTCCCAATAGGATGTCCTCCCCTCTATCCCAGTTTCCTTGTGCCCCATATTTGACCATGTCTCCTGGATGGGGAGACCTGGTGGCACTCAGAGGAAGGATAGTAGGCTACCGAGAAGAGACTTGATACCCTATGAGCATATACAGGGGGTGGAAGTTCCCCTAAGTCACAGTCATAGGGGAGAGGAGTAAGGAAAAAATGGGAGGGAGGAATGGGAGAATACAAGGGATGAGATAACAATTTAGATATAATATGAATAAATTAACTTTTTAAAAAAACAGTCTTCTGGACCTGATAAGACAACTACATTCCTGACCTCAAAGCAGCTGTGGTTGCCTGCCTAAGACCTGCACAAGATCAAACCTGTCAACAGTCTAGTGTGGGGCTCCTAACTGAGGAGCTATGGACAACTCACGGCTTCTAGGGAAGGCAGAGTCAGTTCTCACTAAGGGTGCAACTGCCGGAAGTCCAACAATGCTGCAGTCGATGGCCCAAGACCCAGTAATATATGGACAGCATAAACCTCACGCGATGGGTTATTTTAAAAGAGAAGAAGGAAGTTGGTATGGTCGTGCACACCTTTAGTCTCAGCACTCGGGAGGTAGAGGCAGGAAGGTCTATGTGAGTGTGAGGCCAGCCTGGCCTACATGGTGAGTTTCAGGACAGTGGGCTTCATAGTGAGACCCTGTGTCAGAGAGAGGCCGGGGAGGGGGCGCAGAGAGGGGACATGGAGTTGGAAGAGGGACATGGGGAGGTGCGGTGAATCTGGGAGGAATTAAAGGAAACCCTTCCATTTCAAGAAATAATAATAATAATAATAACAACAACAGCTACAGCAACAACAATAACCCACCCCAGACTTCCCAAGTGAATGATGAGAAAGAAAAAAGAAGGGTAGATCTTAATGATCCATTTCTCAGTTTCTGAACTGTTGCTAAGCAAGTCAATATGATCTTACCTAACAAAAAGCACAGTTTGGGTCAGAAACCTGGGAAATCCAGGAACCATTTGGTTCCATAAGCAGATTTTTCAAACAACAAAAACCATATAAACAGACTTTCTTTACCTTGGGACAGCTTTAGTCTATGCTGACTCCATTTCCAGATGCAGTTTCCCATGACATGGCCACTGCCTGCCTACACATGTCTCCAGTGTATAATCCCAAAGGGGAGAGACAAACCTACTTCCTGAGTCTTTGGGTCAAGCTCAGTGCCAGTGTTAAGAGTGGGAACACGTTGTCAGATGAGAGCTATGTCATAGATTCACATGTGAGGCTGAGTAGGGAAAGAATTATTCTTTCAACTGGAAAATGTATGTTAGGAAGGGAAGGGGAGATATAGGAAGAAGGGTATGAGAGGGAGGGAGGAGAAGGAAGCATGGAAAGGGGTGAAGAAAAGGGAGCTTCAACAGTTCTAGGCTAGTACCTTCTGCATCGAGTGTGTCAGTCTCGTGCACTATGCTGTTTTTGAGTGAACGGTGAGCCACTACATCCATGAGGCAAAGGCTAGCTGCCATCTATGTAGCTATCTCTGTCAATTCGCATGGTAATTAATGGGCAAGGCTGCCCTTTAACATTCCTATTTTATAAAAGGACAGGGAGAAAGTTCAGATATTTGTTCAATGTTCCAGAACTCAGAAATTACACTCAATTTGTTGCCAAAAATAAATCTTTTCGACAACACACCAAAATCTTTTTCAAGGCTAAGACTGTCTTTGAAGAAGACATTTTCCTATTGCTAGACCTTCTCAATAAGTTCTTTCTTTAACTACTTTTATTAATTCTTGGAGAATTTCATAGAATGTATTTTTTATCATATTCACTCCCACTCCTCCCCCAATTTCTCCCAGATCTACCTCCCATCTTCATTGTCACTTTTTAAAAGTAACTAACAGTGTCCACTTTGACTGCCCATATACTCCAAGGTCTGGGGCCATCCACTGGAGCATGGTCAACCTACCAGGAGCCACATCCTAAACAAAACTGACCTTCCTACCCCAGAAACCATTAACTGTTAACACCTCCTCAGCTAGGGGTGAAGGCTCATGAGTCCTTCTCCCCTCCATGATAGAATATTGATGGTCTTGATCTAGTGACATGCTTGTGAAGGCCACAGCTACTGTGAGCTCATGAGTTCAGCGGTCCTTTCATGCCCAGAAGACACTGCTCTGGTCAGGCCTTTGGCTTAAGAATCTATTTCTTAATAAAGTAAAAAAAATGCAAAGTCTGAAGGATTACAAAGGGACTCACTCATCTCAGAAAGCTAATGACTGTGAATATAATTCTGATGGTTTCCTCCAGTGAGCTGAATCATGAGTTATTCCTTGTACAAGAATGCACTATGATGTCTCTACAGATAACCAGAGAAAATACAGACTGTTGGAATAAAATAATCTTTAAAAAAATAAAAATAGGGTTGAATGCCCTTTTCAGGAAACTGTAGACTACAGAACAAAAGAACACAGGCTGAGTACTCAGTGTCCACACTTTAGACAGCCCCACACACACCGGCTCTGCTTTCTCTGAATGTCATGTATATACCACCAAACATGACCTTTGAAAGCAAAGTACAGCACTGAGAAGGAAAGGATGCATAACATTTAGATGTTGAAAGTAAGATAGGAGATTTTCCTAATCTCTTTGAAATTGGGCATTCCTTTCCTTTACCTCTCTACACAGAATTATCAGCTAAATCTCATTAATTCTTCAGAAAAGCTCCATATTTGTGATTTTCCAAACATCAACTTTGATCTTCTTCTGGTTCACCTTCCTTGTGTTGGTAGAAATGGAGTAGCTGAAGTCATTTGTGGAACTGAACTAAGGAGAAGTTGACTTGAGTATATGGTTGCGATCTATATGTTTTAGCAATTGACTCATCATAGAGCTCAGAGTATGTTATTGGGCTTTCCCAGGAAGAATGTCACCTAGAATTAACCCCATTACCCACTGAACCAAGTCACATGGCATGGAATGATAAGTCAGGTCCATAAATCATTTCATACCATTAATGTCCTAGACAGCATTTATCACTCCATACCCTTTATGTCAAATAATAATTTATGACCCAACACCTACACCTACACCTGTTCTTAAAGACACTTCCAGGTAAACCTAGAAGCATAAATATTCCCTAGTTCCAAAACTCAACTAAAGCAACAAAATTTTGTTGTTTATTTGTTTCTCATTGGTTGTGGTTTGCTTTTAGGCATAAATTGACAAGGACAAAGAAGACAGCGAAAGAGACGACAGGAACAAAACTTTGCAAGCAGGAATTTAATAGGAGAGTGGTAATAAATGTAAATCATGTAAATTAAAGACAGCTGAGGACATTGAAGGTGGAAGAAGGCTAAGATAATCAAAATTGTGTCAAAGACCAGCTTCAGACTGAGGCAAGGAATAGATTGGAGGCTGGCTGATCACCCAGCAGACTATCTCTGAGGGTAAAAGGCTTAACTCTCCAGGCTGGAAATGATTGTTACCAACAGGACTTCCACTGCTAGCGTAAGGGGTTGGGGGCAGAACTGATTGTTGCTGGTGGAGAGCCAGAGCTGATGGCTTCCTGCAGGGGCTTCCATTGATTGTAGCAAGCATCTAGAAAAAGGAAAGAAAGGGAAAGAAGACCATACACACATACACTTATGCTTGATGATGGAGCAAGATAGATTCCAGCAGACAAGTTCCAACAAGCTTCTCAAACTTCACAAATCAACACACACATATATACGTACATACATAGTACATTCATACATACATACATATACACATTCACATATTGGCTGGATGGAGCAAATCTCCAAATCAGTTTTACATACATATAGACACATACATATTGGGTGGATAGAGCAAACTCCAAAGAGCAAATCCCCGCCCAACCTAACACATATACATATATGCATACATACATACATACATACATACATACACACACACACATACATACATACATGCACACACACATACATACACACACACACATACATATATACACACATCTTTGTGGATGGAAAAAGATTCCAACATCCTTTATTGATCGAGAAGAATTCCAACAACTTTATTTTTTCTCCCACGCTGTCTATTTCCAGCAAAATCTTTCAAGCAGTACAAAAATCACAATGTGAATTCAGTCTTATTTTTCTTTAAGTCAACAATTACAATGAGTACACACAGGAAAAATATGTTCCCCAATACCATCACATGATCAAATGTTTTATGAGTGAGAAACAAACATGAAAAACAAATTATTTTCATATACATTTATAACTAAGCAAGTTGTTGTATATTAACAAAGTATGAGCCAGCTTTTTCTTTACCAATAGGCTATAATGTGCAGTTACAAAGAAAGAACCAATTATCTTAAAAGGTAATCTTATAAAAATCTTAAAATAATCACAACTCTAAACCTTTATATAAAAAACAATCAGCCAAGCCGGGCGTGGTGGCGCACGCCTTTAATCCCAGCACTCGGGAGGCAGAGGCAGGCGCATCGCTGTGAGTTCAAGGCCAGCCTGATCTACAAAGCGAGTCCAGATCAACCAAGGCTACACAGAGAAATCCTGTCTCAAAAAAAAAAAAATCTATTTTTCCAAATTCTTTCTAAGGGTAAGGGTCATTGCTAACCATCTATGTCTTCTAGGTTCTTTTCAAAGGTGATGGTTGAGTCATTAATCTGTTCCAGCAGCAATGCTTGAAAGAGATCAAGAATTATTATTGTGAGTGTCAGTGATACTGCCCAGTGAGGGGCTGGAAGCTCCTTTAGAGTTTTCATACAACTCATATATTATGAAGGATGTGGTGACCACACAGGCAACAAGCAGAGCTATGCTCCACAACAGCATGAAGTCCTGTTGAAGTCCAGCATGAAGTCCAGCAAGAAGACATGTAGTAGTCCTCAGGGCTCTGCCTCCTGAGGCACACCCCTCATGGTTATGCTAACTGGTGGGCTGTATTCCATGAATTCTATAGCTGTTTTGCTGTTCTCTTTGCTTGGCTCCAGACAAAATAGATTCTACTATGAAATCTCCCAATCTGCTGGAATTAGCAGTGGCTTCAAGCACCTCTGAAAGTGACAGTAAAGAGGGAGATTTGGGAGATTTGCTAGCAGTTTGCTCAAGAAGCAATCAAATGCAAATGCTGACTACAATAAATACTACACCACACAAATGCACACCCCAAAATGACTATGGTAAAAAAAAAAAAAAAAAAGACTGGCTTCTAACACAGTGTGTCACAAGTATATTGTACATCTGGGTGTCTCGTATTTTATTGTAAGCATAAAAATGGTTACAACCGTTTTGAAAAAAAAGATCTGAGAGTTTCTTTTAGAAGTCAACATTTGCCTAAGAAATAAAGCTTAATCTTTATATTTTATACCCAAAACATGTCTAAAGCAAACAGAGTTGGGTGATGACTTGGTGGCTGTATAACAGCACGCTATTCTTGTAGGTGATCCAAGTTAGGCTCCCAGCATCCACCTCTCACAACCACCTATAACTTCATCTCCAGGGGATCTGATACCATCTTCTGGCCTCCATAGATACCTCTATGTGTGTGGCAAAAAACAGCTATGCATATATACACATAAATATAAATAAAAGTAAGTCTTTTAAAAGTACAAATATGTATGAATCTCCATGACAGTTTATTTCCATGATAGTTCCACACTGGAAACTGTGGACTTGCATCAGTAGGAGGGTAAACACAAACACTGTGGTAGTTCCTTGTAGACCACGGTTCATCAGTGAAAAGGAACAAACTATCTATGCACACAAATGTGGATGAATCTCAAAAGCATTTGCTTTTATGAAACATTTCACAGAAGAGTATATATCATCTGATATCCTTAATGTGAAATTTGAGAGCAAATAAAATTAATTGAAGGTAAGAAAAAAATCAGAGTTGATTGCTTCTAGAGAGAAGGGCAAGTGTGGACTGGAAGAGGACCTTAAAGTACTTTCTGGTGGGTTAGTGATGATCTGAATCGTGACAGAAGTTTAGGGATCACAGGCCTATAATCTGTCCAAATTCAGAGAACACACATGTAGATATGTATAGTTTGTTCTATGTAAATTTATGTCAAAACAAAAACAGATATTGAGTACTACTTGATGGATTAATATACCATAAAGAGATAGGTGGATAGCTAAGTGATAAAGTAAAGATAGTAAAATTAATAACAGATCATGGGTAGTAAGCATGTTGTATTTGCTATGTAACTTCCTGTGAATTTTATGTATGTGAGGAAATGTTCATAATAAAGTGGCATGTGTTCGGGCAGGAGAGGACCAGTCAAATCCTCAGAGACTTTCTTCTGCTTTGTTCAGCCAAGAGATTTATTTCTGCTATGTTCAGAAAAGAGTAATTTGTTTGTCTCTGCATGGCATCAGTGAAACACTTTGAACTGATAGCTAAACATCACCATTGATAGTTTTACTGAAGACATAGATTCAGTTAGTATATAATACTCCACATTGAGACCTTTGCCATGCAACACTCTATCACAGGAGAAAAGACTTAGGACACTAAGAGTCATAGTTTATATTGATTTCCAGTATGAATGGATCTCAGATCACTATGATACAAATCTCTGGGCACATGTGTGAGAGAGTGTCTATATTAATTTAATTGAGGTGGGAACATATACCCCAAGTTAGTGGCACTATGCCATGGATGGGGTCCTGGACTGCATATGCAGGAGAAAGTGGGCTGATTCTGCTCCCAGCGCTGTGACTTCCCTACTTACTATCATGTCTTCCCTATGGTGATGGAATGAGCCTCTTGAACTGTAAGCCAAAGTAAAACCTTCCTCTCCTAAATTACTTATCACCAGATATTTGGTTACAGCGATGAAAAAAGTAACTAATAATGAGCAGAGATGAATCTCTGATGAGCTTGCAGATGTGGTTCTTAAGCCTTTGGAATGGTTCAAAGGAGAGATATGGACTGAGTTAGGAACCTTGGGATTAAAAAAGTTCTAATGAGACTGAAGGCAACATTTAGTGGCCATTCATTCCAGCAGGAGTTTGGAAGAGAAAACACTAAGAGAAATACAAATAGTTAGAAGCCTGGCTCATGAGGTTTCAGTGGGGGGAAAAGTCCTTAGCTAGTATTCTGCTGTTGTGAAGAGACACCATGAGCACAGCAACTCTTATAAGGGAAAACATTTCATTGGGACTGGCTTATAGTTTCAGAGGTTTAGTCCATTAGCGTCATGGTGGGAAGTGTGGTAGCATGCAGGCAGACATGGCGCTGCAGAGGTGGCCAAGAGGTGGCTCATCTGGCAGCAGGAAGAAGAGCAACACTGGGCTTCTGAAACCTCAAAGCTCACTCTCTCTCTCTCGCACACACACACACACACACCATGACACACTTCCTCCAACAAGGCCACACCTACTCCAACAGAGCCACACCTCCTAAGAATGCCATTCCTTATCAGCATATGGGAGCCATTTCGATTCAAACCACCAGGAGTGGAAACAAGTTTAACACTTGTGGACAAGCAGGGAACAGACAAACAAAGAGCCTTTCATTTTTAAAGAGAAACCTCATTCTCTTCGCTGGGACAATCAGAGAGGTGCCCTAAAGGTGAGGTCATATCCCCTCAAAGGTTCCAACTTATAAAACTGCAAATGCATGTGAAAGAAGAAACCTGAACTGAGGATGCTCCAGGTGGGGATCCCTGCTCAGAAACAGCTTGTGCTGGTTTGAATGAGATTGGCCCCAATATGCTCATATATTGTTAGTGCCCAGTTGTTAAACTATTTTGGAAGGATTAGGAGGTGTGGCCTTCTTGGGGTAGGTGTGGCCATGAAGAGTTGTGTCACTGGGAGAGAGCTTTGAGGTTTCAAAAGCCCATGCCAGACCCAGTCTCTCTCTGTCTCTCTCTCTTTCTATCTATCTATCTATCTATCTATCTATCTATATCTCTATCTCCCTGCTGCTGTGAACCAGGATGTATTTGTTTCTAAGCTATTTCTCCAATAATATGCCTGCCTGCCTGTCTACTTTTATGCTCCCTGTCATCATAGTAACAGACTAACCCTCTGAAGCTGTAAAAATAGTTTTTAAAAATAAAAGTTGCGTTGGTCATGGTGCCTCTTCATAGTAACCAAAGATTAACTAAGATAAGCCTAGAAAAATTATTTTGAAGATTTAGTGACTGAGACACACAGAGGTCACCAGAAATTCAAGGGAACTAGATTGATTCCATCCTGAGCTGTCAACAGAACCTGGCAACATGTTATCGGCTGTAGACTCAATTTTCTTAACCAAATATTTTATTAACAACTTATTGACCGAGCCTACGTCAATTATAACCAGATTAACCAAAACAGTAGGAAATGAAGGGTAATTGACACAACAACAAAACCTTAAGGATATCAGTCCCGAGGAACGATTCTCCGATCGGGAGCCGCAGGATTTCATCCACTGGAACTGGGGGTAATAAGACCTCAGAGCCTCAGCAGGAGCCGGAGCTCTGAAGCCTTCCCTCAAGTGGATTTCTCTAGGAGCATCTTGAAGGGCAGCAATGAACAGCCAAATCTATCCCAAGTCTCTAATCCGTTCTGCCGCCAATTCTGGGCTCATTTATATAGCTCCTCCCAGAGTATGTTCACAAGATCTTTTTCATCTGGTAGCAATTAAGCTCCTGCATGAGGTGGTTGCCCTGCTAGTGAATTAACATCACCTGTTCTCTTACTAGACCATTCGATCCCACACTTGGGATCCTAAAGAACAGGTTTCTCTCCTTCAGTTGACTTTGCAGGCATGAAAGCTGAAAGATGGAGGGGATCGTGGAGTCTTGCTTCATGGTTCCAGAGAGCTGCTGAAGCCAAGCAGTGCGCAACAGGATTAAAATCCCTGCAAGAAGGTCCTGAGAGGCCATTGCATGAAGATTTGAAGCTTCAGGTATGAAATGGAGCTTGCTTCAGAAAGAGGCTAGGCGCGCTGCATGTGGCAGAGCTGTAGACGTGGGACTACCCAATCACGGTGGGACCCAAGGCTTCCATCCAAGCCCCAGAGCATGGACGTACAGCTTCAGAATTCTGTGTTCGCACTGCTGGGTTTCTGTTTTGTTTTGGGATTTCCTTGTTATGTTCCTTCTCCTCCCTTTTGGAATGGGAAAGGTGACTTGTGCCTCTGCATGTATAAAGTGTATAATTTCTCTTTTGATTTAAAAGGAGTCACAATCCTTAGAGGGAACTCTGGACTTTGGAAAAATGTCAGGCTGAACTGTTGATGATTATGAGATTTTTTTTAAAAGCTGGCTAAATGGTTTCAATAATGAGTTACAATTAGCCTGTGAAGACAAGGAGTAGAGAGTTATGACTAAAAAGTGATATGTTTGGGAGTCAAACTGACAACAGATAAAATTGTGATGAAATATTGATTATTAGCTTGACTATCTAGAATCACCTTGGAGATAAATCCTTGGGCACATATATGAAAGACGATCTAGATTAGGTTAACTGAGGTGGGAAGACCCACCATAAATGTGAGCAATGACTGACACACAAAGTATTCACCTCACAATCTATAAGAACTCACTTTTAAAAAGCCAGACATGTTAATGGACTTGTACTCCTAGTGCTAAGGATATGGAAACAGGAGGGTTCCTGGAATTTGGCTGCCCAGGAAGCCACAGGATAAGAAAGAAGAGGCCTTGTCTCAAAAAAAAAAAAAAAAAAAAAAAAAAAAATCAGGCAAGGAAAAACAGGATATGTTGATCATTGGTTTAAACACACATACACACACACACACACACACACACACACACAATTTCAACAGACAAAAGAAGATGGAGAGGGAGGAGAATGAGAAGAAGGAGGAAGAGAAGGAGGAGGAGGCGGAGGAGGAGGAGGAGGAGAAGAAGAAGAAGAAGAAGAAGAAGAAGAAGAATCTAATTTTTATATTTTAAAAGAAAAAATATTTCCAACCTAGTTTCATAGGTATACAAGTTATCAACCAATTCTTAGGGTTAAGATCATGTGTATTTAGTTGTTTGTTGTTATTTTCATTTTATGTATATGACTGTTTTGTCTACAGGTAGGTCTGTGGACCTTGTACAAGCCTGGTGCCTGCAGAGGCCAAAAGAGCATGTCTGATTCCCCTGAAAATGGTGTTACAGTCAGTTGTGATCTAGTACGTGGGTGCTGAAAACCGAACGCAGGTCCTCTGTAAGAACAACATGTGCTTTCAACCACACACCCACCTTTCTAAACTCTAAGGTAATTTTTAAAAGTCATACTCAATACAATTTTTTCTGAAAGTCACTGTTTAAACCAGGCAAAAACCAGCCTGAGGCACAGCAAACAGAATGTTTTAATGCAAGTGACCCTTCAGATGACATAAGAGTGATCCCATGTGCCAAGAGGAAAGAGTGCCTATTTCCAGGCACCACAGAAGGAGGACTGATGGCCATAGGAATGGCTTTGCTGGGAACAGGATGTCTTAGACCAGTTGACTGCCATCATATTACAAACCTCTGATCTCTACATGCACAGGAACACACACACAAACACATACACGGACCTGCACACACGCACCTGCACATACAAGTAAGATATAGGGAATATGTAATAAAATTATTTCCAAAACCCAATTTGACTTACCCTTTCCTGGAGGACAACTCCCTTAGCTTAGTGCTCAAACCCTGTGTAACTTGTGTTCTCTTCTGGGTTCGACTCAGGCTCCCCCTCTCCCTATAGTGGGGCCACTGAACACTCCTTTCAGTGTCTTCAAACATCAGACATACTTGATGTCCCCAGGGGGTCAAATGTAAAAATCACACAGAGGGTGTCATGGGGAATGAATGTCTTAACTGGTCACCTCTGAATGAACAAGCCATTAACACAAAGCAGAGAGACTGGTTTCATGTGCAGCATCACACCACTCTATGACTCTTTCTCCTTAGTGTTCTCTCTCACTCATCTGCCTGTGATGACTGTTACCTAGTATCTCTCAGCCTTGTTTTCTCTTTTAGAAAAGAGATATTTAAAAGTGACAGTTTAAAACATTTCTCACAGTTCTAAACTCTGTTAATTTTAGGAGGCAGAAATAGGCCTTAATTAAAAATTTGATTATCCACAGAATCCTTTCCCTTGCTTAGATCCAGTAAAAAGAGTGAACTGGTGTGTAATAAACCGAAAATACATTTCACAGCAGCCATCAAGAAGAGTAGAGAATGGAGATAATCCCTCCTCCTCTCCCTGCTGAAGCCAGCTACCAACACAACCTCCAACTTCACTGCCAAGCCCACTTAGTCATCAAATATTTGGTACCCAGGCAATATCCATTCAATCCCTGATTATACTGTGAAACCTGAGGACATCCAAAAAACTGACAAGGAAGTGATCATGTTTTGTTCATCAAAACACTTTTCAAATTAAGCCATCACATCCTAAAATAGTGTATTAGAATCATCCGTCAGGACATCTTCCTGAAGGCGCACAAATGCGCGATCCTTGTTTAGACGTGGGGTGTTAAGCACTGTGCAGATACGAAATGACTGAGAGCAGAGGTCTAACAAGACACCTGTCAATCCGCCTTTTTTTAGCTTAGCTCCTTTCAATTCATATGAGTTGTCTGACACAAACAGCATTTTGCTGACACTTCTGTGTGTGCTTGAGCAATGACACCACTCGAATGAAAATGGAGTTTTGGATATTTCCATCCACTTCTTAAAATGACATTTTAAGAATTACAGTGTTAACCACAAATGAATGGCCACCGGCCTTTCAAATGAAACACAGAAATAGCATGTTAAGGCCATCTGTGGAGGACCAGCTCCCCATTGCTGCCACAGCTAAATGGGGCTGAGGATTTCCTAGAAGAGCCCAGAAATAGAAACTGACATTTTCCTGGAACAGAGAAATCCCAGTGAAAGTCCAGAGATTATCTCCTTTAGGGGTTTAAGAATCTCAGATCTTATAATTTATATGTGTATTAGTTATGCCAAGGATAAGAGACACCAGGGGCTAGGGCAGGTTTTATAGAGGCTTTTCTTTTGAGATGGCTCAAGATGAAGAAGAACATGGCTCAAAATCAAAGAGGCCTTTCTGCAGGCTTTCAAATTAACTCAAACAATTTAAATTAAACCAATCTGTACTGTCCTCTACAGTTTCAGGTCTATGAAAAGGAAAGGTATTTATATCAGGAAATATTCTTGTACATAAGCGTGTGTTGCTTTAAATCGCCTCCTGAATGAATTCACATCCTGTATGGTAAAAACCAATTGCTCATTCAAAATGTTCAATGTGCTTTCTGCAGAGCCTGATTAGCACTTGTAGAGTTTTCCTCCCAAATTTGGATCCTGAGATTCACAATGAACATGCATGGTGTTCCCTTACAAGGAAAAGTAAACACACATGGATTAGATTCCCTTTGCAATTTTTAAGTGATGGTTTCAAGAAAACTTTATCACCTATTGACCTGGGATCTTTAAAAGTAACTCCTTTAATGATATTTTAGACAAAAATGCAATAACAATGTTTTTTAAGCTAAGTCTTCCCACTGTGTCTACGTGAGTGGGAAGAACCAAGACAAGTGTTTATGACGGTATTGTGGGAGCCCAGCTTTCTTCAACCAAGTTTACTATCTCTTCATCTAACACATGAGATGAGGTCTCACCTACCACCAACATTTATAGCTTTGAAATATTTATACTTACAAGTTTCAAAAAGTATATTTTGATACTCAAGTCTCACTCTTTTTTTAATTAATTTGTTTATATACGTAGTATTCTGCCTACATGTATGCCTAGGCTCCAGAAAAGGGCACCAGATCTCATTATAGATGGTTGTGAGCCACCACATGATTACTGGGAATTGAACTTAGGACTTTTGGAAGAACAGACAGTGCTCTTAACCGCTGAGTTATCTCTCCAGCCCCCTCAAGTCTCACTCTGAACTCAGTGACTCAATGGGCAAAATTCACATGGTGCTTGAGAGATGGCTCTGTGGTTAAAAAACACTTGCAGTCCTTGCAGAGGACCCAGGTTTGGTCCTCAGCACCCACATGATAGCTCACAACTGCTCGTAACGCCAGTTCCAGAGGCTCTGACACCCCTTATGGCCACCATGGACATTTGTATAAGCATGATGCATATACATACATGCAGGCAAACACACATACACATCCAATAAATTAAAAAATAATTTTTATAAATTACTAAGTAACAGAGTGATTATATTGTGAGGTTTATTCTAACATGGTATAGTAAAGTAAAGTAAATAAAGAAAACAAGTCAAGTAAAAATCATGAGCTACATATGAACACTGCTTGGTTTCATGTGTGTGTGTAATACAGAAAAGCATATTATGTTTGGAAAAACTGACATTAAAGACAGCAGCAAAGCATCCATGAGTAAACTGTAGAGAGTCATCAGGCACAGCCCAAGCCTCACATCACTGGTATGCTGAGCTACCCACAATCATCTTAGTGCCCACTACTCAACCCCATTTTCTAGTTAGCTGATATTTACAGAATGAGTAAGTGGCAGACACTACTTTAAGGGCTGTCAATACTAGTTTGTTTAATTCTTAAAAAACAATCCTGTAAATACGGCCATCCTCCTACACATGGTCTCACTTTCAGAAGGTTCCCTCCCCCCACTTGTGTGATACTCTGATATTATCTTCTTAAAATCTGAGCAGGGAGGGGCTTACAGAGACTGACACAGCAACCAAAGAACAGGCACAGACTGACCCAACACATATGTAACTGATGGGCAGCTTGGTCTTCATTTGGGTCCCCTAGCAAGTGGAGCAGGGGCTGTCTCTGACATGGACTCAGCTGCCTGCTTTTAGATCACTTGTCCTTAGCCAAGTTGTCTTGTCTGGCCTCGGTGGAAAAGGATGTGCTTAGTCCTGATTCAACTGGATGTGCTGGGATGTATTGGTAAGGGGAGCTCCCCTTTTCTTGAGGGAAGAGCAGGGGGAAAGGGAGGAAGACGGCAGAATGATAGGGCTGGGAGGAGAGAGGAAGGAGTTGCATTCAGGATGTAAAGTGAATAGATAAATCAATTTAAATATATATGTATATATTTAACCTGAGCAGGGGATCCCAACTTTTTTTAATTCAAATGTGAACTGAAGAGTTGAAAAATGATACATCTGTTTCTATCAGGATTAAAAACTTTAACATTCCCATTTTACATCTGGGGACACGAAAGCAAAGAGAAGCTAAGCAACTTCCTGAGGAGTGACCATTAGTGGATCCATGTCACACCCCCAGCTACCACAATTTTGACCATAGTACTTACGGGAGACTGTGAAAGCCACCAACACTCAACGCCTTGGTAGGTCTACAATTTACTAAAAGAAATGTTTGCTACACTCCCCATTCTTTCCATTAATGCTTTCAGAGGGGGCAGAACCGTGCTGGATAAAGAAAAGTACACACATTCATAAATGAGTCAGATTTGAAAAAAGAATCGCTTAGCTAAATGAAAGGTGAGAGGGGTTTTAAATGGCCGTGGCAGGGGCTTAGCTATTTGAATGGCAAGCTAAACAGAATACCTTTGGGGCTATTTCAGACTCTGTTCCCCAAATTAGAGCTTTTAGGAGTGGGATCTAGAGCCCTACATGGGGAGGACCAAGTTAGCTAGGAATGGAGAGGCCAAGGCCGAGGCGGGACACATCAAAGGAGGCACTCTACACTGCCTTTTATAGACCTACAAACAGCCCAATCACCCTGTTGTCCAATGAGAAAACATAAATCAAAGACTTACATCAGCTGAAGATCAAATACTAAAGATAAGAAGGCTCTGGAGTCGAGGGCCAAGTCCCTTGTGGAGAGCAGCATCTGGCCTCAGAGCTCTCAGAGTGTCTGGTCCAGACCTTTCTCTCGCACATTCTACCTAAAGCAACCAGGGCCACTTGGAAGCCATATGGTTGGAGCCCTCTTCAGCATGGATATTTTTCTTCCAACACAGAACATTTTTTTTTCTCTGTTCCTTCCAGGTATCCTCCTGCTGCCTTTGTAAATTTCTGAAGTTTCCCGCCCCCCTCCCCCACCTCCTCTCTCTTTGAAATAGTAGAGTTCTTCTGACTCCCGTTCATTGGGTCATGTGGATGCAGCATCTAGTCCACCCTCTCAGCAGGAAGTAACAATGTAGACTTGATTCCCATGTCTCTAATGAATAAGAATGTTGACCATTATATTTGTATTTTGACCATTCGTTCAGACTATTTTGAAATATTTGTTCAATTCATTTCCCCATCTGTTGACTGAAAATATGGGGCTCAGGTGTGGTTTTTTTTTCTAATTCTTTATATATTCTATGTATTAAGCCCCTGTCGGCGTATTATTGACAAAGATGCTCTCCCATTCTGTATACTCTCACCCCATCTCCCATTCAAAGATTCCTTTGCCGGACAGAAGCCTCTCAGTTTTATGCACCACATTTGTCAGTCCTTTAAAAAAATTCTCTGCCTGTGCTTGTGTCTTAAAATGATTTTCAATAATTTAGTGATTTTTTTTCAATCTAGCAGATGCAAAGTGTCCAGCCATACCTTAAGCTCTTTAATCCATTTTGAGTTGATGTTTGCCCAAAGTGGCAGGCACATAGGGCTCATCTTTTGTCCGTATCCCTATAGCTACAGCTGTGTTTACTTCTAGATTCTCTACTCAACTCCATTGACCATTGATCTTTGTGCCTGTTTGGGGGCTATGTTGTTACTGTGGTTTTGTTGTGATTTGGGAGTGGGGTACACTTTTGTGTGTGTGCTTTTGTGCTTAAAGGCAAAAGGCTGATGCTAAGTGTCTTTCTCAACCACTCAGTGTCTTAGAATGTTTTTACATTTATTCATTTATTTTACTCTGTGTGTGTGTGTGTGTGTGTGTGTGTGTGTGAGAGAGAGAGAGAGAGAGAGAGAGAGAGAGAGAGAGAGAGAGAGAGAGGACATGTGTGTGTGTTTGTGCATGAGTCTTGGCACACAAGTGGTGGTCCAGGGGTTGTATTCATTTATTTTACTCTGTGTGTGTGTGTGTGTGTGTGTGTGTGAGAGAGAGAGAGAGAGAGAGAGAGAGAGAGAGAGAGAGAGAGAGAAAGAGAGGACATGTGTGTGTGTGTTTGCGCATGAGTCTTGGCACACAAGTGGTGGTCCAGGGGTTGAACTCATGTTCCTTTAGCTGTTGACCTTTAAGAATTTTTTAAATTACAATTCATTTGGTGTGTGTATCTATGTTTGTGTGGAAGTGTTCATGCCATGTCATTCATGTAGTGGTAAAGAGGACAACTAATGGAAGTCAGTTCTCTCCTTTGACCACGTGGTTCTCGGAGATTGAACTCAGATCATTATTAGGCTTGGAAACAAGCACCTTTTACCACTGAGCCATCTCACAGCCTTACACACGCATGCGCGCACACATACAAGGTGTCTCTCTCATTTCACCTCGAGCTCAACAGTTCAGCTAGCCTGACTGGCCGGGAGCCCTGGGTAGCCCTTCTGTTTCACAGCCCTGGGTTCCAGGCACACAGCACCGCACCCAGTTCCTAACGTGGGTGCCAAGAGTCTGCACTCGGTTCATTGTGCTTGTGTGACAAGCTGTCTGCCTTATTCCTGTGGTATGATGTGAAATCATGTATTGTGATGCCTTTGGCATTACTCTCCGTGCTTAGGATTACCCTGCTGGTCCTAAGGAAGGAGGTGTCTGTCTGCTGTACTCCCATGAGCCTTTTGGGACTAGTCTTTTTAGTTTGGTGAAAATATCGTTGGAATTTTGATAGAGATTACATTGACCTGCAGACTGCTCTTAACAATATTAATTCTGATAATCCATAAGCATAAGAGGTCTTGCCATCTTCAAGTGAGTCTTCAGATTTTTCCCTTCATTATTTTGTTTTCGCTGTAGAGGTGTTTTCCTCTCCTTGGTTAGGTTTACACCAAAATCTTCTGCTTTGTGTGTTTCTGAAGTTACTATGAATCAAATTGTTCTGTGTTTTTTCTCTGCAAGTTTATTGTTCATGGATAGGGGAAACTGCTGATTTTTTTTTTTTTTTTAATTTTGTGTCCTGCTACTTTGCTGAAAGTTTTGATCAGATCTAAAAGTGTTCTTGCAGGCCTCTGTGATTTCTGATGACAGGCCAGTGACATCTGTAAGTAGAAATGGCCTGACGTGTGCCTCCTCTATCAGACATTTATCATTTCTCTTGCCTTATTGCTCTTGCTGAGAGCCTGTGCGCTACGCTGAGGCGTGGGGTGAGTGCACACTCTTGTCCGGCTCCCACTTTTAGAGGAAATGCTTTCAGTTTTCCCCCATTTCATATAATGTTGGCTGCGAGTGCGTCCTATGTAGCCTTTATTATGTTGGAGTGCATTCCTTACTTCTAGTTACAAGCAGCTTCGATACTGTTCCTGTTCCAAACATTCCATCTTCCATTGCAGATAAATTTTCTTTGTAAGTCAGCATTTGATTTATAAGTCCCCTCAGATTTTGAATGCTTACACTTTTCTCTTCTTAGTAGTCAGTCATAAAGTCCAGGATATCCTGGCTTCTTTCTTCTTCAATAAGTCAGGCCTTGGATGGGGCTGGCCAATGTGCTCAGACAGACAGGATCTGGGGCTTTAAAGAACTGGCCCTCCAAAATGTCCTCGTTTCTGCCACAGATAGAATTCTGCCTAAAAATGGGCAGGTTTAGATGCAGGCAGAGTCGACGGCCAAACTCTGCCAAGACAGGGTAAGCAAGTCCTCAATATTTCCTGCCTTGCAAATATGTCTGTCAGATATATTGGACCAGAAGGCTGAAGATGATGCTCCAACATTACAGCGAGTGTTGGGTGACTATTCAGGCAGTTAACTGTCTCAGTCATTTTTTTTTTTCATTTTGGAGGCTGCTAACCTGCACTGGGGGTTCACTCAGGTATTTAAGTTTTATCCCTTCTAAAGTCTCTGATGGGTTTGAAGACCAGATAGTTTAGTCTTTCAATTAAGCTTAGCAGGTTAGGGGTTAAGATATTTTTAAATCAAGATAGATGTTTTAAGTTAATAGAGAAAAGATATGATAGATATTGATCTTCTTTCAGAAATTTAGACCCAACAAGATAGGAAAGATGTTTACTTTAAGTTTGCCAAATACAAATAGCCAAATCTCCATGATTGTAACATTTATATAATTCCTGATTGTCTCGTGGTTCTTCCTGATTTACTCATGTGTAATAATATAAATGTATATGTTAAAAAAGAAACACAATAAAATAATTTTTAAAAGAAGAACTGGCCCTAATTGAAACAGGTTCTCCATGTGTGGCTAAAAGACAAAGCTGAGTCCTAATTCAACAGATCTACAACTCTGAGGCATTTGAAGCCATTGTGAGCTTGCCTTCTTAGATGCAGCAGAGGCAGGGGATGGCCTGGGGCTTTTCACAAATGCGCACGCGCGTGCACACACACATATATGCACATGTGCATACATACACAGACTTGGTACTCACGATTCCAGTCTAAGTGCTAGGAGCTCAGTAGAGGGTGGCAGGAAGAATCCGATCTGCTGACAGCATGGCATAGGAGAGGGATGGGGGATGAACTTGTATGTGGGCTTCTCAAGGAAGCACAGCTTTTAGTGTTGGAGCCATAGCAAGCAGGAGTCAAGATGAACCCAGGAGTCGCCAGCAACTGGGTCTCCGGGGAGCTGCACAGAGCAGAACTCACCTGGCCCCCAGAGGAACAGGAGCTTCCAATGACAGCTTCTTTCCTTCTCCTCAGGAAATACAACCTTGCCAGTGGGAGAAAGTCTTGCCTGTGGCTATCAGGTCTTAGTACAGTGTCTTCCAAAGGGACCCAGAGCTTCACCGGGTATGGGGGGTGGGGGTGGGGGGCTGATTACCACAAATAACTCTTAAATGAATATAAGAGAATGCAATGTGTATGGGAAAGGTGCTACCCTGGCTCTCTATGCCCCAGAGAACGGGCCAGTGATTGTTCAAGGCATGAGAAGACTGCAGGAAGGTTGCTTTTGGAAAAGAGGCACATGCATAAAGAATCTCCACTCGCTGGGTAGGGATTAGTGGAAGGACTCAGTGCAGGTCATAGCAGTGGTACCTTCAGCATGAGTCTTCCTGGAGGGATGTAACTGGAGAGGCCGTGCACACATTCTATGCTCCGACTGGTCAACAAATACCCAGGCCTTTCCTGTGTATGATTCCAAATGGTCCTGATAAGGACAGGGTCAAGTTTCCATTCTGGACTTTTTTTTAATCCAGACAGGCTTTCTCCATTTGGAAAGGCGCGGAAGTTCTCAGATTCCACGTGTGTAGGTAAAGCTGTTCAGGGCAGAGTTGGAGACAGCAAATCTGGTCTTCACAAGAATCCTCTGTTCTGCCCACAGTGAAGTTGAATGAAATGACTAGCGTGCCTGTCGCCAGGGAAGAAATCAATACATTTGGGATTATGGAATGGAGCTGCCTGTCAGAGACTGCAACAGTTTATGTAAACCACAGCTCTTGCTTCGAGGATATAGGAGTGATGCTTCTGACAGGAAAACAGAAATAACTTCAAGTTAAAAAAAAATGGACAGACAGCTTAGTGCCTAAGAGTACATGCTGCTACTCTTCCACAGAACCTGAGTTTGAGTCCCAGCGCCCATGTGAGGGGGCGCCGCACCATTGCTTGTAACGCCAACTCTCGGGGCACCCCATACCTCACACCTCTACACAGGCACTCATGCAAGAACACACACACATAATTTTAAAAAGAAAAAGAAGAAATTTTAAAAAGAAAAATGTTAGTTATAAGTGTTTCTCAGCTAATAGTGTATTTACCTAGCACAAGGCCCCTGGGGTTGAACCTGAGCCTCCACATAAGCCAGGCATGGTGGTGTGCACCGTGCAGTCCCGGCTCTTGAAAGGCCATCCTTGACTCTACCTAGGGACCATGTGACTCTTATCTTTTTCTTTCGTTCTTTCGTTCTTTCTTTCTTTCTTCTTCTTCTTCTTCTTCTTCTTCTTCTTCTTCTTCTTCTTCTTCTTCTTCTTCTTTGTGTGTGTGTGTGTGTGTGTGTGTGTTTTTGTTTTTGCTTGAGACAAGGTTTCTCTGTGTAGCCTTGGCTTTCCTGACTGGCCTCGAACTCACAGTGATCCACCTGCCTCTGCTGGGATTAAAGGCGTGAGCCACCATGCCCGCCTCTTTCATCTTTTTCTAAGTGGTTGCCTGAGAAGTATTGATGCTGAGACTGTTTGAGGAGCAATGCCAGGGAGAAGAACAGGCCTGAATCTGGTTGGCAGGAAAACATAGATCAAGAGCAAATAAAGAAGAGACCATCAGCATTATAAGCAGGAATTTGTGGAGATGGAAACTCCCAACACAGATCGAAACCACTGGGCAGGCTGTAAGGCTAGAAAATGGAAGGTCCTGTTGTTACATCACAACAACAACAAAAACCACCCAATTCATAGAAATCTGACAAGTGTTCATGAGAAACATAGAGAATTATTCTATTTACCTTGATTTTGTCACAGCTGTGACCTCTGGTCAGAGTCAGTCACCAAGAAGGAAATCAAGAGACCCCTCTGGGAAATAAAACAGATATCTGAAGTAGACGGAGGGAGGGAACTGGGTGAGAGAGGGGATAGGGAGGTACCTGTGGTGGGGACCAGGTATAGGGAGAGTGGGGTTGGAAGCGTGGGAGGAAGAAGAGAGGGAGCAGAGGGGTCAAGGACACCACAAGAAGACCTACAAGGTCAAACAGTCTGGGCCCATAGGGACTCAGAGAGATTGAATCACCAACCAAAGAGCATGCATGGGAAGGAAGTAGACCCCTACACATATGTAGCAGATGTGCAGCTTGGTCAACACATGGGTCCCCTAACAATGGGAGTAGGGGCTGCTTCTGACTCTGCTGCCTGCCTTCAGATTCCTTTCTTCCAGCTGGGCTGCCTTCTCTGGCCTCAATGAAAGAGGATTCACTTAGTCCTGCTATGATTTGAGGTGTCAGGGTGGGTTGGTACCCAAGGGGGGAATAGCCCTTTCTCTGAGGAGTAAGGGAGGGGGGGGGGGAGGGGGCATGAGGGTGGGACTAGGAGGAGAGGAGGAAGGGGGCTGCTACCAGACTGTAAAATGATAAATAAATAAATTAATGGAGTAAAAAGAGCCCTCCCCCCACTATGCAACAGGGAGACTCTTCAAGGTGGTTTATAGCATGGGGGTGGAGGGGGTACTGATCAGAGCAAAAAGAAAAGTACAACACAGAAAGCCCACACAGCCTAGTGCCACCAGCTGATGTCCTCTTCACACTCCTTAGATCGCTCATAAGTCAAAGTGAAGACAGAAGCCAAGGTCCTCCTGGGAAGTACCAAACATGACACAGTAATCCAGTCTGTTCTTTGGACCCTTTTCCAGTGTGTTGGAGGCCCTGCGCATCCAGGCCACCCACAGTTGGGCCTTTTCCTATGGAGCCAGATGGATGCGGGGGGTGGGGGTGGGGGGTAGGGTGGGGACTGGGGGGCTTGGGGGGGTGGAAATCCTGAGGTGGAGCCAGTTGGAGGTTTTGCTTCAAAAGCCTTATACTATACCAAGCTCCACAGTTTCCCTCACTCCTTTACCAAACTTATATTTTTGACAGGAGTCTGCCTTCTTCAGTTCACAGGGTACTTTGTTCAAGCTAAGATTTATATATTCAAGGCAATGTTAGCTGTAAATAGCCCAAATTACAACTCAAAGGCTAAAGCATTCCAGAAGCTTTCTGTTGCATAATAAGGAAAGCTGAGGTAAGACAGCTACAGGGTGAGTGAGTCAGTGGCTTGGTGATGTCACTGAAGACAAAGGATCAGTAAGAAAATTCATCTCAAAAAAAAAAAAAAAAAAATGGAGAAGCAATTGAAGGAGACTCCCAATGTCAGCTTCTGGCCTCCTGCCCTGCACACATACACACTAGATAAATAGGTAAATTTTTAAAATGTCTACTTTCAAAAGTGTCTCTTAGTAATATTTTCAGATTCCTCCAGTAGATATCTTGTGGAGAGACAAAGAGAGAAGGAGAAAAGAAAAGGAAAAAGAAAAAGAAAGAACCTCTGTTTCAAAGACAAGTTCAGGAGAGACCCTGTCTAAAAAGAATAGGTGAAGGCTGGTGTAGGAAGATCCCTGTACACTGGCATTCTTTTTTTTTTTTTACACTGGCATTCTTGTATGACCACAGGCACATGCACCCAAACATATATGCATCTCACACAGGCACACACACACACACACACACACACACACACACACACACACACACACACACACTAAAATACAGTAAAGGCTTTTAAGAGGAAAAACAAAGACTAAAAGCAGGCAGCAGGCTGGATGAGGTTTTAGAGCTGTGCTTTGCCGACCTCTGGCTTAAAAGAGCAAACTGTGTTAGCTCACACAGTTCCTGTGGGCTGGGTATCCAGGCAAAGCTCAGAGGTGGCCTGGATCCGTTCTGAGGCCGCTATCCTACTCTAAAAGGTTGATCATGGCTGGGCTGTCATGCTACTGCCAAGGCGGCTTCCTCGTAACTGCCAGCAAGATGCCTGCCTTCCCGTCACGTGACCCTCATCATAGGGTTGCTCAAGTGTCCTCACAACATGGCAGCCCGTGTCCCCGGAATATGTGGTGTGGGAAAGCTGTGATGCGGTTATATGCAGTTTGCTAGAGCCTCTTTTGAGAATGGAGTCATTTATCTAGAGAACAAGGATATTAGTCTCTCCCATCCAAAGGGTTGAATACGCAACCCCCAAAGAGTACAGTGCCAAGTCAGTTACGATGCTGTGTCCAAATGCGGGGTCCAATTTAAAGGCCGAGACGTTTTCTTTTTCCTGGCTCCTGTTTCCATCATTTGTTAACGTCCCTGTTCTTCCGGCTCAGTTGCGTCAACTGACAGGAAATTGCTAAGACTCTTTTGGCCACCGGGAAGCTACAGGTCTGCCACGCTTGTATACGGTTCACCAAAAAGGAGGCAAGTGATGGCTGAAATACAACCTGCACCCAAGTCTCACGGAGGGAAGAAACGATTTTGTCTTCTTCTACCCAGAGGGATCGTCTCTGCAAAGCTCTGCACAAGATGATTCCAGAACACTGGCCTTGTGGTGCTGGCTATTCACACGGTTACACCTTTCTCGGCATAGCGTATGGATCCTAACTTTGCCATCCCATGCCCCACTTTCTCCATCTCCCAGTCACTTCCTCTACCAGTGGGACACACACACACACACACACACACACACACACACACACACACACACGCACGCACAAACATGGGGCGAGGGAGGGAGAAAAAGAGAGATACTTTGAAGTAAAAAGTAATGAGAAGCCTGTTTATAATTCTTTTTTAAACCTATAGCAAGAAAGAAACGACGCCTTACCATTAGTTAGCAGACTAACATTGGCAGTTTGTAAGCATATATTGAAATAAATGCTTAAAGGGTTTTATTAATTGCATCATCATGAAGAACTAAGCCTTTATTTTTTATGATCATTAAGTCACTGCTAAAATGTATCGTGTGAGCACACATACATGTAATCTCGTATCTCTGTGTAGGGGGATGCACAAGCCATAGCACATGTGTACACGCCAAGTGGAAATTGTCAGGCACTCTCTCCTTTTACTCACAGGGCGTGGGAACAGAAGACAGGTCCTCAGGCTGGGCAGCAAGTGTCTTTACCGGTTTAAAGCCATTTTCCCATGCCTGATAAAATAGATGAGATCACCTAGAGAATCGTGGCTTCAGATGAACCTTGGTCAGATCATCCGATCATGCACCCAGTGTGACCCTGTGGCCTAGCTAGTTTTATGTCAACTTGACAAGCTAAAGTCATCCGAGAGGAGGTAACCACAAGTGAGAAAACATCTCCGTGAGATTGGGAAAGCCTGTAAGGCCTTTTCTTGGTGATTGATGTGGGAGCACCCAGCCCATAGGGGGTGGGGCCACCCTGGGGTGGTAGTTCCCCCATGCTGCAAGAAAGCAGGCTGAGCAAGCCACGGGGAGCAAGCCAATAAATAGCACTCTTCAACGGCCTCTGTGTCAGTTCCTGCATTGTCTGAGTTCTAACTCTGACTCCCTTTGACAATGAACAGTGATACAGAAGCCAAATAAACCCTTTCCTCCCCAACTTGCTTTTGGACATGGTGTTTTATCACAGCAATAAAAAGCCTAATTGAGACACCTGGCATCTAATTGTACATCAATGATTAGGGAGCGGGAACTCCCCCAAGCACCCCCAAACATGGCCCCCAAAGACCAGGCATCACCTCCTCTTTTCACACCATGCATATGACGTTTTGTATGGCTTTGTCATACATAGATCCTCACCCAGAGGAACCTAACTAAATTTCTCCCAGTTTCCTGGCCCACAGAAAATGGGAGACAAGAAATACTTGCTCTTTAACACTGCCAGACTTAATGTCACTCGTGAAGCAATGATGCGAAACTAAAACGTTCTTGTAAGTGATATGCTGATTGTATCTCCAAGCTTGCAGCACTCAAGGACCTCGCCCAGATCACACCACCTCCTCTTACAGAGGAGGAAATAGACTCAGACTATTTCGATGAGCGTCCCCAAATTCAGAGCAGCTTGCAACCAGACTGCTCGCTCCAAAGCAGCTCTGGTCCTTTCTTGATAGACTACCCCCTCTACTTGGGCAAATCACTCCAATCTCTTAGTTTCCACTTACATGATTTTTATAGCAAGGAACGCTGGTGGTGGAGGCAGAGGGCTTAAAGGTCATATGACCTAGCTGAAAACCTAGTCCAAAAGCTGAAAGACTTAGGCACCCTGCAGCAGGTGCAGCAGCTCCCTGTGCATGCAGGTGCTGCCACTTACAGGACTCTGGAGGGAGAGCAGGTCCTTAAGGAGAGAAAGCCAGCATGAGGGCACACACCTGTCACTCTAGCTCTTGGGAGGCTGAGGCAGGAGGATCCTCCGTTCAAGATCAGACTGGATTACACGGTGAGACTCTGTCTCACCAACAACAAGAAGGCAGGCTGGTGGGGGAGGGGACTAAGATGCTCAGGCGGAACTAATGCTCACTGCCATCCTCCCAACTGCAAGGAACAAAATCAAAGGACTCAAACTTACTTTTGTTACAACTCAGCATACAGCTCTGAGGGCAGAGGGTGGGGACACATGGAAGCACAGAGGAGACAGCAACACCGTGTCAAAGGGAGACAGCACGGTCAACAGTGTGCTCACTCTCGCTGTTGACCTGCTTGGAAGCATTTTAGTTTACTTTGATTGGGTATTATCATAGGCTCTGTGTATGAGCTGCAATGACAGCTCCCTTCCAGTGTGCCTTCAAAAATTCTAACATTCTTAAACTTCACCTCATACTCAAAATGAGAAAACCAGTTTGCTAGACCTTGGGGAAACAGGTCCAAGTTGCTGAAGGTGGGAACTCTACATAGAAGCTATGTCAAAATTCTAACTGCTGCATTGGTATCCTTATTCACTGAAACAGTCTTTAAAGGATGCTTATGCGTCACAAGAATTATGCTGCGCTCTCAGCTGAGGGTGTAAAGTCCCATGAATACACAGGTAAGGCAGAAATGCAGGGGTCTTCGCCTTCAAAACAAAAGAACCCAGCAACCAATGTCCTTTAGGGTTAGGAGGTGTCTGGCAAGGCAGCCCGAGTCAGGAGAATACACATAAGCTATTCGATTCCCCTGGAATTTAATTTCTGTCTTTGGGAAGGGGCAGGAATGATAACACCTTTCTTGTGTATTGTAAAGTTTAAAGATGACTTATTTTTAAAGAGTGTAAATTATATTTAGTGATAATGCAACAAACTTTTTATTTTCTTATTGCATATATTTTATTCTTTTTGAGAAATTCAAACCTAGCATATGGTTGTTGAAATTCAATTGTATGAAGACCATATACAAATGGAAATAATAGGAGGATTTTGATTGGAGACTATATCAGTCCATTTTCTGTTGCTTATAGCAAAAACCTTGAGTCTGGTCACTTTGTAGATAAAAGTCTTATTAGTGCACAGTTTTAAAGATCCAACATCATTGCAGCCCCTCACCTCTCACGAAGTCTTCCTTACTACATCTCACCATGGCAGATGGCATCATGACAAAACCTGTGCAAGTCAAAGACGTTACAGGATAACACAGTAACCCAGAGGGACTCAGGGGCCAGGCTTGTTTTTTCTTTAACTGTCCTTGTGGAAACTAACTCTAGTCCCACAACATATACATTACATCCCAGAGCCCACCCCCACAGCAAAATCACCTTATGTTAGCCCCCACCCCTTCAAGAGTCCAGCACCCCCAGGACTGCCACACTTGGGACCAAGATTCCAGCAAATGAAACTGGAAGCCACACTCAAACCATATCCAAATACAGCAAAGATAAAGATGAGCTTTGACAGAGAGGTGACCGGTAAAAGACAGAGACGGGGCTGATCTGGAATATGCCATCAAGGGAGACCGGCCACGCTCACAGTGGGTCGAGAGAAAGAAAACCCCCTATTAGAAGGTTTATTCGGGGACCAGAAAGATGGCTCCACAGATAAGAAGTACTTGTTCTTACAGAGGACCTGAGTTCACGGCTCAGCTCCCACATGGTGGCTCACAGACACCTGTGACTCCAGTTTCAGGGGATCCGATGCCCTCTTCTGTCCTCTCCAGGCAGAAGATTTTAAAAACAAATCTGCCTTTATAAAAAGCTTTACTAAAGTTCTTTTCACTCCAGTTCTAACAGGAACTGTGTGCAATGAAAGGCAGTTCAATATGGCAGATGCTAGTCTCGTGAACCATATATCAAGCTTGGATGCTATGAATGAAGAATTGATTTGGGGGGGAAGGTGAGGAGGGGTGAAGAGGTGTGTGTGTGTGTGTGTGTGTGTGTGTGTGTGTGTGTGTGTGTATAAACTAAAGGGTAGTCTCAGATGTCATTCCTAGAACCTGTCCTCTTTGTTTGTTTGTTTCTTTGGATGGGGCCCTCACAAGGACCTGGGACCAATTAAGCTAGGGTGGCTGTCCACCAAACCCTTGGCATCCTTTCTGCCCACCCCTCCAGCATGGTGACCACAAGCTATGTTGCCATGTGTAGATCACACCTGAGTCTTCATGCCTCCATGGGAAACACTTTACCAATTCAGCCGCTGCCCTGGCCTCAAGAACTAGCTACCACACTGAGTAGCACAGGTCTCTAAGTAATAGACTGCCTAGATGATTTCCTTACAAGGTTCCCTCCACCGAGGCTGAGGAAATCAGTCACTGACTGAGAAAGAGCATTTGCTGTCCAAGCACGAGGGACTGAGTTCAAATGCCCAGCACTTTCACAAAAACGAGCCAGCCTGGCCACGCATGCCTGTAACCACAGCACTATGGGAGGCAGAGAGAGGAGGACTGCTGCGGCTTGCTGGCCACCAGTTAATCTTCAGGTTAGTGAGAAAGCCCTATCTTAGGGCACAAGGGATCCAGGCCTAGAGCAGACCACTTAGCATGTTCTTCTGGCCACTGTTATGTGCATGCAAAGGCACATACACCTGTGTCTACACACATGCACAAACACCACTGGCTTATGGGACATACATACTCTCACAATGAGTTCCCTAAATTATGCATACACAACAATTCACCAAGTCTACAGTTTGCTCTGATAGATACTTCCGTGATCTAACCATAACTGCTCAGTGCATGATAACTGAGCTAAAGTCCAACGAAAAAAGATCAAGGGCTTTCCTGCTTCTGTCAGTTCCAATATTATGGCATTAATGACTAACCCCCTTCCACCAGCTGTAAACACTGCATAAATTACAACGTTGCATGCTTTAATTAAGTTGGAATACTGTTCCTCTGCTGAGGTTATGAGAAATCAATTGCTGTAACTACATATCACCTTATTTGACCATAATGCTTATAGAACAAATGATTAACTTCAAAATAGCACAGAAAGAAGGCTATGACCTAAATAAACTCAGAATGAATCTGTCTGCTGGCCCAAGGACAGGGCTGCCATCACACTCAGGTGCCTGAGCTGCATCTCAAAAGCAGTCACAGTAGTGACTGTGATGAAAATAAATTTTAGTTTTACTCCATCTCTTCATGTTTTGTACATAAGAGCAGTCTTTACAATGTATGAAAGCTTTTTTTTTTTTTTTTTTGTTTCTTCCCTTCCTTTCTAAACATCTTTCTGCTCCCATATAGCACAGATATAGTATTCAAAGCCAAACCTATCATCTAAGTTCCAGTGAGAGAGCATCCAAGGCAGGACAGTGGCGTTTCTAGGAAGGGTGAGGCAGGCGGATTGCCACAAGTTCAAAGCCAGCCTGGGCTACTGTAAGAGACTCTGCCTCGAACAAACAAATGTAAGTCCAGTGTCTAAAGAGATGGTTATGGTGATGGTTAAAATCACATACTGCTCTTGAAGAGGACCAGAGTTCAGTGCTTCGAGCCCCCATCTGGCAGCTCACACCCACCTGTAATGCTATCCAACGCCTGCACTCATGTGTGCAAACCCCTTCACACAGACACACCTAATTAAGAAAAATAATAAAATAAAAAATGAAAAAGCATATATATTTTAAAATTCCGGTGTGTGAATACGGTGTGAAAACTCCCTCCAAACTCCTACCACGTACTTTCAAGAGTCATTTCTCTCCTTTTCCCTTTACATGGGTTCTGGGGATCAAATTCGAGTTGCCAGGCTTGTTTGGGTGGGGTGAGGGTGGGACAGCTCTCCTCCCTGAGCCATCTCACTGCTCACCCCTGCTGCGTTTTGGGAACATATTGTTCTCTCTCTGCCCTGCGCCACTTTGCAACTTCTCCTGATAACTGAAACTCTTCTCTCCACAGGGCATTGTAGTGCCCTTGTGACTCTTGTGAGACAGGCAATCCGCAGCACTCTTCTCACTGGCTCAGGACTGCAGAATGCCCATCAATGTCCCCCTCAGTATTCGTGTGGATTTTCCTAATGGGTTCATTCTAGAATAAAGGAGTCCTTATTCTGTTTTGCAGTAGTAAGACCAGGATATATCTTGCGATTTCGGAGAGCGTAACCTGTGGTTTTCCAACCATATGAAGAAGTACCCTCAATGGGAGAGAATGAGAGCAGCCTTCCAAGGGAAGCAGAGGACAGGAAGAGACTATTTCACTTCTCTGTAGCTAAGGTCAGCTCTGCCTATGGTTGGTTTACTCAGCCAACAGTTCCCTTTTATACTCAAGCCCCCGGAGGTTTCCGCCATCTGTTGTCACGTGTTCTGTTAAGCGCTGCTCCTCTCCAGACCCACCAAAGGTTGCACTCATTCGTCCCTACGCGCAGACACACCCTCTGCGCTGTGCTTTTACATCAGTGGACCGATAAACATGCCTGCAAGCCTGACCTGCAGACGCGAGCTTAAACACGGCGCTGTTACAAAGGCTCCCCCACCCCAAGGGCTGGAGAGATGGCTCAGCAGTTGAAAGCACTTGTTGCTCTTGGGGCAGACCCAGGTTTCACTCTCATTTCCTACATGGTAGCTCACAACCATCCGTAACTCCAGTTCCAAGGGATCCAATGCCCTGGTCTGATCTCCATGCACCAAGCATGCATGTGATGCATGTGCATTGCATGCAAGCAGAACACACATAAAATAAAATGAATATATCTAATTTTTTAAAGGTGTCCCCTAAATTTTTAAAGAACTATCATTCACCTTCTACAGCTCCTTGGCACCTAATATTTTACCATCTCTAATTCTAATATCTCAGATTCGTTTACCTTTAATATGATCAAAATTCATTATATAAAATACTGCAGTGAGGCTGAGAATTTTGTATAATTAATCCAAGCTAATAGCAAATGAATGACAGGGAGTTGGAGAGATGGCTCAGGGGTTAAGAACATTGGCTGCTCTTCCAAAGGTCCTGAGTTCAATTCCCAGCAACCACATGGTGGCTCACAACCATCTATAATGAGAGCTGGTGCCCTCTTGTGGCCTGCCAGTGTACATGCAGTCAGAGTGCTGTGTACATAAATAAAATCTTTAGGAAAAGAAAACAAATGCCAGAACAAAAGCCTTAACCTACTTATCATGATTGCTTCTCTGAAGTTTGTCATCACCAGGCAATTCGAAGCTGCCGGAAAACAGGAAGCTGCCCTGTTCCTCAGTGCCCAGAAGACTTGGCCCAGAGTCAACACCTAATGAATAAACAAACAAATGAACAGTGTTTTGTCTTCTACTTTCTCATTTAAATCTGACAGCAAATCAATGCTTTTGCCAATATACTTTCGAAGCACGGTAGATATTTTCAACTCCACTTCTTAACAGGATCAATTTTATAGACATCAGGGTGTCAAAGCCCCCGCAGCTCCCAAACTAGCCCACATCACACTACAAACATCTGCTTCCAAAAATAACTTCTGTACAAAAAAGAATAAGCTGCACTGTGGAGTCAGGGTTAAGTATCACTGCTACAAAGTCAACACAGTCATTTCTCTTAGGAACAGCTACCAGTAGGATCACTCTGTGGTGTTTGTTTCTTTGTGATAATTACAATTATCTCCTTGAAAATCGTTACTTCAAACTTCAGCCTGGCTGCTCCAAGCATGGCTCTCAGTCCAGCAAAGTGGGCATCACCTGAGGGTTTATTCAGAAATGCAGGCTCTCAAAGCCCATCCCAGAGCCACAGCATGAGAACTTTTTCATAAGAACTCCAGATAACACCAAAGTGCAGTTCCCAGTTCTTTCTGGAGCAACAGGCCAGACAAGATACTTTGAGCCATAAAACTTGTATTTGCTGTCCACTGTATAAGGCCATATGGATGAGCAATAAGGACAGATCAGGTGACATCAGCACAGGAAGGAATTGACTTTCAAGTAGAAAGAACCTCTATAGAACCTTCCTAGAGACCCTTGGCCTTGGAAGAGAGGAAAGGGGGTCAGGAGTGAAAAATAAAAATGAACCACCTCCCCTTAGTGGGGAGGCCTGGTAGCACTCAAAGAAAGAATAATCAGGATACCAAGATGAGACTTGATAGCCTATGACCTGTTGGGGACAGTAGGCCATATGGCCAATGTTCAGTCATCTTGTCAGAGCCTAGGTTTCTATCTCTCCATCAGTCTGTCATTTACCAGAAACCAGCTGACCCTGTCGTGGTTCAGCAGTTAGACTAAATATAAGATTTAGATGGAGCCACCCTGTTGTAGTTTAGCAGTCAGATTAGATAAAGATAGCAAAATATTCGGTGTGGCAGAATGTTGTGACCTGCTTGGAATTCCTTGCATCTTGAGATAGCCTGCAGCTGGGTTGCCATAGCAATATGCTTCCCTTCCCGGTGCCTTATAAAACCTTCTACCTGAAAAATAAAATTTGAGAGCTTATTCAAATACTTGCTCTCCTTCTTCGTGTCTTGTGTTCTGTCCCTATATAGGAGAATTCTCCTCCCGCGCTTTAGTTGAACCCCCACTGGCTGGGGCAATGACCATATAACGGGGAAGGAGGTCCCCCTTGGTCATAGACCTAGCAGAGGGGAACAAGGTGAAAGAGGGAGGGAGGAAGAAATGGGAGGATACAAGTGATGGGATAACAACTGAGTTGTAATCTGAATAAATTAATAAAAATTTTAAAAAAGAAACTGAAAAAAATAAAGATAAATTAAAGTAGAAATGAGTAACAGTAGAGCCACATGCCTGGAAGAATGTTGAGCTGAGTCCTTGAGGGCACCTTTCTTCAGAAGCCTAATGCACGGGGCAGTCTGTATGGGGAGAGCAGCCTGCGAGGCAAAGTCTTGTTACTGCCCACATTTACACAAAGGTTTTGTATTGGTGCTGATGCCCTTGACTTCCTGGTCCAAAGTTTTCAGCATTCAGCAGCATGCCACTTTGCTCCACTGCCTAAGCAAAGCAACCTATGAGGTCAACCAGCACACACTGACAGATTTGTCTCCAGTAATTGCTCTCAAAGCATCAGTCCCCTGGCAGGTAAAGCAACTTTGCTTGAGAATGCCTTAGAAATTCAAATTATTGGTCCTTATCTCAGTCTGAATGACTCAGGGGTGAGCAAAGTGATGGCTCAGTGGTAAGCTGGAGACCTAAGTCAGGGTAGGCTCCTGGGAGGACATGAAAGGAACTCTAGCAGAGATTCCTAGTAGGGGCCATAAAGACTGAAGAGGAAGCCCTCTAACTAGACAAGTCTCCTAGTAAGTAGAGGGAGGCAAACAGCACAAAACCCACAAAACAGCAATAAACCCACAAAAAATTTTGACTCAAAATTCACCCAGCCCACAAGATATGCAGGGATAAAGATGGAAGAAATAGAGCAGAGATTGAGAGAATGTCCAACCAATGCCTGGCCCAACCCAAGACCCACCCCATTGGAGACAGACAATCCCGGACACTATTAATTATTCTACGCTATGCTTGCAGACAGGAGCCTAGCAGAGCTATCCTCTGAGATGCTTTACCCAGCAGTCCCTCAAAACAGATGCTGAGACTCACGTTGGGCAATGAGTAGGGAGCCTTGTGGGAAAAGTGGAGGGTGGGGAGGAGAAAAGGACCTGGAGGTGACAGGAGCTCCATGAGAAGACCAACAGAGCCAACTACCCAGGCCCCAGGGGGGCTTGCTGAGACTGAAGCACCAACCAAGGACCTTGCCTGGACTGAACATAGGCCCCCTACAAAGATATAGCCAACGGGCAGCTTGGGCTTCATGTGGGTTCTCTAATAAGGAGAGCAGGGGCTATCTCTGACATGGGCTCTCCTGCCAGCTTTTAATCACTTCCCCCTGACAGGAGTGCCTTGCCAGGCCGCAGGGGAAGAGGACATGCCCAGTCCTGATATGACTAGATGAACTGGGGTGGATGGGAATGGGAAAACTCCCCTTTTCTGAGGAATAGGGGAGGGGCAGGGGAGAGGGAGAGAGGGGTGGGGCTGGGAGGTGAGGAAGGATGGAGCTAAGACCAGAATATAAAGTGAATTAATTAATTAATTAATTAAAAATTTAAAACTCCTAGCACCCACATGGCAGCTCACAACCATCTGCAAATCTAGCTCCAGGGGATCTGACAGCCTCTCCTGGTCTATGTGGACAAAGCACACACATATACAGACATACATATAGGCAAAACACTGGTGCACATAAATTAATATTTTTTAAAAAGAAGATATAGGTGTGAGGCTTGTCTATTTGTGTTTAATCAGCAATACCCCATGCCCTACTGCCCGTGACTCCGGCATGCATTTGAAAACCTTCTGCCCTGCAGTGGGCTTTCTCAGACTCCGCATTGTTGGGACTGGGCCCAGGTAACTGTGTGCAGCTGGCCTTAGATCATTGCTTAGCATCTGCCTACCAGGAACCAGTGCTAACACTCCTCACTGGGGCACCCTAAAATTAAAATAGCCCCTCAGTCTTTGCCAAATGTCCCCTAAGGAGACCACATGGCCTCTATTTGAGAACCTCCGTCCATAGAGTATAACTCTGGCCTCGGTTGGTCCTAGACTGAATCATGGCACATAAACACATCAAACAATAATAACATGTAACAATGTAACAATTTGGTGTAAAACAGTATTTGAATAATTAATAATTTACAAAGTCCTCATGCATAGAGGTCATCCATAATTCTATGAGAAAAGTCATTGTAGCGGCTCATGAGATGGCTCAGCAGTTAAGAGCACTGACCACTGTTCCAAAGCATGGGCTTTGCTTCCCAGCACCCACATGATGGCCCACAACTATCTGTAACTTTAGGTCCAGGGAACCTGACACCTTCTTTTGGCACCATGCTTGCATGTGGTGCACAGGCATACATGCAGACAAAATACCCATACACTTAAAGTAAAAGCTTTTTACTTTACACAGTAAAAAGGGCTGGAGAGATGGCTCAGAGGTTAAGAGCACTGCTTGCTCTTCCAAAGGTGCTGAGTTCAATTCCCAGCAACCACATCGTGGCTCACAACCATCTATAATGAGATCTGGTGCCCTCTTCTGATGTACGTAATAAATAAATAAATCTTTAAATTAAAAACAAAAACAAAGAAAAAAGTAACTTAACATTCATGAATTAGTAGTAAGGACACTTGAGAATCAGGTGTGACCAACTGTCACAGCAGGAACTCAAATAAGGTATTTGGTTTTCCCAGACAAAGATGATTATCTTGCTAAATGAGTAATGGAGCTGGGGTCCGTAGTCTGTAGTCTCACTGTATAGCTCTGGCTATCCTGCGATCCTGGAACTAACTCTGTAGCCCAAGCTGGCCTTGAACTCACAGAGATCCAGGAGCTGCCTCTGCCTCCCCAGTGCTGGGGTTAAAAGAGTATGCTAACATCCTTGGCAGGGTCTCTAGACCTAAGAAACCTACTAGGCTGTAGGGACACTTAACCAAATCTATTGTACAATTCAAGATCAGTGCAAATCCAGGTGATGGCCTGCGCTATCCCATGAGTGAGCTAACACTTGAAAAGAAGTATTGTGATAGTCACTGTGATATTTAGAGCCATCAGAATATCTGTATTCAAATCAAGGAATAAAAAGCATCACAATGAAGCCTTTCCCCCTTCAAATCACACCGTGATGGGAATGCACAACAGGAGTCCTGAAGCACCAGCCTACCCATGGAGAGGGACGGACGAGGCAAAGAGCTCCACGCTCATCCACATCCCCACAGTCTTGGGCTCTTACGGAGTAGTGCACAAAAAGCCTGCAAAGCCCATGACTTTTCGGAAAGTGGCTGGAACACCATCCCGAGGTGAGCTGGGGATTTCCACCCGCACAGTAATAGACCCTGGCGTCCGGGTGAGCGCCCAATCACTAGCAGCCAACTCAATGACCTTTGGATGGTCCTCCAACATGGCCAAACTTGTTGCAGAACATAAAACTGAACCGCTAAATAAAGATCAAGGCCATGTCAAAGTCACGATGAGACTAATGACCTCACTCAAACCTTCTCACGTCAGTTCTTTTTTGCTCTGAAACGAATCTGAAACCTCTTGCTTCCCCTTTGGACTAGGTCATTAATGGTCCTTATAAACTAGGGTTTAAATCTGGAAACATTTTTAGTCACATGAAAGGGCACAAACGCTGGAGTCAACAGCATGAGCTCCAACCCTAGATGTTAATGGAAGAAACCACTCCACCTCCCTCCACCCCAGGCAGAAATTTCTTTCTTCCTGAAAAACAGAAAGGTCTGATTACAAGGTTACTAAACTCTGGCTTTTCTGTGAGTTAGAATAACCATCAAGATAAAGCTATGGACCTTGGTATTTGGAAGTGTCCCTAAGCAATCTTCTAAATGGGTTGTGTTGGTCAAACCTCTAAGCTAGCCTTCCTTGTTTCCTCACCTTTAAATAAGAGGAGATAATGAAAATACGCAAAAGGACATTGTAAACAAGTGGAATTGTAAGTGTGAACAGTAAATTAGACACATGCTGTAACACAACAGACGGCAGGTTTTATGCACTCGCAAATAAACACTCAGGAGAATGAAGGGGCCACCTTGTGTTGAAAAAGAGGGAATTTGAGTCACTGAGAAACTGCCTTAAGAAGTGCTACTTCATTCTAGGAAAAAGACTGCAGGTGTTGGTGGCAGTCTCAGAAGAAACTCAGGTCATTTCTTATGTTTCCTACACTATCCAAAACGGTGGACAATTCAACATGAGTGGTTCCTGGATGCGTAGCATTTTTGTGGTGCATGCCTGGTTAGGGTGGACAGCTGAAGGAGAGAACAACATTAGAGAGATGCAGTGCCTAGTACCGTAGGCACTTTTTCCATGTGGCTATTGAGCAAGTAAATATGGTCATTTTAATTTGTAATGTGCTTATAAATGTAACTTATCTACCAAAAATAATACTCATCAATATTTTATTAATGAATGATAATGGTAAAAAAAATTAGAAATGGTAAAAGATAATTCCAAATTAATAATACATGTAATTAATGTCACATGTTTATTTTTGGTGTTTAATGTGACTATGAAGACTTCAAGTTATGTATGCAACTTGCACTATATTTCCATATAGAATATGAATAATATCCATATAGACGGGGTGGGGGGGTGTCACAAATCCAGGCATGGTGGTGCATGCTTTAATCCTGGCACTTGGGAGGCTGAGGCAGGCAGATCTCTGTGAGTTTGGGGTCAGCCTGGTCTACAGAGTGAGTTCCAGAACATCCAGGGATACACACAGAGAAACCCTGTCTCAAAAAACAGAGAGAGAGAGAGAGAGAGAGAGAGAGAGAGAGAGAGAGAGAGAGAGAGAGAGAAAGGGCGAGGGAAGTTCTGTCATCCTCTCTGGATACCAACTGCTGTTGCCATTGTGCAGGTCTTGTTTAGGTGACCATGTTGTTATGATTTCATGGGTGTGGGTTCTCTGTACTGTCTTATAGAAGGCATTATGGTCATCTGGCTTGAACAATCCCCTCTTCTGCATTGTTCCGGGAGCCTTTGGTGTTGGTATTACATTGTATTGCACTGGATTGTGTTGTACAACTCTGCGGTACCATACTGTACTGTATCAGTTGGGGTTGGGAACCACAAAGTCAGTTATTCTGTGCATTTTGACCAGTTCCGGATTTCTGTGATAGAGAAACTACAGTCTTGAGAAGAAATCATCAAGATTGATTTTTCTATTATTAAAAAGAGACTGCCTTTCCTGCTCTGCCTTTTATATATTCCGTTTTCCAACATTTAGTAAAGAAAAGAAAAAAAGAAGTTTGAAACCCTAATCCTAATAAAAATTCCTTGTTTTTTGTTTGTTTGTTTGTTTGTTTGGTTGGTTGGTTGGTTGGTTTTTTGGGGTTTTTAGTTTTGTTTTGTTTGTATTTTTGGTTTTTGGTTTGGTTTGGTTTTGTTTTGGCAGAAGCTTGAGGAGGTAAAAATAAGGGGAGTGCGCCCTCTGCAGGCTACCTAGCATATTTTAGAAGCAAAATAGCCAAGGTTGTGTGAACATCATGTAAATAAGTAAGATTATGGGCTGCTTCTTACCCCTGAATTAATAATGATGTAAACAAAGGCAACGAACAGGTCAGTGGGCAATTCTTTCCTTCTTGTTCCCATTCCTCACTCTCCACAGAAAGACACAAAGGGGACAGCGCTTGCCCACCGCCCCCACCCCCGGGATTTCTAAAAGATTGTATCCACTGAAAACGGACTTAGGGACTTAAAGATCCTTGTGAAGAGCCCTGTGGACCCTGGGAATCAAACTTGGATTCTCCAGTTCTCTGCTAGAACAAGCGATGTTCATAACCGCTGAGCCATCTCCCCAGCCTTGCCTGCTTTTTCTTAAGCTCACATTTAAACTTTTAAGTCAAGAATCTTTGACAGTTAAACACGGCGGGTCCTTAGGTGTCTCTGGCCTGCGTGCTGGTCCGGCCTGTCCGCTGATCCTTTTCTGGATCCAAGTGCCTTGAGCTCGGTCTGAACCTGCTACCCTTCTCATCCTTGCTGCCTGTCTGTCTCTCACGTGCAAGGGCGGGTCTCCTCCTGGCATTGAGGGTCGATTAGAAACACAATAGTCCAGGTGGAGCCAAGACTACTTTCACCTGTGACAAAGCTTACAATCCTTCCCACCCCATGCATTCGGTCCTCATACCTCACAAAAACCAGGTGTGGTGGTACCGAAGTGGGCCACGGGGGCTTTCCTGGCTTACCTCTTCGGGCCCCTCAGCTCTCATGTGTGTCGCTCCCTCATCCTTTCTCTTGCCAATCCTTCAGGGCCCCTGCCTCCCTGGGCTCTCCCCTCAGCTTCCCCTTGAAGGGTCTCCACCCCAGGGGCTCTGTGGAATGAGACAGCTGCCGAGTGCTCTTTGGCCAAATTCCAGCTGCCCCTTGTCTTTAGATTAGCTCTAATTGCAGAGAAGGCTGAGCAGCCTTCAACAGGCTATAGGAAGAGAGGGCCCTGCTGCTTCGCCCTGATCCTCAGAAAGGAGCCTGTCACTTCAAAGAAGGACTGAATGTTCACTTCGAAGGATGGATGATGAATGATTCCTTAATCCTCCCCTATATATCTGGTTGTGGGCTTTTTGCTTTAAAAGAAACTAACCCTCTCCCTTCACTGCTGCAGCAGCTCCCAAACCTGTTGCGGTCCTAGCTGGCTAGTCATTCCCCTGAGGTGAGTAAAGTTGCTTTTTGGTATTCCTGGTTTTCAGTGGCCCTCAGACCCAACAATACATGTGTTTGATGGCAGCATTTGGGAAGTCAGAGGACCAGAGGTTCAAGATCATACTCAGATACACAGAGATTTTGAGGCCAGCTTGGCCTTCATGAGACCTTATCTCAAAAATAAAAATAAAGAAAACGTTAAGTGGATGGGGATGTAGCTCAGCCGGCAGAGTACCTGCCTTGCACGATCAAATCTGTGGGTCTCATGCTCAGCACCACTCAAGCCCGGGCTGTAATGCCAGCACTCAAAGGGTGGAAACATGAGTATTAGAAGTTCAAGGCCATCCTCGGCTGCCTTGCACCTGGGTTACAGGAGGATTTGTCTGAAGAACAAAAACAAAAGAACTCCCAAAAATCCACAACCTTGGTAGGAAGTGGTGGAACACATGCCTGCAATCCAAGCATTTGGGAGGCTGAGCAAGCAGCAGCTTCAGTTTAAGGCCAACTTTGGCCACACACACACACAGAGAGAGAGAGAGAGAGAGAGAGAGAGAGAGAGAGAGAGAGAGAGAGAGAGAGAGAGAGAGACAGACAGACAGACAGACAGACAGACAGACAGACAGACAGACAGAGACAGAGACAGAGAGAGATTGATTTTGAGAAGGAAAATTTGCTGTCCTTCTAAGCCAGGCGCAGTAGCACATGCCTTTAATCCCAGCACTCAGGAGGCAGAGGCAGGAGGATCGCTGTGAGTTCGAGGCCAGCCTGGACTACAGAGTGACTCCAGGACAGCCAAGGCTACACAGAGAAACCCTGTCTCGAAAAAACAAAAACAAAAACAAAAAACCCCCACAGATGTCCTTCTTCATCTGTGAATTTTCCATCTGTGAGTCCAACCAATTACAGACAAAAGTATTTTTTATTATTATGCATACATGTACACTTGCAAGCCAGAAGAGGGCAACTTCTTCTTTGAGCCACCTTGCAGTTGAACTCAGGATCTCTGGAAGAGCAGCAGTGAGTGCTCTTAATCTCCACGTCATCTCTCTAGCCCCCCAAAAGCATTTTTTTAAATTGCCTCTGAAGAAAACATATACAGACCTGTTTTTTCTTTTTTTTTTTTTTTTTGGTCCCCATTCCCTAAACAGTACATATGATAACTTTTCACATGGCATTTTCATTACATTAGTGATCATCAGTAACAGAGATGAGATAGAATGTACAAGGTGATGTGCATTATAGCACTGTGCCATCCTCTACAAGGGACTGAGCAGACATGAATTTTGATCTCTGCAGAGAACCCAGAGCCCTTGCCTACAGATGCTAAAGAACGAAAATAAAACAAGCTGATATGAGAGAGTGTGATAGAGTTTTGTAGACAAGAATTTTCAAAGAATTCTCTGTGGTGTGGTGAGATTTGACCCAGGACCTGAATAACAAGACAGCCTCGTCTATGGTGAGGACTGAGAGAAGGGCAGTCTAGACAGAAGGAAGCCAAGGAAGAGCTCCATGGAGGAAATGGATTTAAAAGTGTTGCATTTCAGTTGGTGTCGGGGAGGGGAATCTCTGGGACAGGGGAGGCCCCTAGAAGTCTATGGGGGTGACCATAGCTGAGACTTCCTAGTAGTGGAAGTTAAGAAGCCGAAGTCGGCACCTCCAGTAGCCAGGTGGGACTTCCGGTGGAGGGAGGGGGACACCAACCCACCCATAAAACCTTACACCCAAAATGTGTCTTGCCTACAAGAAGTATAGGGGTATAAAGATGGTGCAGGGATTGAGAGAATGGCCAGCCAATGACCTGCCCAATTTAAGAGCCATCCCATGGGAGAGAGCCAACCCCTGTCACTATTAATGATACTCTGCTATGCTTACAGACAGGAGCATAGTGTAGCTGTCTTCTGAGAGGCTTCACCCAGCAGATGATGGAAACAGATGCAGAGACCCACAGCCAAACAATAGACTGAGCTTGGGGAGTTCCCGTGGAAGAGTGGCAGGAAGGATAGAGGGAGCCGGAGGGGTCAAGGACACCACAAGATGAACTTCAGAGTCAGCTAACCTGGACCCACAGGAGCTCACAGAGACTGAACCACCAACCAAAGAACATGCATGTGCATGGACTGGACCTAGAGCCTCTACACATATGTAGCAGATGTGAAGCTTGGTCATGATATGGTTCCCTAAAGAATGGGAGTAAGAGTGTCTCTGACCCTGTTGCCTGCCACTGGATCCCTTTCCCCTACCTAGGCTGCCTTGTCTGGCCTCAGTGGAAGAGGATACATTTAGTCTTGCTGTGACTTGAGGTGCCAGGGTGGGTTGGTACACCTTGAGGGCCTCCCTTCTCTTTAAAGAAGGAGAAGAGGGAATAGGGAGAGAGGGCATGAGGATGGGGCTGTGGGAAGAGGTGGGAGGCGACTTGGATCAAGCTGTAAATTGATTAAATTAAAAAAAAAAAAAGAATGGCACATTTCAAGAATATGAAGTATGCAACACTGCTGTGGTGTGGAGAGTGAAAAGCACGGTACACACGAACATTCACGGTAGCACATGGTACAAAAAAAGTACACACACACGCACACACACACAAATACACAAACCGACCTGTAGTACCTCATGGTCCAAAAGCATTCATTCTTGTAAAGAATTTAGGCTCCAGTTCTTACAAGACTAGTGAAGTGAGGACAGAGGCTGAGAACAGATAGGCATCAACTGCTCATCACCTTAGAGGCAGACTACTGTGTGGCACTTCCCTGCGTATCTTATCATTGCTCTCATTTTCACCATCACCATTAACATCAGTGAAACTGAAGGCCAGCTTTGTTCGTCTCTTCCGTGAAATAGTAACTTGCCTGTGGCAAAATGAGTCTGAAGGAACACTCCTAAGTGTTCTGATTATCAAGAAATAACTTCATCTATTTGGCATATGCCTTTCATCCCAGCACTCTGGAGGCCACGGTGGGTAGATCTCCGTGAGTTAAAGGCCAATCTGCTCTTCACAGGGAGTTCCAGGCCAACTAAGTCTATATAGTGAGCCCCTGTCTCAAGAGAAAAGAAAAAAGATGTGTCTTGGATTAAGAGTTAAGAGGACTTATCGAGGACTCAAGAGATGGACCAGTGGTTAAGAGCACCGATTGCTCTTCTAGAGGTCCTGAGTTCAATTCCCAGCAACCACAGGGTGGCTCACAACCATCTATAATGAGATCTGGTGCCCTCTTCTGGCCTGTAGGTGTACACACAGGCAGGGCACTGTGTACATAATAAATAAATAAGAATTTAAAAGACTACGTGTGGAGAGAATCTGAGTTGCCTTCCTAGCACCCTCATAGGGCAACTCACAACCACCTCTAACTACCACTCCGGTGGATCTGACACCCTTTTCTGACCTGTGGGGGGCACGTAAAAGCACATGCACACAAACACATGCACATAAACAATATCAATAAATATTTTTTTACAAGAAGAAAGAAATGCCACCCTCGCTCTCCTAGGAGCGTTGTTGTTTAGTAGACTGTCCACTTTACAGGTTCAGTGAGGCCCCTTCTGCCCGTTCCTCAGAGCTTATGGCAGCACCCACTGGGCTGCAGACATGGAGTGTCCACTTCAAGCTGGGACATATGTGGATGTGCCAAGGGCTTTTTGTTTTGTTTTGTTGTTTTCCTAGCCTCACTTTATCAACCACGTCTTCTCTCTTTGTAAGAACACCATATAAAGCTGCCCTTTCCCCATGGATCATCCAGTTTACTAAATCATGGTTTATTTTTTTCCTCAGGGTATCACATGCTACTTTAGAGTCAGTTTTCAAAAGGTTTTAAATGACTTGGCTCAAAATTGGTTTTATATTAAGAGAAGGAACCGGTGTCCCAGAGTCTCAATCAGCACCTTAACAAATAGGCCGTGGCTTCCCTCAGCCACCCAGAGGGTGCCAGGAACTGTTAGCTGGGAGACAGAGACACTTCGTGTCTTCACTGTGATCTTCTTCATTTTTCCTACTCTGTTGCCCAAGCCGAGATGACAGTGGGCAGTTGTGGGAAGGAGAGTGAGGAGGGTAGGTGAGCATACTGGAAGATTAGCTGCCTCACCCTACAGTCCTTTGTACAGGTGCAATTAAACCAACGCCTGGGTGCTCCTGTGGCAGTAATCTAGCTAGTAAGCTGGCTTTCAATGGTGCAGTAGAGAATTCAAAATCTGAATATAAGCCATTGCAACATGCTTCAAAGTCTGTTAAATATGCTAATATTTCATTCATATAAATTATATAAAGGAATGAAGATTTTTACAAAATGGTTCTCCTGGTAAAGATAGACCTCCCTATCAAGACTCAAAGGATGGCTGGGCCTGATGGTGCACACCTTTAATTCCAGCACTCAGGAGGCAGAGGCAGGTGGATCCCTGTGAGTTCCAGGCCAGCCTAGTCTACAAATCAAGTCGAGGATAGCCAAGGCTACACAGAGAAACCCTGTCTCGAAAAAAAAACAAAAAGACTCAAAAGATGTTTTAAAATTCTAGATCATATTTTATTCCAAACATAAACAAGCACAAACAAGGAGCAGAGGTTGTTTTATTATGTTTATTCATAGACAATAATCACTCTAAATGATGTAAATGCAGTGGCTTCACCAACTGGCCTCAATTATGTCTCTCTAGCTTTGGGGTCTTCTGCATGTGTGGCAGTTTCATGTCTATCATTTGCCTATCACTACCTGTAACTTCTTGCTACTCTCAATAAATCTAACTGTTCTTATTCTTTTTAAAAACTTATTTATTACCCTTTAATGTGCCTGCGTGTATATATGTGTAAGGGAGATGATACCCTAGAACTGCAGTTACACACAGTTGTGAGCTGCCATGTGGGTGCTGGGAATTGAACTCAGGTCCTCTGAAAGAACAGTCAGTGCTCTTAACCGCTGAGCCATCTCTCCAGCCCCAAATCTCATGTTCTTAGCTCATGCATGCTCATGTCTGTTCTTATTTATTCTATGTGATGAAGAAGACTATAAGGCTTATGGAAATTTAAAAGTATTTTACAACAATTCTTGGTTCAAAAGGCTTCAGCAAAGGGCCACTATTTCTTCCATATCACTGTTGTAACCTGCTTAAACTCTATCGCCCCTCTCTTAAGACCTGCTTTAGTTCCTAGCATAACTGTGGCTCCTTTGTTAACACCAGCTATCACTCTTAGCATATCAGAAGCCATTTTTCTCAAGTCTTAATTTTGATTATAAAGTGAAAGTAGGTTTAACTTCTCAGGCCCTGTGTGCCTGGAACCAGGAAGGATCAATGCTTGCTACTTAGAATAAAACAACAGATGGTAAATGCATGCTCTGCTTGGGTTAAAGATAAATGTATGTTCCATTAGTGTTAAGACTGAAACATCCTGCTATGGTCCTTACTCCCAACAAGCTGGAAAACCCCCAAAAGCTCCCCTATGCTAAATCCCAGCCAATCAACTTTAAATGCTTTGTCTAGTCACCTGGATACTTTGTGCTAAGAGCAAAATTGATTCTTCCCGTGTTTAGCTAATCAAAATGATGTAATGCTGCCCTCCCCCTGGCTCCCCACCTGGTTACCTGGTTGAAGAATGGGCTTTCCTTTGTCTTTTTGGAACACGAGTTAGAAGTTTGACCACAAGGCAGTTAGTGTTATAACCCTTTGTACAAGAATGTTAATTCAGAACATGGCTGTTCTGGCAAGAGATCACATCCAAAGATCTTGTAGGACAGTGTGATCTGGTTGGAATACAAACACACCTTTAATCCAGGAGCCAGAGACAAACAGATCTGAGTTCACGGCCAGCCTGGGATAGATCAAGTATCAGGTAAAGAAAAGCTTAGACCCAGGCATAGGGATACATGCTTTTAATCCCAAAGGAAGGAAAATTAGTTTGTAGAAGGAAGCACCCAAGTTTGAAAGTGATGTCTAATTGAGTGGCAGATTGCTAAACTAGTTGAGACCAAGCAGAGCAAACTCCAGACTGAGAGAGAAGCCAGATGAATCAACTGGGAGAACAGTTTGAGTCAGAACAGCTAAATTAAACCAGCCAGGCCAGAGCTCAGAAAGAACAGGTAAGGGTGAGCTTATTAAGCAGCAAATCTCAGAGGCTGAAAACATTCTAGGCCTAGGTTAGATTGTACGGAGGCTAGAAGCTTCCGGGACTAGGCCTAGGTTAGCAAAAGGAGGCAGTAAGCCTCCCAGACAATTGAGCCAGGAGAATAAAAGGTATTTTTACAGTTTTTCTTATAATAAGCCTGCCTCAGAAACAGACTGGCAGCATAGTCTAGCTCTTGAGCCCACATTAAGTCCCTGACTGGTCAATTTTTGTTCAGCATTCAAATAAATTTCCATCAACCTGAGTCTGCTGTTGGAGCAGTCAGTGTGTGGCTATTCCTGAACCCATAACAATCACAGATGAGAAGGAAGTATATGGGCTTAGAAAAAGACATTTTTCTTGCTTACATTTCTGTTCTCTGTTGGGATTTTTGACAAAGTTGAATGTCATCTTGAGATAAATGGGTGTCATTAGATCTAAACATATATCCTTGTCCCTCCCTTTCTCACTTACAATTCCTAAACAAAGGCTCTTTTCTTCTCGCAGAGTTCATTTCTAATTATTAGTCTTCATTTTCCTGTTTTTACCATATAGCCACATTAAAGAGATGACAGTCCTTTGGAAGGTCATTTCAGTAGCCATTACCCTCCGTCCTGCATGGAGACTACTGGTGTGACTTAACATTTTTCTCCGTGATACAGCTGGGCATGCAGTCAGAAGAGGGGAGATCTATTAAGAAACAGGAAATGGGCCGTCACATAGCAATGAGAAAATGTAATTGCTCTAGCAGACTGCTACATAAATAGACACAAGGATCCTTTTATTTTACTCTGTGAGACTAATGACTGACCCCACTGAAAACCCTAGTGGAAATCATTGTAACAAAAATAGCTAAAACATTAAGAATAGGACAAGTGAGAACGGCAGTGGCTAATAGGCCTTTGAACTGTCAAGCATCCTTACCAGTACAATCCCAAAAATAAGTACTGTCTCATGGCTAAGCATCTAAAAGAAACTATGGACCAGCTGGACATGGGAATGTGCCTACAATCCCAGCATTTGGTGTTGCAGGATATTTGATTCCACTGTGAACTGTAAAAACCTGCTTATTGTTTGGTGGGGCTCAGCCCTAACACACACTTTTAATCCAAGGATTTGTATTTTGTAAACAAGTGATTATGGTGTGCCTCAAACATAGCACACACCTTTAATCCAAGAGCTTTCTTTACACATGATTTAATAAAGTTAACCCAAGGTCAAGAGGCAGAGCAGGTAACCATATGAGAGGGATTAAGTAGAAAGGAGAGACTTTGAGAGAAGAGTATTTAAGATAGCACGGAGAAGAAGATTTTGGCTTTTTTCTCCTGGGCTGTCGGGTGAGGGAGCAAGCTTTTTGGCTTTTGGCTTTTTTCCTTCTGGGATGTAAGCTGGGCAGGAACATCAGCTGGGTACTTTCTCTGTCTCTCTGAACTAATAGGTTTTCACCCCAGTATCTGGCTCTTGAGTCTTTATTGGTAAATAAATGAATGATTTGGGATCTCCATTCTTCATAACAACAATTTGGGAGGCTGAGACAGGAGAATCACAAGTTAGAGGTGAGCTGAGGCTACATACTGTGACCCTGTCTGCAAAACCCAAGGGCTGGGCTGCAGTTAAGGGGTAGAACACTTACTCAGCATGTGCAAGGCTCTGAGTTTGGTCTCTAGGATGCAGGAAAGGAGAGAGGGAGGGAGGGAGGGAGGGCGGGAGGGAAGAAATCAGAAGCATCTTATGTGCACCAACTAGTGAGCAGAGAAATTCTGCAGTGATTCCCTGGTTTCTCTGTTTTTAATGGCATCTGTTTATAATAATGCAACGCAATACTTTGGTATTATGTTACTAATAGTGTGGTTGTGGGTTTTTTTTTCAAAGATTTATTTATTTTAAGTGCATTGATGTTCTGCCTATAGGCATGTCCATGTGAGGGTACCAGATCCTCTAGAACTGGAGTTACAGACAGTTGTGAGCTGTCATGTGGGTGCTGGGAACTGAACCAATAAACTGTAAATTCTGGCCAGTGAAATGACTCATCGGGTAAAGGCACTGCCTGCCAAGCCTGATGACCAGAGTTCAATCCCTGGGACCCAAATGGTGGAAGTAGAGGATCAACTCCCTCAACTTGATGGCGGGGGTGGGGGGGGTTGTGGGGGGGGTTGTGGGGGGGGAGGAATAAATACATGTAATTAATTCTTCCTACATTAAAAGTTTTAAAGTTCTGAAATGATGATTTTCACTTTTTGGCCCAGCCTGTGGGACAAAGCGAACCAGGGTTCACCTGAAAGAGGGGATGCGAATTGAAAGTGGGGGACAGAGATGTGAGAAAATTGAGTCAAGTCTGGAAATTTCTGATCAAGACTCTCTTTAATGCAGACAAGTAAGACTTTATATAGCAAAGTCAACAGAATTTATTGTATTCCCAATTTCGCTAGCCCCCAGGCAAGAATACAATTGCCTGAATAGCTCCCTGTAAGAACTTCCTTAATCCTCTGGGTAGTTCCCTGTAAGAACAATCCAAAGACAGCCTAGAATGCAAGACTTCCTTCAGCAAGGGTCCACAACTCACAGCATGCAGCCTAAGCAGGGGATTTCTAACATGGCTGAATTTAGCATGGCTCCCCACAACTTTTAAAATCATCTGTGAACCCATAATCTAGTAACTTTGAACATATGGATAATCTGGGTTGGAGAGATGGCTCAGAGGTTAATTAAGAGCACCGTCTGCTCTTCCAAAGGTCCTCAGGTCAATTCCCAGCACCCATCTATAAAAGTGATCTGATGCCCTCTTCTGGCCTGAAGGTGTACATGCAAGCAGAACACTGTATACATAATAAAAGAAAGAAAGAAAGAAAGAAAGAAAGAAAGAAAGATAGAAAGACAGACTATGGATAATCTACTGAACTCAATCAAGGATTTAATCTAGCTTATAAAATATAAATAAAATCATTTAAGATGTGTGTTTGATTGTTATTTTTGAGGTAGGGTGTCTTAGTTCCTTTTCTTTTCTTTTCTTTTTTTTTTTTTTTTTTTTTTTAGTTACTTTTCTATTGTGGTAACAAAACACCATGACCAAGGCAACTTATAAAAGAAACTTTTTGTTTTGTTTTGTTTTTTGAGACAAAGTTTCTCTGTGTAACTCTGGCTGTCCTGGACTTGCTTTGTAGACCAGGCTGGCCATCACACCCTGCAAAAGAAAGCATTTATGGGCTGGAGAGATGGTCCAGTGGTTAAGAGCACTGGCTGCTCTTCCAAAGACCTAGGACTTTCCAGCACCAAATGGCAGCTCACAACTGTCTGTAACTCTAGTTCCAAGGGATCTAACACCTTCACACCAGTGCACATAAAATAATTTTTTTTTAAAGATAATAAAAAAATAAAATGAAATGTCCAATGGTCTTACAGTTTCAGATGGTTGGAGTACATAATGTCAGGGCAAAGCTGAGAACAGGATATGGTGAGAAGATTAACGAAGAGCTCACACCTTGATCCACAAGTAGGAGGCAGAGAGAGAAACTGTGAATGGCCTGCGAGTAATTTGCAGCCTCCAAAGCCACCACTCCCAGTGACACATCTCCTCCAAGGCTACACCTCCTAATCCTTCCCAAGCCTATGGGCACCATGAGCATTCCCAGGATTTTACTGTTTGGGGACTCACCATGCAACCTAAGCTGACTCTGAACTCGAGAGTCCTCTTGTCTTAGCCTGCCAGTGGTGATTACTATAGGAATGTATCTCCATGCCTTCGTGTGTGTGAGTTCATGCATGTTTTTAAACTAAGATACTTAAGGCAAAAGGGGAGTATAAGAAATGTGTCAAAGCCCTGTAGAGGTGGTCAAAGTGGGCTACCCTCAGTTCCAAAACAAAAAAATAGGTAGTTTCAAGGTTCATGGAGACCATACCATTAAAAACTATGCTTGAAAGATGAAACACATTTTCCTACAGATCATGTACGAGAGATGCTATGTAATAAAATGATTGACAACCACAAAACAGGCATATGGAAAAGACAGTGGTCCGCTGTTCTTTGTTTAGTGTTCGTGTGTGTGTGTGTGTGTGTGTGTGTGTGTGTGTGTGTGTGTGTTCATGTGAGTGTAGTGCCCACAGAGGTCAGAAGAGGCCAACAGATCCCCCTGGAGCTAGAGTTACAGGTGACTATAAACCTCCTAGGGGTATTGGGAACAGAGAGTAGGTCCTCTGCAAGAGTGGTATTCACTCTTAACCACTGAGCCATCTCTCCAGTCTTTGACCCTGTCTCTTACATAAATAAAAATAAAATTCAAAGCAAACAAAGACAAAAAAAAAAAAAAAAGCAACAAGAAAGAAAACAACCAGTGAACTCAGCTTCTTTGGCTGGTACTTACCCAGGCCCATAGTCCATAATAGCCTTCTTCCTGAAGGGGAAGCAGAGGGAGCCAAAAGCCCTGATCCCCCAAGACTCTCAGTTTGTTCTCAAAGGCTGGGGACCATATTTTCAGCTGTTAATACAGTGGTTCTCAGTGTTCCTAATAATGTGACCTTTTAATACAGTCCCTCATGCTAGACCTCAAACCATAAAATAATTTTGTTGCTATTTCATACCTGTAATTTTTCCAGTTACAAATAAATCATAATGCAAATATTTGGTATTCAGGATATGTGATATGCAACCCCAGTGAAAGGGGTTGTGACCCACAGGTTGAGAACCCGTGTTAACCGCATGACACTCTTGAATTGAAATCTCAGAAACCAATGATTTCCTTGGTCTTTTATAAACTGGGCAAACTTCCTGTTATGTATGTCCTGTTGTCAGGTTAACTGTACTGTAAGTAGAGGAAAAGAAAGCCCACGCCTTCCCTGTAATTGTGCGTTATAACAAAAGACCACCCTGGGTAGCTCACAAATGGCAGGATTTCATTCCTCAGTCTTGGGGGCTGAGCAATCCAAGATCCAAGAGTGAAATAGTGAGATTCTTAGTTTCTGATTCTTTGGTATCTTTGTATGGTACAAAAGCAGCAAGCTCACTTAAGGACGCTAATAAGGTACTAATCCACTCAAATGTGTTCTCTTTTATGAAGCAGTTACCTGTCAAAGGGGCTCGCCTTGTTGGCGGTTAGGATTTTAGTGTGGGACGCGTAGGAGGGCACTAACATTCTGACTACTGTCTGGTTGCCCAGTAGTCCACCTGGTAAATAGAAAATACCTTAGATAAAGACAACATCAGGGGCAACTGGCCTCTGGTGCTTTACCCATTAGACCCTGGCCTCCAGAGAGTCGCACTGGAAGAACAAATCAGGGAGTGAAGAAAACAGAATGAGCTATTTTGTCTGCTGTGGCTACACGGCACAGTGAAGCCAAGCCCCAGTATAACAAGCAGGGGCTAGGACCTGGGCTGAGAATCACATCAAAGATTTGTGTTTTCTTTTCTGGATAATTCATACTCTGTTTAAACCCAGTAGAACCTTTGCCCTTGATATCTCAACTCTGTAATTATAAATACAGTTTAGCCCAAATTACACAAAATTAATAAATCTTCATTTTGAAGGAATTATTGGCAATTAAAACCTAATTCCTTGACAAAATAACATATAGTAAATTTAAATTGATTTTAATTCTTCCCATTTGTTACAATTCATGCAAGGTCAATTTTTTGTTGTGTTGTGTTTGTTTGTTTGTTTTTTGAGATAAGGTTTCTCTGTGTAGCCTTGGCTGGGATTACAGGCATGCACCACCGTGCCCCGCACAAGGTCAACTTGTATTATAAGCCTTTAATAGACATTCATCCATTGTCTTGAACTCAAGTTTAGCTCTTCAGAATCTAGTTATTGAATTTTTCCAAGATTTAATTCCTCATAGTCACCTTTAATGAGTCAGGTATCATTTTAAATGCCCTTTCACTTGTATTTTGTGTCAGTTATACTAATAAATTATGTTCTTTGAGACATGAGTTTTAATTATTTTTAGCTAATGCATGAGAAAAATCTTAAGATTGCCCTACTGTCCATGTCTCATCTACTTTGCAGTCATAGAACCCAGACAAATGTTTAAAGTAGAGTCCCTCAATGATCATTTATTAATGTGTATTATAGTAAGCAATCATTGTTAATATCATAAACCAAACTACTAAACATCAATCTAAAAACAGAACAATGAATATTGCAGGCTAACATAATTTGTTGCTGTTGTTTCCAAGACAGGGTTTCTCTGTGTAGCCCTGGCTGTCCTGGAAATAGCTCTGTAGACCAGGCTGGCCTCGAACTCACAAAGATCCGCTGCCTGTCTCCCAAATGATGGCATTAAAGGCGTGCACCACCACCAACCAGCTGACATAGTATTATTGAAAATAACTTTTTTGACAAGTAGCATTCACAATTTTTTTCCTCAAATATTTTATAGGTGGCTTATTGGAAGACAACTCGGCTCCTTATGCTTTTCACATTCATACTGTGAAACATTGAACACCACATAGACCTTTAGAACTTCCCACAGGAAGACAGGAGACACCAACAAATTAGTATGAAAATGGTGTCAACCTTATGGACAGTGGAAAGGTCTTGGAGAGCCTCAGAGGTATCTAAACCAATCCTTCAGGACCACTATCTCTTGTACTGTCTTCCAATATAGATGGTACAATTACTATGCTATGCTAGCTGGCAAGAAAGTATTATTTTGATGATTACAGATTTTAAATGTAGGAAAAATTGCAATTGCTGGTACTGTTGCAGTCATGAACCTGTCCCAATGTAAAGAAAACCTTAAATTCTACATGTCCACAAGACTCAACAAAACGTTTCATATTTTCTGCAAAGACAAAGACAGTAATGTTTCTATTTCCTTCCTCCTTTTTTTTTTTTTTTTTTTTTCTGTAAGAGTGTTTTACCTTCTCTGTGAAACTTATCTATTTATATTAACTGTGTTGATTTGGGAAGGAATAGTAGCGGCATGTGATAAAAGATTCCGGGGGAGTAGAAGGGGACTTTTTTTTCTTTTTCCCTAATAAGGAAAAAAAAAAAAATTAAAACGGAATATACAAAGTGGTCAAATCTTCTAGCCTAGGGTAAAAACCCTCATTTTACTATTTACTGATTTGATAACCTCTGGCATATCAATGTGGACGTCAATCTCCCTTCCGTAAAAACGGAGATAATATTCATCCCTAAGTTTGGCCGATAGCTACGCTTAAGCAAACCACTTAGAACTAAGCACACGATGTGGCACTTCCCACAATGCCCAACACACAGAGTAGTTTGTAGGGACGAAGGCGGGTGCGCTCCGAGAAGAAAAGGCAAGCCTATCAGGGCGGTGGGTCTACAGGAATAGGTGCAAATGAAGGTTAAGAAATCCGGTGTCCGCCTCAGATTGGTCACAAGCCAAACGTCCAGACCCGAGCTTACTACTTAGTTTTCTCAGGACACGGAGAGCTAGTGTCGACATAGTCTGCGGCAGCGGTGCACGCGTCCCGGGCGCGAACTCTGAGCTTGGCCTGATCGTTCGACTTGATCGAGAATCGGCTGACTGGTCTTGGCAGCAGGAGCCGTCCTAGTGTTCGCCTCTCGTTCTCGCGATACTTCAGACGAGCGTGGTGTAGAAGGGGCGGGGCGACCGGACGTAGAGGGACGCGAAGCGACGCAAAGCCCCGTTCCCAGCAGGCTGTGCGTCCACGCCGCTTCCTCCGGATCTTGGAGCGAGCGCGTGAGCGGTTGATTGCTACTTGGCCATGGCGCTTCACGTCCCCAAAGCTCCGGGCTTTGCCCAGATGCTCAAGGATGGAGCAAAAGTAGGTGGCAGAGAGACGTGGTGCGGTGGGAGAGCGGGCCTTCGCTTGCGGCTGCCGCAAAAGGCCTGCGGGCGTGACGAGAGAAGGTTCTAGAAAGGGAGGTGTGCTCTCCGGGCCGCTAAAGCCTTGGGCATTTTTGTAATTCCCCCATCAGGGTTGGCCGGACCCAACGGGTCAAGGCGGCGGCTTTGCATCTCAGCCCCCGCATGCCTCTGTTGGGATGGAAACCACCGGCCCCGCCCTTAACGGGAGCTGGCGGTGCAGTTGAGGAACCTGAAAGGAATTGATGACCGGTTGTTTTACGGCCCAGGGTTTGTGGGATGGAAGGGACAGCCTTGCATAGCAACCCTTGGGCCTGCTCTTGGTTGCTTCCTTCTAAATGAAAAAGAAAAAAAAAAAAAGACAACCTGTTCGACCATCCAGAGACGTCCGATCCCAACTTAAGTTTTATTCAGAACCTACCTCTCAGGGTTGTATTTTCTTTACCTTTTCTAAATTGGGGAGATTGGGCCAAAAGATGCTATTATCTTTAGACTCTGACTATCCGACTGAGTAGCCCACTGGCTAAGTAAGGCCCCAGCAGAGAAAACAATAGTGTGACCCTCTTGAACATATTTTTAGGAGAGTAACTCACCCCCTCACCACCTCCCCCGACCACAGGATTTCTCTGTTTTAGCCCTGGCTGTAGACTAGGCTGGCCTCGAACTCACAATGATCCACCTGCCTCTGCCTCCAGAGTGCTGGGATTAAAGGCGTGCGCCACCCGGACCATCGAAAGTGGGGTTGTTTGTTTGTTTGTTTAAGCGTCACACTGCATACGCAGCATTTGGCTGGAGACGTTGAAGCTGCTGTGTAATTTTGTTTCTTTGTCCACGGTTCTAAGACTTGTAGAAATAGATAAGTGAATTGAATGTAAGATCTTAGGGAAATAGAGGGCGCTTAATAGTTTAGGTTCTCGTTTATAGTGATAACTTGGCCTACTAAATGGATGTCAGGGTTTAATGCTAAGTTGTTGAGTTCTGGAAAGTGATACTGATGTTTCCCTTTGGAGGGGCGGTCATAGCTTCCAATGTAGGCCTTTTCCTCCGTCACTTAGATCGAGGAAATGGTCCATGGGAAGCATTTCACTCAGAGGCTAGCACTTTAGCACATAGAACCACTTTATGTAAGTTGGTACGGAGGTCTACAGTAAAGACAACCTTTAAGAATTTCACATTAGAAACTAGCATTAATTGGCTGGGGTTGTGATTTAATGGTAGATTGCTTTCTTGGGGTCAGTCCTTGGGTATGGATGGGCGGGAAGAATATTCTTCGGTAGTTAGGTGAATCTAAATCTGTCAAGTAAGAACTATTAGTTATCCCATTAGTTGCAGATAGGAAAAATTACCAAGGTCTTGTAAGTTAGGGGGAAACTAAGGCCGTTTGGACTCCAGACTCCATGTGAAAAATCCTTATGTGGTCCTGGCTCTTTATTAGACACATAATGAATAGAGAATGCCTATGTTTGAACTTTGTACCTAATTATCCTGTTTAAGCAGATGTTTTCTTTTGCAGCATTTTTCAGGGTTGGAAGAGGCTGTGTATAGAAATATACAGGCCTGCAAGGAGCTCGCTCAGACCACGCGAACAGCATATGGACCAAATGGTAATGGCCAGATTCACACTGGAGAAGACATGCTGCTGGGATGGTGTGTCGGCTGCCTGGTGTTTGTCCTGAGGGTGTTACATGTACAGGGCAGGTCTTGTAAGTTGTTTCATAGTTGGTGGCACTACTGTGCTTCTGATTTCCAGTCGGAAATTCAGCTTTCTGGAAAAAGAAAAGTTGAAAGTGATACTTTTACCCTGTTAGGTGATAGGAAAACGGCAGCACTTTAACTGTTAGCATAGCTCTTATTGTGGAAAAGGCTTAGCAGTCTGAAAGGGGGGCATAGTTAACTACCTTTAACCACCAGTTGAATTAAAGATACAGACTAGGGGACCAAGCATAAAGCCAAATGTGTTTCTGAGTATATTATTTTGGTGTGTGTTGATCCCTATTTATTACGCCCTTCCTACATGGTATGCATGTGGACATGTCGTCCAGGGACGCCCATGAGACTGTGATGTAACAGGGAGTGTATTCTCAGAGGGCTAAAAGTCAGTACAGCTTCTGGCCTTATTTGTCCTTGGTTATTTGGGAGAATATTTGAATAATAATGGATTTTTTTCTTTTTTGAGGAATGAATAAAATGGTCATCAATCGCCTGGAGAAGTTGTTCGTGACAAATGATGCAGCAACTATTTTAAGAGAGCTAGAAGTAAGTTTTTTTCAAAAGCAAAACTCACTGTTTTAACATAGATGAAATTACATTTCAAATTAGATCATAAAGGGCTGTTTCTTCCTCAAGTTTATTGTGAAGATTTATAAGTGGTCTTTTTAGGTTTACCATTTTGGCTACTCAAAAAGTTTTAAATCACTGTTGTTGTTGAAGGGGCTGTGGAGTATTGCTGTGATGATCAGATTTATCAGTCTATAGATTAATTCTAATAAGAATTCTTACATGACATAAAATAGCTGATAAATATGAATGCTTTGTTTTTTAAGTAACCAGCTGGAATTTTCCTTTCTTTCGCTGCAGTCTTGATGTCCAAGAGGCGACAGAACAGGAGAGAAATGTCCAGCACATTCATTTCTCACCCTGCCAGGCCTTGGAGTCTTTAGTCGTACATGCTCATCTTTGGGAGTTTTCCCAAAGCACAACCAATAACTTAAATCTGTGCTTTAAAGAAAATGAGAAAAATTACCATTCCTCTAATGTTTTAAAGAATGATACATTAAGGACAAATTTAACTGTAGAGGATATTTGTGGAGAAATTTTTATGGTAAATGAAATGGCCGGAGAGACGACTTGATGCTTGAGAGTGCGTGCTGCTCTTGCAGACCAGTTCCCGGCCCCACCTCAGGCAGCTCTCACCATGTGGTTCCAGCTCTGAGGGACCTAGTGCCTGCCTTCCCACACAGTGCTGCAGTGTTGAGAGTCAGAGGCACCCTTGATTTGTCAACACGGCCTGGGGAGACAGCTCTGCAGTCTAGCACTTGCCTAGCAGTCTCCATTACATTGGAAGAGTATCTAGAAGAACTTGAGAATTGTATTGCTTTTTAAAATTTACTTCAGGCTGGGGGATGTAAGTCATTAAGTCATTTGGTAGGGTACTTGCTGAGAGTTTGATACTTAGCGTTCAGGAGGTGAAGGCAAAAGGACCAGAGGTTCCCTTCCTTCCTCAACCATAGTCTGAGCTGTGTGTACCCTGCCTCAAAAGAAAAAAAGGAGCTTATATATTCCCTTCATGGGTTTTGGTTTTTCAAGACAAAGTTTCTTTTTTTGTTTTTGAGACAGGGTTTCTCTGTGTAGCCTTGGCGTGAGCCACCACCACCCGGCCTGTTTGTGTTTTTGTTTTTTAAACAAGAATGTGTTTTAAAATGTAAGAGATGCTGAGACTTACTCAAGTTGAGTGATGTCTGCTTTAGTTCTTCTAAAGACTAGTTTATTTCTGAGATAGTTTCTATGTGTATTCTTGGCTGACCTGGCCCTGCAGACCAGGATGGTCTTCAGATCAAGAGATTCCCCACCTGCCTCTGCCTCCTGAGTGCTAGGATTAAAGGTGTACACCCACACACCTGGCCAAACATTTTTTTAGGCAATACATGGAGAGAATTGGCAAGACACTGTCAGACATGAGGTCAGGGAGGGGTGGGATGGCACACATTTCATGCCAAGTGGATGAGAAGATGACAGTTGAAAGGTGCGTGTCGCCACACTCAGCTTCTCTTTTCTAAAGGCTTTAAAGTTGCTAAGTTTAGTGGTTGATAAGTGGGAAATAAGTTATTTCTAGACTTACTTTCTAAGTTAGAAATAAATGTGGCAGCCTGGTGGATCTTGTGGAATGGCTGTCAGAAGGTGTGCTTTGAAACTGTTTGCAGGCCATAGTTTAACATGCTTTAAACTGCGTAACTGATGAGGTGCCGTTTACCTGCCATCCCAGGAAATGAATGGCTATGTTACTCTAACTATAAAAATGGTTTCACTTGATAATCCCTTTATTTCAGGTACAGCATCCTGCTGCAAAGATGATTGTGATGGCCTCTCATATGCAAGAACAGGAGGTTGGAGATGGCACAAACTTTGTTCTGGTATTTGCTGGTGCTCTTTTGGAACTAGCTGAAGAACTTCTGCGGATTGGTCTGTCAGTATCAGAGGCAAGTATTCATCTTATACTCTAGTCACATATATTTGATTACTTGTATATAGTTGCTTAAAGCTTAAAATTTAAGACTAGGTCGGTAAGTAGACTCAAGCATGAGGACCTGAGATCAAATCCCTAGAACCCATGTAGTGCTCAGGCCTACACTGTGCACAGGCCTGATTCCTGCACTGTGAGAGAAACTTGATGACTAGCAGCTTAACTTCCTATTGAAAGAGTCTGTCATAAGGGAATATGTCAGAGATAGAGCAGGACACCTGACACTGACCTCTACCCACTATGCATACGCACACTTGGATATTCATATAGACATACACTGTACACATATATCACACTTACTTCCGTGTGTGTACATTTACCATATACAAATGAACATTTTAAAATAAACTTTAAATGTACTAATAATAGCTAGTGTTGAATGGCTTAAACTGTGCGAGCCATTGGCATATGCTTCACCTGTGGTGTGTCCTCAGAAGAACCCTATTGCTAAGCCTTCTTAAACTCACTGTTTCATATGAAGAAAGGTTTGAAATGGAGACACTTTGCTGAAGGTCGTACAACAGATAAGTGGTAGAGTCAGGATTGAAATTGTGTTGTCCTCAAAACTGTGGTCTATAGCTATTGGCTCTGCCATGTGTCTTTTACAAAACTTGTCATTTTATGTTGGAAATACCCATCTATTTGATTACCGAAGTAAGTCATGTCAAAATGATGTCTATTAAAACAAATATTTTTAAAATCTTAATGGCTTAGGTGATATCAGGCTATGAAATAGCTTGCAAAAAAGCTCATGAGATTCTTCCTGACTTGGTATGTTGTTCTGCAAAAAACCTTCGAGATGTTGACGAAGTGTCATCTCTGCTTCGGACCTCCATAATGAGTAAGCAGTACGGTAGTGAAACATTTCTGGCCAAGCTTATTGCTCAGGCATGTGGTAAGTAAGAGTAAGAAGCAAAAAAATCCAAAATACATCATCCTTAACATGACTGAGATATCTTTGTTGTCTGAAAAATGTTTCATTTTCTTGACAGTATCTATTTTTCCTGATTCTGGCAATTTCAATGTTGATAACATCAGAGTATGTAAGATTCTGGTAAGTTTCCAAAAAATGCATTACTATTACCCAGACAGGTCTTAGAGAAGGGTGGTATTCGTATGGTGGTAGATATTGAACCCAGAGCTTGGCACGTGCTGGGGAAGCACCATACCATGGAGATACATTTCCAGTCCAAGATCACTTACTGTGCCTATCCCCTCCTCCAATTGTTTTGCTTTTCTTTGTTTTGAGACAAGCCTTGGCTGTCTGGACTCACTTTGTAGACCAGGCTAGTCTTGAACTCAGAGAGATCTGCCTGCATCTGCCTCCCTGAGTGCTGAGATTAAAGCTGTGCACCACCACACCCCAGCTTGCTTTCTCTCCCCCCCCCCCCTTTTTTTTTTAAGACTTAAATTATGCCAAGTCTTTGCTTGCATTTATGTTTGTGTACCATGTGCATTTCGTTTCTGTGAGGGTCGGAAGAAGGCATCAGACCCCCTGGGACTGTAGTTACAGATTTTGAGCAACTGTCTGGGGTGTGAGAATCAAATCTGGGTTCTCTGGAAGAGCAATCTGTGCTCTTAATCACTGAGCCATCCTTACACCCCTAAATTTTACCTCATGTTTTAGACTTAGTACTTCTATCTTAAAGCAGTGCTTCTCAACCTTCCTGATGATACTGTGACACTTTAATAGAGGGTCATTTGTAGTGACTCCCAACCATAAAATTGTTTTGTTGCTATTTCATAACATATTTTGCTACTGTTAAAATAATGTAAATATCTGATATGCAGCTCCCAAAGGGGGTTGTGACCCACAGGTTGAGAACTGCTGTTTTAAGGCATCAATTTTAAATAACATTTGGTATTAATAAATTGTGATGTTGATACCTGTTAATAGTATATTTCCTTGTGAAGTCATCATTTCCCCTTTGATACTTAGGAGTGAGAATAACATTAAAGAGTAGAGCTGGAGAGATGGCTCATGTCTGATGAAGTCATTTTTGTTCTGCTCTTTAGTGTAGCAGTTCTACCAGGTCCATTAGAGCCCAATGCTTCTTGGTGGTTAGGCAAATAAATGGCTTGGTTGCTTTCTACCTGTGGTGGTTCTAGTGCACTGAAATGCCTTCCCTCCACAGCAGTGACTAATGCGATGGTGCTTCCAGCTTTTAGAAGAATGGCTTGTTTATGCCTACTGTCTGATCCTGTTAACCCTGCTATATATGCAACCTTAGTTTAAATCTGAACTCCAGTGACAGTGTTGGTGTTTGACTCCTTAGGGCTCTGGTATCTATTCATCTTCGGTATTACATGGCATGGTTTTTAAGAAGGAAACCGAAGGTGATGTAACATCTGTCAAAGATGCAAAAATAGCTGTGTATTCATGTCCATTTGATGGCATGATTACAGAGACTAAGGTATGTGATTTGAAAAGTATGTTTGGGTTGCTTTTTTACATTAGTATTTATTTTTTAGATGGGTTTGCTCTATATATGCTTCATAATAAACTAAAAATTATGGAATCATTTTTTTCCCCAGACCGTGAATATTTGCTTTAGCTACCAACTACTAAACTGGAAACATTTGTGATGACAGTATTTGTGGGTTTTAAAACATTATTTATATGCATTTTATGTGCATTGGTGTTTTGCCTGCATGTGTGTTTCGGTGAGGGTGTCAGATTTCTTGGAACTGGGGTTATAACATTTATGAGCTGTAATATGGGTGCTGGGGATTGAACCTGGGTCCTGGAAGACCAGTCAGTTCTCCCAACTGCTTAGTCACCTCTCCAGTGACCAGTATGTGTATTTGTTTTGGTTGGTTTCTTGAGACAAGGTCTCTCTGTGTAACAGCCTTGGCTATCCTGGACTCGCTTTGTGGACCAGGCTGGCATCGTAACTCACAGAGATCCGCCTGCCTCTGCCTCCCAAGTGCTGAGATTAAAGGCGTGGGCCACCACACCCGGCAGCATTTGTATTTTTACAGCTCGTTGTTAATACTGCGTATCTTGTCTGCTCATGAAACCACTTTTTGAAAATGTTGACATTCTCTTACACGCTCAACAATGCTAAGCAATTTGAAAATAAGTCAGCCTTTAAAACCGCATGTTTGGACTCATGCCAAACATTCCTGGCAGATCCAAATTGCTGACTTTACAGAATTAAGGGTGGGAGGAGGATGGTTGTCTAGTCCATGTCTCGAGGAAATTTTGGTAAGTTGTTTTGGTGACACTAGTCAGTATTTGACAGGAAAAAAAGCAAGTATCTGCTTGACACTTTTAAAAGAAATCTGTGCCGAGCACATTGCAAATGCAGTTGCTTTGAGGTATGGGGGTGTAGGAACAAGCTGAGGGCCTTATTTCATACGTGTTACATATTTTGTTCATAATAAAGTATTTATTTTCATGTATTTTCAGATCTTTAAATTATTGGGTAAAACATTATCTTACAACTTTTAGCACCAAAATTGTGAAATGATTTTAAAGAAAGCTTCCTTATTTTCCAGGGAACAGTACTGATTAAGACTGCTGAAGAGCTGATGAACTTTAGTAAAGGAGAAGAAAATCTTATGGATGCACAAGTGAAAGCGATTGCTAGCACTGGTGCAAATGTCATAGTAACAGGCGGCAAAGTAGCAGACATGGCTCTTCATTATGCTAACAAGTACAATATCATGCTGGTGAGGTAAGAGCTACGTTCTGTAAACAAAACTAAATTATTCTTAGTGCTGAGCAAATCCAATAAATTGAAAACAGTTAATAAAGGGAAAATGAAGGTCTTAAATCAGCAAAAGGACTTTCAAGGAGGCACAGGTAAACCTTACATTTAAGCAGTGGGGGGGTCCAAGAATCGATGAGTAGGTGTTATTTGAACAGGGAGGGAAAAGGCATTCCAGGCAACAGGAACAGCTTAAGGGTTAAGCTACAAACTTAATGAATTGCTTATCAGATAGGGTATATGAGTCCAGAAAAATGCTTGTTCATAGACAACACACATTTGAAACAACTTTTTACTACCTAGTGTCAAATCAGATACACACAGTAATATCTCTGCTCTTCCTTACAGACTGTGCATTTTACAAGTTACAGGACAAGTTTTCTCTATCCCGGGCTCCTGGTTAGAAGTCTCAGACTTCAACATTCTAGTTTCTAAAACATTGTTATCAATTTGTCAATTTGACAAGTACTTACTTGTCTGAGATACATTCTTGCTACGTAGCCCTGGCTAGCCTGCAACTACTATGTAGACCTAGTCCCACCTGTCTTCTCTTCCCTAGGGCTGAGATTAAGGAATGCACTGTTAAACTGGCCTTAGCTTTTATATCTGTAGATGCCATAAACTTCAAATACAGCTTTACCGGCTAGTTGTGAATTTGCATTCACAAATTCAGTAATCAGCTTCTTGGTTTCCCAATTCAGTGCAATAAAGATGTGTTCAGTTTGAATAGAGTGAAAACAACATTTTTGTTTTGAGGTAGCCTTGGCTGGCCATGTAGATGAGACTGGCCTTGAAGTCAAGGGGTCTGATCTGCCCGTCTGACTGCTGTGGTTAAAGGGGTGTGCCACCTCATCTGGTGTATTTTGTTTTGCTGTTTATTCTCTGCATTTTATATTAACATAATTGAATTTTTTTTTTTTTTTTGAAGGCTGAACTCGAAGTGGGATCTCAGACGACTCTGTAAAACAGTTGGTGCCACAGCTCTTCCTAAATTGGTATGTATTTTGGAAAACAAAAGATAAGTGAACACATTTGAATTTTTACTATAAGAACCATTTTCTCGTAGACTCCTCCTGTCCTTGAAGAAATGGGACATTGTGACAGTGTTTACCTCTCAGAAGTTGGAGACACACAGGTGGTTGTTTTTAAACATGGTATGTAGTAATGGTAAGCATAAAGTGTGTTTCGTACAATTATGAGGTATGTTTTCTTTAATTTAATCCATAAATTATGTATTGGCAGAAAAAGAAGATGGTGCCATTTCTACTATAGTTCTTAGAGGTTCTACAGACAATCTGATGGATGATATAGAAAGGGCAGTAGACGATGGAGTCAATACTTTCAAAGTTCTCACAAGGGTCAGTATTTGCAATTTCAGAAATGTGTGGTTTTTGTGACAGCAGTTGATAGACTCACACATGACAATGTCCAGATGTACGATTTGACAACATCAGCCGCTAATGAACTTTACCTTAAAAGGAGCAAGCCAAGCTGTCTCAGATGTAGACTACTGTCTTCTGCTGAAGCGCTGAATGCTGTTTGTGTGTTCCCGTTCTTTAGTCACTTAATTTCACCAAATGTATACTAAAATTTTGCCTAGTGGTGCCTACTTAAAAACTATAGTCTGGGGCCTGAAGAGATGGCTCGTGATGTAGTTCACAAAATAAGAAAGTTTGTGAAAATTAAACAACAATGTGACTATTTAATCATCACTGAACTACTTAGAAACACAGTGGGACTGAAGCAAAGAGGAAGAAAGAAATTAGGATAACTAATTATGTTTTGTATTTTTCACAAGTTTTTTTTCTTTTTTTTAAACATAATTCACATAAGATAAAGGAGTTGGGGTAGGGGAGCTGGCTTGGAGGTTAAGAGCATTGGTTACTCTTCCAAAGGTCCTGAGTTCAATCCCCAGCAACCACATGGTGGTTCATAATGAGGTTTAGTGCCTTCTTTTTGCCTACATGCAGTTAGTCTGACTGGGTGCAGTAGCGCACACCTGTAGTTCCAGCACTTGGGGAGGCAGAGGCAGGCAGATCTCTCTGACTTTTAGGCCAGCCTGGTCTACTAAAACACCTATAGTGTGAAGAAATAATTCTATTTTAGTTTAGTTTTGTGTTTTGTTGTGTTTTAAATAGGATAAGCGTCTTGTACCTGGAGGTGGAGCAACAGAAATTGAACTGGCTAAACAAATCACGTCATATGGAGAGGTATAACTTTTTCTATATAAACTGCCTTTTCTTTAAAACTGCCGTTTCTTTTAAAAATGTGTTAATAAACACATTTTGTTTTAGACCTGTCCTGGACTTGAACAATATGCTATTAAGAAGTTTGCTGAAGCATTTGAAGCTATTCCACGGGCACTGGCAGAAAATTCTGGCGTGAAGGCCAATGAAGTTATCTCTAAACTCTATGCAGTGCACCAAGAAGGAAACAAAAATGTGGGGTTGGATATTGAGGTATTTGTTAAATTACTTTTTCATGAATCTACAGTCTAAACAATAGTGTGCATAAAGGGGGAATTGATAACAATGTGATAGAATTTTTAGTTTTATTGACAGCTTAGGGGTGAAGTGCTAGTTGTAGGAACCTGGCACATTTATAATGATGAGTGTAAGCTTTCTCATGTAAGAAATTAACACAGCTTTGTTTCCACAGGCTGAAGTTCCTGCTGTAAAGGATATGTTAGAAGCAAGTATTTTAGATACTTACTTGGGAAAATACTGGGCTATTAAATTGGCCACTAATGCTGCAGTCACTGTACTTAGAGTGGATCAGGTAAGTGAAAAAAAATGAGAATTCATCTTTTTTTTTTTTTTTTAAATTTTGTGTGCATTGGTGTGGAGATGTCAGGTCACCTAGTCCTTTGGCAACTTAGCCACTGAGCCATCTCTTCAGCCCAAGGTACACTAATCCCAGCACATGGGAAGCAGAGGCAGGCAAGATCCCAGCATCTGAAGCCAGACAGGCAAATCTTGTTGAGGTCCGAGCCAGTGTGCTCTGCAGAGCAAGACCTTATCTCAAAAACACAACACTTTGGCAGTTTGAAATTGACAGGATGTTTAGACATACTGGGGTGTGTCTTGGAACCCCCATGTACAAGCACTCTAGAGAGGTATGCATGTGGGGCACGAAAGAAGTACAGATGGTAAGGCCCTGAAGGTGAATGAATTTTCCTGCTTTAACAAAGCATAGCCTGAGGTGCTAGCAATCTGACGGCTTTTAATATTCCTAGTGTTTTCCACTGGCAGTTGATAAAGTGGTAAGCTTTTACACAGGGCTTGTGGTTCTTACCTACAAAAGCAAGGAAGCCTCTACCAGTAGAAGTTTAATTCCTAATGTTGCTGACAGAAAACGGTCTTTTCTGTTTATTGTACTTACTCAGATCATCATGGCAAAACCAGCTGGCGGACCCAAACCTCCAAGTGGGAAGAAAGACTGGGACGACGACCAGAATGACTGAGGGCCTTTCTGTTATAGGTGGAGAGTTCTGTTTGTAGGGTGGAATTTGCCTAATGTTTTCTTACTCTTAAATTAAAGTATTTGTGTTGATACTCTGCTGAGTGGCGAAATTAACGTGTTACTGTTGGGCGTGTCTGGTCAACTGCTGCTTATGTCAGCCTTTCTAAACACAGGCAGCAAGCAAGGCAAGTCATTTTTACATTGCTGTTCTCCTGTATATCTGGCCTGCTTCAAAAAATAAATTGTATAATCATCATACGTATCTATGTTGTTGGCAGTTGATTTCTTCGAGGGAAAGGCAATTTGAATATTTCGGTTTTTGGCTTTTCCAGACAGGGTTTCTCTGTGTAGCCTTGGCTGTCCTGGACTCCCTTTGTAGACCAGGTTGGCCTCGAAATCACAGTGATCCACATGCCTCTGCCTCCCAAGCGCTGGGATTAAAGGCGTGTGCCACCACGCCCGGCAATTTGGATATTTGTAACAGGAGACCAAAAGAGGCTTGTTTTAAAGTCGTTACCTCAAACTTGCAGTCTTTAAATCTTAAGCCCCAGTGGCCTGATTGACTGGCTTATGCACACAGACACTAGGATTTCACGTTGCTCCCCATCACTACTGGAAATACAATCCCAGTACTAGAGGGTGTTACCAGTAATACGACTTAAAAATTTGGGGATATTAGTTTATTGGAATGTCTAGAATTACCACCCAGTCAGATTAGGCACAGGACTTTAGTAATTCAAATCCTTTCTAAAGTTGAAACTAGAAAGAATAAAAACCAGTAAGAATACAAGAACTGTTGTAAATTATTTTGCCCATATTTAAATAAATAAACATGATTTTTTTGTCATTTACTTGGGTGAACATAATTTATAGGTGTTTTGTTGTTGTTACAGCCAGTATAAAAGCCATAGGTGTATTTCCAGAGAAAGCACTTTTGTTATTACAGTATTCTCTCATAAAATAGGAGATATGCTTGTGAATTTAGTACTTTAGTTACAGGCACAGCTTGCACATGTGTATCACTGATGTGAAACCACTGCCCTTTGGTTGATTCCATTTCACAATCTGTCAAGAAATATAAAAGGAAAGATTCAGGTTGTTTTGTTTTTCGCTTTGGCATAATCTGAAAAATGTCTGAATTGTCCAAGATACCTTACCTTGTGGAATGTCACCATGAAGAACAAGATTAGAGAGATGACTACTTGTAGTTCTTGCCTTGGCATAGGCAGTGTAATGACCTGATCTCATAGTACCACTGTGTTCAACAACTCCATATAAGGAATACAGTACTCTTGTACTTTCTTCCGCAACATTCTTTTAAAAAGAAAAAAAAAAAAGCTCAATTTTAGTCTCCATTTATACAGATGTCCTTGGCAAGACACAGTCACACTATTCTTAGCCTGCTAAAACTAGGTCATGGATGGGCCACGTGATGCAAGTAAGTTGACTAGATTTGCCAGTTGAAAGACCTCAGGACCCTTGGCCATCGTCATGGTTCTGCCACCAGTATAAGCCATTGTAACGCTAGCTTACATTTTGCACTTTCCCACCCAGAGTGAAAGGCACTTACTAAGACCCAACGTACTGTAACTCTTGTGACAAATCCCCTCAAGCAGGGGCAGTATTCAACTTTGCGCTCTTGTCAAAATGATCACTGTTTTACTGTGCGCTCTTTTGTGACCTCTGCCTCCATTTACCTGTCCTACATTTACCCAGAGATGTGCACCTGTGACATGCATGGTGTTTGCAGTGCCATTCCTTGGACTTATTAGTCCAGAGATCTTTTTGTTTGAGACAGGGTTTCTCTGTAGCCCTGGCTGTCCTAGACTGACTTTGTAGACTAGGCTGGCCTTGAACTCACAGAGATTCACCTGCCTGCCTCCTGAGTGCTGGGGTTAAAGGCGTGTTACCACATCTGGCTAGTCCAGAGCTAGCCTGTCTGTAGTGTTCTGCTCTCACTTCAACTCCCTGTGCACTGTAACCTCAAGCACTCTGCAGTGGCCTGTGAAGCAGCAACAGCAATACCCAGTAAGAAAAGTGACAGTTGAGTACACACCAAAATGAAATCATAGCAGAACAAGAAAGAAGGGCTAGCAGTGCAAGTAAAATGCAATAGAGCAGCATGATCTGATCCTTGAAATCCTTTTCTAATGTCTTCCCTCCACTCAAATGCTATGTCCTCTTATCTTCCAGGCTCAACACAAATGACACCTCATTCTGAACTACAGTCTATGCACTGATTTCCGATCTGCACCTCAAGCCCAGGCCTGGCTGTGAGACGTGTACATTTGAAATGTACATTAGGTTCTTGCGTATCAAAAAATGCCTAAAACTGCTTGGTGGGGTGGCACATGCCTTTAATCCCACCACTCAGGAGTGGATTTTTGTGAGTTTGAGCTTAGCCAGGACTACAAGAGAAAACAAAAAAAAACACTGTCTCGGAAAACCGGGGGGGGGTGGGGGGGGTGGGCGGAGAGCCTAGAATCTGTATCCAAAGCTGACCTCAGTCCTTCTGTTTTCTGTATTCCCTAGCATTGTCTGTTTCTTAGGACAGGATTTCTCTCTGTAGCCCTGGCCAGCAACTCAAGAGATCTACCTGCCTCTTCCTCCTGAATGCTAGGATTAACAGTGTGTGCGTGAGCTGGGTATGGTAATGCCAGCACTGGGGAGGCGCAAGCAGGCATATCATTGAGTTCAAAGCCAGCCTGGTCTATAAAGCAAGTCCAGAACAGCCAAGGCTACACAGAGAAACTGTATCTTGAAAACCGTAAGAAAATAAGGAGGGAAAGTGTGCCATCATGCCTGGCCTATATGGTACTCCATATGTCCAGTCACTCAAGCCTGGATCCAGAAATCCTCAACTCTGTGCCCCACTCAACATCCACTTAAAGGGCTCTGCCTCCCTTTCTAATGCCAGAGAAGTTCTAATTTTTTTTTGGGGGGGGGGTTTCGAGACAGGGTTTCTCTGTGTAGCTTTGGCCATCCTGGACTCACTTTGTAGACCAGGCTGGCCTCGAACTCACAGCGATCCACCTGCCTCTGCTTCCCGAGTGCTGGGATTAAAGGCGTGTGCCACCATGCCCGGCTGAGAAGTTCTAATTTTACCTCCTGAACATTTCTTCATTTATCCTCCTCCTGCCTACCCTGGCTTCATGGCTTTAATAATTGAACTGGCTTAATCCTCACTTAACTCGATGCCTTTTCAGTCTGTCCTCAGATCCAGCTTCTACAATAAAGCAAATAATCTAGGTAACAGTCAGGTGGGACTTGGTCACCAAATTGCTTTCATATCTAGTAAGTCCAATTTCCTTGGCATGAAAGTCCTCATTTCTGTCGTCTTTGGCTTAGAATACCTATGCTTTGTTCTGTGAGCTGTAAAACTGCTCGTCTTTGGCAGGTACTATCCTTTTTCATACCATTATGTTCCTGTACCTGCCATTGTTTTGTGTGGAAACTTGATTCATTATAATTCCTTGTATTGGCTTAGGCATGCTCTATTTTACATGGCCTTCTCTGATACACCAACATGTAGGACTTTGCAGAATGTATCTGTTCCATGTATCTTAGCATTAAATTGTTTTAAACTAGAACTAACTAGTAATACTATCTCCATCTTTTGTGAGTGTGTCCTCAACTATCAAGACAATGTCTACCACAAGAATAACTCAAAATAATTTTATTCATGGTGGCGTTAAATGAGAAATGCCTCTAGAGGCTCATATGTTTGAATATTTGGGAAGGATTAGAATGTGTGGTCTTGCTGAAAGTGTATTTTTGTGAGGTTGGCTTTGAGGTTTCAAGAGTCTACTTCATTCCCAGTTCTCTCTTCCTTATGGTTGTCTCAGCATGTGAGCTCTTAGACATGCTTGACCATGATGGTCATAAACTCTTAACATGACACTGTAAGCCCCAAACAAACATTCTTTTATATGTTGACTTGGTCATGGTGTCTTATTACAACAATAGAAAAGTCAGTAAGACAACCTGAAATAACCTAGACTTCAAAATGATTGATCACTCATATTGAAATTATAAAGGTATAATGATCACAGTCCCATGCTATAAAATAATTCTGGCCAAGCACTTCTGTCACTGAGCTACATTACAGTCTTTCTTCAGAAATGATCAACTTCATACTTACTGTGAAGTACTGGAGGAGTACTTGATAGGTTAAGATTTCTCTTAAAAATCACTGTTACTATAGGGCATGGTGGCACATGCCTTTAACCCTAGCACTCAGGAAGCAGAGGCCTGCCTGGTCTACAAATTGAGTCCAGGACAGCCAAGGCTACACAAGGAAACCCTATTTAAAAATCATTTTTACCTACCTTACATTTAAGTGTACAAAAAGGAGCCAAATCTAAGATTTCCGGGAACTTTATGTGTTTGTTAACTTTGCGTAGGTTAAAACCAGCCTAAAAAAGGAGGATTACAGAGTTATTTTCCTGTAAAAACTGCACAGACTGTCCCCTCTGATGCCAAAGAGCTCCCAACACCCAGCACTAGTCACCTTTCTAGGAAGATTGGTTGTTTCCAACTAGTTTAGTTTTTCTGAACTACTATACGCTACCAAAACTACTATGATGAGAGTTCCCTGATTCTGCCTTAGTCACCCAGAATGCCAGACTGGGTCAGGTTCTGAGTTCCTGAAATTCAGCAGTAGCAGAATAGTTGCTTTGAATCACCTTTTAGCTCATGTTCCATGTCACACAACCTCTAGTAAGACCCAGACCCAACCAGCTGCTCAAGCCAATACTTGATCAATAAAAGGGAAAATTTAAGAAAAAGGGGGAGGGGTGGGAATGCCTAAAAAATTCTGGAGAATTTGAAAGTTGTAGTAGTATATCAAATCTTCCAGAAAAGGTGATCCAGCCACAAAATTATGTATTTTCTTATCAAATCAGTAAAAATAAGATATAATATACAAAACAAAACCATCTTCACAGTAAACTGGTGTTTTTTCTAATCTGAAGTTAAGCTTTGAATAAGAGACCCTAACCCTGAGCTCTAGGAACCTACTACATTCCCCATATTGACAAACCTATATACATTGCTAATTTCCCACCTTTTTAAAATTAGAAGAGAAAGCAAAAAATTCAGGAGAGATAAAGTAGGTATTACATATTTAAACATTGGGGTTATGGGGTTACCTGTTGAAATCGCTTTAAATGTAGAGTGAGGACAGGAGGAGCAAGGGAGACCAGCATCTGCTTCTTGGCATTGGTATAAACATGCCTTCTTTCACCTACAGAAAGGAGAGATGTTAGCTCCAAACACTGAGTTTATTATAAGGTCATCTCAAACTAAAACCAGGATTAGCTTCCCAGATAATGTATGTGTGTTTATTAACCATGAAGCAAAATCAAAGATACTTAGTAAGTAGCACATGTACTTAGGATGTCATCAAATCACCAATTAAAACACACTTCTGAGGAGGTGGGAGCCTGGTGCCACATGCCTGTAATTGGGAGCTAGAGGCAAAAGGATGGCAAATTTGAGGATAGGCAAGGGATATATAAATCTCACACAGCACTTTTTAAAAATGGCTTAAAGTACAACTCACTACTAAAATGCACAAGGCCCTAGGTTCAGTCCCAGACACCAAGAGGTTCCAAGATATCTTTGAGAACTGTTACCTCACCAAGATGTCTGGAGGAACTTGTGGCACCCCTCCCTCCATGAAAATGACCAAAAACAGAAGCATGTTTTATTATCAAAACCAGTATTGAGCCTATGGGTTTTGGCTTGCTTGCCACTACCTACTCTAAAATAAAGTCCCTAAAAACAACATTACTTATTCTTTACATCTACATGTAAATAAATGACTTTATCATACTTCAGCTTAGTGAAGATCTTCAACTGTGACATCTGCTCCCTTTCAATCCCACTTACTCAAACATTAACAGTGTGGACAAGGCAAAGGGATGGTATCCGTATCTCTTCCAAGATGGAGGGAGACAGGAAGCCTGTCGTGTTTGCTCTGGGTGTGCTACATAAGTACACTGAGAACTTCAGGTGTGACTTCTTGAGTCACACTTCCTTGAGATGAAGGCCATCACAAATGCTGATAAGGATATGAGGATGCAGAGAATCAGCCACTGCCAGAATGTTATGACAGCATTCCAGTGGGAAATTTACCCACAGAAAGAGACCGGGAAACAAGCTGTTCCACTTTATTGCTGTTAGGGTACCAGTGTACTAGCCATGGCAACTAAGTTTTTCTTCCTATTAGAATATTACAAACAAGAAGGGCACTAGTAACTCTCCAAACCCCAATGTGACTATAATTCGCAAGTATTTTACCTGCAAAATATGCACTTTACTATCAATTTTTAGAGCAAGGAAAAAAAACCCCAAAATGTAAATACCTTTTATATTTGCCTTTGATCCATCACACTGTCGTTTTGTGCACACTTCACAAAGCAGTTTGTTAGCATCTTGAAGTTTCTCATTACGAGTGAACTGATACAGACAATGTTGGACAGAACACTCATCTGTACTGAAAGCTTCCCGGTTTGCAAGGGTACAGAAAGCAGTTTCTGGATCCTCATTCATGAACTCATACACCTTTGCCACAGAATGGCTGTCATTCAGAATCTCTATATTTATCTCATCAGGATGAATAGCAGCATTCAAACTAAGGTTTTTTAAACCACTGGTAATGTCTAGTTCTCCATTGGCCCTTTCTTCCACGAAGGCATCGTTTAAATTCCTAGTACATTCGGTAGCAGATGTCAAAATGCTCAGATCACTTTCAGTGTTGACACTTGTCACATCTAGGTCCTCTGGGCATTTTTGACTGTCAGTTGTACTTTCTATTGTTTTCTCTTGGCCATTCAAATCTTTCTGACTCACACAGAATTCTGTATGTGTAACTGCCTCTTGAGAAACATGGCGGGGTTCAATATCCACTTCCACTTCTCCCGGAAGTGATATTTCAGCTTCATGTTCATTGTCTTCAGTATGGTCAGTGGTATAGATATCATTTAAGTGAAGGATTTTTTCTTGAATTTTTTGTTGCCTTCGTTGGTTCTGTGTAAAAAGTATATATAAAGATAGAGAGGGAAAAAATAAAAAAGGAGGGAGAGGAGACAAAAAAAAAAAGGGTGCATATACCACATCAGGCTTTGTTGCTTTTCAAACCATTTCATAAGGCGTGCTCATTCTCAAATTCTGATTTTAAAAATTGCTTTACTATCAGACTTCAAGTAAATTATGACAAAAGATTCTTTAAATTAAACCAAGAATAATCACTATTCATCAAAACATTGGACTACGGTAGAAATAGCAGGACAAGAGATGCCGTGTATTCTTGAGAAGTAAGCTATGCAGTTTTAGAAGTTAAACCTGAGCAGCTAAGTGTTAGACAAAGTGCTAGTTCTGACAACCCTCTCGTGGGAGTTTGAGTGGAAATAGCCACAGAGGCACATGTGAGGTGAAGCTTTGTTACTGGGGAGGCACTGAGGTGTCAGAAGCCCATGTCGTTCCCAGTGTTTTTTCTCTGCTGCATGGTTGACGCTCTGGGCTTAGCGGTGATGGCAGATCTCTACGAACTCAAGGCCAGCCATGGTTACACAGTGAAACACTGGCTCAAAAAAACAAAACCAAACCAGAACAAAACAAGCAAATATACAATAAATGGGGCAGCATGATTTCCCCCGTAGTTACTCACCTTGGCTTGCTTTTTGGCTTGCTTTTTTGCTTTTTTCTGTATGTGCTTGCTTGTCCCTACTGGAATATCACTTCTTGTTTTCATGTAGCTGTCATCTTTCTCCTCTTCACTGTCTTTATCTTCTTCCTCCATTGTCTTTTTCACATTTTTATCATTTATATTTTTCTTACCACTCTTAAAATAGGGAGGAAAACAAACTATTACCACAGGGTTTCAGAGGCACCTGCAGTCAGTTGCACATACCCCCCACACAAATACACATGTGTACACATTAACTTAAAAAGGCAGCATCACGTGTGAGCATATGAGAAGAGAATGTAATGAGTCACCCTGGCTACATGCCGCAGCATGTGGTATACATGGCCTTTTCTATATGTATTCTGTCTAAGTGGTTTCTGTATCACACCACAAAATTCCTTTTTTTTTTTGTCCCCTGCATGTAAGTGATAGCTGGAGAACAAATAAAGTTACTTTGGTAAGTCTTTAGTTACTCTAAGTAACAAGGCAAGAGTCCCTAATTTGATGAAGTTGAATTATGACTTATTCAATATTCATTTAGAAGTAAGGTTTCTCAGTGTGTCATCTCAGTGGGCTGGAACTCCCTATAGACCAGGCCAGTCTTAAATTCAGAGATCTGCTTATTTCTGCCTTCCCAGAGCTGAAATTAAAACCATAGGAAACCATATCCAGCAAAGTTCTCTTGTATCTTACAGCCACTTAAAGGAACCAAAGCAATATGGTATAAAACTGAGAATATAATTTTTACCTCATCTTTATGCACTTAAGACAACAAGGGACTTGTGGTCAGCCTTAAGTAATGAAAACAGCTGTTTTAATGAAAAAATACTTCCCTGTATGTAATACTATCAAGATAATACAAAGAATTCTAGACAGCTTCTCCCGCCCCAAGACAGGGTTTTTCTGTGTAGTCTTGGCTGTCATGGGCTCACTTTGTAGACCAGGCTGGCCGCAAACTTCCACCTGCCTCTGCCTCCCTGAACGCTGGGATTATAGGCATGTGCCACCCACCTGGCTTAGACACAGCTTTTTATTAAAGAATATAGTCTCTTTTCTTTTAAAATTAAAAAAAAAAAAGATTCTGTTTCAAATAGACCCTGGAAAATTACTCCATGGGCTGGTTGGTAATACATACATCCTTAAAAGGTAGGAGAGTGTTGCTCATAAAATCTAACAAAGACAAAATGAACACATAAGGCAATGAATCTTGTTTAATTAAATAGTCTTACCTGATCATCTAAAACTGGAAGAGACAAATCAAGGAAGGATTCATGCACCAAGGAGACCTTAACCAACCAGAGGCAATGTAAAACAAAAAAGGAAAAAAAACAAAAACAAAAAAACTCTGTTAAATCTTAATATTAGATCACTCCCATCCTGGAGAGAAAGACACACAATTAAATATTACCTACTAGGATTCCTCTCCCACCACCCAGAGGTGGAGGATAGGAAATGGGATTTAATAAGCAAAGGATTAAGAAAACTTGAAATAAAAAAAATTACAGAATGTTGAAAACCCCAGATTGGGGTGTCACGACTCCTCCAGTGGAGTCTGTGACAAATGATACTGCAGAATCCGAGGTGATGACCTCTACCCAGGAAGAGCCTGCTGGAATGGGTCTGATGTTCCTGCCAGGAGTAACTGATTGCAGTCTTTTTCTTACTTGTTTTAGAACACCCTGCCTTTGTTTTTACTTTCTTACCAAAACTTTTCAAATGTGACTGAGTTGCTAGGAGACGCCCTAACTTGGGACTGCAGCCAAGGGCCATTCAGGTTCCGCTCCACTTGTTATTACAAACATGGCTAAGAATTAATCACCAGTTAATAGTTATATTATGACTTACAAATAAAGTGTTTAAGAAAGCTCCAGATAGTGAAGAAAAGAGCTAAGAAAAAACTGTCTTGACTCACAGATGTTTGGCATAATGAGAGAACACTGACCTTTGATAAAGAGGGCACATGTGCACTGATACCAATCTAATGACAAGAATGATGATTCAGGATTGATGACAAGTTATTACTCTGCATCCTGTATTTTTAATTGTATGAAAAAATATAACCACAAAAAACACCCCCCTACCCAGTTCCAAAAAATGTGTATAAAAGCCTAGCTTGCTTGCCTGCAAAATACACTCAGACTTAAACTCTCCCCTGGGTTAGTCTGTCACTCGCCTATCTTTGCCCACTGACGCTTCGAGAACTCTCGTTCCCTAGGACCTGTACCTAACTAAGGAGGTCCGCGGCATTGGGGGAATAATGTAAAATTACTGTAATTCACTAAACGTTTTAGGGACGCTAATATTTCCCTTGAAGAACCATATACATAAATAAGGAGTATCCTGTGAGGGCGGGGCATGGAGCTACACACCTGTAATCCCAACACTCAGAAAGCTTAGGCCAGACGATTTGGCGAGTTCCCAGCCAGGCAGGGCTACATCTCCCAGGGGACCAAGGGACAACATCGTATTTGATTAGACATGACTGTCTTAGAAGAGACTCAAGACCAGCTGTCCTCAGTGAGTTTAGTGCCCTCCCCACCCCACATGACATCCACTTACAGTCCTGCATTCATCACACATGATTGTACTAGTTAGTTCGCCACCAAAGATGCGGTCCACAAAACTTGGGATTGTCTTTTTCTTTTCATAATCTATAACAACAAAAAAATTACAATTCTTTCTTAAAATTGAGAAAAGTTTAAAACATCTAAATTTTCATTTTTAATGTCCTGCCCATACATATTTTCCTCTATTCATAATCACCAGTGTTGCATTTGTAAGCTGTGAACATTAGTAACATACATTCTACCACTGAGAATATAATTAACACAATCACCTTCTTATAAACACACACACACACACACACACACACACACACATTAATGTTCATATCTAAAGTCTATTAATAAGAAACAAACTGCAAGCCGGGTGTGGTGGCGCATGCCTATAATCCTAGCACTCGGGAGGCAGAGGCCTCCCTATCGATACTTTTGACATGTTTAAAGTCAGAGAGTATTTTACTATATAGTCATTTAATTTTCAAAATACAGGAAAATGTCTATGCATCACTCAAGTGGTATGTGCTCAGGTGCCGGAGAATACTTTTACAGCAGATGTGCCGGGAGGCACTGCTTTGTTACTAAGCAGGCTCTACAAGAAGCCGCAGAGGCAGAGCTGCTATGAGGTGGCAGGAACCTGAGCTTTAATACTGAATCCCTTAGTCACTGTGGCTGCTTACATGTTACACAATTAAATAAAAATCAAATGTAGCTCTTGTGTTCATCAGTCGTGTGTTAAATGCTCAGAGGCTACATGTAGTCAGCCTGAGCTAGAGTAAGATTCTGTCCCAAATCCTTAACTGACACACAAGAGCTAGTCCAGCTTATGACTAGTAATCAGCTATTGATTAGTAAGACAAGTGTCACTCACTTACTGTTTGTTAATTATAATTAGTTTCTGAAAATAAACCTGTGATCTATCTTAATTCTACCTTTATAAATCTCAACATATTAATATTTAAAAAGGATGTATACAAATTAAACTTTTCCTAAATATTTACCACTGTAGGACTAATTAATTTTTAAAGCTCAATGTTGACATGGATAAACCATATTTAAAGTGATTCTGGGTTTGAAACATATGTGCCAGTAATCTTGTTCTAAGGTACAGAAGAATTCAACTATAGTGTTTTAGTTCAAAAAGTCAGACATTACCTTTAACTTTATTTTTTACTTCTTCATCCAATTTTTCAGTAGAATTACCAAATGCTTTAAGAATTCCTTTACTCACTCTCTAAAAGTAATAAAATGAATATATATACACTATTACATTTTAAAGTTATTTTCCTTAGGAAATATGTAATAAATTCAAGAAAGGATTAAGATGTAGCTCCCAAATTTATGAAGATAATCACATAATTTTCAAAATTAATTCAAGGAGCTAAAATAAATTATGCCAATTAAGCCTATAAAGCAAACTTCTGAATACAGGTGTGGTCTTGACATTTCAAGACCTTAAACCTATTCAGCACGGATTTGTAGAACATGCTGCCACCTCAGGAAAACACTGAGATACTTAGTGCCAGCGAGGCCACTCCAGAGCCAGAACCAGCTCCAACATGTACTGTCCTGCTGTGTCATTACTGAGTAACTTGAACTGAGCATGGGACATCTCTACATCAGCCCACGGAGTAATAATACTCTACCTCATAAGATGGCTACAAGAACTCGGTAGAAGTGCCCGGTATCAGTAAAGAATCAAACAAGTTATTACAGCTCTTACTAGTGTAATTAATTAAATTCATTCCTCCAAAATACACTATATATCCTAGTAACTAACAAAAAAAGGTTTTTGGTAAAAATCGTCCCTACTACTAAAGTGAAAATACTTCCCAGATTCAACACTTGAATTACAACACAGTCAGAGAAAGAGTGAGCTGCAACAGAGACTACGGGGAGCAATGGTTTCCCAGTGTTCTGCGCCTCTAGTGGTGGAGCCTAGTGTAACAGAGCCCTTAAAGGTGGTGTTGCTGCAAGCATCCAGTAAACAAACAAACAAACAAAAAAGCCTCAATTTAAGAGAATAATTTTAGGGCTGGAGAGATAGCTCAGAGGTTAAGAGCATTGGCTGCTCTTCCAAACAAAGGTGCTGAGTTGAATTCCCAGCAACCACATGGTGGCTCACAGCCACCTACAGTGAGATCTGGTGCCCTCTTCTAGCGTGCAGTTGTTCATGCAGGAACAACAGTGTACAGGATAAATCTTTTTTTTTTTTTTTTTTAAGAGAAAGAGAATAATTTTAATCCTCTTCACTTATTCTAATGAAGAAGCATATTGGCTGGAAAACCTTGTATAAATAAGTGTCTAAAAGCACAGTGGCCTCTGTGACTGGCTGGAAATGTCAGGCAAGCCTGTGAGATTACAGTACTGGGTTCTCAGAGTATGCTAACTTGGTGTTCTTCCGCTCTCATCCCATCCAGTAGGTAGCGAAGTAGCTCCTGGCTGTCTTGTTGCTGGTACCCTTTAAATCGTGTTGCTCTGAAGAACAAAAACAGAAGAAAAGAAAGGCAAAGATGAGTTCACCACATTACAAAGCTAATTTTAAGGTTTTAGGATTACATCCAAGTAACAGCATCGTAGTTTTCTAAAATTTGTGTCTACTGTAAGAATACCCCAAGCAGCTTAATTATTGCAGAAAGCGTGTTGCTTTTAAATTGGAATGCAATGTGCTTATTCCTTTGGCTCTCATGCTATCAGTCTAAAATGTTTTCCTCAGCGTCTTCCTGACCCACTGAAAGCACAATCAAGTGGATACTCACTTTTTACAGACCTGAGAAAAGAGCTCTTTCGGCGTCACAATTCTCTTTTTGTTCTCCTGCATTTCATTAAGAAACTGGCTCATGGCTAACGTAAGAGGGCCTGGAGGCTCAAGGTTTACTTCTAAAGGTGCCTGAAAACAGGAATAAAAAGTATTTCAGTCAAACATTAAAATCATTTACTTAACAAAATGTTAACTAGTCAGTGATACTGATGGAGGTACCCAGGGCGAACATCTGAAGTGTGCAAGATACAGAAACTCTGTTAAAAAAATGTTAGCCCTGTGCCAGTGGTTTAACCTCAGTGGTTAAAGTACTTGCTGTGCATAACTGACAACCTGAGTTCAGTCTGCAGAACTGTATAAAGGTGCAAGGTAAGAATCCACTCCATAAGCTGTCCTCTGCCCTGTGCACACCACAGCACAGGTACACATTCATACCCCCAACACACACACACAAATTTTAATAAGCTTTTAAAAGGAAAATTGAGCTCTAATTTAGTTTTAAATGGATAGGAACTTATTACCTAAGAATTGAGAAAGCCAAGGCAAAATATATTTAACAACAATGCATAAGGTAAAATTTATTTGGCTACATAGTCCTTAAGTCATATTGAAAGATGTTAAAAACAATAGTGCAGGGACTGGAAAGATGGATCAGAGGATAAGAGCATTGGCTGCTCTTCCAGAGGTCCTAAGTTCAACTCCCAGCAACCACATGGTGACTCACAACCATCATGTCCTCTTCTGTCATACAAGTATACATGCAGACAGAGTACTCATACACATAAAATACACACATGTATATGTACATACGTACATAAAGCAACAGTGTAGGCCGGGAACGTCACAATTATCAACATTCCTAAGAGGGAGGTAGAACACACACATACCAAACAAAACAAAGCAACAAAAACAAACAAACCCAAAAGCCCATGGCATACTCATAGCAAATGTAAGGTTCTTGTAACAGCTATTAATCCCATGTTGTTTAACTTAGACTGAAATAACCACAAACAAAAAGGCAGAGATAAATTTTAATTCCTGAAAACAACTTGGAATATGTATATTTACAAAGAAGATATTCAAAAGACAACCTTTATTTATTTTTTTTAACATGTATTTATTTTGTGTACAGAAGTCCATACACATGCTGTGCTGTGGCAAGTGTGAAGGTCAGGGGGAAAAATCTGGATAGTCAGTTCTCACCTTCCACCATGTCAATCCCAAAGACTAAACTCAGATCACCAGGTTTGGCAGCTAGTGAGTTTAACCATGGAGACATGTTTTTCTGAGTTAATTATGTTAATTTAAAAGTCTGGCTTAGCATGGTGAGATACCCTCCATCCCAGAGCTTGGAAAGCCAAGACAGAAAGCATGCCAAGATTTGAGGTCAGGCTCGGATACATAGGAACTGTCAGGTCATCCAGGGATACACAGCAAGAACCTATCTTAAAGCGAAAACAGAGATGGGTGTAGTGGCACATGCTGTTAATCCCAGCACGCTGGAGGCAGAGCAGGAGGATCCTGAGTTCAAGGCCCGCTTGATCTACACAGTGCATTCCACTACAGAGCTACACAGTGCGACCCTGTCTCAAAAATTAAAAAAAAAAAAAAAAAAAAAGAAATAATAAAAGTTAAATTGCATCAAATACATACTGTTAGTGCCAGATCAGGTGGCTCTATTTTTACAATTGTTCCAGACATTTTCACTTCTTTCAGTAGTTCCCGAAGCACTGGGGTTTGTGACAAGTTCTGCAATGCAGGATGGAAACAAAAGGGGCAATTATACAATCAAGCCATTCAAACATTTAAGTGTTTATTTTAGCAAAACATAAAGCTATAGCCAACACTGCAGCCTTCATTTCATTTGTAACTAGGGGAGGAAATGCTACAGGACGCTCTTCTGCATATTGCTGATGGGATTAGGTTTGAGCGCACACATCACTGAGCGGCACTCTCCTGCTATGACTAGGGCGGACATAGCTGTTCCCACATCGCAGCAGTAACACTCACAACCACTTGCTACCACTCCAGCTACAGACTGCTTTCTGTCCCAGGCAGCCCTGTGCTTCCCTGATGTAAACTCATGCTTCATGAGAGCAAGGCCATGACTGCTTGAAACTCCATCACTACCAGTGCTCACCAGTGCTTTATTGTAAGCAGTCAATACTTGTTACATTGAATATACAGAATTTACACAGAGAAGACACAACTTTCAGCTCCAGAACCTGAGGATATGAGAAAACTTTGTCACCTGCATAACTGCATTGAAGAAACAAGTATTTCCCAAATTACTGAGTCCTTTCACGATGATCTGGGAAGCAGAGTCCATAGGAATATTTTCTTTAGTCATGTTTTCTGATTTCTCTCTCTCTTGTTCATTTTTACTCTCTTTCTCCAACTTTTTATTTTCAAGTTCAATGTGTTCATTATCTTTCTCTGCTATAAAAAGGATAAAAAGAAAATTATCAGAGTATAGAATGTGCCTATGTTAAATGTAAAGTTACATTTAGAACACTGTAATAAGATTTTTTATTTTAACTGTTATCGATTATTGGTATCCATTTGACTGATACTTAATAAGTAGTGGTAAAGTCATAAAAGAAGCAACAGACATTCAGAACTGGTGATATAACAAGTTTGGCGAGTGTAAAAGTAGCATATGCCTTCCCTTTAGGACATAAATATTCTCTACACATGAGTATATCTTACCATGTACAGCTAGACCACAGAGCAATGTGAGCATAATATGTCTAAGTGGATTCTACTAACCAAAACCTAATACTAGCAATAAGCAACTGTGGCTTGAAGAAGATATTTGTCAACACAAGTAGCTAAATAACAGGCTTAAAGCAAACACTGTGTACCATGCCAATTCATTTAATACTCAGGAAGCATCTAAGAACCTGACAGAAAAATGTCACAAATGCTGGGTGATAGTGGCACTCGGGAGGCAGTGGCATGTGGATTTCTGTTGAGTTCAAGGCCAGCTTGCCTGGCAAACATGAAGCCTAGGGTTTGAATCCTAGCACCTCATAAAACCGAAAGGTGGTACTGCATGTCTGTAAGCCAGCACTTGAAAGGTGGAGACAGGAGGATCAAAAACTCAGTGTCATCCTTGACTGCATAGAAGGTCAGTAAGACTACATGAGACCCTGCCTCTACCCTGCCAGGGTGGCACACACCTTTCACCCCAGCGTTTGGGAGGCAGAGGCAGGCAGACTTATGTGAGTTCAGGGCTACCCAGGGTCACAAAAGACCAAGATCTCCAAAACAACAAAACACAACCTTTGCCTAAAAGCCAGTGTATATGTATTCATTTTACTTAACAGATAGACTGAAATTTTTCTATTGCAAATACACCACACTAAATATAGTTAAGTCTATAGGCATTCCTGGAAACATGGTGCCCACACCAGCCAAGAAATCAGGTAAGTAATCCTCACTCTCTTCCTTCCTGTCCTCCAATTCCAATGCCCTAGTCTTATACCCAGCTTTGTGGTAGGCCATCTGCCGTGGCCTCTCACTCCCAGGAGACTACACTGACCTTCTTGGCACTCCCAGCTTTCCTGCCTCCTGTCGACCCTCTTAGCACCATCCCCACCTCACCCTCCTCATTCCTTTGTGTCAACTCCCAATTCCTATAAACATGATCCACGGTGACCACACCTGACAGGGTCTCAGAAACACTCCCCGTGAGGCAACCCACAACCACCAATCTCCTCAGAGTCCAGGCACAGGGCTTGTACTGGTCTGCACCAGATGGGGGCCCAGTTCTCAGAGTGGAGGTAGACTTATGACCCACTGCACCCATCCCTAACCCAGAAGCTATCTCCAGGTGAACCCAATGGCATTTTTGGAGGTTCTCTGTCTTCTAATGCTTTATCAGCATTCCCCCACCAACAGGTCCTTTGAATATCTATTATGATTTCTAGTTTTCTGTCTTTGAGATTTCTGTTATGTGGACATGTGTGTTTTGCATCTATATATGTTGTTTCTTACGCTTTTCCTTTGTTTTTGGTTTTTTTTTTTAATGTTTGTTTTGTCCTATTCCAATTTGTTTTTTGTTTACCTTATTTTATCAATATCCTTTAGATTCCTGTTTGTTCTGTAAGGGGAGAGAAAGATTTGGATGGGAGGAGATATGGAGGGAATCTGAGTGGGGTTGAGTGTTGGGAAACAGGAAGCTGTAATCAGAATATATTGCATAAAAAAAATTATAGAGGAATTTTAATTCAGAACATGGCTGCTCTGGCAAGAGATCACATCCAAAGACCCTCTAGGTCTATGTGATCCTGCTGGAATACAGACACACCTTTACTCCCAGAAGACAGAGGCAAGTAGATTGCTTGAGTTCAAGGCCAGCCTGGTATAGAGCAAGCTTCAAGTAAAGAAAAGCTTAGGTACTCGGTAGACAGAGGCACACATCTCTGAGTTCTAGTCAGTTCTGCTCAGGCAGTTTGGTTGAGTTAATAAATTGTGAGGCAGTGCAGTGGAGCTGAGTTCACGGCAGTTCAGTTCATGGAACTCAGAGGCAGTTTTTACCAGCAGAGTTTTACAGAGAGGTTGAAGAGAGAACACGCTAGACACTGGTGAAGACAGAAGAGCCAGCGAATGAGAAGGAGCCAGAAGAGTAGAGCAGACCGCCAAAGTTGGTATGTGTTGCAGAATATTTGATCCCAATGAGAATCCCGAGATTGTGAACTGTAAAAACCTGTTTCTAGTTGTGGAGCGGCTTTAGCACACAACTTTTAATCCAAGAACTTTCTGTTTATTGTAAACAGGTGATTACGGGTGTGGCTCAGCCAGCCCTAACACACCTTTATTCCAAGAATTTTCTGTACACAGGATTTAATAAAGTTAACCCTAGGTCTAGAACCAGAGTCAGAAACCAGCTGAGGAAGATGAAGCAGAAAGGAGGGACTTTGAGGGACGAGCATTTAAGAAGCATAGAGGAGGAACTCCTGGGCTTTTGGCTTTTTCCTCCTGGGCTGGCAGCTGAGCTAACAAGCTTTTAGCTTTTAGTGTTTGGCTTCTTCCATCTTGGATGTGAGCTCAGTAGAAAGGCTTTTTTCTCTGGAACTTGATCTGAAGAGGAAGGCCAGCTGGATGCTTTCTCTGCCTCTCTGAACTAGACTTTCACACCAGCATCTGGCTCCTGGATCTATTGGTAAAATTGAGTGTTTGGGATTTTTGAGGGTTTTTTTGTTTTGTTTTTGTTTTTGTTTGTTAACAACATGTACGAGGCCAAGCAGAGCAATTGAGTAAGAAACTCAGAGAAGCCAGATTGAATCAGTCAGCTTTGGAGAGGAGTTTGATCTAGAACAGCCTAGTTGAACCAGCCAGCCAGAACTAACAAAACAAGACAAGAAAGGGTGAGCTTATGGGTGAGATGGCACAAGCCTTTAATCCTAGGGAGGCAAAGGTGGCAGATCTCTGTGAGTTTGAAGCCAGCCTGGTCTACAAAGTGAGTTCAAGACAGCCAGGGCTATTATGAAGAGAAACCCTGTCTCTAAAAATGAAAGAAAGAAAGAAAGAAAAGGATGAGCTTATTCAGCAGTAAGTCTTAAGGCTGAAAACATTATAGGCCTAGGTTAATAGACAGAGGCAGTAAGCCTTGAAGTTGACAATTGAATCAGTCGAATAAAAAATATAAATAGAGAAAGAAAAGCGTTATCATTCCCTGCCTGCCCCTGCCCCCCCCCCCCCCCCCCGCACATCCGCTCTGGGCCACAGTTATAATAGGACTGTGTCTACTTCCTTTGACCTTCAGTGACCTTAGTCCAGGCCCCTTTTCATATATGACTAGATCATTTCTTATATTCTATTTAATTATAACACCAAAAATAGCTTCTCAGTTTAAAATGAGTCATAGTTAATATTACCTGCTATTTGCAATACTAGAGGTAACGAATTAATGAAGTGTGGGGTCAAGCACCTGTAATCCAGTAAACAGAAGGCTGAGGCAAGCTACTCACAAACTCAAGGCCAGCTTTATCTACAGAAAGCTGTGGTCTCAGAAAGCAAATGAATGTCTGGGCACGGCTGTGCATACCTTTAATCGCAGTACTTCAGAAGGAGAGACAGGAGGATCAGTGTGAGCTCAAGGCTAGTCTGGTTACACAGAGAGTTCCAGGGTAGCCAGGACTACATACACATAGACAGACACTGTCTCAAAAAGAAAAGAATGAGTAAATAAAAGCAGCTACACAAATCCAACATTGCCATGTCTATTAAGAGAGAGCTATTGTCTTACCTGGTTTTGGAGTCGTGATACTAGCTTGTTTTCTAACATAATCAACCACTTGGCCCAATCGGTTTGAACTACAGTATTTGATTTCTTCATCACACTTGTAACACCTATAACCAGAGAAGAAAACTGACAAAATGACAACTACAAGAGGGAAAGACAAGTCATTTAACTGTCAAATTATTCTACTAAAGATAACAGGAGTACGGCTGGCAATGGCTCAGTGGATAAAAGTGCTCACCTCAAAATCCTGACAACCTGAGTTCAATCTCCAGAACCAACCGGAGACAGCTGATTCTGAAGTTGCCCTTTGTCCTCACACATGCACTGTGCCCAGGCTGCACAACAGCCCTCCCACTTGTCCACACACATTACATACACAATAAGCTACAAAATGTAGAGAAACTGAAAATAAAAAACTGCTTTCTTAAGGGCTGGAGAAACAGCTCAGTAGTTACAAGCATGTACTGTTTTTCCAGAAGTCCCAAGTTAGGTTCCCAGCACCCATGTTGGCCAGCACACATGACCTGTAACTCCACCTGTGGGAATCCTGTAGCTTCTGGGCCCTGCAGGGCCCTGCTCATGAGCCAAATCTACACACAAATATAAAAGTATACAGAGTTAAAAATAAAAAATAAAGCTTAAAAATGTGTTAATACAACTAGGTGTACATCACAAGTCTGATTTATTAATAAATTCACCACTATTACTGCTACACAAAAGTACAGAAATTGCAAACACAAGGTACATCATTAAAATCAAAAAGTGGATGATGGAGGTGCACACCTTTAATCCTAGCACTTGGGAGGCAGAGATAGGTGGATTGCTGTGAGTTCGAGGCCAGCCTGGTCTACAAAGTGAGTCCAGGACAGCCAGGGCTACACAGAGAAACCCTGTCTTGAAACACCAAAAAAAAGTTTCATTTATTTATTATTTATAAAGTATTCTGTATCACATATACAGCTACACGCCAGAAGAGGGCACCAGATCACATTATAGATGGTTGTGAGCCACCATGTGGTTGCTGGGAATTGAACTCAGGACCATTGGAAGAACACCCAGTGCTCTTAACCTCTGAGCCATCTCTCTAGCCCATAAAAGTGAGGTTTTTTGTTTGGTTGGTTTTGGGGGGTTTTTTCCGAGAAAGGGTTTCTCTGTGTAGCCTTGGCTGTCCTGGACTCACTTTACAGACCAGACTGGCCTCGAACTCACAGCAATCTGTCTATCTCTGCCTCCCGAGTGCTAGGATTAAAGGCATGCGCCACCACGCCTGGCAAAAGCGGTTTTTAATGAAATAAAAATCAGTTAGTAATGTTAAAATGTAGGAGACGTAACATAGGGGTCTGACAATGGTTTGTGGAAACTAATTATCCTTCTACTATATTCTCATTTATTTGAAGTTTGTTCTTGGTATCCCCATTTTACACTAAAAACACCACCACAAGAGAAAGAAAGAGGTGATGGTGCCTATGTCTTCTATGAACTTGTTTTCTGTCATGCAGTACTGAGACAAAGCGGTACAAGTTTCCTTACTTGTTTCAACAGCTTCACTCTCTAGTATTCTAGACAAACTCACCAAACGCTCCAGTTGTCCAAACTAAGCACCAGATAGTGAGGCTCAGACCTTGGTGTCGTGTAGTGCTTCAAGGCATGCTGCTCCTGAGAATCTCTGCCACAGCCCTAGGGAGTCATAATGAGGAGCGTCAAAGCCAAAACCTCACCCAGTTCATCTGTAACTCATCACAGAGTACAGAAGCACTTTAAGAGTGTTGCCATCTATGGTTTCAAACATAAAGTATTGGGCTAGTGACGATGGCTCAACAGGTAGAACCTGAATGTGGTTCCCTAAGGCCCTAGGGGAGAGAACACATCTCTCCAGCTGTCTGCTAACCTGCACTAGCACCTGGGTATGTCCATCCCTACTCACACACACACACATATGCACACAAAAAGAGATGTTAAAAAAAAAAAAAAGGAGCCTCCAGAACACCTGGATTTTTTTTTTAAACTTAAATATCCATAGGCTACTGAGGACATTCAAGGAAAAGGGCATTTTAGCACTAAAATCACTCTTCCTTTTCAGCTACTTGTACTTTCTAGTCCCCACTAAAACACATCAACACAGTGGTAGTACATTTGCCTTGTGTATTAAGACCCTGGTTCTGTCCCCAACACACACACACACACACACACACACACACACACACACACCTAGGACTAAGACTGAAAATCTAAGTTGATGAATTATATCAATATCAAAGTTTTAGCTATGGCATTGCATCAATTTTGTAAAATATTACCACTGAGAGAAACTGAGCAACATTTATAAGAGTACATGTGTTAACTTTTAGGACTGTAATTACACTTGAATCTGTAATTATTTCTATACAGTTTCAACTTTTAAATAATAATGGGGTAAGCTTGGGAGACGGCTCAGCTGCGAAGAGTACATAGTACTCTATAGCTCAGCCCCAGAACACACACACCAGGTGGCTCACAACTGCCTGTCACCCAGTTCCAAGGGATGTAACAACCTCTTCTGGCTTCCATGAACATCTGTATTCAGGTGTACATATCTACCACAGACACATACAATACACATAATTAAAAATAAATCTTAAAATATTTATTTTTAGAGCTGGGCGCAGTGGTGCATGCTTTTAATCCCAGCACTCAGGGAGGCAAGTGGATCTCTGTGCCTTCAAGGCCAGCCTGGTCTACAAAGTGAGTCCAAGACAGCCAAGGCTACACAGAGAAACCCTGACTCAAAAAACAAAAACAAAAAACAGGAAAAAAGAAACTAAGTGAAAGAAAGAAAGTAAGATAAGTAAACAGTTTTATAAAAATAACTTCAACAAGATATTATTTCTATATAAATACTACCAAATGGCTAGCCATGGAGGATACCCCCTAACTAGCTCCTGAGCTCCAAAAATTATTTGTTGTTTGGTATTGTGCCATGACCACAGCTGTATACCTCCATATCCACTCTTCTTTACTTTTATTATCTGCTTAAAGGATGGAGCAAAAATTGGCTGTCTGTCTCATCTTCCAGGAGTCCAGTTTCCTAATACAAACTTGCTACCAGTTGGGCATGGTGACTTTAATCTCAGCACTGAATAGGCTGAGGCTGGCAGACCTCTGTGAGTTCAAGGCCAAGTCTGTTCCACACAGGGAGTTCCAGTCCAGTAAGAGCTACATATTAAGTCCCTGTCTCAAAATAGAAAAATGATAGGATAGACAGATAGACAGACATGCCACTGTTTAATGGCCTGGGCTTTACTTAGTGCTTGGACCATCTCAGGAGGCTGCTGATACATAGTAGTCAATGAGATGCTCTGGACAGATTCCTGATCAGGCCAGAGGACCAATGTCCTCGTTCCTCCAGCTGCCTGAAATGTAGCTTGGTACTGACAAGAACCCAATCCTCCCATCCCCAGAATTATCTTCAGTGAAAGGGGGCTGCCTTGCTGAAGATTACAACTTCTCTCCAGGAGCAAGGCCTGTTCTGCACAGGCACAAACACATAGTCCTTTTCTTCTATTCAGGACACAGGCCAAGGGCCAGAGTCACCCTGCAACCTACTAATGCTCTGTTGTGTTTCTTCATCTCCTTCTGCCTATCCCTGCTCCCTCACTGTTACAACCATGGTACCTTAGGGAACCCTCCGAAAATACCAACATACAAAAAGTTTTAGTCTCAGACTCAGCTGGCCAGAGAGCATGATCTATGAAAGCTGGCGTTAGGCAGCCAGACTGTCTGTGCATAAAACCTACTAAAGCAAACTCAGAGCTTCCTAAAATCTCACGCTTATTAAGTCTAAGCATACCTGGTGGCCACATTTAAGACACAGCCAAACTGAAGGGTCTTCCACGTCTTCTTCAGGTTTATCTTTCACCTTATTGTCAGTCTTACAGTCTTGGCAGATATTCCATTCCACATTCACTAAAGCTTTTTTCAAATTCCCTTGTTCCAACCCTTTTCTCAGGTGCCTGCACATTGGTTCTATTGAAAAAAGCAAAGAAAAAAAAGCAATATGTAATATTAAATTTGGCTTTTTATTATTAATATTGAAATGTATCCAAACTTCAACATTAAATTTACAAGTGAGGTTTCAGACTATCAGAACACCCATCATTCTGTGTGACATTTGAATATTACAAGACTGTTTGAAAGCCAGGTGTGGTGGCGAACACCTTTAATCCAGCACTCGGAAGGCAGAGGCCGGTGAATCGCTGTGAGTTTGAGGCCAGCCTGATCTACAAAGCAAGTCCAGGACAGGCAAGGCTGCACAGAGAAACTCTGTCTCAAACAAACAAACAAACAAGACTGTTTGAGAAAGGTGTCGGTCTGTGTGTGGTTGTGGCAAGGAAGGGCTCCATCAGCTGAGCTCTATGTCCTCAAACACTGGCTCCAAGGAAACAACCACACTGGTAGGATGAACAGCACTTTCTTATTTCCTTTTCTCTTTGTGGTACTGAGGAAAGGCCGAAGTCTCACACACTGGACAAATACTACCACTAAGCTACACCTAAACTCTTCTGAGAAAGAAAATCAATTTCATAAATCTAAAATTGATTTTTTTTTTTTAAAGATTTACTTTTATGTGAGTTCGAGGCCAGCCTGGTCTACAAAGTGAGTCCAGGACAGCCAAGGCTAAACAGAGAAACCCTATCTCGAAAAACAAAACACAAAACAGATTTACTTTTATTTCTGTATATATGTGTGAATGTGTGTGGGTAGGTGTGTATGCAGAGCAAGCCCAGAGGCCAGGACAGTGTTAGTCCCTTGGAGCATTTGTGGAAAAACCTAGGTTATGTGGGTACTGCAATCCACACTCCAGTCCTTATGCCTGCATAGCAAGCATTCTTAAACACTGAGCCATCTCTCAAGGACAAAAACCTTATTTTTATATTCTAAATATAGTCATATCTACAAATCTATTTCCTTTTATCTTGTTCTTTGCATTAATAAAGCCTTTTATCGCTGGGCGTGGTGGCGCACGCCTTTAATCCCAGCACTCGGGAGGCAGAGGCAGGCGGATCACTGTGAGTTCAAGGCCAGCCTGGTCTACAAAGTGAGTCCAGGATGGCCAAGGCTACACGGAGAAACCCTGTCTCAAAAAAACAAAAAAAAAAAAATAAATAAATAAATAAATAAAATAAAATAAAAATAAAGCCTTTTATCATATATCCTTTTTAAACCATTTAACATGGTCAGGGTTTGGCACACCCATTACAGGCTGGATACTATGCTAGTTCCCAGAGAACCTAAAAGTAACCATGTCACACCTTTTCCTTCTTGAGTGCTCACATTCTATCAGGAGCAGAAACTAAGGCAATTTCTCAAGTAAGAATTTCTCAAATTGATTATCCATTAGAAAAAAAGTCTAGGGGCTGGAGAGATGGCTAAGAGGTTAAGAGCACCGCCTGCTCTTCCAAAGGTCCTGAGTTCAATTCCCAGCAACCATATGGTGGCTCACAACAATCTATAATGAGATCTGGTGCCCTCTTCTGATGTGCAGACATACATGCAAGCAAAACACTGTATACATAATAAATAAATCTAAAAAAAAAAAGAAAAGTCTAAAGCCAGGTGTGGTGGCACATGAGGTAGAGGCAGGCAGATCGCTGTAAGTTTGAATCAGCCTGGTCTACAAAGTGAGTCCAGGACAACCAAGGCTACACAGAGAAACCCTGTCTTGAAAAATTAAAGAAAAAAAAAAAAAAAAAAAAAGAATAAAAGTCTAATGACACAAAAATTTCAAGAGAAGACAAAGGGAAGTACTGAAAGATACTTGCAGTAATCAAAGTCTCTGATATTGATTTAAATGCATCCTATAAACTGGTTTAAATATATTCATCTCACTTAATCCTTATTATTACCTAGAAAGAAGATACTACTCCTCCTAATGACAAATGAGAAGCCAAGGTTAGTATGTAAGAGCAAATACCTAGTGAATGACTATGCCAGCATTTGTAGTCAGATCATTTTATCTCTAACTCACGCTGAAAACCTCATCCTCAAACAGTGAAAGGCAGTCAGGCTGGGGGTACACTCCTTTTAATCTCAGCATTAAGGAGGCAGAGGCAAGTAGGCTTCTGGTATGTTTAGGCCACTGTAGTCTACAGATGGAGTTCCAGGCCAGCAAAAAATATATAGAAGATCCTGTCTCAAATAAATAGATAGATGATAAATAGATAGATAGACAGACAGACAGACAGCTAGATGATACATAGGTAGATAGGGAAAACAAAAGACCAGCCTCCATATAGAAACGTGTAAAATATGTGTGCTATCTTCCTAAGTGGTAGCCGGACTTGCAACTGGAAATCAGATTGAGGAAAAGTGATTAAAAGGTGTTGGAGCCATTCTGAAGTATTTGAATTGTTTGACAGAAATTACAGTCTTAAAAAGCTAATCAAGTCAAATAACTGGCTTCCTGTCCAATGAACATACATTAAGAAGTTAATACAAATAAAGTCATGAAAATCAAACAAACAAATAAACAAAGACCACTGAATCCCAGTAAAGAAACAGATTACAGGGGACGAATTACCCTTTAAAACATCAAATAAGCAGAGTTTTATAATTGATAACTGTCCAATACTGGTAAAGGTTCAAGAAAATAATCATTTTGTTGTGCTATTGTTCCAAAGATAACACTAATAGTTAAAAAGATTTCTACATCTGCAACAGTAGAGGAAATGCTTCAGTGCCTAACACTAACAGGTATTCAACTCCTCATTACATAAATTAAATATCATTGTAAAAACATGATATTTAGTATATGCAGTCATATATCCTTTATGTCAATAAGACATCATCAACAGTAAATGTGAGGCTGGAGAGATGGCTCAGTAACAGTTAAAGGAACTTGCTACTCTTGCAGAGGACACAAGCACCCACATAGGAGCTCATAAATGTGTGTAAATCCAATTCCATGAAATCTGAAGCTCCCTTCTAGCCTCAAGGCACCAGGCAGACATGTGGTTTTAAAAAACACAGTCAAAGCCAGGCAGTGGTGGCGCACGCCTTTAATCCCAGCACTCGGGAGGCAGAGGCAGGTGCATCACTGTGAGTTCGAGGCCAGCCTGGTCTACAAAGCAAGTCCAGGACAGCCAAGGCTACACAGAGAAACCCTGTGTTAAACAACAACAACAAAAATTTTTTAAACACATAAAACAATTTTAAAAGATGAATGCAGAAAGCAAATGACACATATAACAAATACAATAGAGCCAGACTGATGACCTGAGCTTGTCTCCTGAAAGCTGTCCTCTGACGTCCATATTCACACTATGGCACACAGGCACTGCTCGCTCTCAACACACATACACATCGCACACACATACAATAATACAATCGAAGCTGGATGCGGTTGTACACTCCAGAATCTTAACACTTGGGAGAGAGATGAACTCTGTGAGTTCAAGGCCAGCAGGCATAGTGACAGCCTGTCTTAACGGGCTGGAGAGAGGGTTCCATCACAGTCATGCTCCCTAACTCCGGCTTCTGAGGAGCCAATGCTCTCCTTCAGCCTCCACAGTCCAGACGTGACGCATGAAGCATACACACAGTCAGAAGGCTTAGAGGCATAAAACTGAAACTTAAAAAAGAAATAAATCGGGTGGTTCAGAGTATCTGTTCTTCTAAAGGACTGGCAGTTCTAATCCCAGCGCCCACACGGCAACCCACAACCACTGTGATCTACAATTCCAGAGGCTCTGATGCCTCCCTCTTCCAGCCTCCACAAGCACTACACACACATGCTGCAGACACACGTGCAGGCAAAACAACCATGCACATAATAAAAATAAATAGTAAAACCTTATTACATCACAACACATACATTGCTTACATATCACATAGGGGGCAGGAGAGATGGTTCAGCAGTTAAGAGCACTGACTGCTCTTCCACATAGGTTCGTGCCCCAGTGCCTAAGTGTGGCTCACAACCATCCATAACGCCAGTTACAGGGGCATATGCCCTCTTCTGGCCTCTGAGAGGACTGCATGCACATGGTGCAGACACACATACAAGAAAAAGCATGGGTACACATAAAAATAAATTTAACAGGAAATACTCTTTTAGTATAGTAACAGGATTTAACAGCAATTGGTGAAATATACCTGTAGATTCAGAAGAAGTCTTCACTGGAACACTTTTCCCCTTTGTTCGTTTCTTTCCCATGTTGGCACTTCATGGATTTCCCACTGACACAAAATTACAATCTAGAAAACAAGATAAACTCAGCTTGACCAAAAACAAAAGGACAAAATATGAAAGAAAAATGATTTATATAGTTTAGAAGATAAAATTCAACTAAGCCACATTCAGTGCTGTACATGTCTATTACACTCTACAATTCAAAACCACCACTGGCCTTGACTACCCACTACAGCAGCAAACTAATAAACAATACACTTAGCTGGATAGTATCTTGCCTGAGGTTACCACTCCTTTAGTTGCATTTAATATCCTTGAACACAGGATTTAGCTCCATTCCACTTCCTGGTGCCCCTTTAATCCTTGAACCATATATTTTGTATTTTTCCTTTCTTAGCTTGCTACTGTTGATCAAAAAGCTCTTCCTAAGAGTGACCACTAGACAAAGTCTGTGCTACGCTTTTTTGAGATTTCTTTTGTCAAAGCAATTAATCTAAATCTCTTCACATTAGCCTCAGACAGACTGTTGGGATTCAGATTGAGGACAATCGGCTGATATGTGTATTTAACATACCAAATGGGACTTGGCATCCAGGTTCTCCCAGCACCCCTCAGTCCCTACCTGTTACAAAGCATGGCTGGCATGCCCTGCCCTCTACACTGAACTTTCCAGGCCATGGGTGGGGCTTCCTCTCCCCTAGAGGCTCTGCACTATATAATCCAGGCGTTTTGGTTCATTCTCTCTCCTCTGAGTGAGTGAGTGAGTGTGTGTGTGTGTGTGTGTGTGTGTGTGTGTGTGTGTGGTCTCTTTGTGTCTGTCTGCCTTCTCTGTCTCTGTCTCCCCCACCCCATTCCCACCTCCTCTCTGTATGCCCATACTTTCTTCCTCCCACTCTTCTCTGCCCAACAGCTGACCCCAATAAACCTGCCTTTATTCTTTAATTTGGCTACAATCGGCTCATTTCATTGGCAGAAGAATACCTATCATATGGTGCCAAGACTTGGTGGAGCTGAGTCCCCAGTTGAGCTAACTAGGCCAAGCCAGGCGGGGAGTAGGCGGTGTTGGAGGGGTGTCAGGTATAGCACCACATTCCCCTATCTTTTTCTCGTCTGGCATGACTGACTTTAGAGTCGGTGAGTAATCTGTTCCCAGCCACTGTCTATAAGTACTGGATACTTATTCTGGGTCCAGGACCCAACCATTGGGCATTTTGTGGTTACGCTAGGCTGGACTGTCCATTGTAGACAAAGACAGTCTTTGTTCCATGGGAATCTTCAGATTCAAAGATGTTTGACCTAAAGCTACTCTGCTCTTGACTGTCTGACCCCCAGGGTTTTTTGCTGTAGTGAGTCTTCGGGTTATCAGCAAAGACTAGGAAAACGGACAACCCTGGGTCTAAACCTTGATTGCCAAACCCCAGGGCGGTGTCTGCAGCTAATTTATCCAAACGGGGTTTGTCTCAGACCCAAGGCTACACAGAAAAACTCTGTCTCAAGAAAAAGAAAAGTTCTACTTCCCCACTCTTAATTTTTTTATCTCTGATAAGATGCTCATTGGTTATGGATTAAAATTTATATAACCTGCAACAATATTTGGCTTTAAACTTATAATCAAAGGTTAACTTAAAACACAACTTGGGGTTACTAACTGAAAGTCTGTGCTTAGATAATCTTAAACCACGTGCCATGATTCTGTTCTGGGGTATAAACAACACGTGTTTGGTCACCATCAAACAGAGCCAACAGTCATGCTTCCCCACCATCTTGATTAAGGGCAGGCACATGGCCAGCAGCCATCTCTGTTATAGGAAAAAGCCATCTGAACTAAGGGCTGCCAATATGCCAATCTATATTAAGCTACACAATTTTTTAAATATAATGTTTATCTAACTCCTCTGTCTTTTAAGCTTTAGTTCCTTGGATAAACTAAGCCATACAGAAAATGACAGTGGCCTATAATGATGCAATATAGTAGGGTCAGCAAAGTTGCCAGTCTCTCTAGGAACTGTATCTATAATTAAAAGTTTTATTTTGATACCAAAAGAGCTTCAGTTGAAAATTGTAAAGTTCAAACCTAAAATGGATGGAACCTAAAGTCCTGGTCTCATGAAATCTACTAAATTATTACAAACTGGTAAAGATAATTAAGAAATGTCAGTTGGTAGGCAGCCACCTTATAAATGATCAGATCCTTTAATGTGTTCAGAAATATGTTGGAAGTCATGCTAGGAAATGTGCAAATTTTGTTTTGGTTTGGTTTGGTTTTTTGGGGTTTTCAAGACAAGAGGGTTCTCTGTGTAACAGCTCTCGATGTCCTGAACTCCCTTTGTAGACCAGCCTGGCCTGGAACTCAAAGAGATCCACCTGTCTCCGCCTGGGATTAAAGGTGTGCAGTACCACACCTGGAGATGCGATTAATTCTAGGAATAAGCCTTTTAGCCTCCAGTTTTATGTTTGCAAGATACAGTTTAAAACAAATGACTAAAAACACACAAACTCAGAAGTGCTTGGTAGGTACTAGCTCTCAGGCCTGTCAGAAACCTGCTGAATACGGCATGTAAGATGTTTAAACTTAACCATGACAGATAGAGACTCCCAAATCCTAACAGTGACCCTCAACCGCGACCCCCTGCTGGGGTCTCCACGAAGATATGGGCACAATGATAAAACAAACAAACAAACAAAAACAAACAAACAAAAAAACCCTCCACTTGGATTGTGGTACACTAATCACTGCTGCTAGGGCCCAGCCTGAACTGTACACAAATAGGACACCTGCAGAGTTACGTGTCCCACATTGCCTAAGACAAGGTGAGGTCGGTTTCTCCCATATTCCTCCTCCACAGAAAAAAGTCTCTCATCTTCTGGGCTTGATGCCAGAAACTGCCTCCACGTGTGGTGCCATAGAGACCAGAGGAGCCTGGGACAACTGTGTAGGTAGTGGACTATGGACTAGTCTCTGTCATTTTAATTGACACGGAGGCTGTTCAGATTACAATATATTTTTCTCAGGTCTCTGATGGGTTTGAAGACTAAAGAAAGTAACTTTTTACTATTCCCTTTATCTAAAGGAACTCACTTTACAGTGACTGCTTCCAGTAATCAACCACCGGTGTCTCACGGTGAATAATGGAATAGGAAAAGCTGTAAGTTTATGTAAGGTCTATGGATACAAAAGCTTAGGTTATGAGGATCTAAGAAAGTGTTTGAAGGTCTAAGAAAGTATTTTAAGGTTGGTAAAAGCGGGTTGCAGAGATGGCTCAGAGGTTAAGAGCATGAGCTATTCTTCCAAAGGTCCTGAGTTCAATCTGGTACTCTCTTCTGGACTGCTGGCTCACATGCAGGCAGAACACCGTGTATTTAATAAATAAATGAATAAGTAAATAAATAAACCTTTTTTTTTAAAAAAAAGGTTGATAAATACAAGTTTGGAAGGTTGGATGATGGAAAAACTTAAATGGTAATAAAAAATACTTTAAGGTGTATAAAAGGAATAAAAAATGCTTCAGATTTCTTCCCCTCACTGTGCTACTACTGCATTAGGACTTCAAAGTTCAGCCAGTCTTGGTGGCACACACCTTTAATCCCAGCACTCAGGAGCAGAGACAGGTGAATCTCTGTGAGCTCAAGGCCAGCCTGGTCTAAAAGTGAGTCTAGGACAGCCAAGGATACATAGAATAACCCTGTCTCAAAAAAACAAAAACAAACAAACAAAAAAGACTTCAAAGTTCTGAGCTTTAACATTTACCAACGGAGTTCTGATAAGCTATAAGTCTAACTCTGGTAAAACCTTCCACTGTACAATCTACTTCATAGTTAAATCTCAAGATTTTAAATTTCCTTTAGTATAGACTTTACAGGACAGTGTAAATGCTTTTCACCAAAGTCATTTTACTGTAGCTTTTACTATGACTCAGAGGCGTGAGTCCACTGCCTTCTCTACAATGTGGATTTAAGTACAGACTACAAACAGTAGTAATACTAACATATCTAAAATTTATCTTTTTATAAACTTAAAAAGATTCTTATAAGCTTTAGGGAACGCACTCGAATCAACCTCTCATAGGTTAAGTGGACTCCAGACAAGTACTGTCAATCAACAGCCTGTTTTCCTCCTCCACTTGCCTGTTCCTAAGGGTGGGCTCCATTCCCCACTTTCTTGTCCTGGGACCTCTCCCCGATCCAACTACCAAGACCATGGGCTAAAAGTTTCAAATGTACATCCAAGAAAAAAATGTTCTCCCTAAATTCTTTAATTTTATCTTCTGCCTCCAACATAAATATCTGTTCCAGCATCCTGCCAAGTCCAGGTGTTTCCTCAAAACCTGCAGTCAAGACAGCTCCAAAGTGACTATCTACAGATGCTCTGGTTCAGCCTCCGAAAGCGCTTAACTGGCCCTTCATGTCCCTAAGCCCAGATGGTCCTGCTGAGCTTGGACAGCAGCCTGCTCTTTCTAGACCTGGCCAATAGTCCAGCTTTTGGACCTCCAATAAGGATGACCCAATGCCAGGAGGAAGTAGCCATAGACTATCAGCAAAAGGCTAGAACGTTGGGACTCAGACCCAGGGCAAGCAGCTGAGGGGCCCTATTTAACATACAAAAGTGGGCTTGGCCTCCAGGTTCTCCCAGCATCTCTCAGTCCCTACCACAGGACATGGCTGGCATGCCCCATCCTCTATCCTGAAGTGTAATCCAGACATTTTTGTTTCTCTTTGTTTCTCTCTTTTTCTTCTCCCCCGCCTCGGGCACCCACCCTCACTGTCTCCCTGTCTCCATGGATGACTTCCCCGGCCCTGTTCCTTGGGACTGGTGAACACATCCCGAGAGCTGCCCCCCAATAAACCTGCCTTTATACTTTAATTTGGTTTGAACTGGCTCATTTCATTGGTGGAGAATACCTATTGGACAAGGGCAAAAAGCAGCCACATTCTTCACCAAGAATGATCTGTATGCAATATACTAAAATTCTTCTTTGAACCCTCTTGAGCTTGGCCCCCCACAGTTCAAAGCACCCTCAGCACCATGCTCCTACTAGGATGGCCCAGTAAGCCCCACTTAATGCATTCCACTGCTTTCCTAATCCAAAGTCCCCAAATCCACATTCCTCCCAACAAAAAGCACAGTCAGGCCCATCACAGCAACACCTGGGTATAGCAGTCCCTAGTACCAACTTCTGTCATAGTCAGGGCTTTATTACTGTGAAGCGACACCAAATCCAATGCAACTCATAGACAGGGGGAAAAAATGTACTTGGGGCTGGCTTACAGTTTCAGAGGTTTAGTCCATTATCATCACGGTGAGAAGCACTGAGGCATGCAGGCAGACATGGTGCTGGAGTAGGAGCTGAGAGTTCTACATCTCGATCTGAAGGCGGCCAGGAAGACGTTCTCATTCCACACTGGGTGGAGCATGAGCACAGAAAACCTCGAAGCCCACCCCCACCCGCAGTGACACACTTGCTGCAACAAGGCCACACCTCCTAATAACCACTCCCTGTGGGCCAAGCATTCAAACACATGAGTCCGTGTTGGCCAAAGCTATTCAAATCACCACACACTTTTTAATTTTTATTGTTTGCTTTTCAAGGTTTCTCTATGTAGTCCAGGCTGGCCTCCGACTCACAGGGCTTCAATAAAACTTTAAGAAAGCATACACTAGCTCCCAGCGGCTTAGGGAGGCAGAGGCAGGCAAATCGCTGAGTTCGAGGCCAGCCTGGTCTACAAAGGGAGTTCAGGATAGCAAAGGCTACAAGGAGAAACCTGGGTGGGGGTGGAGGTGATAGTACCAGACAGATAGATTAGATAGACAGATAGATGACAAATAGACCCAAAAAGAGATATCTAGATAGACAGACAGATAAGATAGATACAAAGAGCCAGGCATGGTAGCGCACGCCTTGAATCCCAGCACTTGGGAGGCAGAGGCAGTCAGATCGCTGTGAGTTCGAGGACGACCTGGTCTACAAAGGGAGTCCAGGACAGCCAAGGCTACACAAAGAAACCATGTCTTGAAAACAAACAAACAAAAATAGATACATAGATAAATAGATAGATAGGACCTAAGGAGAAAAGGTACAACTTCAGGTGAAAAGGAAAAAGGCAGACAAATAACTAATCATAAGCCTGCAGCTGTGAAGACAGCGCTTGAAAATCTGGTTTTAGGAATGCAGTTTCCTTTGAGAGAGCAAAGGAAAACCTGAAAGCCAAATTTTAATTAGGACAAGCAGTGAACCTGAGAAGAAGCTACAGTAAAATTGCGACAGCTATGAAGGCAACTGACGAGTCGTGGGAAAGGGTGCTATAAAACGTTAATACTCTGCAGGCACTGTTCAGGTGAGTTTTCAGATAAGAATTGGCATCTTGGACCGACTACTCACTCGCAACACTGAAACCAAAACTACTGTTGTCCGCTTTCCTATCAAGCCGGCTGCTCGCCTTTCTGCCCTCCTGGTCTTCATCTTCTTATGAAATGCCACCATAAATACGTATGGAAAACCCTCTCCGCAGGTTTCTCTAAAACGTGGCTTTTAAGTTTGCGAGTAGGCTGTCCCCCACAGGTGACAGAGCCAGCTGCGCTTACGAACCACATGGTGTCAGTGGGCGGCCCCGGAGCTCGCACGCCAGCCACCCTGCCACCTTCCCGGCGCTCGCCGGCCCTACCAACTGCTCCGCGCCCACGGGGCAGGCTGGGGTACACAGGCCCGGGACGCCGGCCCCGCGACACACCGGCGGTCCCTGGGGCGGACGGCACTCGCAGTCCATGAGGTCGCCGCGCCGAGAGCGGCGTGACGGGCAGGCCGGGCGAGCGGCGGCCAGTACTCACCCGGGGCGACGGCGCCCATAACTGCCTCCCTCGACGGGCACGGAGCCGTGCCGCCAGCTCCGCTTAACCCTGGTGACGAACAGAGAGCGACGCGGTCGAACCAGCCACCCTTCAAGAGAGGCAACTTCCGGAACGTGGCATTGTGGGAAATGGCTCAGCCAAGGGTAGTGTGTCTCTGACTCCTGCCATCCGGGCGTTCGCGTTCTGCCAAGTTTCTGGGCTCCAGTGTTAAGCTTGGAGCTGTTTAATTCCTCCTATACAGTGGCTGTCTATGGCTCAGAATGCCCTGGATGGTTGCTTCTCTTAACTACATTCTTTCTGCAGGATGGCCAAGAGAGCAACTTACAAATGTCTCTCATTAACCCTAATTCTGTCCTATCCACTTATAAAACTGAGTAATCATTCTTCCAACCTCAGCCTTCACCTTGCGGATCTTGCGAAAACTGACAGGAGTTAAAGGAATATGTTACCGTGTAACATTTACAGTTGGTTGATAAAGAACAGTAAGTATACACGTTGTGCCAAGCCTTTGTAAAACAAATTAAATGGATCTCAATAGGACTGTAATCACAGAAAATTACATGTGGATGTCAGTACTAAAACAGGCAGAAGCAAGCAACACAATAAAAAACAAAGCTAGGCGTGGTGGTGCTTTTAATCCCAGCACTTGGGAGGCAGAGGCAGGCAGATGGCTGTGAGTTCAAGCCCAGCCTGGTCTACAAAGTGAGTCCAGGACAGCCAAGGCTACACAGAGAAACCCTGTCTTGAAACCCTTGCATCCCAAAACACCCAAAAACCAAACAACAAAAGCAAAACAAAACAAGAAACAGACACAGACTTGATTGCACATGCGAGGCGGCGCAGTAAAGTAGTTTCAGTGGAAACTACTGTTCTGTTAGGGGGAAGGTTTTATTGTGAATGAGAGCTAGAAAATATTTAAAGGCGTCTGGAATAGCCCAACACCAAGAGAAGAAGAATCTGAGGTGAGAAGGGCCAGGAGGCTAGTGTGGGCTTTGGAATACGTAACAGGTGCTTGCGAAAGGGCACTGAGGGGGCCTGGAGACTACCATGGGCTTTAATAGACAGCCATAGGTGTCTGTCAATGGAGAATCATGACTTTCTGCCAGAGGCAAGGGACATGAGCAGGAGGGAAAAACCTCAAGTTTCTGGGGGATGCTGGCTTTAATCTAACCACCAGAAAACCTTCTATAGTCTAGCTTGAGCTCTTTTCTGGACCTAACATAATATAAATGAAACATTCAAACTTATTAGTTGCAAGATAAGACATTAAGTAGTGCAGTAAGTGGTCAAATTGGCCAGTGTAATGTTTACTAAACTTTGGGGGGTGGGGGGAATTAACCTTCGTCCTCCTTACAGATGTAGCCAATGGACAGCTCAGCCTTCATGTGGGGCCACAAGGGAAAAGGACCCACTTAGTCCTCATGTGACTTGATGAGCTGGGGTGGATGGGAAAGGGGGGCTCCCCTTTTCTAAGTAATGCCCCGGCCCGCCAGGGTTCAACTAACGCTCGGGAGGAGAATTTTCCTGCATGGAGACAGAACACTAGACACGAAGAAGGGGGCAAGTCTGCATTTTGATCAAACCCCATTTATTGAGAATTTTTACAGAGTTTATATAGGCACAGAGGCATGGGTATTTGCGTAAGGGGGGTTGCTGTGGATACCTAACTCTGGAATGCTCCAGCAGGTAGGCATCTACCTTTATAGCTGCTAATTGCAGGAGAGAAATTCCAGGAAAGTCATGAAAGATCTGGTTAGTCAGGAAAAAGCGCCCGGAACTGCTGCTCACAGGCAGCTGCCCTTAATCTGATCTTATCAGTAGTTCCACCGGAAAAGGAGTAGCTCGGGGGTCTAGAATGACCAGCCCCCACAATAAACCACAACAGATGTCTAACTGCCAACCTACGACAAGGTCAGCTAGTTTCTGGTGAATGGCAGACTTCTGGAGAAATAGGAACCTAGGTTCTAACAAGATGGCTGAACATTGGCCATGTAGCCCGTCCCCAACAGAGTAATAGAGAAGGGAGGGGTGGGACTGAAAGGAGAGGACGATGGGGCTACAACCAGGTAAAATGGATGAATGAATGAATGAATGAATGAACGAAAGAATAGAGCCCGGCACGGTGGCACACGCCTTTAATCTCAGCCCTCAGGAGACAGAGACAGAGGGAATCTCTGTGTGTTCGAGGCCAGCATGATCCACAGAGTGAACTCAGGACAGCCAAGGCTACACAGAGAAACCTTGTCTCAAAAAACCAAAATAAATAAATAAATATATAAATAAATAAATAAAACTAACCGCCAGGTGGCGGTGGCGCATGCCTTTAATCCCAGCACTTGGGGGTCATAGGCAGGTGGATCTCCATGAGCTCGAGGCCAGTCTGGACTGCAGAGCGAGTTCCAGGACAGCCCAGAGCTGTTACACAGAGAAACCCTGTTTCGAACCCGTTCCCCTGCAACCCCTCCGCCGCAAAAAAACAAAGCTTACTAACCTTGTTCTTTACTGGTGATAACACGTGGTGGGTTTCTTTTACGTACTTATTTTGAGACAGGATCTCACTGTGTAGCTTGGCTGACTTGGAACTCAGTATGTAAAACAGGCTGGTTGTGAACTCACAGGGTGCAGCCAGCTTCATGCTCCCGGCTACTGGAGTTAACTGTATGCACCATCATGCCTGCACAGGGCATGAGAATTTAAAGCTAACTACTTTTCAGACCCAATGACAAGTTTTTCCTCCCTCCTTCCCCTTCATTGCATTGCCTGCTTCCTGTGCCTTGCTCTATCCCTTAATTTTCTGTGGTTGGTGCCTTATTCCACTCCCTAAAACTCACACTCACAGATACAAGCTAAGCAGCTTAACTAACACTGTCACTGGGTCACTCTCATCTTATTTCACATCTATGCCAACTAACCTTCATTTTGACACATTTATTTGCATGTTTGCATGTGTGAATGGAGGATATAAGCAGATATAACTGTGTTTCACTACATACACACATATGGGCAAGGATATATGTATACATTGAGATACAAGAACTAAAACTGGATTTCAGGGTTACCTGGGCAAAGGTTTAGGAATAGGCTTACAGGAGGTAATCTGGCCTGCTGCAGGGAAGAACCAGCAATGAGTCTTGTTGCATTTCTTTCTGCCTACAGGAAATAAAGTTGCTAGGAAACTGGCCCAGAGAGAGAGGGGAGGAGGGGGCAGAAGAGAGAGAGACAGAAGTGGGGGAGAGAGAGAAAGAGGGAGGGAGCAAAGAAAACCAGAACCATTTGTGATTTTGGTGCCCTCTCACAACCAATCATTTTAAAGCACAATACCCCTTGTGTATCAACCAATAGGTGATTGCCAGGCTGGAACTCCCCTGCATTGGGTACACTGGGAGGGAAAGGAGCCTATACATTTACCCTCAGCTCAAAGTCTGGTGCTTTTTCCAGATACCACTGCTGTGCTGATGGGCAGAGCCCAGTTCGAGTCGAAAATTAAAAGACCCCATGTGTATTGCATCAGTATTGAGTCCTGGAGATCTTTAGAGGTGGGAAGTCTCACTATCTGAGCACAACATTTGGAGGCTCATTCGGGATCCCCCAGGACAGCCGCCTCCCTGCCCCGTGGACCCCAAACTGGAAGGTCTTACACTGGCTGGTAAGTGTATAATCTGTGTCTGTGCCATGACTCTGTCTGTTACTTTCCTTTTCAGGTGTCCCAGTACTTCAGTATCTGTGGCAGGCAGGAGTGACTTAGTGGACACACTGTATAGTCAGGGCTGCGAGAGTCTGGAAGCTGATATTCCACACTCCATCAGGGGGGACTCCAATCCCCATCAGGAGGATTTAGAGCCTCACATCTGTTTGTCACCTGATCTGGAGGAGCTGATACTTTCAGCAAGCCAAACGTGTTTGTCTGTTTGTGTGTCTGATGACTGTTTTGTATACAGTGTTGATTGAGACTTATGGGACAGACAACCTCAAGTTTGTCTGGGAGACTAAGCAGGTTGCTCCCATGGTGTGGCAAGATGCCAACATCCCACTACCTGTGAGCACCAGGAAGTCTGATTTTTCTCAGTTTGTGCTTTGTTTCTTTCTTTGTCTTTGTGTGACTCTTGTGACTAAGAATCTTTCATAGGATATCCAGACCAGGTCTTGTTTTCTGATTTTGGCAAAGCCCGGTTATGGGATAGGCTGCTTCTGGTTTGGTTTATTGCAGAATGTGCAGTCCACCATTCTAAAATTTGGTTTTCTCGATGTACTGGTACATTTCTGTTTGTGTAGTCCTTTTGTGTTTCTGTTTGCTTGTAACCATCTCAGTTCTAGAAATGGGTCAGGTCTCAGGTGCCATTCTGCCCAATGCTTTCTACAACCTGCCGAAAGCATAGTGGCTTGAACCTGGTGCCTCCCATTTCCTGCTTAAACATTGCTGCTGAGTCCTGGCTAGAGAGGCCTGTCCCAAGCACAGAAGGCCTTCCAGGGATCTCTGCCACTAACATGGGGACTATTGAATCCTTGCTGATAGGAAATACCTGAGCACTCATCCAGCAGTGGCATGCCCTGCTCCCCACCTACTTGTACTCCCTATGGCTTGAGTGTGCATTTGGGGAGGGGTAGAAGCAGGGTTGCCAAGGTCTTTTAAGATGTCCCACTGTAGAGACCAAATCAGCACCATTTTGTGTTCAAGGCCTGAGCACCTGACCCACCCTCTCCCCAGAGTTTCCAGGGAGAGCCACAACCACACAACTAAAAACTGTTCTTAGGAGCTTGCACCCGGGGCCAACCAATCAGAGCTACAGGTCACAATGACCAGAACAAATGAAAAATTCCCTCCTGCAGTCTGGCCCTGGTCCCCTCGCTTAGCTCTGGTCACCCAGCCAATCAGCTTAAAAGTCACCCTGTTAGCCAATCAAGTTTGTACTAATCACTGTTGCTAAAGTCTGCTTCTGTAAAGGGTATAAAAACCCACTACTTTTGCTGCTCAGGGTCTCCTCCTTCCCAAAGGCAGATAGATCCTGTCATGATGGATCAATAAAAGCCTCTTCCGTTTGCATCAATCTTAGACTCAGTCTCTCATTGTAGCTTCCAGAAAAAAGACTCTCCTGACATGAGTTTACACCTTCATTCTCAAAAAGGTAAAAATCACTGCCCTAGGAATATGTTTGGGCTTATTTTCTGAATATGGCTATGTTTTAAAATTGCCTGCCACAGCCTCTAACACCATGTGGCTGGCCACCATGTTGATTCTGTGATAAAAAAGGGTAGGGCCATAGCCTTTCCACCATCTTGGCTAAGGGCAGTCCCATGGCTGGGAGCCATCTTGCTATAGCTTCCCCACCATCTTGACTAAGGGCAGTCATGTGGCTAGCAGCCATTTTGGTTGTGGGAGACTCAAGCCTCTCTGTTGAAGACTGCCAACCACATTCAGTTAGTTGCCTTGGTTAGCACCAAGGGCAACTTCTGTCCTTTAAGCTAGCCTTTTCTGTTTAGTCTTAATGATGAAATGTGACAGAATCAGCAAGATTGCCAGTCCATCAATGGATTGTATCTATGATTAAAAGTTTTGCTTTGATGATAGTTCAGAAATATATTTAAAATTATACTAATAACTGATGTAGTTTATGGTAAGCTACATCAGGGAATCAGTTGTCTGATAGTTAATGAAACAATTCTAAGAGAATGATGCTCCATTCCCAAGGTGGCGTAGATTTTTTTTTCAAATCTTTGTATATTGATACAAAATTAAGGTTATATGTTGATGACAGCATACTATGTATCAACTCTTTTAAGATATTGTGCCTACGTAATCCTTAAATATGCTATGTGCAGTTCCATTTCTTTTAAAAGCCACTATCACAAACTGTTTAGGATAATTAAAGCTTATGGTTTTGTTAGGTACTAGTTCTGTTAATCACGGGTGTTTTCTAAGTTAATCAGCCAATATATAGCTAGAAATAAGTAATTCAGGTATACTAAAATTAAACAGATATGGTCCTCTAACTCCTATTTGCAAATTATAAATTATAATATTCTGTTTTATATTTGAAAGATGTAGTTTAGAGCAGATAGCTAAAGACAGACAAGTATTGAGCACAGATATCCTCGCCCTCAAGCTTGTCAGAGATCTGATGAATATGGCATTAAATATATTTAAACTAATTATGACAGAGACTCCTACATCCTAGCAGTAACTCCCCAAGGTCTCAGAAGATTTTGGTGCAATGACAGGTGACTTTAACCCTAGATTTTGGTTTCTGGCCACTGAGCAAAACTGCTCCCAACATTCAGCCCTCTGCTATGGGTCAGCCTAACTGGACAAACTGGACACCCAGAAAGTCATTGTTTTACGCTGCTGAATAGGAAGTGAGGTCAATTTCTTCCGTGTTCTCCTTCCATGGAAAGAGCCTCTCATCATCTGTGCTTCTGTGCCTGATGGCCAGAGAGTCTCAGCCCATGGTGCCAGGTTACCATAGGAGACAACTGGGACAGCTGTCTAAGTACCAGGCTATAGTTATTCATCTCTGTCGTTTTAAATGATACATAAAATCGTCTAGGTTACAATTTATCCTTCTCAAGTCTCTGACTGCACTGATGGCTAAGCTAACAGTAGCTTGTCAGCTAGAGGACAATTAGGTCTACTGTTAGTACATTAGTCAGTTCATTAGCTAGTTGAAACTACTAGATACTAAGTCTCTTCTCTTGTTTAAAAAGGCAAATAGGCTTGCCTTGCTCACAGGCTTTGTGTTAAATGGTAAACAGTTTTTGGTGTAACTTTTTATTAATCCTTCATTTGGATGACTGCACTCAGTAACCAATTGCCTGTGTGTCTTAGCAAATCACTAGATTAAAAAAAATGTATAGTGGCTGAGGGTGGCGGTGCACACCTTTAATCCCAGCACTCGGGAAGCAGAGGCAGGCGGATCACTGTGAGTTCGAGGTCAGCCTGCTTTACCAAGGTAGTCCAGGACAGGCAAGGTTACACAGAGAAACCCTGTCTCAAAAACAAACAAACAAACAAACAAACAAAAGGTATAGTTTATATAAGGTCTGAGGATATGAAAGTTTAGGTTATGCAAATCTAAAGTATTTGATGGTCTGAGAAAGTGTTTAAGGGTTGATAAATGCAAGTTATAAAAGAAATATTTGAGGGTCTAAGAAAGTGTTTAAATGTCGCTAAGTGCAAGTTATAAAAGTTAATGGATATAAAAATTATAAAAGTTAAGAGAAGTTTGAGGTATATAAATGCAAGTTGTAGATTTAAAATATATGAAAAATAAGATCAATAGAGTTATTATAAGCTGATAGAGTACTCGGTACTTATTAATTAGCCCCAAGCTCAAGATTTTAATTTCTCTTTGGTTTTATTCTGAATATAGGCTTAAGGGTGCTTCTCATCATGCTAAAATGAGTCTTTCCAATCTGTCTATCAAGTCTTCTGGACTGAGAAAAGAATGTTCATGCTTTTACTGGGTTTCAAAGGCATAAGCCTACTCCAGGCTTATAGAGCACACTTTTAACTTTTATCCCTACTCTGTATTTGTCTCAGACAACAATTGGAACAGGTAAATAAAGTTTCTTTTCCATAGATACGCGCGAGAGAGAACATCCAGAGGCATCTGGAAGAGTGCAGAGGAGAGAAAGAAAGTAGACTGAACAGGGACAGCCGATTGAACATGGCCAAGGCTATCTTTAAGTGAGGGGAGAATAGCAGGGGATAGAGAATAGAGAAACCACTGAGAGAAGCAGGAGAGGGAAGAGAGAGTGAGAGAGAGAGAGAGAGAGAGAGAGAGAGAGAGAGAGAGAGAGAGAACATCCAAGAATATTAGGACTATAAGGAGAATGAGTACCGGGGGGTAGGGAAGCCCATGAGCTGGAGGGCATTTGTGGAAGAGGAAGTGAGAAAGGCTAGGATGCTAGCATGGACTTTGAAATGTGTAACAGGTTTTTGTGATACTGAAGATGCGCGGAGGCCATCTTGAGGTTTGATATGCCAATAAGCATCACAGGGAGCCTATGTCCCTTCTGCCAGAGGTAAGAAAAAGGATTCCTTTTGGTAGAAGAGAACCAGCCTAACAAGTTGCTGGCCTTTAACCACAAGGAATAGCCCACACTGAGATCATTTCTGCCTTTTAGACTTTGGGGAATTGGAGTTTCCTTTGGATCTAACATCGAGGTTTTTTTTTTTTTTTAAACATTATCTCTTAATCCCAAAGATAGGAAGAGAAAAACCACCAAGGAAAATCATCATGGACGAATTAATTACAGCAAATGTGAGGCCCGGTCCTTTTGGTATACCTATAGCCATTTTGTTTTGTTTTATTTTATTCTGTTTCAGGCCTAAAAGCCACATCATCTCAGCTCATTGCTGATATAGAGAAATCTCTCTGTGCAAGAGCAGGTTGACAAAAACAATGTGTGTGTTTGGTACACTCTGTGGCCTTGCTGCTCCTAGAAATTCCCCAACCATAAGCACAGTTGGCTTTAACTATAAACTCCACTTGAAACCATTCAAATTAAAGGTCAGCTAGTACTGCTTTGTCTAGTTAGCAAGAATTACTTAAGTCAGAGGTGACTATGCTATTCCGTGTCCCCCTGCCTTCCTCCATGTGATCTAATTGACATTTTGCCTTTATTAGATAACTCTGAGAAACATTCCATGTCACAGTTTGGCCCCCTAGTCTATTCTGTGCCCTGATCATGATCAGTCTTGGGGGATGCGTTCAACAAACCATCCACATCTGAGATTGGTATCTGAATGGTTTGTCCTGTTTCCTCTGGACCCTAACAGCAAGTGTTTGGTTACAGCAAGTTTTTTTTTTTTTTTTTTTTAATTCATGTACACAGGCTCCTTCCCCCTATAACAGGGTTGCAGAAGTTAACATTGGACTGGAGAAGACAAGGTTTTTATAGCTCAGTGGTAGGGAGTTTCCAGATGGGGGATTTGCAGGCAAATTGGGTGGGATTATAGAAGAACATAAGCATAACAAGTTAGTCATAACAACGACATGGCTGCAAGGGGTCATAACAATAGGCAAGCATAACAAGACAGTCAGAGGTGGTCAAAATGACCTTTTGAAACAAAGGCAGGATTGCAAGGCTGTTTTGAAGCCGTTGGGGATCAGGAATAGCTGCACACTGACCACTCAGACACTAGGTTCAAATAGACGGGAGTTTATTGAGCACTTAGGGACACAGTCTGGATTGGGTAATCAAGACTGTGACACTGAGCCATTTTCAGAGTGAGGTATTTTTTTGTTTTTGTTTTTGTTTTTTTGAGACAAGGTTTCTCTCTGATAGTCTTGGTGGTCCTGGACTTGCTTTGTAGACCAGGATGGCACCTGCCTCTGCCTCTGCCTCCCAATTGCTGGGAGTGATGGCATGCACCACCACTGCCTGGCCAGAGTGAGATTTTAAAGACAACAAAACAAAACAAAAAGACCATAACCAAGCAAAAATAATCCATTCTATTCCAGGTACATTGTATCTAGGTAGCTAGACAAATCATTTTAAGCTGATTGGCTGGGATAAGGTAGGGGAACTTTAGGGGAAGAGCTACGGTTATGCTAAAAGCTAAAGTAAGTCTAACAGCAAAAAGCTAAGGCAAAGACATGGTTGCCATTTCCTGGAACAGACAATACAGAACCATTTGCTGTTAAGGGGACATCTCCTGCATGTACACCGGCAGGCCAGAAGAGGGCACCAGATGGCTGTGAGCTACCATGTGGTTGCTGGAAATTGAACTCAGGACCTCTGGAAGAGCAGTCAGTGCTCTTAACCTCTGAGCCATCTCTCCAGTATCAGGTGGGACATCTCAATCCGTGAGGAACTGAGATTTAATGACAAATAGAAATGAGCGTAGCTTGCATTTACTATAACACAGCTTTTAAGCCCAAGATGGACACAAGCCGCTTTATCATGCTGTTTCAGAACAGCAACTTCAACCATAGGGAAATGTGCCCTGCTTTGCAAGAAGTGAAACAGATAGCACTTCATACTAGATAGCAGGACTTGGACAATCCAAAATGCATTCAGACACTGCTTGGGGTGAGGTGCGGAGCACACTAAGGCACACTCTCTTTATAACTGCTCTACTCTAAAATTGTCATTTAAAAAGCTCGGGGGGGGGGGGGGTTGTATAATAATTGGACCAGCAAAACCACAAAGCCTCCAAGATGGAGCTAGAGAGTTGTTATAGAGGATTTATCTTTGTAGGTTTTTTTTTTTTTCTTTTCCAGTTCTGAAAGGTAACAGTGGCATCTACTGTCAATGAATAACAAATGTTTACAAGTCATTTCTTTAAAAATAAACATTTAAAAAAGTGTAGAGGAATTTTACTTCAGAATATGGTTGTTCTGGCAAGAGATCACATACAAAGACCTTTTAGGTCTGTGTATTCTGGCTGAAATACAAACACCCCTTTAATCCAAAAGACAAAGGTAAACAGATCTGAGTTCAAGACCAGCCTGGTATAGAACAAGTTTCAGGTAGAGAAAAGCTTAGGTCCAGGTGTGGTGGTACCTGCCTTTAATCCCAAACTATGAAGGGAAAGTTAGTTTGGAGAAGGAAGCACTCATATTTAAAAGTGATGTCTAATTATGTGGCAGAAAAAGTAATGTCTAATGATGTGGCAGAAGATTTAACAGACTAGGATATTCCCAACTCTCCCAAGAAGAGAGGGAAAAGGAAATTTTAAGGGGCAGTTTTAACAGAGAGCAGGGGTCGAGGGAGGAGTTTTACTAGGACAGCAACAACAAGTTAGAGACAAAATAGCTAGACTCATTAAAGACTACGTGAGTCAGAGAATGAGAAGGAGTCTGAAAATTAGAATATATTTCTCGAGTTAGTTTGAGGCCAAGCAGAGCAATTCAGGGGCCGAGAGAGAAGCCAGACTGATTAAGTTAGGTGGGAGAGAAGACTGAGCCAGAACAGCTGAATTGAACCAGCCAGCCCAGAGCTGAGAAAGAACAAGAAAGGGTGAGCTTATTAAGCAGTAAGACTCAGAGGCTGAAATCATCCTAGGCCTAGGTTAGATTGTACGGAGGCTAGAAGCTTCCAGGTCTAGGCCTAGGTTAGCAACCAGAGGCAGTAATCCTCTGAGATTACAACTGAAACAGGTGAATAAAAGTTCCTTTTACATAAAAGTGTGTTGCATAAATATAGTTGGATAAGGAAGAAAAAATTTTTTTCCTTTTCTTCTTCTTTTTTGGCTTTTCCAAACATCCTGAACTCACTTTGTAGGCCAGGCTGGCCTCGAACTCACATTGATGCTGGAAGAAAATATTTTAAAAATACTTTCATGCTGAAGCCCCCTTCACTGTCCTTTTATTAATAGGGAGAAATTGACAGCTCTTCCTAGCTTAAAGCCAGGACAGTTAACTATCAATCCATAGTGTTCATGTTTCTAAGGCCATACTGCTCTATGGTTTAGAGAAAAGAGGAATTGCCACATCTGGAAAGGTTCTATAAACCTGGGATTTGTAATTATTTCCATCACCCCCTAGTCCAAATCTGCACATTTAAAAATTGCTCCAGTGAGCCTGGAGCAGTGGTACATACCTCTAAGCCCAGTAAGCTCTTGGGGAGGCAGATTGCTGTGAGTTCCAGGCCAGGCAAGGATACACAGGGAACCCTGCCTTGAAAACAAACAAACAAACAAACAAACAGTTGTTCCAGTGGACCTCTACTGCCTCTGTAAACACAGCCCGCAATGCTTCTGAAGAAGAAAAACAGCAAGCTTCACATTAATTTCATAATTAACAAGCCTACTGGAAGAAATACCAAATATATATTTTAGTAAATGCCATAAACCTTGTGTTTACAACAAGGAATTCAATTTTGTTACTTTTGTTTTTGTTTTTGTTTTTGTTGTTTTCAGACAGGCGAAAAGTTTAGCTAGCCTGACTCCATCTTAGGCCTGTCCTCCATATTAGCACACAGGTCTTTAGCTCAGGGAAAAACTGTAAAACCCACCAGAACAATGGGATCCCCCATCAGGCAAGGGCAGAGAGATGCTCCCACTCCCGAGATAGACCACTGTAGCTGCCTCCACACATTGCTGATGCCCCGGTCCTCATCACAGTTTGCTGTCTCTTGCCTTGTTAAAAATGATGAGTACTCTCATTTGGAAAGCTACTAATCTGCACTCCCGGCATACTCAGTTAATCAGGATTATTCCCTCTCAAGTCTCTGATGGGGTTGAAGACCAGGCAGCTTAGTTTTATAATGAAGCTTAGCTGTTTAGGGGTTAAGATATTTTTAGGTCTAGAGAGACGGTTTAAGTTGATGATGACAAGACGTCATGGGGATTGATTTACACTCAGAATTTTAGATGCACCAAGATAGGAAAACAATGTTTTCTTCAAGGCTCTCAAATACAAATAGTCAAAACACCAAGAATGTAACACTTACATAATTTCTGATTGTTTTATGGATCTTCTTGTTATAGGTAGTTTAGTGTATATACATGTAATAATATAAATATATATGTAAAAAGTAAAAAGAATTTTAAAAAATGAGTCTATCTGGTACTGACCAGTCCAGATAAGACTGCCCTCCCCTTTCTGTACATGTTTTTTGCTTTTAAAAGACTGTAACAAGCTTGGTTTTTTTTCTTGCCTTCAGCCACATCCCTGGCTGCCAGTGCCTGTTGTATGATAAATAAACTTTTTGCTCCACTACAGGTGTTCTAGGTGTTTTGTTTTTGAGACTCTAGACCCAACAACAGGGTTTCTCTGTGTAGCCTTGGATGTCCTGGACTCACTTTGTAGACCAGGCTGGCCTTGAACTCACAAAGATATGCCTGCCTCTGTCTCACCAAGTACTGGGATTATAGGCATGTGTCACCACACCTAGCTAATTCAAATATTTTTATCTCCCTCACCTGGTAAGAATTTTATGTACTATTTGACCACTTCCCCTTGGTGGGGAGGCCTGGTGGCACTCACAGAAAGGATAAGCAGGCTGCCAAGATGAGACTTGATAGGCTGTGACCATATAGTTCAGTTACAGACCTAGGGGAGGGGAATAGGGTGGAAGAGGGAGGGAGGGAGGAACAGGAAGACACAAGTGAGGAGGATACAACACTTGAGTTGTAATCTGAATAAATTAATAAAAATAAAATAATTAAAAAATAATTTTATGTACTGTTTTACCCAACCCTCCCCCCACTTAAACCTTTGTTTACCCAAAAGGCCAAGTGCTCTTTTCTAGTAATTTGATCACCTGGAGCAGTATGACCCTTTTCTCCTCAGAACAGTGACACAGTGACCCTTTTTCCTTTTTTTTTTTTTTTTTTTTTTTTTGGTTTTTGGTTTTTTGAGACAGGGTTTCTCTGTGTTAGCCTTAGCTGTCCTGGACTCGCTTTGTAGACCAAGCTGGCCTCGAACTCACAGTGATCCACCTGCCTCTGCCTCCCAAGTGCTGAGATTAAAAGCATGTACCACAACTGCCTGGTCTCCTTTCTCCTTTTTGCTTGCTTGCTTTTCGAGCCAAGGCTTCTCTATGTAATCCTGGCTGTTTTGGAACTCAATCTGTACACAAGGTTGGTCTCAAATTCAACAATCTACCTGGCTCTGCCTCAGGCATGGTAGGATTAAAGGTGTATGCTGCCACCTAAGCCATGGCCATCCGCCTCCTCCTTCATTTTCTATCTGCCAGTTATTTTCAGACCAGTTAAACTGAATAAAGACTGTGAGGTAGGATGGGTCAAAGGCAGTTACCACCTGAGTTATTGTAAAAACCAGATGTACTCCGGCAGAGGATGCAGAGGCAGAGTTCAAGGCCAGTCTAGTGTATAAAGCTACAGAGAGAAACTCTGTCTCGAAAAAATGCAGCGGACCAACAACAAAAACCCAAATGCACTTCCTGCCTGTGCTCGTTCTTCTAAGAGCGCCTTTTTGGTCAAGAGTAAAGTTTGCCTTGTCTCTGAGCATCAGCTGGAGTGGTGGTCTATTTCTAGGAGATCGTGAGCTGTTTTACTAACTCTTACTTAGGAAAAAGTTGTTAGGTAGGAATAAGCAAACAGACTATAAGTCAGATTTGCTTCTCGAATAGTCAAAAGTTCAACTACTGAACACTTTTGTCGGCCTGGAGTCGTCCTTTTTTCTGGAAAAGCATACATCTCTTGAGAAGTGACCACCACAAATATCCCTGTAGTATACACCAAGTTCTGTTTGCTGAAGTTACATGGCTCCAGTAAAATTAGCTTAGCTTCGGAGAAAATCTCGTTGAAGCAGGGCCGGGTCACACATAGAGAGTGACAAAACTGGCTACCCTATGTAAGCTATTAAGTGTTTCTGCTGCAGCCGCTTAGGCATTACCTAAAGTCCTGCCTCGCGCTGAGAAAGATTTGTTCTGGACTTGCTGGCCCTGTAACACTCCCACAGCCCCAGCACTCAGGAAGACAATGAGTCCAGGATGGTGAAGGGTTAAGAATAAAAACCAGGACAAGGAAGCACCTGGAGGATCAAAGTATCCCTTCGCTGTTCCAGACGTCAAGCCCCATCCTAAGCAAGAAGTGAGGAGCTTCCTGCTTCCGGGACTTAGGTCCTCTCTGCGCAGGCGCCTGCCCACAAAGAGCTAGCTGGCTTCCCGCAGGAAGGGTTCAAAGGTCGCACTGTTCCCTTTCGTCTTCCTGCCGGTGAGAGCTGTGCTGTGGGTGCATCTATTTTGTTTTTTCGAGACAGGGTTTCTCTGTGTAGCCTTGGCTGTCCTGCACTCGCTTTGTAGACCAGGCTGGCCTCGGACTCACATCGGTCCACCTGCCTCTGCCTCCCAAGTGCTGGGATTAAAGGCGTGCGCCACCACGCCCGGCTTGTGGGTGCATCTAGACGCGGGGTGTCTGCAGTACAGGAACCTCGGCTCTGGGTGAGTATGGCATTGGATGCTCATGCGAAGCGGAACTAAGAGCATCTCTCTACATGGGGCTCGAACGGGCAGTGGAGGAAGCAACACTTCCGCCCATTTGTCAGACTCGGTTTTGGTGTTCCTGGCCCCGCCCACAGTCTCCCGCTGGCCAGTCAGCAGTCACTGCGCCTGCGTGCGTGCTAGCGTGTTTATAGCTGGGTACTTGCTTTTGGGTCTAGCTCCTTAAATAATCCCACAGGGGGCGTGGTGGCTCCTCCCAGCACTGGGGGATACTCAGGCAGGGGCAGGGTTGGTTGGAGTGGATCTCTGAATTCTAGGCCATCCTGGTATACATAGCGAGTTCTTGGCTAACCAGGAGGGCCCTTTCTCAAAAAGGGAAAATTGTCCCCGTTAAGAAAATTCACATTTTTATCTACCTTTTCAAAGCAATCACATGTCTTAAGCCAGAAATTTATTTTAAGGACTTTTTTCCTTTCTTTTTCTTTCCTTCTTTCTTTTTCTTTTTCTTTTTCTTTTCTTTTCTTTTTTTTTTTTTTTGTTTTTTTTGTTTTTTTGTTTTGTTTTTTTTGTTTTGTTTTGTTTTTCGAGACAGGGTTTCTCTGTGTAGCCTTGGCCATCCTGGACTCACTTTGTAGACCAGGCTGGCCTCGAACTCACAGAGATCCGCCTGCCTCTGCCTCCCGAGTGCTGGGATTAAAGGCGTGCGCCACCACGCCCGGCTTCTTCTTCTTCTTCTTTTTTTTTTTTTTTAAGGGAAACGGGAGTGAAATCTTGGAAGAGAAAATAATTTGGCAAATAACTGATTAGCAACTTCTTTCTTGGAGCTGCTCGTCCACCGGTTGCTCCATGCTACCCTTATTTATTACTTCTGTTTGTCTCCCATAATGTATACCCCACTGACTGCTGTGCATCTCCACCGAATAGATTATTAATAGATACTATTACTTAATGTGCAAAAACCAAGTGCCACATTCCCACAATTATATCCATTTAAATAAGTTTTAGATCTATGGCACACGCCTTTAACCTCAGCACTTGGGAGGCAGCGGCAGGTGGATCGCTGTGAGTTCAAGGCCAGCCTGGTCTACAAAGCGAGTCCAGGACAGCCAAGGCTACACAGAGAAACCCTGTCTCAAAAAATCCAAAAACAGAAAAAAAAAAAAAAAAGATTTGTCATTGTGGAGAGGATGAGAATCCAGTAGCTGCGCAGTCTACAAGGCTTTCTGCATCAGCAGTGCCAGTCTGCTACTAGAGAAATCCTGAATCCCAAAGAAGGTGGTTCGAATACCATCAGAGGAAGGCAGTAGGAACAGGGTAGATGAGTTGCCAGTGAGGCAGACGGACCAAGAACAGTTACCTCTTTGCCCACCTTTTTATCTGGGACACAACGAAAAGGTATCATTCATATTCAGCGTGGGTTTTACCACTTAAAAAATGATCTGGTCAAGAAAATCCTCCACAGGCAGGCTTGGTGGCACACGCCTGTGATCCCAGCACTCTGGGAGTGAATCTCTGTGAGTTCGAGGCCAGCCAGATCTACAAATCGAGTCCAGGACAGCCAAGGTTACACAGAGAAACCCTGTCTCGGGGGGTGGGGGGGGAATCCTTCATGGAAGTGCCCAGCAGCTTGCGTTCTAGTTGATTCCAGCCAGATATAGTCAAGTTGACAACCCAAAAAAATGGCTTTTCCTTGTAACTCTACACAGTCCCCTATCCCCTGGCCCACGGTTGCTCATTCTTCTTGCTGTGTCTAGAGTCTTCACAGTTACTCACTTAGCACATGAAAAAGATCCTCCCACCCACCCCCAGACAGGGTTTCTCTGTGTAATAGCCCTGACTGTCCTGGAACTCTCTTTGTAGACCAGGCTGGAACTCACAGAGATCTGTCTGCCTCTGCCCCCTAAGTTCTGGGATTTTTTTCTTTTCTTTTCCTTTCTTTTTTTTTTCCAAGACAGGGTTTCTCTGTGTAACAGCCCTAGCTGTCCTGGACTTATTTTTTAGACTAGGCTGGCCTCGAACTCACAGCGTTCCACCTACCTCTGCTCCTTAGTGCTGGGATTAAAGGCGCACACCATCACACCCAGCTCAAAACCCCTTTTTTGATGTCAAGAGTTCCTCTCACTAACGTAAACCTCTGTGACAGCAGTGATATTTGTTGTCCCTTTTATTCGTCATTATATGCTTAGTGTCGAGGACCATGCTTGGCACACATAGGTATTTGGGAAGCAGTTGTTGAATTAATGACCAGCAAAAATCATTGAAGACACTCATATAGCACTTTACTGATGCGAATCATTTTATTTTTTGCTGTTAATTTTATTTTACTTTTGACACCGAATCTCACTATGTAGATCAGGCTGGCCTCAGACTGATTGTTCCTACCTCTGTCTCCCAGGTAGTTGGGTTTAGGGCTTGTGCTCCTATAACTGGCAACCCATCCATTATGTCTCTAAGCATTGGCATGTTTGCTTCAGGCCCTGGCTTTGATTCAAAGCTCTGTAAAATAGTAACAGCTAATAATTACAACAATGATACTTTGTTGTTCTTTTTACTGTTTGTTTTGTTCGGGAGACAGGATTTGCTGTCCTGGACTTGATTTGAGACCAGGCTGGCCTCAAATTCACAAGAGATTTGCCTGCCTCTGCCTTCCTGAGTGTGGGATTACAGGTGTGGGTCACATGCCAAGGGTCTGTTTCAGCAGATTCATGAACATTAGTAACAATGTCTATTTTAATGACTTTATAACATTTATTTGTTTACGTATAGTTGTTACACTAGTTTCTTTCTTAAGTTCATTCTTTCCTTCTTCTTTTTCTTTTTTTTTCTTTTACTCTGTAACCTTAGCGGGCCTGGAACCCTCTGTGTAGACCAGACTGGTATTGAACTTAAAGAGACTGTCCTCCCTCTGCTGAGTCACTGCCTCAGTTTAATTGAGCGTTGGCATCAAAGGGTTACGTCACCATACCTGGCCGGAAGCTGGAGTCTTGCCTGAAGCATCTGCTTGAATGCAGGGCTCAGGTGGAGGAAGGATGCGGATGAAAGTGGATGATGTTGATTATTCTGCAGTTTCTGCTTTCTAAGTTTGTACTTTTCAACCATTAAAAGGGGTTGCCGGAGCTATGGGACGTTTTACCTTCTCCTTCCCCAAAACAGGCTTCCTCTGTTATCTTGGCAGTTCTAGGCTTGCTTTGTAGACCAAGCTGCCCTCGAACTAACATCAATCCACCTGCCTCTGCCTCCCAAATGCTGGGATTGAAGGCGTGCGCCAACACACCTGGCTCTTCCATTTAAAGAGCAGTAAGTGGGGGATAGAGAGTTGGCTCAGCTGTTAAGAGCACTGCTTGCTCTTCCAGAGGAATGAGGTTCAAGTCCCAGCATCCACATGGTGCCTCACAAGCATCTCTAACGCCAATTCCAGGGACCCAATGCTTTCTTGTTATTTCTTCAGGCAGCAGTCCTGTACACGGTACTCAGACACACACCATGCATATAAAATACATGAAACTTGCAAAAGACTAGTAAACATGAATAGTTTCTTGAAAGACACATAACTTGCTGTCTTATTCTGTTCATCCTGGGTTCCAGGGTCACAGCCATCCCTGACTATATCATTGGGGTAGCTTTTTGACTACAAATAGTTTGTTTTCTTCAAGGAGACTGGCCATTGTTGTACCTAGAAATACCAGATCAACTGTCTAAATAATCTGCTGTGTAGATATAGAATACTTTACTGCATAGATTTTTAGGAATGTCAACATATTATCTCTTTTTTGTTTATTTATTTATTTATTTTGAGACAGAGTTTCTGGATGTCACACTGGCAGGATTATCTCTTAATTAAAAAGTGTGTGTGTGTGTGTGTGTGTGCGTGCGCGCTCGCGCGCCTGTGCGAGTGCGACTGCATGTCGTATGTCTGTAGCTACCCATGGAGGGCATAGGGTTCCCAAGGGCTGGAGTTACAAGCCCTTGTGAGCCGTGCAGCACGGAGCAGTGGGGACTGAACTCAGGTCCTCTGGAAGAGCAGGTAGGAGTCCTAACTACTAAGCTACCCCAAGCCCTGGCCAAGTGTTTTGGTCCTTAGCGTATAATATATGAAAGTAGAAAAACAGGAGAAAGACTTTGGCTAGTTTTTTTATTTTCTGACAGAATTAAGTTGTTTGTTTGCTTGCTTTTTTTGTTTGTTTGTTTGTTTGTTTTTTCGAGACAGAGTTTTTCTGTGTAGCCTTGGCTGTCCTGGACTCTCTTTGTAGACCAAGCTGGCCTCGAACTCACAGAGATCCACTTGCCATACTTCCCTGAGTGCTGGGATTAAAGGTGTGTGTCACTGCGCCCAGCTAGAAATTAAGTATTTTTAAAGGAAAAGACCCTGTCACTCTATTGAATTATCCTAACATTGTATGTATAAACCCTCTCACTTCTCCTTAACTCCTCAGGAACTTACAGATGTCTCAGCATGGCTGACATAGAGCACGCAGAGGCCCAGCTCTCCGAGTTAGACCTGCTGGCCAGTATGTTCCCTGGTGAGAGTGAGCTCATGGTGAACGACCAGCTGGCACTAGCAGAGCTGAAAGACTGTATTGAGACGCGGACAATGGACGGGCGATCGTCACAAGTGTACTTTACGATCAATATGAACGTGGACTTCTCTGAAGAAGCAATGGTAATTCTCTTCTGTTCTGGAGGGAATTGGAGCATGTCAAGAATTGTGTGTGTGTGTGTGTGTGTGTGTGTGTGTGTGTGTGTGTGTGTATTAAAATAACACTTACAACATTTTCTTCTTCCTCCACTGCTCAGGTGATGTTTTCTCTGTCTTGCATTCTTCCCTTTAAATACCCTACAGTCTTGCCTGAAATTACAGTCAGGTATGTCACAGACATCGTGTCCACTGTACAGGTCAAAATTGATGTGAAAATAAAAGTAATTCTTGCATTTATTTGCTTGTGTAAGAGAACTGACTGAAATTCCACCCCCACCCCCCTGTGTTTCCATCAGATCAGTGTCACTGAGCAGGTCCCAGCAGACCCAGCTGAACACAGATCTAACAGCATACCTGCAGAAGAACTGTTTGGGAGACGTCTGTATACTGAATGCCACAGAGTGGGTGAGGGAGCATGCGGCTGACTATGTCAGTAGAGATGCCTTCCCCTCCTCTGCCAAGGAAAGCGTGGTCCAGCCAGCGGATCTCACTCTCACAAGGCTCTGGATCTATAGCCATCACATCTACAACAAATGCAAACGAAAAAACATTCTAGAGTGGGCAAAGGAACTGTCCCTGTCCGGGTTTAGCATGCCTGGGAAACCTGGTGTCGTGTGTGTGGAAGGCCCCCAGAGTGCTTGCGAAGAATTCTGGTCAAGGTGTGCTTTCACCTATATTATGTATCATATCCGTAATGGTAATTTGAAATATGGTGCTAGAGATGTAGAAATAAACATGTTTGAGGGGAGATATCTTCATGTGGGTGGTAAGGCCGACTTCACATAGAGTCAGCATTATCCTCCTCTCCTAGCAGAGTGCACACTTTGCGAGGCCCCTCCCCCATGTCGGCTAGGACCTATCAGTGCTCACGAATCTGCTCCTACGTATCTAAAGAGTATGCTGAACTTCCAGTTTGTGAGGCAGCGAGATTATCCGTGAGCATTAGGATAGACACTAATCTAATTCTCTATCTAGTTCTGAGGGAAGTTCCTTAAGCAGTTTAGGAGTCAGAGATTTGTAGGATACTAAACTCTCTGCAACAGTGGCCGAGTCTGTAGCTCCTCCGTTGCTAGAGTGCCGGCCTGGCGTGCACGTGGCCTTGGGTTCTATCCTAAACACCACAGCCAACAGGCGTGGAGCCACATGTCTGGAATCTTGGCCCTGTGAAGGTAGAAAAAGGAGGGCCCAGATCTCAAGATAGAGGCCAGCCTGAGATTCACGTGACCCTCTCACAAAATAAATGATTAAATACTAAAACCCTGCATCGGATTCCAGTGGAAGATAGTAGTGATGACCATCACAGAATGTTTAGATAGACCCAAACCCAGACCCACTAGAGCAAGCCCCTGGGAGACGCCTCTTTCCTCACAGCAACATACACCAGCAAGTAGTTCATTGTTGTTGTTTTTTTATAGTATGTTTTGTTTTGTTTCAAGACAGAATTTCACTGTATAGCCTTGGCTGTCCTGGATTTGTTCTGTAGACCAAGCTGACCTGGAACTAACGGAGATCCACCTGCTTCTGCCTCCCAAGTGCTGGGATTGAAGGCATGCGCCACCACCGCCCAGGTGTATGTTTTGTTTTGGTTTTGGTTTATCTTTCTTTCTTTTCTTTTCTTTCTTTTTTTTTTTTTTTGGATTTTTGAGACAGGGTTTCTCTGTAGCCTTGGCTGTCCTGGACTCGCTTTGTAGACGAGGCTGGCCTTGAACTCACAGTGATCTGCCTGCCTCTGCCTCCCGAGTGCTGGGATATTGTTTTTAAAATTATATGTATTATTAGTATTATCTGTAGGCCCGGCTAGTAATCAATCAAGACACAGACACGTGTTATATTTTAAAATAGCCTTAGTTAACCTGGGGCAGGGCAGATATCAATCCTTTAAACTACCTCTCATAGTGGGGTCCCTGTCTCAATCTCAGGCCATCTGTTTTTAATAATTTTTATCAAGGTACTTTTTATGTATAATCTCATATACTTGTTTATATTTTTTATCTGGGCTGGATTTTCCATCCACGCCAGCCATGTGCTTTTCCTTTAGCTAACCCATGGCGGCCTTTTTCTCTTTCTTTTAGGTCTTTTTCCTTTCTCTCCCTGGCTGTCCTCTCTTTTTTTCAGAATTTTTTTTTTCTCTTAGCCCCACCTATCTTCTGCCCTGCCCAGGTGAGATGGCTTTTTATTAAAGAAAAAGTGGGTCAGACAACAAACTGTAATTAACATCAAAATACCATCCCCCAACACTGGGATTAAAGGCATGTGCTGTCTCTGCCTGGCCCATGTGTTCTGTTTTTGAGGCAGGACCTCACTATATAGCTTTGGCTGGTGTGGAACACATTATGTATACTAGGCTGGTCTCTAATTTACAGAGATTTGCATTCTGCTTCCCACGTGCTGGGATGAATGCATCTAGAACCACTCCCAACTCTGATAAGTGGCCTTATAAATTCTCTTCTCAGTGCTGTAGAAAATACATTTTGAAATTTTCCACTTTGAAAAACTATTTTCCAGGCTCAGAAAATTAAACTGGAAGAGAATTTTAATTCGCCATCGAGAAGATATTCCTTTTGACAGTACAACTGGTGGAATGGAAAAACAACGGAAGTTTTGTGTTTTTGAAGAAAAGGCCTTCAGTGTCCATGGAGCCAGAGGAAACCACATGGACTTTGGTCAGCTGTACCAGTTCTTAAATGCCAGGGGTTGTGGGGATGTGTTCCAGATGTTCTTTGGTGTAGAAGGACAGTGACTAAGCAAGGGGGTGTTCATGCCTGTTGGGCCATTGTTCCTCTTTCGATTATTTCTTCCCATTCTTTCTAGAAACTTAATTTTAGTTCCATTCTAGAATGTTATAGGGTTGCGGACATAAGAAAAAAAATTAATACAGTTGAAATTTGTTTGTTAAAATATGCCATGCCAGGCCAAGCATGGTGGCGCACATCTTTAAATCCCAGTACTCGGGAGGCAGAGGCAGAAGGATCGCTGTGAGTTCGAGGCCAGCTTGGCCTACAAAGTGAGTCTAGGACAGCCATGGCTAACATAGAGGGACCCTGTCTCAGAAAACAAATAAAAAACAAAACACAAAACAAAAAATGCTGTGCCTGGGCTGCTGAGATGGCTCAGCAGTTAAGAGCACTGACTGCTCTTCCAGAGGACCCAGGTTCAAATCCCACCACCCACTTGGCAGCTCACAACTGTCTGTATCTCCAAGATCTGACACCCTCACACAGACATATATGCAGGTAAAACACCAATGCACATAAAATAAAAATAAAGGAATTAACAAAAAAGCTGCCTTCAAAAAAAAAAGTTACATGCCTGAAAGAACTGCGTTTCAATGTATAAACTTTAAGTTACTAACTTAAAGGGAATGGCTCAGAGATTAAGAGCATATGCTGCTATCGCTGGGAGCCTAAATTCAGTTCCAGCTTCCATAGCAGGGAGCTCACAGTTACCTATAACCCTTGAGTTCAGGCTTTCTGATATTCTCTGTCCTGCAAGGGTGAATGCACAACCATGCACGCATACATGTACTCAGGGCATCACAGCCCATGCAGCTGGAAAGACAGGACATTCTGAGTTGCCCAGTGTGGTACTGGGAACCAAATTTGGGTCTTCTGCAATAGCCATCTATTAACCACTGAGCCATCTCTCGAACTTGCTGGAAACTTCTTGACAGGAGCTGGACTTGATAGCGCATGCTTGTAATCTCAGCACTTGAAACACAGAGGTAGGAGCATCAGGAGTTCAAGGCTAGCCTGGGATACATAAGGCTCTGTCTCAAAAACTAAAACTAAAACATAGAAACGTTTGAAAGACAAATTATATGTGAGGGTAATTTTGGTGGTTCCACTTGTTAGGCATTTCCCACACCTTCACTGAGGAACCTGGAAAAGCTGCCTGTTCACCCTCCTGGCCTCTCTGGTAGCTACATCTGGCTGTGGGTTACAGCGGCAGGACTTTTGGGGAAGAGTTTGCTGCTTTTCTCTTTCTGCCATGAATCCCGAAGTGAAGGCAGAAAGAGGGAATGATGGGCCAAGACATCTACAGAGATGCCAGACTTACCTACCTTGTCACCTGTGGACCACCATTAATCCTTGGCTATATCCAGACTTTTTAAAATAAAATGAAAATTTCAACTCTCTGTGCTTGTTATCAGTAGTCAAAAGTTAGTCTGTCAGGTTTTTCTTCCCCAAAGCTTTGGCTTTGAAACTACCCTGGCTTTTAATTAATATACAAATAATAACTTTTTTTTTTTCATTTGGTTTTGGTTTTTTGAGACAGGGTTTCTCTGTGTAGCTTTGGCTGTCCTGGACTCACTTTGTAGACCAGATTGGCCTCAAATTTATAGAGACCCACTATATAGAGAGACGTCAAGAGCAAGAGAGCTTGTGAAAACCACAATTATCTCATATAAGGGGGCAATGGTGGAACAGGATGGTCAGCTCTGACTCAAGTTATTTTGCTAACAAGAAGTTCTAGTGTACCTTGAAAGTGTGCCTGGCAGTTGGAGGCAGATGGACTTGTAGTGGGGGGATTTCTGGGAACAACGAGGCCATAGAGTTTCTCATTGAGCATAAGCATAGTTTATGGTCAACCTGACCGTGTACAGAGGTCCTTCTACATCAGCAACGAGCTGAGATAATGTGGCCGGTGGGCCTGAAGTAAGAATATCTAAAGTTATGCTACCCAGAAGAAGCAGGCCTCAGCATTCCTCCGTGTCTTGGTGTATCTGAATCAAATCTTTTTTTGGGGAGGGCGGTGTTTCAAGACAGGGGTTCCCTGTAGCCTTGGCTGTCCTGGACTCCCTTTGTAGACCAGGCTGGCCTTGAACTCACAGCAATCCACCTGCCTCTGCCTCCCGAGTGCTGGGATTAAAGGCGTGTGCCACCACCACCTGGCTTCTGAATCAAATCTTTAATGATACATTTTTGTTTGGTTGGTTTGTTTGGTTTTGTTTTCCCGAGACAGGGTTTCTCAGTGTACTAGCCCTGGCTGCCCTGGAACTTTCTTTGTAGACTAGGCTGGCCTCAAACTCACAGCAAACCAACCCCTTCTGCCTCTGTGATTACAGAAGTGTGCCACCATGTCCAGCTCAGTCAAGGATATTTTAAAGAATACAATCATTCATAAGGCAACCGACGATTTGCACATCTCAGTTGTCTTCAACAGTCCATAATAAAATGACGGCTGTTCAGCGAAACTCCTTCAGCATTAAGATATCTGAGTACAGAGACTGGGAACTTCCCTGACCCCTACATGGCGTATCACTCTAGAGCACAACAGTTCCCTGTATGCCCCAGGTTATAACCAGTTTTTAATATTGCTAATAAAAACAAGGAGGTTAAATATATATTTTTAAATCTGTCTTTGTTAGCCTGAATAGACCTTATGAGCCAGTCACTCTCATTTCCTACCATCCCCCCCCCCCCTCCCACCCCCTGCCCCACCTCAAGAGGAGTTTTACATCCTGACCAACTAGTAGTCAGAGTGTTTTATTTTTTATTTATACAGAGTTCATTTGGCAGGGATAGATGTATGTTGTTCTAAAACATAGATCACTTTTGTCCCTGGACATGTGTTCATCACAGATAAACCATGACGGAAAAGAATTATTTTTTTTATAATCATGTTTTTATTACCCCAACCCAATTTTTAACAGTCTTGTAGTGTTAAGGGCACATTTTGCCAAAGCATGACCACCTGTTCTTGGGCTTGTAGTTTTTGTAGTTTCAGGGACATTAGACAGAGAGAAACCATCCAGGCCATCCTGGGGGAATCGTCATGTCCCAAGAAGTGACTTTTAATAGTCAGAGAGCAAATTGTCATTAGGCCCAAGAAAAGGTTGCAGACCAAAGCTGCTGTAGTTATTATTTATGACATCACAGTGGCCCTCCATGAGCTGATATTTTAAGAAAGGGGGTCTAAAGATTGTGTTGTGTGGCACGTAGGGCATTTTTCAGTCCTCAGATAATAACTGGAACGACAAGAATCAAGATAAGCACAATTCCCAGATTTGTTTTCAAATTGATGATAATAGACCAAAAGTTGTCCTGAGAAAGGAATGAGAGATTGTTAGGATCTGTTCGCATCCTGGGAAGCTGAGGTGGACTCCAATAGAGCTGAACTAATAGCTTGTTAATGTAGACTGCATGTTTATGCCTAACTCAGAATTGTTTCAGTGCCCATGGAGTTGGAACTTAACCTATGCCCAGGTCATCTTAAAAGCATTGTATCTGGGAGCTGGAGAGATGGCTCAGAGGTTAAGAGCACTGACTGCTCTTCTAAAGGTCCTGAGTTCAATTCCCCTCATGGCAGCTCACAATCCTCTATAATGAGATCTGGTGCCCTCTTCTGGCTTGCAGGTGTACATGCAGGCAGAGTGCTATATACATACATAAATAAATCTTTTAAAAAAAAAAAAAAGTCAGGGAGGCACTGGAGAGATGACTCAGAGGTTAAGAGCACTGGCTGCTCCTTTGTTCACAACCATTTATAATGAGATCTGGTGCCCTCTTCTGGCATGCAGGCAGAACACTGTTATATAATAAATAAATACATCTGGAAAAAAAGGCATTGTATCAAATGCATTAGTGCCTGGTTATCAAACCAAGGCTGGGTCAGATTTACAGGTAATAAAACATAAGAAAGTTGATTTACCCAAACAAAACTTTTTTTTCCCCAAGAGAAATTAATACAATTAGCAACCATACAAAAGGAACAATTGATAGTAAAAAGAAACTACTCTTTTAGTTTACCTATTTCATTTTAAAATGTCTCATAGCCTTATATATTTAAACATTTTCCCCCACCCCTATTTAAACATTTTTTAAAAGGCTGTTTTTGCAATAAAGTACCTTTTTAAAGAGTGAAGTCACAGACCATACGCATAGTTTTTATAAGTTAAAACCAAATTTTAACAGTGTACAGAATTTAGTGTCTCTAAAATCAATACCAAGTGCATTATTTTCATGTTACAAAGTTTGGCTGCCAGTAAGAAAAGTTCCTGTAGATTTACACATAGAGGCGCTGCTCGGCTATTTCATTAGTTAAGCATAGTTTTAAATGCCATGCCTTTTGTTTTGTTTTGTTTACAGTCCAGGGCCTTTTCTTTCTTTTCCTACAGTAGGCCACAAGTTCGTACGGAGTGGGCTCCAGCAGCTCAGGCTCCTTTCTGTTTGTCCTCACAAAGTGTGCGTCTCTGGGTGGCGCGCGCTGGCGCTTCAGCTGGATCCGGGTGCCCTTCTCCCTGGCTTCCTTCTTCTTCTGGTCCTTTCCCCTCACGCGCTTCCGGAAGCTGCCCTGCTCTTAGAGTGCTTGATGTGTTCAACGCGCACTTTGGTCCTCTTGGCGAGAATCTTTCCATTAACCTGCTTTTTCACAATGATGCTCACAGCATGCTGAGTGACGTTGTAGACTCTTCCGGTTTTGCCGTGGTACCACTGATGGGCGTTCCTTTTCGGACAGTGCCCATTCCCTTGATGTCCACGATATCACCCTTTTTGTAGATTCGCATGTATGTGGCCAAAGGAACAGTTAGTTCCATGCTTCCTAAAAGGCCTGGAGAACATATAGTGAGTGCTCCTCCTCTCTCCTTTTGTGTTTGTCATTTTCGTGAGTTACTGGAAGATCGCTGCTGCCGTAAACTTGGGTTTTTGTTGTTGTTGTTTTTGAGACAGGGTCTCTCTGTGTAGCCTTGCCTGTCCTGGACTCATTTTGTAGACCAGGCTCGCCTCAAACTCACAGTGCTCTGCCTGCCTCTGCCTCCCAAGTGGGGGGGGGGGGGAATTAAAGGCGTGCACCACCACACTCAGCATGAGACCTGTTTCTTTAGTTGGCTTATATTATTTGCTGTTCAGAATGGCTTTAACCCTAACTTATGGGCTAAAGTTAACTTTTTGTTACAAATGTTAGGAATTTTTAGCCATACTCAATAACCAATAATTTATAAGCAATTTATATACAATGTAGTAAATTCATGCATTTAAAGCCAGTCAGAAACAAACATGTAGTAAGACAGACAAAACTTTCCTTCCTTTTTCTAGCTGTAGTTTCAAGGGAGGAGCGTCTTGCTGCCTGCCTGGTCAGCGTATTACAGTTCTCATTAATGTTATTATTTTAAAGCACAACTCTAAATGGACGTAAGTGTTAAATGCTAAAGGTAGAACTCGTGGAAGATAATAGAGAAATTAGGGCGCTCTGAGTTTGGCATCCTGCCCAGGATGTTTCTATACACACAATTCCCGGTTGCAAATGCTTTGCACAGATGCAGCCTCCATGGTGAAAGTTATGCAGAGCCCATCGACAACCAGTCCAGGGAGTGATTAGGACTGTAAGGGACCTTATCAGTGGCTTCATCTGGTCACTGCTTACCCCTGAGCTCTGGGAAAGACCCACCATGTTACCTCCCCACTGCTCAGGCACCCTGCAATCACCATGTTGAGGCTTTCTGGGCTTGCTGGAGCTCAGGACCATGTTATTTGTCATTGGGAGTTCAGGCAGCCCTGGGCTTGATGTCAGTTTGATCTAGGCAGGAGACTCCCAGCTGCAAAGTCAGACCAAAGAGAGCGAGCACTTCAGTAACTCTTCTTGGTGGAACCAAGCCCAGCCTCTTGTTTTGGGCTCATCTGTACATCTCTCAGTGTGTTCAAGGTTGTTTTTCAGCTGGCAACAACCAACACTGCCGTCCTCCCATGAAGTGGTTCAACTTCTTAATGGATAACCATCACCTGCTCTCTCACAAGTCTGTTCCCCATCCCATACTTGGGATTAAAACAAAAACATGTTTATCTTCCTCTATAGCCCATCATAAAAAAGATGAGAAACACAACATCAAAATGCTTTAAAATTTTCTAGTGTACCATATCACCAGCGTTAAATATTGCTTTGCCAGCATAATATATGAAAAGCTTAATATCCTGCTAGGTTTCAGAGTGCGGGAGGAGAATAAGGGGCTTAAGAGAGAGGTGACCCGTCAAATTATCTTTCCGATAGTATTAGCACCACTCCTCATAACCCCCCCCCCCCGCACCGTCTACATACATACTGGGTTCTTTCAGTGGTCTCTAGGGTGTTAGACAGGCAGAAGAATTTTGTGTGCGCGTGCTTTCTGCGCGCGCGCGTGTACGGTCTGAAATAGAGTTTCAGCCTTGCTGGGGAGAAATGAACTTCTCCTTTTTAAGAGTCCATTATGGAGGGAGCAAGTGTTGTGTTAGGGGGAAATGGATTCAAGGTTGGCTCATGCCACCTAAATAGACTAAAAGAGATCACGTGTTCTTGTATTTCTGCCTGAGACGCATGTTTGGAAAGCCCCGAGGGCATTTCTGGATAAAAAGCATCTAGAAGAACAATGACCCCAGTTACTCTAGGATGTGACATCTCACTTTCCCTGCTTGGCTTGTGGCAGGTCTTTGCTGTGCTATCTGGAAGGGCCCGCTCTCCAGGAAGTATGGGAGTATATGTGGAGGGGGATTAAGGGAGCAGTTCTTCTGCCTATGCCTTTATTTTTTGAGACAAATTTTCATGTAGCCCAGGCTGCCCTTGAACTCACTAAGTATGCAAAGCTCTCTTTAACCTCCGTGTCTTCGACACCGATATTGGAGGGGTGTGTCGGGCACATCTGGTTTACTCTGTGGGGAATCAAGTTCAGGCTTTATGAACGAATGCTAGGGAAGCACTCTACCAAGTGGTACCCTACCACTACCCTCCCCTGCTAAACTCTGTTTTTATTCATTTGACTTCTAGCGTGTGTTGTTTTTGACTTACCAGTACGGCCTAATAACGTTTATCATCTGGCCTATACCTATTATTATTACATCAGTATAATCCACAAGCAATCAATCAAGACACAGACACCTGATATATTTTAAAATAGCCTTAGTTAAAACCTGGGACAGGGCAGAAATCAATCCTCTAAACTACTTGCCATAGTGGGGGGGCAGTGTATGAGGATTTTAAATGTTTAATTATTATTTTTTTCAGGACAGGGTTTCTCTGTGTAGCCCTGGCTGTCCTATAGACTAGGCTAGCCTCAAGCTCAGGACTTAGAGATCTGCCTGCCTCTTGCCTCCCAACTGCTAGGATTAAAGGCATGTACTATCACTCCCTGGCTCCAATGGATATAATGGTTTTTTTGAGACAGGGTTTCTTTGTGTAGTCCTGGCTGTCCTTAACTCACTTGGTAGAACAGGCTGGTCTCAAACTCACAGAGATTCGCTTCCTCTACCTCCCAAGTGTTGTTAATGTTGTTAGGGTCCAGAGGGAGCCATATAAACCACTCAGAGATCAAGCTCAGTTAGATACTGATGGCTTATTGAATGCACACCCCAAGACTGATCATGATCTGGGAGCTGGTTCAGACTTGGGAGCTGAACTGCAACCTTGAGTACTTCCCAGAGTTAGATTATGAAGGCAAAACTTCAGTTAGCTCCTATGGGGGGCGAGGGCAGACCGCGGAACTTGATGCACGGCTCTGACTCAAATTATTTTTGTTAACTAGACAAACACTTCCAGCCAACCTTGAAGGTATGTCTGGTAGCCGGAGCCTGCCACAAGGCCACAGAGTTTCTCACAGAACAGAAACATAGTTTATGGGCAACCTGACCTTGTACAGAGATTCTTCAACAACCTGAGATGATGTGGCTGCTGGACCTGAAACAAAAATGGCTATAGTTATTCTAAAAGGAACAAACCTCAACAGCTGGGATTAAACGCATGTGCCACCATGCCCGACTTCCAAGATTAAAAAAAATATTTATTTTATGAATAAGAGTACTCTATCTGCATGTACACCTGCATGACAGAAGAGGGCAACAGATCTCATTACAGATGGTTGTGAGTCATCATGTGGTTGTTGGGGATTGAACTCAAGACCTCTAGAGGAATAGCCAGTGCTCTTAACCACTGAGCCATCTCTCTAATCCCCAAGATTTATTGTTGTTGTTTGTTTTTTGGTTTTTTTGAGACAAGATTTTTCTGTATAGCCTTGGCTGTCCTGGACTCATTTTTTAAGACCAGCCTGGCCTTGAACTCACAGAGATCTGCCTGCCTCTACCTTCCCCAGTGCTGGAATTATTGCACAGTGGCTCCCCCCACCAAGATTTTTTAAAATATATGTTTTAATTTTTTGAGGATTTGGATGAAGATCTTGACACACACACACACACACACACACACACACACACACACATACACACACACAACACACACACACACACATACACACAGAGTCTCACTATGTAGTTCTGGCTGTCCTGGGAGCTCACTGTATACACCAGGCTGGCCTTAAACTCAAGAGAACAGCCTGTGTTTGCCATCCAAGTGCTGAGATTATAGGTGTGCACCATTAGTGCCCAACACATATTTTTACTTTCATACATTTATTTTCTCTCTGTGTGTATATATGCGTGCGCACATGCACACGCGCACACATGTATGTTCCATAACACACGTGGAGGGCAGAGCTCAACTTGCAGAAGGCAATTCTCGCTTTCAGGACTGGCAATTGAACTCAGATTATCAGATTTTGAGGCAATTACCTTTACCTACTGAGCCATCTTGCATGCCCTAATCCTGATTTTATCTTGAAATATTTACAATATATAAGAAAAGTAATAATAAGAATACAGTGCATGGCCATAATGTTACTGTCCAGTTTAAGAAATAAAACTTAAAAAAAAGGAAATAAAACTTTTTCAGAGTCTCCACGCCTTTATTTTCAATGATTACAGTCTTGCTTTTTGATGGTCTGAGCCCTCCCCTGAAAGTGTACCGCACTCTCATATTTCTTCGTACTTTCAGGGCATACATTTGTATCCCTTTGCAATATCTATGGCTTCATGATGACAAATATATTTATTTTTATATTTAGGTGTGTGGGTACCTGTGGAGGTCAGAAAAGGTTGTTGGGTCCCCCAAAGCTGGGTTTATGCATTGTGGTTATCAGCCACCTGATAAGGATGCTAGAAACCTAATTTGGGTTTTCTGGAAGAGCAGTGAGGTCCTTAACCACTGAACCTTTCCAAACCCTTGAACTCGAGCTCTGATGGCTTCATGCTTAACATTTTGGAGTGAGACATGCAATAGATACTTATTTTATACAACAGCAACTAGTTTTCCCGATGATGTTTGAGATGCCACTGTTCTAAGTGCTTGAATGCAGTGAGAAAATTTAAAGAGTTAAGAACCCTTGCTGCAGAGCACTCAAGTTGGGTCCCTAACACCTGTGTCAGGTGACTCACAGAGGCTGGACACTTCAGCTCCAAGAGATACAATGCCTTTTTCTGGCCTCCATGGGCATCTGTACCCTGTCCCCCGCCCCCACAACACAATTTGAAATAAAATAAACCTTTAAAATTAAAACAATCTAATCTAAGTTCACATTCCTCTAATAGCACATAATTTGATTCAAGCAAGAACCACACATTGTTTACAAGTTCTGTCTTAGGTTTTAAAAAATATAATTTTCTCCCCAACCCCTGCCAAGATACTTACCATTTGTTTATTTTTTTTATTTTTCACTTTTTGAAACAAGGTTTCTCTGTGCAGCCTTGGCTGTTCTGGACTGGCTTTGTAGACCAGATTGGCTTCACTCACAGAGATCCACCTGACTCTGCCTCCCTGAATGCTGGGATTACAGACATGTGCCACCGCGCCCAGCTTGCCAATATATTTATTTGTGGAACCATTTAAAAAAAAATTATTTGGTCGTGCCAGTGTCATTTTATATGCTCTTATTCTGTAAATTATTAGATCTGAAGCTCTGCTAGAATCGGTTTTAGACTTCTTTGCAAGAATACTTAATAGATCTTGAATACTTCTATCTTATTACATCAAGACGCTTAGTAGCTTACTGATAGTTTTTTGATGCTCATTAAATTCTTAGAGAATTTTGAGGGTAAGAGATTTAAGCAGACCTTTCAGCATGTTAGATAAGTACTCTCTCATTGATCGGCACCCGAAATTTGATGCTATAAAGATCTGTCATATGTTGTCAGTTTGACCCCTCCAACTTACTATGGGCTCTTTCCCGATACCTAACTCCTGCCGCACGTTAGTATGGAAAAGGGGGGGGAGAGCTACAAAGAATATAGCATAAACCAGTATCCAAATTTTAGTACGATTAGGACTCTTCTTAAATGCAGAATGTGATTCTCTAGTCATGGGTCTGAGAGTCTGTTTTTCATGCCGATGTTCGCATCACTTTGTTTACTTCTACCAGTTTTTTTTTTTTTTTTTTTTTTTTTTTTTTTTTTTTTGGGTTTTTCGAGACAGGGTTTCTCTGTGTAGCCTTGGCCATCCTGGACTCACTTTGTAGACCAGGCTGGCCTCGAACTCACAGCGATCCGCCTGCCTCTGCCTCCCGAGTGCTGGGATTAAAGGCATGCGCCACCACGCCCGGCTCACTTCTACCAGTTTTTAGCCCAGTTGCTGCCATATCATTCTATTGCTAGCTTGTGCGAGGATATAGCTGAAGTCAAATTCCCACACACGATAAAGGAAGTCTACATGCTGCAAATACCTAGGACAGGATTTGGCGCCTGGGGTTCAATGTTGGCTTCTGATTGGCCCTCAGTGATGCCACTCACGCAGGCGTGGCTTTCTTTGTTACGTTTCAAGCAGCAGATGGTCAAAGTCCCGATGGGGAGGCGGGAGCGGAAGCAGGAAGCGGGAAGCCAAAGGGCCGGGTGGGTGGTGGGAAGTTTCTATTATGAGTTCCCTTCCGGTGCGAGGGCCCGGAAGTTGTGGCCCGGCGGTGTCAACTTCGGCCCTGCAGACTGAGAACGCGGCCGCCACCGCGACCATGGGCGGGAAGAATAAGCAGCGGACCAAGGGGAACCTGAGGGTGAGGCCCGGCATGGCAGTCCCTGCGGCGCGGCCCGGGTGTCCAGAGGGCCGTGAGGGAGTCGGGTGACCTCTCCTAGTGTGAATCCCCACGGGTGGGCAAGTTGAGGAGTTAGGACCCAAACGACGGTTCACGTTGGAGCTGTGCGTGTAAGGAGCGCGCACAAGGAGGTGTCGCTGGGAAACGGTGTCAGCGTGCAACCCACCCGGGTGGTACCTGCCCAGGTGGCCGAGGTTGTGTAGGAGCGGTAGGAAGAGGCGAGTGTGAGCTTCATTTGCACGGAAGTGTAGTGTAGCTTTCCAGGTCCCTCCCTGCCGAGGCCCGAGCCTGTACGTGGAAAGCCTGCTGTCAGATCGGTGTCTCCCATTGGGTCTCTGGCCTCCAGCTCACCTCGCTCTTCTGCCTCATCTTGGCCATCCCGAGCTCCCCGCGTCTTGGCCTGGCCTGGCTTGGCAGGCTCCGGATGCCCATATGTTAGGTGACACCTCAGTGCACCCTTCCGATTGTATCAGCCCCATCTTAATGTAGCTATTTTCTGTGCTGACAACACTGTGTGCCATGTAATTTACTAAAATGCTTTTATAAGCATTGTAAAGGCAGATGTTTTTCTGCTGCAGTTATCGTAATGGAACACACACACACACACACACACACACACACACACACACACACACACACACACTGACCCACACACTGTTCGGTTTTATAGAACTCTTCCGCCATTTCTGAGTTAACGTTAGTGATTTCAGTATCAGAATTGCGGTATTAACGTTGCTATGTTAACTGCTTTTGTTGCATGCTTGTGTAATTGTCACAGCACAAAAACTTTAATAACTGAAGGGGCACAGTTAGTAGAATTGTTTACAGTTCGCAGTTTCTTTTCTTTTTGTTTAAAGAATGTTTCACTGTGTAGCTCTCTGCCTGGCCTGTAATTCATCTATGCAGATGACCAGGGACTCACAGAGACCTACTTTCCACTTGCCTTGGGGGTATTGGAATTAAAGATGTGTGCCAAGCCCAGAAATCCCCATATTTACTCCCAGTAATCATCTGTTAATATTTGTTCAGATTTCATTTTCCTCTCTCAATGATACATTTTTTGATACCCTCAGGAGAGTTGATTTCAGTAATTAACAACCAAATTCTCCACTTTATATATTCTAAACACAATACCATTTTTCATATAACATATGCAAAGCTTTAACCATGGTGGAATACCCAAATATAATGTTTAGACTTATAATTTCTACTAACATGTTTATTTTAAATTTTGTTGTTTGTTGTTGTTATTACTACTACTACTTTGACTAGCCCTAGCTAGTTACACTCATAGAGAGGTGTCTGCCTTAGCCACCTGAGTGCTGGGATTAAGGGTGTTGAAAGGATTTATAATAACTTTTTTTTTTTTTTTTGAGACAGGGTTTCTTTGTGTAATAGCCCTGGCTGTCCTGGAACTCTCTTTGTAGACCAGGCTGGCCTCCCAACTCACAAAGGTCTGCCTGCCTCTGCCCCCTGAGTACTGGGATTAAAGGCGTGTGCCACCACACCCTTAAAGCTTTTATGACTCAGCTAAGTATCACTTATTTCCTTTGGCAGCCATTTAAGGCTTTTGATTTAAACGGTCTCTTGTTTCCTGCCCCTTAGATGAACCTGTCTTTTATGTCATAAGAACCAGGAAGAGTTGCTGTTGCTTTGATTTGTTTAGACTTATCTGTTAGTTTTCTTATATCAATTCAAGTTAAGCTATTTTTGACCAGAATGCCATTCTCAGTATATCACACTAGAAATGCACATTCCCCCCCACCCCCTTTCCAGATAGGACTTCTCTGCGTGTGTATCCCTGGCTGTTCTGGAACTAGTTCTATAGACCAGGCTGGGTTTTTTGTTTTTTGTATTTCTTTTTCTTATTATTGACATTTGCTTACTGTTGACCATTGGGTAAGAATATGTATTATAGTCTGAAATTTAATATACTTATCCCTAAAGATTTTTTGCACCCTTAGATGATTCTTTCTGGGATCAGTTATTATTACTATAGTTGTTTAAAAACTTACTTTTGATAATTGCAAATGCCTCAGAGTGAATTGATTGCTCTTACAACAAGCTGGGCATGGTGGCGCACAGCTGTAACCCCAGCATGGAGGAGGCAGAGGCAAGTGGATCTCTGAGTTCAAGGCCAGCCTGGTGTACAAAGTGAGTCCAGGACAGTCAAGGTTACTGACTGACTGAGAGAAACCCTGTCTTGAACAACCAAAAAACAAACAAAACAGATGATCTAACAAGCTTAGAGAAGTTTATTTGCTTGACTTTGTGGGGCCCAGAAACTTCAGAGTTAGGGCTTGAAGTTAGTTGTAGAATGTTGCTTGTTGGGTGTGGCGTGGTCAGAGGACAGCTCCTGGAGTCCACTCTGTCTTTCTCTTTATGTTGTTCCTAGAGTGGAAGCCCAGTCTTCTGACGGCTTGTACAGCAAGTGCTTTTACCCTAGAAACATTCTTACTGGGCCTGGATTTGAACATAAAAGTAACATTTGTTCAATAGAAAATAGTGCTGGGTGCCATATATATTTGTAGATCATAGATACATGTCTGGTTTTTTGGTGGGGGTTTTGTCTTGAGATAGGGTTTTTGCTATGTAGTACAGCCTGACTTGAGGCTTCTTATGTATGTAGCCCAAACTGGCCTCAAGCTCGTGAACTTTTTGTTTGTTTGTTTGTTTTTTGAGACTTGGTTTCTCTGTGTAACAGCCCTGGCTGTCCTGGACTCACTTTTGTAGATAAGGCTGGCCTCAAACTCACAGCAATCTGCCTGCCTCTGCCTCCTGAGTGCTGTTAGTGTTCTTCTAGCTTGTCCAATGTTCTTTTTATTTAGTTGTTTTGGTTTTTTGAGACAGGGTTTCTTTGTGTAGCCTTGGTTGTCTGGGACTCGTTTTGTAGACCAGGCTGTCCTTGAACTCACAGCATCCACTTGCCTCTGCCTCCCAGTGCTGGGATTACAGATGTGTGCTACCATTGTCAGCTCTTTTTTTAAAAAGTGCTTAAAATATTTATTTGTTTATGTACATGAGCATGCCTGCGTATGTGCAGTTGTGTGGAGATGAGAGGCCAATCAGTTCTCTCCTTTCACTGTGTGGGTCCTAGGATGTAACTGAGGTTCTCAGGCTTGGTGTAAGGTACCTTTACTTCCTGTGCCATTTTGTTTGGCCCTTAGGTTTGTAATTTTAATTTAACTATGGTATAAGTATCTAACCTGCAAAAATCACAATAGTAATTGTATTTTATATCCACAGTAGACATTGAATAAAAGATACCATTTGCACATTTAAGGAAATTGTTGTAAGTGGGAGGCTGGGGATTTGATACACTTTTCTCTTGCTCTAGTTATCACTGTCAAGTCAACTCGACACTTTAGTTCTCAGTGCAGTCTTCACTGGTTTAGTAGTAGGACTTCGTGTTTTTTGTTTGGTTTCTGAGACAGGTTTTTCTCTCTGTAGCCCTGAATGTCCTAGAACTCTTTCTGTATGTCAGGTTGGCCTCAAACTCAAAGATTCACCTGCTTCTTTCCTTAATTGATAGTGACTAGATTTTCTTTCTATAATTCAGATATTTGTTTTTTCTTTAACAACAGATCTCCTAACATTTAGAACTAGCAGATTTTTATGTTGAACATATTAGTCAATATACTGACTGAGGTTCAAAACGGTATTATCTTTTAAAAAAATGTATTTTTAATTAATGTATGTGTGTGAATGTCTTGATTTTTTTCCCCCTCTATTTTTCTTCCTTATCAGCCTTCCAACAGTGGCCGAGCTGCAGAACTCCTTGCCAAAGAGCAGGGAACAGTGCCTGGATTCATTGGCTTTGGAACATCTCACAGTGACCTCGGCTATGTTCCTGCTATTCAAGGAGCTGAGGACATAGACAGTCTCGTAGATGCTGACTTCCGAATGGTGCTGCGAAAACTTTCCAAAAAAGATGTCACGACAAAATTAAAGGCAAGTTTTCTTAAAAACAATTCCATAGTTTTGTTAGAATAAATGTTAGGTATGTTTGATGTAAAGAAAACTGTGCAGTAATTTATCATTAGTTCTTTTACAGTTGTAATTTTTTTGACACATAAATTTAGTTTTCACTTATGTTTTGGGTTATAAATTTGTTGCTCTGAAACATTTTGAGCCACATTTTGGAATATTGGATATGTAATTATTCATGGTAGGGGAATATAATTTTTAAAAAATTTTCAGTTATTTTTAGAGTTTTGCCCTTGCTGTTCTGTAACTATGTAGACTAGGCTGTCTTTAAATTTGTGGTAATCTTCCTATAGGTGTGAGCCACCATGCCTGGCTCTTATTTGTATGTATGTATGTATGTGTGTGTGTGTGTGTGTGTGTATGTATGTATGTATGTGTGGTGTGTGTCTGTGTGTGTGTGTGTGTATGTATGTATGTATGTATGTATGTCTGTAAGTATATAAGTATTCTGCCTGAATGCTTGGGTGCCATGTACATGTGTATGCCCAAGAAGCCAAGAGAAGTTTTTGGATCTTCTGGAACTGGAGTTACGGCTGTGAGTCGTCATGTTGGTGCCTGGAACTGAACCTGGGTTACTTGAAGAGAAACTGGTGCTCTTAACTGCTGAGCCATCTCTTCACTATTTTTTTTTTTTTTTTTTTTAATTTTTGAGTTGCAGCGTTGTGTTATTGCTAAGCTAGTCTAAGATTTCTAGGCATAAGTGGTCTTCCTCAGCCTCCAGGTAGCTGATGACATGCTTGGCTCAGTCCTACCCTTTTATTATTCATTGATTGTTTGTGTCTGTTTAGGTTTTTAGGAGACAGGGTTTCTCTGTGTAGCCCTGTCTATCCTGGAACTTACTCTGTAGACCAGGCTAGCCTTGAACTTAGTGATCTGCCTGCCTCTGCTTCCCAAGTGCTGGGATTAAAGGCATGTGCCACCACTTGGCTTTGTTTTATTTGTTTATGGTAAAGTCTAAACGTCAATGGTTATGTTTCTTCTGTAGTGGATTTTGGAAGAATTTTTTTTTTTAATGTTTCTTTGTCTAACAGACAGAAATAATGCATTCTCCTTTTAAGTAAAATGGATTAAGCTTCCAGAACAAAAGAAAGAAAATTGTCAGGCAGTGTTACATTTGCTAATCCTTGATAATGTCAATTATTTTTAGGCAATGCAAGAGTTTGGAACTATGTGCACTGAGAGAGACACAGAAGCTGTGAAAGGAGTTCTTCCATACTGGCCAAGAATCTTCTGTAAAATTTCCCTTGTAAGCATTAGTGTTTATGAGCCTGTTTCTGCTTAAATGATTCATTTCTGGGGAGGGTTTCCCTTCTGTACTTGAGAATGAATTTCGTATAGTTACATTTGAGAATGAATTTCGTATAGTTACCAAGTCTTTGAACCTATCTTAGATATAATCTCATTGGAAATGGAGGACAGGAAAAAATTATTTCACATGATTGCCAGTAAAGAAATGCTAAATCCTCAGTATTTCAAAGCATTTTTTCTTTTTCTTTCTTTTGTTTTTCTTTTTATGGCTTGTAATTAAATTCACGACTCCCCTAATTCTCCCTCTGCAGACAGGGTTTCTCTGTGTAGTCTTGGCTTTCTTGGACTCACTTTGTAGACCAGGTTGGCTTTGAACTCACATTGATCAACCTGCCTCTGCTTCCCTGAGTGCTGGGACTATAGGCGTGTGCCACCATGCCCACCTAATTCAGTGCATTTTTAATGGAGAACATACTGATGCCCTACTGAGTTATTACTCTAGCCTGTCAAAAGTTAATATTAGTTTGATTATATACATAGATGATTTCTTATTGTGAGTCATTGTAGAATATTTACAAATATTAATATTTGTTTTTAAACCATATTTCTGTTTTCAATAGGATCATGATCGCCGGGTACGAGAAGCTACGCAGCAAGCTTTTGAAAAACTTATCCTTAAAGTAAAGAAGCACTTAGCTCCGTATTTAAAAAGTGTAATGGGATATTGGTTAATGGCTCAGTGTGATACATATCCACCGGCTGCACTTGCAGCGAAGGATGCATTCGAGGCTGCTTTCCCTCCAAGCAAGCAACCTGAAGCCATAGCGTTCTGTAAGGAAGAAATTACAAGTGTGAGTTTTTGGAATCACTCTGTACCTGTATGTCTACGGTGTCTAAAGCACGCAGGCATGCAGTGGTAGCTCTTTTACCTGCTCTTGTGAAGTGTGCCAAGAAGTAAACTGTGTCTCTCTCCTCAGACATAATCACCATAAAAAGTTTCTGTAACCTGAAAAAGTATAGCGGTGCTAGCAATATGGCTCTGTGGGTCCAGTGCAGTGCTCTCACCGTGTGAGCCTGAGTGCCTGAGCTTGTTCCTTACAACCCTCATAAAGGCAGCGAGAGAGCACCGACTCCACAGCTGCCCCCTGACTGTTGTAGGGACTATGAATGGCAGTGGCTGCAGGTGTTTAGTGGAGAATTTCCCTTGATGGGAATTGGAGCTGCTTTACAGTACCCTGTCTTTACCACAGTAGCAGCCAGTGTAGGAGATAGATAGGAAGAAAAAAAGGGGCAAAATTCCCACCTGTTAGTTTTGATGTCTGAAATGGCTTATAGGCAGTTGACGGTATGGGAATTTTTAGAACATGAATTTTCTCTATATCTGATCACCATTGACAGGTCCATAACATCTCATGGCTTTGGTGGTTTTCTCCTTCAGGTCCTACAGGATCATCTTCTAAAAGAAACTCCTGATACACTCAGTGACCCTCAGTAAGTCACATTGTTTCTAAGAAACTCCCTAGGCACTTACTTGGTTGGTAGCCATGTGTAATTTCAGTATGACATATTTTGAGAAAGAATCCTAAATGTGGGTGAAATTATTTTAGAATATGCTACATAGTGCCTGCTTGAATTTTGGCTGTTAAATTTGAATTTTCTGAGATACATATGTAATTTTATTTGAATGAATTTTACTTTTATTTTAGTTTTTTTTTTTTTTTTTTTTTTTTTTTTTTAAAGATTTATTTATTATTATGTATACAGTGCTCTGCTTGCATGTACTCCTGCAAGCCAGAAGAGGGTGCCATATCACATTACAGATGGTTATGAGCCACCATGTGGTTGCTGGGAATTGAACTCAGGACCTTTGGAAGAGCAGGCAGCACTCTTAACCACTGAGCCATCTCTCCAGCCCCCTTATTTTAGTTTTTCAAGACAGGGTTTCTCTTTGTAGCCCTGGTTGTCCTAGAACCCACTCTGTAGACCAGACTGCCCTCAAACTCATATCCACCTGCTTCTGCTTCCTGAGTATTGGGGTTAAAGGCATGAGCCACCACCTCCTGACTTTGTTTTTTGTTTGTTTTATTAACCTTTTGGCAGTCAGGAACTCTATGAAGGTATACTTGAAGATGTTATTACATAGTTCTGTCAAAAGTACAAATATTTTATTTACCTTTACCATTACATTGTAATCAAACGTCTAAAAACTGCATGAAGGAAAGTAGTTAGATGCCTTAGCCCCATTCCTAGGTAGTACATGTTACTGAGAGAACATTTTGCTTGTTCATTTACTCCATCCTGTTAGCTACGCATTTGCTTTCATTTTGTATTAGTTGCAAAATGTGTGTTTAAAATTCTGTAGGCCAGCCGACCGGCCCAGTAGGTAAGTGCACTTGCTATCAGTCCTCACAGCCTGAGTTCAGTTGCTAGGACCTGCATGGTGGAGGGAGAGGCCCCCACAGTCCAGTTTGTCCTCTGCCTGCCTGCGCACCCGTGCGTGCTCTCTCTCTTGCGTGCTCTCTCTCTCTCGTTTGTCCTCTGACTTCCAGCCCTCCCTCTCTCTCTCTCTCTCCACACACACACACTCACACAAACACACACACACACACACACACACACACACACGCACGCACAAGTGTGCACACATACCATGGCATAGGAGCATAGACACACATAGTAAATAAATGTGACAAAACATTCTGTGTGTGTTTGTATTTTGAAAGGAGTTTGCAGAAGGGGAAAGATACAGAAATAATAATAATAATAGCCATTTTAATTAAAAGCTGTCAGATATGTGGTTTGGCTTCTTTGCAATCTAACCCACTTATTTATTTTTCGAACCCAGAACTGTGCCAGAGGAAGAGAGAGAGGCTAAATTCCATCGGGTTGTGACATGCTCCTTATTGGCACTGAAGAGATTGCTTTGCTTCTTACCTAACAATGAGCTTGATTCTCTGGAGGACAAATTTAAATCACTTTTATCACAGAATAAGTTTTGGAAGTATGGAAAACATAATGTACCTCAGGTATCATGATAGTTTTTACTTAAAGCCTTCTTTTTTTTTTTTTTAATTTATTTACTTATTATGTATACAGTGTTCTGCCTGCATATATACCCGCATACCAGGAGAGGACATTAGATCACATTACAGATGGTTGTGAGCCACCATGTGGTTGCTGGGAATTGAACTCAGGACCTCGGGAAGTGCAGTCAGTGCTCTTAACCACTGAGCCATCTCCCCAGCCCTCAAAGCCTTCCTTTTCATAGCTTCCCCTGATTTTTACTGCATGTATGCTCATGTTTATTGTTTATGTTTAAAGTCATGCAAGCTCATCTCTGTGGTTGGTCCTTTAGGAAGTCCTTGTCTCTTAGACTGCTGCTCTGCTTTTGCTTCTGTGTGGTTGTTTTTGAGCACTGAACTCTTGTACATGCTGTGCTAGGTCTGTGTTACTTATTTAGTATTTAGGTTGGGCGTCTGTCTGAGGGCTGGGGTTAAAGGCATGCACCATTATAACCAGCTGTCTTTACATTTTCTCCTTCTCCTCCTCCTCTTTCTTCCACCCTCCCCTCCTTTCCCCCTCCCCCCCCCCCCCGTTTTTCTTCTGTGTTTCTGAGACAGGATCTCTCTGTGTAGCCCTGATTGTCCTGGATTTGCTTTGTAGATCAGGCTGGCCTCGAACTCACAGAAATCCCCCTGCCTCTGCCTCCTGAGTGCTGGGATTAAAGGCCTGTGCCACCACATCGAGCTCTTTACATTTTAAAAATTGTAGTATGTGTTCTGGTGTGGAGTTTCTATCACACATTTATGTGTCTTGCTCATAATTAGGATTTTTTTTTTTTTTTTTGAGACAAGATTTCTCTGGTAGCTCTGGCTGTCCTGGACTTGCTTTGTAGACCTGGCTGGCCTCAAACTCACAAAGAACCGCCTGCCTCTGCTTCCCAAGTACTGGGATTAAAGGCGTGAGCCAGCCTTTAATTGTTCAGTCTGTGGATTGGGGGACATTGAATTGCCTCTAAAATTCTTAGATATTGCCTCCAGATAGTCCTTTTATTTCATTCTTCTTCTTTGGTGTTGTAACTAATTATAGATTATTCTATGTTACGTGTCCTGTGTGTTTTTCACAGTTTTCTCTCTGTGTGCTGCTTGTGAATAATTTCTTTTACCCAGTCTTCCACTTCACTGATTGTATTTAATCTGCTGTTTCAGCCCATCCATACTACCCAAACAAAATAGCTTAAACTAGGTAATTAATAAAGAGTAGAAATGTATGTCTCACAGTTACAGAGGCTGGTCATGGCTTGATGGAGGGGCTGAAGATAGGACAGCGGTTTGGGCTCTTGCCGAGGATCTGTGTTCAATTTCCATCACATCACAATCATGGGCAACTCCAGCTCCATGGGATCTAACACCTCTTCTAGCCTCTACCCTTAGCTTATGGCCTCTGCAGGCATCAGGCATTCACGTGGTGCACAAACATAAGTGCAGGCAAAACACTCATAAGATAAAGTAATTCTAAAAATATGTTTGAAAGACTAGATGATTGTTCTAGCAGATCTTCTATTGAGGGATATTGTTTCAAAGATGGGCTTATGCTTCAAAGATGGATTCTTGTCACTGCATCCTTATATTGTTGGAAGACATGGAAGGGCAGAGGGCCAACTAGCTCCCTCAAACCCTTTTGTGCAGTTATTGTCTTATTGCGTTGTTTTACGTTTTTAATTTTATTAATTTATTTGTATTACATCTCGATTGTTAGCCCTTCCCCTGTTTCCTCCCATTCTTCCCTCCCTCCCACTTCCCCCCTTCTCCCCTCCCCTATGTCTGTGATTGAGGGAGACCTCCTCCCCCTGTATATGCTCTTAGAATATCAAGTCTCTTCTTGGTAACTTGCTATCCTTCCTCTGAGTGCTGCCAGGTCTCCCCATCCAGGGGACATGGTCAGAAAAGGGGCACCAGAGTTTGTGTGAGAGTCAGATCTCACTCTCCACTCAACGGTGGAGAGTATCCTGTTCATCGGCTAGGTCTTGGTAGGGGTTTGAAGCTTACTGCCTATATTCTCCTTGGCTGGTGCCTTAGTTTGAGGAGGACCCCAGGATCCAGATCTGCCTGTCATAAAGTTCTTCTTGTAGGTTTCCAGGACCCTGTGGGTCCTACTATTTCCCCTTTCTTCCATGCTACTCTTGCCTAAAGTCTCAATCGGATGTCCTCTCCTCTGACCCACTTTCTTGGTAAGTAAAGATTTTCATGGTACGTATCCCTTGGACTAGTGTTTTGATATAAGTGAGTATATACCGTTTGTCTCTTTTTGCTTCTGGGTGAACTCACTCATTATGATAATTTCTAGATCAATCCATTTGTCCACAAATTTCGGGAATTCCTCGTTTTTAATAGCTGAGTAGTATTCCATTGTGTAAATATACCATGTCTTTTCAAATTGCTACTCTTTATTTTTATATAGTGCCTTTAGTTATGTAGACAGGTAGTTGTGAGTAATTGTAACCTGCTGCTGCCATAATTAGTTGTATCAAGCATCAGTAGGCTTTAATTTAATTCTACTTTCCGCTTCTTTTAGGTTCGCTCAGCGTATTTTGAGTTAGTTTCTGCTTTGTGCCAACACGTTCCCCAGGTGATGAAAGAGGAAGCTTCCAAAGTGAGTCCCTCTGTCCTGCTTAGCATTGATGACAGTGACCCTGTGGTGTGCCCAGCTCTCTGGGAAGCTGTGCTCTACACACTGACAACTATTGAGGTATGAGAGTGGTCATTACATCATCCTGTCTAATACACTTAGTGGAAATGCTGAACAAATGCGCTAAACATGTTGAACTGGCCATTAAGATGCATAAATGTTATCTTCCCTTTCCTACTCCTTTTTTCTCTTCTTGCCTTTCCTCTCCCCACCACCTTTTTTCATTTAAAAATTTTTTTTGAGACAGAGTTTTTGTATCTCTGTCTCTGTAGACCACAGATTTACCTGTGTCTGCATCTGGAGTGCTGGGATCAAAGGTGTGCACCACCAAGCTGGCATCTTTTTTTTTTTCTCTTTAACTTTTAAACATTCACTTACCTTTTCACATCACTGATTTTGAGTCTCCTCAGGGAAGCACAGCAGTGTGAGTGCCTGTGGCATCATGAGGAGAACTCGAGTCTTTGGTCACAGTGTTTGTGGCCTTTGCTTTAATTTTACTTTGTGGCTTAGTAACTTGAAAACTCAATCTCAACACTACAGAAGCATTTCTGTCTGAGTTGCTCTTGCTTGGTGATTGTTTCTTTAGAACTCTCCCACGAAGAATTTCTCAATAAAGAACATGGTTATTTCTTTAATAAAGTAGCTTTTCTAGAAATGCTTTATATAATCTTCCTGTTAGCACAACAAATACATAGTTATTAAATGCAATGTATTTTTTCAAAGTTTTATTTTAATAGTAGTGAGACTAATGCCTTCTTAGTTAAATTATTTTCTTTTAAATAAAAAAAATTTTTTTTTCAGGCAGGTCTTCCTACATCGCTCTGGCTGGCTTAGAGCTCATATTTAGACTAGGCTGGCCTTGAACTCACGGAGACACACTTGTTTCTGCTTTCTGGGTACTGGGATTAAAGATGTGTCCCCCGTGCCTGTTCTTATTTTTAGTTTGTATTTATTTTTCTTTGGGGGCAGGGTCTTGCTATAGCTATATGTACAGCCTATAAATAGCCTCACAAGTGCTGGGCATATGGTGTGTTCTACCAGTCTCAGCTTGATTTTCGTCAGATTTGTTTTCTCTTATTTGGGGAACATGCTTGTAAGTTCTAATTGCTGTTGTAATTTTGTTGTTGTTGTTAGGACTGTTGGCTTCATGTAAATGCAAAAAAAAGTGTGTTTCCCAAGTTGATGACTGTGGTTCGTGAAGGTGGCCGGGGCCTAGCTGCTGTCATATGCCCTTACCTTCTACCGTTTATCAGCAAACTCCCCCAGGCCGTCACGGAGCCAAAGCTGGACTTCTTCAAAAATTTTCTCACCTCTCTAGTTACTGGGTAAGCAATTAATTTTCTTTTAACTAAAAAAAATTTACATTTGTGCTTTATTGTGTGTGTCATGGTGTATGTATGATGTTCAGAGTGCAGGCTGCAGGCGCCTCTTCTGTCTCCCCAGAATGTAGGTTATAGGGTGGAGCTCCTCCGGTACTTGGGGTTCGTGACGAGCGCTGTTCTCCGCTGAGCCGTCTTGCCAGCCTAAATTCTGGTTTTAAAAGCAAAAGGAATTTCTCTTGTTTTTATTCTTGTAGTTTTCCTTATTTGAATTTCACCATTTTTTCCCCTTCTGTTTGTTACACACTTAAAGCTTTCAGAGAAATAGGAATGTGGAAGCAGGGCAGAGTGTTACCATGTTGTGTAGGTTGGCTAGACTCAAAAGAGCCCCATGCCACAGCCTCAGCTTCAGCCTCTGATTGCTGGGACTACAGGACCCAGAGTGGTAACCAACTCACGTCTTTCTTTGAAAACTGTCAAAGCTTTTGTGATAGTGTCCAGTACAAAGATAAAGACAGTTAAGTGCCTAGATGGAAATAGGACACATTCTAAATGAGTCATGGTATTTTTATATTGATTAATATAGATGCCCAAATCCAGAAAGTAAGCTAATTTTAAATGTTCCCAAAAATTACACATTAGATCTGTTTAAGGGCCCAGAATATGTCTCATCTGCCTAGAAACAGGTGTGAGGTCTCAGGTCCTGTGTCCAAGTACCAGAAAAAGTTACTTCTGTTTAACACTTAATAAAGATTGCATTTTTTTTCAGGAAGCAGAGGTAGGTGGATTGCTGTGAGTTCGAGGCCAGCCTGGTCTACAAAGTGAGTCCAGAACAGCCAAGACTACACAAAGAAACCTTGTTTCAAAAAACAAACAAACAAACAAACAAACAAAAAAACATTATTTTTTTGTTTGTTTTTTGTTGTTGTTTTTCAAGACAGTTTCTCTGTGTATCCTTGGCTGTCCTAGACTCACTTTGTAGACCAGATTGGCTTCGAACTCACAGAGATCCTCCTGCCTCTGCCTCTGCCTCGCAAGTGCTGGGATTAAAGGCCTCTGCCACCATGGCATATTTTTAATAATTATTTTATACCATTTTCACATTTTATGTTTTTTTTTTTTTCTCGAGACAGCATTTCTCTGTGTAGCCTTAGCTGTCCTGGAACTCGCTTTGTAGTCCAGCTGGCCTTGAACGCACAGAGATCCACTTGCTTCTGCCTCCCAAGTGCTGGGATTAAAAGCGTGCGCCACTGTAGCCTGGCTTTTGTTTCTTGTTTTTGTTTTGTTTTCTATTTTCACATTTTAAATATAATCTCTTTGGCTGTGTTTCATCGTTCATGTTTATAGATGGATTGATGCATAGGCAGGAACTATGTCTTACCTTAGGTGTGAAAATAAGTTGTTTTTCTTTTCATAATTCTTGACATTTACATTCTCATCAGCTGTAATATTTTGGTTCTTAGTTTCTAGTTTGAAGAAATTGACTTTTAAGTCTTTCTTTAATATGATGCCCTTTTAATGTCTTTAGTGATTCTAAGTTCTTATTTTCTTTTTCTTGGAAGAATAATCCTCACTATCATTTCTCAGCCTGTCAACAGAGAGAACCAAATCAAGCTTTTCTGAGTGCTCAGCTGTCATCTCTGCGTTTTTTGAATGTTTACGGTTTATAATGCAGCAGAACTTAGGCCAGGAGGAGATGGAGCAGATGCTCATTAATGACCAGGTACGTGTGCGTGTCACCTGTGCTTTGTCACAGAGGAAAGACTCAAACTCACTGTGTCCTCTTGACCTTTTTGTAGTTAGCCTTCTATGTCAGGATTTCACTTTAATAATTTACAAATTGAATACTTTACAAATTGAAGAGTATATTTATGACTATTCAGAATAGTAAAAATTCTGTACTGTCAGTTGCTATTGTAGTATCTGTAGACTAATTTACCGTATCCTATCTCTGGATTTAAATCCCTGACTGCTTTAGAGAGAGAGAGACAATGCAAAACAGAATTTGCATGGTGCTCTTGATGTTGTGTAGTGTAGGTTTCAATTATTTGGTAATCTTGCCATTTCTAAATTGCTCTGATGCATTTACCCTTTTATGAACACTTGCATTTGACTATGGGATCCATCATAAGAGCAGGTTCTCTATTATAGAGGGGTGAATATTTGTTGACATCTTGGATTCTTATTCTGTCTGTTTATCTGTCTCTCTTATTTATTTATCTATTTATTTATTTAGGTTTATTAAGATAATTTTTTTGTGTAGCTATGCTTATCCTGGAACTAGCTCTGTAGTCCAGGCTGGCCTAGAATTTAAAAAGATCTGCCTGTCTTTGCTGTGCTGGGTTTAAAGGTGTGGGCCACCACTGCCCACCTCTTTCTTTACTTTTTAAAATGTTTTCTGTGTGTTTTTGGGGTGTGGCTTTATGCATGTGTGAGTGTAGGCATCCAATGAGTCTAGATGAAAGATTCAGATCCCCTGGAGCTGGAGTTAGAGGTGGTTGTGAGCAACATGTTATTGGTCATCTGCAAAAGCAGTGCAAGCTCCTAGCTACTGAGCCGTCTCTAGCCCCATTATCATCTCTTCCCTTCTTCCTTGCTTTGCTTTCCCTCTCTGTCTCTCTCTCTCTCTCTCGTTTCTTCAGACAGGGTTTCTCTGTGTAGCCCTTGCTGTCCTGGACTTGCTTTGTAGACCAGGCTGGCCTCAAACTCACAAAGATCTGCCTGTCTCTGCCTCCCTAGTGCTGGCCTTCCTTCCTTCCATTTTTTTTCTTTCAAGGTGATTTGAGACAGGGTTTTTCTGGAACTTGCTCTGTACATCAGGCTGGCCTTGAACTCAAGATTTAATTGCTTTTCTAATTTTTCTTACTTTTCTAATTCAGGAAAGGTGTTCTGAATTTTTGGTGCCTAAGTGCCTCAATTATCTTTCAAATGACTTATGCTTTTTTTTTTCTTTTCTCTAATTTGGCTTTGGGGGGTTGAAGTGAGGTCCTCATCCTGCTTGGCAAGAGCCTTATTGACTGAGCCATGCCCTTGGCCCTCACATGGGAGGCTATAATGTTTAAACCTTGTTTAAACTCTCTGGAAATGGAATTTAAATTTTTACCTTCCCGTTGAGTGGAGAGTGGGACATGACTCTCTCACGTACTCTGGTGCCTCATATTTCACCATGTCCCCTGGAGGGGGAGACCTGGTGGCACTCAGAGGAAGGACAGCAGGTTGCCAAGAAGAGACTTGATACCCTATGAGCATATACAGGGGGAGGTAATCCCCCTCAGGAACAGTCATAGGGGAGGGGAATAATGGGAAAATGGGAGGGAGGGAAGAATGGGAGGATACAAGGGATGGGATAACCATTGAGATATAACAAGAATAAATTAATAAAAAAATAAATAAATAAAATAAAAAAAAATAAATTTTTACCTTCCCTTTCAGCTGATCCCATTTATTGATACAGTTCTCAAGGACCCAGGACTGCAACATGGGTCGATGTTTAAGCACTTGGCAGAAACATTAAGTTCTTGGGAAGCCAAGGCAGATGTAGAAAAAGATACTGAAACAGTTTACAACTTGGAGAATGTTCTGCTTAATTTTTGGGAAAAACTGTCAGAGATCTGTGTTGAGAAAATCAGTGAACCAGAAGCGGATGTGCAGTCTGTTTTGGGTGTGTCTAACCTAGTAGGGGTCCTTCAGAGGCCAAAGAGCTCATTGAAGTCAAACAAAAAGAAAAATGGCAAGGTTAGGTTTGCTGACGACGCACCCGAAGCTAATAAGGAGACTGAAAAATGGGCATCTTCAGGAGGAGAGAACAGTGAAGGCTCTGAAGGAGTGATTGAATCTCCTTCCATTTGCAATTCTTCAGACCTTGTGTCTCCTTTAAGGAAGAAACCGCTGGAAGACTTAGTCTGTAAACTTGCAGAGGTCAGCATCAACTTTGTCAATGAGCAGAAGTCAGAGCATCACCTGCACTTTCTCTCTACGCTGCTTGATTCCTTCTCCTCAGGCCAAGTATTTAAAATTCTCCTTGGTGACGAACAGAAGAACATTGTCAAAGACAAACCTGTGGAACTAGCCGAACTTGCACAGAAAAATCCTGCAGTGAAGTTCTTATATCATAAGCTGGTAGGCTGGCTAGATGAGAGCCAGGAGGGGGACGGGGCCTTCCTGGTGGACATCTTGTATAGTGCCCTCCGATGCTGTGACAGTGATGTGGAAAGGAAAGGTGTCTTGGATGATCTGACCAAGGTATCACTGTCATTTATCTTCAGAAACATTTTTATGATGCATGATAAGAATAAGCCTGGGCTATTTGTGCATTATTTACTTGACTCTGAATGTCAGTTTAAAGTCAGTATGCTCTTTCAGACTCTACCCTTTAAAGCTGGACTGCCTAGAGTAATGTTTTGTTTTGGATGTGTGGAGCTTCAGTAAGTTTTTAAAGCATTCCTATTCATCCTGTAACTTTGTGTTTCTTCTTTCAGGAGGACCTGAAATGGAGTTCTCTTCTTCAGGTTATTGAGAAGGTATTTTAAGCCCCTACCCCTTTTCTTTATCTGGTTTTGTGTGTGGATATGGACAATTAAAACCACAGCCCTATTTTCATACTGACTGTGGTCAAGTGTCTGCTATAGGACATCCCTCCTTTTTTAGATTCTAATGAGAAACCAACTCTGTAGAGTCCAGGTTGTTGCTTAGCAGGTAATACCTCATTCTGCTGTATTCTAACTGAGAATGTGAGGCTCTGCTTGTTGTGGTTTATAGAAGTGAAGTGAATGGTTAATGTTCTGACTAGAACACATCTGGAAATTCTTCTTTCTGTGGAGAACTGTGCAGGATGTGAAAATGTCTCAGCCCTGTACAGGTTGCCACTTGATTAAGTAAGAAGAATGATAATAAAAGTGATGAGGTGAAATCAAAGGATGCGATATGGAATTTTAAAAAATGACTTTAGTATTCTTTCCAATGATTATTTAAATGACAACCACATTTTCAAATGTAGATGCTTATGATCAACTACATAAGAGACTTCTTCTTAGAGCATATTTTACTGATTTTTCTATCTTTATGTTTTTTTAAATTGTAGTGAAAAATACAAAACAAAATTATTATCCTAATGATATCTCTTCTTTTTTTCCCCTTTGCTATATTGGGAATTGAACCCACAGCCTCCTGCATGTTTAGCAAGTATTCTGTCACAGAGCTATGCCTCAGTCCCACTGTGTTTTTATGTACAGTTCAGTGATGATTAAGTATAATCACAGTATTGTCTAATTTTCACAAACTTTATTTTGTGAACTACATCATGGTTGTTAGTGTAGCTCAGAGGTAGAACACTTTCCAATTGTGTTTGCTGCCCCAGCTTTGATTCTTAGCACTACAAACAAAAACCCTTTCAATTATGTTCATGGATTTCCCAGTTTCACCAGTTGGTTTACTTTTTACAAAATACAAGTGCAGAGTATGTTTTTCCTGTTTACTGAGAATTATAACTCCAGGCACACAATTTACATTCATTCACTGAGTAGTTTGTAAGCTACACGAAGAGTTAGATTAGCTGCTTGGTAGGCCTTGACTCGGAACAGGGAGAGTCAGTAATTTACTAAGTAAACTGACATGGGCTCAGTGGGTAAAGGTACTTGCCTTTTGACCTTATGACCTGAGTTTGATCCCAGGGACCCACTTGGGAGAAAGACAGAACCAATTCTTGCAGTTTGTTCTATGATCTCCACATCTGTGCCATAGGTTGTATGTCCACACACATACAAAATGTAAGCATGTCTCACACATGCATTTGTGTGCACACACCCACACCACAAATGTAAGTTTTAAAATCTAAGAGAAAAAAAGAGTAAATGTACACCCATCCGCGTGACACCAGCTGTAGTTGCCTGGTTGTCTAGCTCTTGTGCTGTTCAGAAGAGCACCCTCCTGTGCAGTGTTTGTAAGGCCCCAGGTCTCTGGGCTCTTGGAATGCCTAGCTGTCCTGGCTTCTTAGGGCTGCCTAGAGTCGAGCTGTGTTAATGCATTGAGACCCTGTCTTGGTAACTTGAAAGACATTTTATTCAGACATTTATTTTCTCCACCAGGAGAGAAACTTATAGTTTCTGAATATTAAACCTATTAGTTTACAAACTAGTAAGTGTGTCCAGGTTGGTTGAGAGATTTGTCAAAGATCATAAGGCTAGTTTAATGATAAAGCTTAGATTGAAATGTAAGCTCTGATTGTCTATACTTTTTTTTTAAAACATAAAAGATAAGCAATTTTTAAGTCACTACCCAATGTGCACTTGGGTTTTCTTTTTTTCCAGATTGCTTTGAAATGAACCAAGTTGCAAATTCCTTTCTTCTCAGCCTTTAAAGCAAACGAAGCTGTGGGAACATGGATCAGCAATGGTTTTGGGGGTGGATTTACAAGTTTTTTGTTTTTTGTTTTTCTCTCACTTCCCTACTTAAGAAAAATAAAAAAGTTACCATTAGATATTTGGCCCTATGCACTCTGTTTCAGAGACTTTGGGGAAATAAACCCCATTGTTAATATTGAAGTAATTGACCATTATATATTAATTATTCTTTAATTTTAGAAAAATTAATGAACAAAAATGTACCATTAAGAAGCCATTTGTAAATCTTTCTTCAGAGTTCTTTCATTGTTCATTGACCATATCTTCAGGGTTGGTAGCAGGTATCCAAGAAGTTTAAAACAGTGTCAGCTATCAGGGAACTCATAGTCTCAAAGACAAGACACACACACACACACACACACACACACACACACACACACACACACACACACAGATGAAACATTTATACAATAATGCCTTCTAGTAAGTGCTTTAAAAAGTGAAAAAGTAGTTGGCTTGGGCAAGAAAAGAAAGTGTTCTGGACTAGGAGGAGTGGGGAGATTTTGAAAACAAAACAAAACAAAACAAACAACCAAACAGGTGGGATTTGTACAGATTTTCAAAGACTAAGTGGGGTTTTGATACACGGGAGTATGTGCGGTTGGAGGATAAGATAGCAGAGCAGGGGAGTGATCACCAGGTGACTGGGAAGACTGGTCTCCCCAGAGCTTGCCGAGGAGGGAGAGAGGATGGGACAGTTGGGACCACATGATGGAGGGAGCCATTGAGAGCTACATAATGGTCTGGACACACCTTTTGATCTTGCTTCTAATCTTAAATTTTATGGTTCTTAGGCATGCTCTAGTTCAGATAAACATGCTTTAGTGACTCCGTGGCTAAAAGGCAGTATTCTTGGAGAGAAATTGGTTGCCCTGGCAGACTGTCTTTGTGGTAAGGGCTTGGAATCTGCGATGTCTTCTGAATCTCACTCCTCAGAACAGTGGACTCTGCTAAAACTGGCTCTATCCCACCATGTTAAAAACGGTAGGAAGACAGCTTTTGTTTTATGGCAAGGTTGATATTCCTTTCCACCCTCCTGGGGGATTCTGTGCTTTTAACTTGAATCTTGTTGATTGAGATAAGAGATATTTTCTTAAATATCATTCATTTGTTATAAGTACTGTGTTTGTTCCATGTTATGGCTTGAAAGATATGTAATATTTTTAATTTTGATTTAAAATTCTTTGAATATAACACAGCAACCCACTCTTTAATTTTGTAGGCCATTGCTGGGTTTTGCTTTTAAAATTGCTTTCTAAAACTTGAGGGCTTTTACGTGTTAGAGGGGAGATTAACTTTTTAAATAACTTTTGTTGTTTAATATACATACATATATAAGTGGCTTTAAAAAGACAAATACTAAACATTAGAAAGATTTACATGCTTGCTTGTCCAGGGCAGGATATTTCAAAATACATTGTTAATACTCTTTACATTTGTCTGTTTGGATTTTTTTTTTCCTGTAGATTACTTGATTGGAGAAGTGTACGTTGGAAGAATTATTGTTAAACTTCATGAAACGTTATCTAAAACAAGGGACTTGTCAGAAGCTGAGAACAGTGACTCTTCAGTGTCTTTTGTCTGTGATGTGGCCCATAGCTACTTCAGCTCAGCAGGAGCAGGCTTGCTAATGCCACCGGCTGAAGACTTGCTGTTAACTCTCTTTCAGTTATGCGCTCAGAGCAAAGAACGAACACACTTGCCAGGTAACAGCCTACTGCTCAGATGTTTTGTTGGGAGTCTCTGGCTCTGACCTTCGTAGTGAGTATAAGTTCTTAACTGAATCATGTTTGTTCATTTAAAGAACCTTGAGAAAATAGCACCTTCATGTTTTTAGTTGTAAAAACCAAGCTAAAAATGAATGTGTGCCTGATATTTCTAAGTGCATGCTTGTTATCGAGGGAGCAGTTCAAGGGCCTGAACTAGATGACTTGGGGTCTTCACCTCTTCACTCAGCAGCACTAGTAGAGTATTTCCTTTCTTGTACAGTTAACATTTAGTTAGTATTTGTGTACAGGTGTGTACAGGTGTGTGGGCATTTGTAGTTCATGAGTATGTGCCACTGTGACTGTGAAGTCATGGGACAACTTGTAGGAGTTGGTTCTCTCCACCACATGGATGTTAGGGCCAGCACCTTTGTCTGCTAAAGACACAGTACCAACCTGGGACCTCATTCCTTCCCTTTCCTTCTCTTCCCTTCCCTTCCCTTCCCTTCCCTTCCCTTCCCTTCCCTTTCCTTTCCTTTCCTTTCCTTTCCTTTCCTTTCCTTTCCTTTCCTTTCCTTTCCTTTCCTTTCCTTTCCTTCCCTTCCCTTCCCTTCCCTTCCCTTTCCTCCCCCACCTCTTCCTCCTTTTTGGTTTTAGTTGTTTTTTTTTTTTTTTTTTTGAGTCAGAGTCTCACTGTGTAGCTCTGGCTGTTGTGGAACTCAATATGTAGACCGGACTGGCTTTGAACTCAGAGAGATCTACTTGCCTCTGCCTCTCTGGTGCTGGGATTAGAGGGGTGCACGTCCATTTGTACTGTACCTTGATGACTTAATTCCCTTATTTATAAGAGGATGATGATGATAATAAGTCTTTCTATTATAGTGAAATTTTTTGATTCTTAATGTATGAAAAATGAAATTGAGACTGCCTTTTAAGGACTAAACTCTTGCCTTCTGTATTCAAGTTTATCTAAGAAAGAGAGATATAAAAAAATATTATTGATAAGGCTGGGCATGGTGATGCATGTCTTTAATCCCAGCACCAGGGAGGCTCACACAGGAGAATCTCTGAGTTTGAGGCCAACCTGGTTCACATAGTGAGCTTCAGGCCAGCCAGGGCTACTCAAGGGGATCTTGTCTCAAAAAAGAGCAAAAACTAAGTAAGTAAAAAATTTCTAGATGGATAGCTCTCTTCCCCTAGTCCTTTCTTTAACACTTACTTTTCTGTTGGAAAGATAACTTGTTGTACGCCTCAAAGGGCGGCTTTTGGTAAAGAAGCTCAGGGAGGGAAAGCCAGCTACCCTGCCATTTACACTCATGTGCTCTCTCGTGAATATGATAGCTACTTTCTTTTGGTAATGAGAGTTTAATTTTGTATTTTATTTCCTATTTAACATTTTAAAGATCTCATCAAATTTGTTTCAGATGTTTTGTATTGATAAGAGTTCGTTCAGTGAGATTACACATTATTGATAATACCTTGATTTTTTAGATTTTCTGATCTGTAAACTGAAAAATACTTTGCTTTCTGGCGTACATTTATTGGTCCATCAAACTGCAAGTACATATGAGCAGAGTTCCTTCCTGCGCTTGTCCGTTCAGTGGCTGAGGGACCAGGTTCAGTCTTCAGCTCTGGATAATGCAAGGTAACCTTTCTGTGTACATTTGCAGTATCCTTATATACGATCTCCTTCTGGCTGTGGTAGTGCATGTCCTGGCTCTCAGAAGGATTGCAAGCTTGGGCAGTTCTGGACTATATAGTGAGGACGGCCTTCAAAAGAAAAAGAAGTTCATGATTAGTGTGTTGGCAGTCTGTTTAAGAATTTTGTGAAACTAGACCACCCAGATTTTACAAAAAACATTTTGTTGTAACATTATTCATTTAAATTGTCAATTGAACAATTATTTATCTGCTAAACTATGTGTACTCAGTAGCATGGTTGTGGTATTATTCTGTGTAAAAGATTTTGGTTCATTAACTGTGATCTTTAATGGCCACCATACATACTAATTGTCCTTGGTGATTCATTTTTAAGATATCAGATTACAATTTTATATAGCTGTTCATATGATGAGCTTGAAAACAATGCATACAGTGTCTTTGGGGTTTGTCCAAATAATCCTCCTCTTACCATTCCATAAGGTATTTGTGTTTCAAACATTCTGCACCTGAAAATGGTCGTCCACTGAATCCCGAGGTAGATGCCCCATTCAGTTTCACATTACAAATGTTAGATTAACTCTTAGTTTTGAGTCTGTGCTTCTTAGGTATGGCAAGGGGTAGGAAAGATCATTTTCTTTTTCTGTCTTTGCTCAGGTATGCTATTTCTCTAATTGGATGTTTACGGCGTTCTAGATTGTTGAACGTGGTTGTACCATAACTACAGCTGTTCTTTGCACTCCTTTTAGTCTTCAGGTCCTCTTGTCTGCTGCTGGTGATTTGCTGAGCACTCTTGTAGAGAGCAAGGACCCTTCTCTTGTTGGAGGTTACATTGGGAGTGTAATGCCCAGCGACAGTGAGTGGGACAAGATGAGGCAGTCTCTTCCTACTCAGGTGAGTCAGCTTGGAGTGCATGTCTCATTCTGAAGTCTCTGTTTGCTTCTGTCTTAGTCTTTTTATCCTGGAGTAGAAAAAACAGATAACAGTGTTTCTTGCTTTGCTTTTATGTCTCTGAACATTAATAACAGTTGTTATTAATGCAAATAATACCACCTGGCACTGGTGTCAGACTCATGGAAAGAAGAATAAGGCTTGGCTCTGTCTTACGGCATCTTATGTGTATGCTGGTGACTGCTCTGATGCAAACCAAGCTTCCGAGCTACTGCGCTTTTACATAAACTACATATTCCAATAGCTTTATTTGAACAAAGAAACTGGGTGAATACAGTGAACAAAAAATGGAAATCTATAAGTAATAAGCAGTTTACACTAGCTAATGAATTTGCATCTAACTTAGTGTGTTCTGTTTACAGTGGCTACACAGACCTCTGTTAGAGGGAAGGTTGAGTTTAAATTATGAATGCTTCAAGACTGATTTTAAGGAACAAGACATAAAGACTCTACCCAGCCATTTGTGTACGTCATCATTATTGAGCAGCATGGTCTTAACTGCACGGAAAAAGAAAATAGTCCTGGAAAACAACGTCCTTGAGAAAATAAGTAAGTCTATGAGGATTCAGATAAAAAATAAAAAAATAGGATTTATCATGTAGTTTAGACATGCTATAATATTGTGACTTGTTCAGCATAATTTGGTATAAAATCAGTTATTTTATTCAAGCTGGCATAACATCAGAGTAAGGAGGTCCTGTGCCACATGCCCTGAAGAGAGTTGGTGGGATGCTCTGTGCTTTATCAGGATTCTCTTGGGATTTGAACATACATACCATTATAACCATGGCTTTGATTATTTTACTGGCGAGTAGAGACTCAAATGTTGGCTCTCAAGAAGATTTAGAACCTCAGCAAATTTCCCCATTCATACTATTGTAGGTGTGTTCTGTACACAGTAGTGTTCAAGTGGAAGATTTGTGTACATGAGCGAATACATGCTCTGGAAGAAAGATGGGACTTCATTTGGCGATCGAGGGCTGTACTTAATTTACATTGCTCAGAGACTCTGTTCAAACAGAAGACTAGAAGTTGATGGTTCTTGTTGGTTTACCAGTTTTAAGCTGTTGTATTATTTTATGGTTGTGTACATGTGGTTATTCCTAGAAGCCGGAAGACCACCTCAGATCATCATAGAAGCTAGTGGTGCAGGCACTTTTAGTGGGTCGATATGGCTGCTGGGAACTGAACTCAAATCTTCTAGAAGTGCAACTGCTTTTAACCAATGAGCCATCTCTCTAGCCCCTTCCCCCACTTTTTTTGGGAGACAAACTCTCCGCCTGCCTCAGCCTACCACACATGGAGATATTTAATCATTGTAATCTTTCTCGATTGATTGATATTTTTTGAGATAGGGTCTCAGTGTATAGCCGTAGCTGATCTGGAACTCAAACTCAGAAAGATGGACTTGCCTCTGTCTCCCAAGTTGCTAGGATTACAGGGCTGAGCTACTATTTCCAGATAATGGATATTTAGTTTTCTTGTCAGCTCTCAGTTAAATACAGTAATTGTTTTTGCTAACTTAAGAGCACTTGTTAAAGTAGAACCAAGTTTCAAGACTCTGACTTCATGACCTACACCTGACTTTATAAAAACCTGTGATTGTGAACTTTTGTGCTAGACTCTTGGTCCTTTTATTCTAATAGCCCTAAGAGACTTTAACACAGAGAAGGTTGTTACTGAGACACATGGTTGCTTTTCTGTTTGTTGTTTTGAGACAGGGTCTTACTATGTAGCCTTACCTGGCCTCACAGAGACCTTCCTGTGTTTGCCTAAGTGCTTAGATTACAGGCATGTGCTGCCACATCCACCCATGTTTACTTTTGTGGTTTACATTGGATCCTATTTTTGCCTAATTGGCTTGAAGCTCTTGTCTAAGGTCTTGGAACCTTTTAGGTTTTTTTCCCTGTTGTTTTTGTTTTTTAAAGTTCCTTTTTATTTTTAATTATGTGTATGTGTGTATGTACATGTGAATGCACATTCCCTCAGGCCAAAGGAGTTGGATCCTTTGGAGTTAGAGCTGTAGGTGGTTGCGAGCTACCTGGCATTGGTGTTGAAAATGAAACTTGGCAAGTGCTTTTAACCGCTGAGCTCTTCTTTTTTATAGACCAAGCTCACCTTGAACTCACTGTCTGCCTGCCTCTTCCTCCTGAGTGCTGGGATGAAAGGCATGTGCCACCACCACTTTTAGCCCTGTTTCTTTTGTCTTAGTATAGTTTGCCAGTTGCACTACAGTATTTGCTGTTTTTTTTTTTTTTTTTCCTTCTTCCTCTTTATCAAGACAGGGTTTCTCTGTGTAGCCTTGGCTGTCCTGGACTCACTTTGTAGACCAGGCTGGCCTCGAACTCAGAGATCTCTGCCTGCATCTGCCTCCCTGAGTGCTGGGATTTTTTTTCAATGTCTAGTAAATTAGGGCTGTGTTTGAAAGAGGAATGGTATTTCCTTTGATATGGATGCTCACAAAGTTACCATATTGGTCTCTGATTTCTCTGACTATAGGTACATGCCACTGCACCCAACAAAAGTACTGTTTAATGACTGGCAGCTATTGTTAATTTCATTATGCTTTCAAATGTCAAAGCAAATTGAAAACCAGCTGATAGCACAGCTATTAGAAAATGGGTAGAGGGATGAAAGTGTTTCAAGGGCCAGCCACAGTGTATTCTGTATGTCCAGAGAATCTATGATGGCTGTGCTTTAGATTTTTGAGTGAGCAAATATAGTAAGTGCATAGCAAGCAAAAATGAAAGAAGAAATAGCAAGTACCTGATAGAAGTATCAGAGAGCTAGCAAAACATCATCCATTAAGCAGCACAACATCCATCACAGATGGCTACAGATGCTCGATTAAGAGGGTAAACAAAAGGTAAAGCTCACAAACACCCAGCAGAAATCAACTGGGGAAACCAAGTTGAGGCAAATAAGTGGAGTTCCTATTGAGCCTTAGTCAGAACAGTGTCACCTGCAGTAAAGCTGGCTTATAAAAGAATAAGTAGCATCAAATAACATCATCAAAGCAGGGACTTAAGTGACCTATCAGTCATCAACTCAAGGAGAAACCCAGGTGGGGGATCTCCTCGGTCCTCTCCATGGAGGAGCAGCTAGTGTCCTTTCCCCATTGCAGGCAGTTTTTAGACTGTGGGATAAACAGTAGTTACGTGGTGGAAACAGATTCTTTCTCACCATCATATTTTCAGTGCCTTCGGCTGCTTACAGATTTTCTCCTTGTTACAGAATTAGGAAGCCAGCTTGCCCCAGGACAAGGGAGGGCACAGACTCAGTTTCCCTCAGGCTCAGATAGTATGTGACAGTTCCGTGTGCTTCTGGTAACTGGCTGTCTCTGTTCTTGTAGTTGCTGAGCTGCTGTACTCGCTGCAGTGGTGTGAAGAACTTGACAATCCACCATCTTTTCTAACTGGATTTTGTGTAATGCTTCAAAAATTGAATATAACTTATGGCAACTTATCTGTACTTGGTAATACTTCTAGCCTTTTGCAGCTGTTATTTGACAAGTAAGGCTTCCTTTCAGTTTATTTTTAAAGTAATTATTTGTGTATGGCTTTCCCCTCTTTAAGATGTCAGTCCAATTGTGCTTTTGTTTTAATCAGAACATTGATCTGAGTCCCTTTTAATAGTGTCTTAGTTTGGGTTTTATTGGTGTGAATAGACACCATGAATAAGAGAAAACATTTAACTGGGGCTGGTTTACAGTTTCAGAGGTATAGTCCATTATCACCATGGCAGGAAGCATGGCAGTGTGCAGGCAGACATGGCGCTGGAGCTGAGAGTTCTACATTTTGATCTGAAGGCAGCAGAAGGAGACTGTGCCACACTGAGTGTAGTTTGAGCCTGGGAGACCTCAGCCTGCCTTCACGGGGACACACTTCCGCTAACAAGACCACACCTCCTAATAGTTACACTTCCTGTGGCCAAGCATTCAAACACTTGAATCTGTGGGGACCATTTCTGTTCAAACTAAAACAAATAATAAACAGTTACTTTATAGATTTTTTAAAAAGAATTATTTATTTATTATTATGTATACAGTGTTTCACCTGCATGTCAGAAGAGGGCATCAGATCTCATTATAGATGGTTGTGAGCCACCATGTGCTTTCTGGGAATTGAACTCAGGATCTTTGGAACAGCAGCCAGTGCTCTTAACCTCTGAGCCGTCTTATAGATTTTAAATATTTGATTTAATCTTCTAGAGGAGGTATTTGGATTTTGCCTCTTATTTAATCCGTAAATACACTCAGGAGGCAGAAGATGAAAGAAGCAGAAGCCTGTAGACATTGTTTTAATTTGTTACATGGGACTGATTTTCCTATTGCTTCTAAATTCAACCTGCACTTTAACTGTACCTGTAAGTTAGAAGTTTCTTAATGTCCTAGCCATGAATTCATTCTGCTAAGGTGAAGAAAATGGATCATGAAAATAGTCCTTGTAGCATTATAGTAGTTAGATGTTTAAATTTTTGAGTGAGATTTTTCTTGTTTTAGTTTACCAGTATTTTGAGAATGCATCATAGTATGAGGGTACCAGACTTCCTCTGTATCACCAGTCTGTACCAACACTTACAACTTGCTGGACCTGGTGACGCAGGCTTTTAATCCCAGCATCCATATCTCTGTATGGGAGATAGAGGCAGGTGATCTCTTTGAGTTTGAGCTAGCCTGGTGTACATGGCAAGATCCAGGTAGCCAAGGCTACATAGTGAGACCCTCATCTCCGAAAAGAAAAGAGAAAAGAAAAGCCAGCTCCAAGTACAGCTTCCCTCTCGGTTCTGTTTGTGTTTCTTCTCTGGGAGACAGCCCTTTCCTAGCTGTGGCTCTGGTCTTCAAGCCAGATGTTTAAGGTCGTCCCTCTGATGGGATCTTGGGGTACTCTGACTTTTGCCTGGGAGTGAGAGCTCAGTCCCAGTTGTGAACAACCTACCTTTGGGTAATTAGTGGCAGTTGGGTTCAAAGGTTTGCATTACTATTTAATCCATGCTCATTTAATTCTGTAGAAGGAATCCTGTTAATCAGTGTTTTAAATCTTAACAATTTTCAGAATGATTGATCCATACCTATATCTATATATCTGTATTTATTATCCATGTATTGCTTCTTTTCTTAGATCTAGAAAAAACGGCACACTTTGGTCTCTTATTATTGCTAAGTTGATCCTTTCAAGAAGTATTTCATCTGATGAAGTAAAACCATATTATAAAAGAAAAGAAAGGTATTTTTAATATGCTTCCACTTTGCAATTTATTATTATAATCGCTTACATTGGCATTGGCTATCTGTGATTAGTGAACAGTGTAGTGAGTCAAGACCACAAGGTTGGGGAAGTGAGGGAATTGAATGAAAGGAGAGCAGAACTAAAGTCTGACTGATGTAAATGGGCTTTGATTGGAGTTATATTTGTTTGTTTGTTTGTTTGTTTTGTTTTGTTTGAGACAGGGTCTCACTAGGCAGCCTTGCTTCACTCAGAACTCATTTTGTAGACCAGGCCGGTCTGCCTCTCTGCTGCTTGAGTGCTGGAATTAACAGATTTTTTTTTTTTTTTTTTAATGAATCATTTTCTAACTTGATGCTTCATGAAATTTTAGACTTTATCAGAAAAAGAACATTTTATAACCCTAATTGCCTCGGGAATCCTTTGGTAGGGAGCTAGAGAGAAGACTCAGTACTTACGAGCACTTGTTGCTCTTGCAGAGAACCTGGGTTCAGTTCCTAGCATCCTAGCACCCACATCGTGGCCAACAACCATCTGTAAACCCAGTTCCAGAGGATCTGACACCCTCTTCTGGTCTCTGAAGGTAGTAGGCATGCAAGTGGTGTACACAGACATTAGGGCAAAACACCAGTACACATTTTTGTTTTTTGTTTGTTTTTTTTTCCCTCCAAGACAAGGTTTCTCTTTGTAGCCTTGGCTGTATTGGACTCTAACTCACAGACATCTGCCTGTCTCTGCCTCCCCGAGTGCTAGGATTAAGGCGTGTGCCACTGTTCTCGTCTTAAATTTCAGTTTTTAAAATCTTATAAAAAATTAAGATGCCAGGTGTGGTGGTGCACACCCTTAATCTCCCAGCACTTGGGAGGCAGAGGCAGGGGCAGGTGGATCTCTGAGTTTAAGGCCAGCCTGGTTTACAAAGTGAGTTCAGGACAGCCAAGGCTACATGGAGAAACCTTGTCTCAACAAAACAAAACAAAACAAAAAATTAAGAAATTTTATTTAGGTAACTTGATTCATTTATAGGAAGTAAGAAAAGAATAAAAATAACAAGGAATAAACTGTGATGATATGTATGCCCTCTGTTACTCATTGGTACCATTCTGTGTAGAAAGTTTACGGTTTTTTGTTTAGTTTTCTTGATTTAGACATTGATCCTAGGACTTCAGGACTTTGTGAATTCTATGCAAACACACCCCACTACTAGGCTGTATGCAGTCCAGCCCACTGGTATAAGAGTAAGAGAAAAAAAAAATCGTCAGACTCTAGGAAAGTTATAAATCTTCAGTTCAAAACTGAGAAATAAGCAGAAAACATAAAAAGCAACAAAAGAAAAAAATAAAAATTTGGAATTAGCAATTGTCAGTCTCGTGGTTTCTTTTCATGTACAAGTATTTGTACATTAGACTTACTTCCTTCTGAGTGGTCTGAATGACAGAATTTTGCAAAAGAGCTATACACACAGAATAACTATAAGTCATATTTTCTCTCTAAACAGTTTCTTCCCTCTAACAGAAGGTAATTTGCATACCATTCAAAGTCTCTGTCCGTTTTTGTCTAAAGAAGAAAAGAAAGAATTTAGTGCTCAATGTATACCTGCTTTTTTGGGCTGGACTAAAGAAGACCTTTGCAGTATTAATGGTTAGTTGCTGGGTAATATTCTATGTTTTAATCATTTCTTAAGATTAAAAAAGGATTTTTTAATATGTAAAAACAAATGCACAAATAGCCAAGTGTACTTGAGTTTATTTGCTTCCACTGTGTAGTTTTGTTACTTGTAAAGTTGGTAATTGTTAAAGTGAGTACCTGAAAGGGTGACCGTTACCTCTTTTGAACAGAAGTGCTCGAGCCTTGAGAGAAAATTTACATCCAGCAGTGCCCTGTAGTCTATTTTCCATCTGTGGGCGGTTTTCATGAAGGGATCTAGGGCCTTCTGCACTCTAGACAAGCACTGTCCCGCTGAGCAGCCATATCCTCTATCTTCACCCATATAGGTTTTAAAGCTATGTCTCATTTCTCCCTAGTCACCAACAATTGAACATTTAAAGGTAGACAGAATAGTTTTTGCAGAATTTGGAAGTCTTTTGAACTCTGCACTGTGTGTGTTCTTGTAGTAAGCATGCCATGCAGTTTCTGTGGTAGAGAAGACAGACAGAAGTCATGTTCCATGCTGTTGTAACTGACTGTAGCAGAGAGCCTATACTGCTACGGAAACAGCAGGAAGGAGGGAGCGTCCACTGCTTCCCAGTGTCAGCGGCAATTTCGCAAGACGAAATACCTCAAATAAGGTGTTGAAGTACATGTTTGAACACGCATACATGCTGGAAAGAGCATTCCTGGCATGCAGTGAGTGTAGATAGTTCCGTTTACCTGACATTTACCTACAGATGCGGGATAACCAGAAGGTGGGTTTTGAAATGGTAGAGTCCGTAGGAGTGACGTTATGAGCTGAGTGGTGTGACCGCACCAATTTTTAAAGGTATTGATTTGGACTCTGCTCAAGAGAGATAATGGCTTTTAAAGTACACTTTGTGCCTTATGGTAGTAGAGTTTAAAATGCTTTTGTGTTTTACTTTACAAGGTTTAAGCATCTTGTAAAAGCTTACTGGAAAGCATATGTGCTTATATAATTTTACATTCTATATATCCTGTTTTCTACCTTACTTAACTTCTCACTTCGTAGCTCTGCCTTTTTGTTTGTTTGCTTGTTTTGCTTTTGAAAGGTAAGTACAAAAGGCCCCTTCCTGCATACAGGTAGAGCAGTCTAGTGTAAAGCCCAGTGCCATGCATTTCCTGCCTGTCTCCTTCTGATTCTCTGCTCTGGATTCTGTGCTGGGCTGGGGCTCATAGACTGAGTAGCTCTTTTGTTGTCTCTTTAGTATAATACCTTTTAGATAGATTTGCTTATTTTTGTTAACTTACTCATAGAGAAAGCCTGTGTGCAGCCCCGGGCTTGTCTGGATGGCAGCATCCTCCTATCTCCGCCTCTGAAGTGCTGGGTGCAGGAGTGTTAGAAGAGTTAGCAACTTGTTCATTACATTTGTAGTTTTCCAAAGGTAACTTTTGTTTTATAGAAGCTGTTTAAAATATATTTTCTTTTCACTCTGATTTTTACTTTAGGAGCTTTTGGACATCTTGCCATTTTCAATTCTTGCCTGCAAACAAGAAGTGTAGATGACAAACAGCTATTGTATGGCATATTAAAAATTATAATAAACTGGAAGAAACAGCATGAAGATATTTTTCTTTTTAGTTGGTAGGTAATACTTTATTTTTCCCCATGTAAAATGTGAACCCAGAGTCTGTATTGTATACTTACAATTTTTTTTGAGTTAAAATTTTTGTAGATATTTAAGGCATTATATATACATCCCTGTTTTAAAATGGAATATTCTTTAATTGTCTTTATCACAGTAATCTATCAGAAGCGAGTCCAGAGGTACTTGGTGTGAACATAGAAATCATGCGATTCCTCTCCTTGTTTCTGAAGTACTGCTCGTACCCTCTAGCAGAGAGTGAGTGGGACTTCATCATGTGCTCCATGTTGGCTTGGTTGGAGGTAAATTAGCCTGATTGTCATTGCCTTCGTTGGGTCTTTGCACACTCCTGTATATCTTAACTCTTTACCCTGCTTTAAATCATGATTTTAATCAGTTCTTTTGTGAGGAAAGCATTTAAAATGCTTTGTAGTTTTTCCTGAACTAGCTATTGCTGGATAGGCCAGAAAAAAGATAGTGATTTCATGAGTCTGGCTGTCAGATCTCCAAATTGCATTTAAAATCTTCCATTAACGTGTTTTGATTTATTTAGTATTTACAACACAGCCTTTTCAGGTTACATTTCATCATGGCAAGGTTTGGGGTTGTTTTGCTTTGTTTTTTTGTTTTTTATCTCTAAAGCATGCTGTGCATATTACTAAAATAATTTATGGAAGGCAAACACATTGAGGAGGAATTAGTGTTCTTTTCATGAACCAAAGCAACTAGAGAAATAGTAACTCGTATAGTCTGTGACAGCAGGTCAGTCAGGGCGGATGTGGTATGAGTCTGATTTGCCTGTTAACCAGCTGTGAGTTAGAATTTTAGCTCCCATCTCATCCTAACATTCTTTGAGATAACTTAATGCTCAACTTGTAAAGTCCAAAGCATGTGTATTTAATGTATTGCACTTGGAAAATGCAAATATTTTGTTCCACACTTTATGAATTTAAAAAGTTCATTTCAGAATAAATTGTTCATTGATAATTGTTAATTTCGGTATTTAATTTTAAAAGCTGTTGATGTAAACATACATGAATTTCTCCTGAACTATGTATTCGGCAACTACCTTCTCCTTTTCCTCCTCTTCCTCTTTCTCCTCCTCCTCTTTCTTTTCTTCCTGTTTCTCTGTTTCAGAATGATGAAGATCTTCTCCGTCCTGTATTCTTTGTGGTATTCTGGTAGCAGCCTGCTTACCTCTTTTATTTCTATTGTTTCCTTAGACAGCCAGTGAGAACCAGGCGTTGTATTCTGTTCCGCTTGTGCAGCTGTTTGCCTGTGTCAGCTTTGACCTGGCCTGTGACCTCAGTGCCTTTTTTGATTCAGTGACTCCAGATACCATTGGCAATCTTCCTGTAAATCTAGTCAGTGAGTGGAAAGAATTTTTTTCTAAAGGCATCCACAGTTTGCTATTACCTCTTTTGGTAACTGCTATAGGTAAGTACAAAGGGGCATAATAATCATTATTGAAAACAACTGTTGAAACATTTTAAATAAGCTTGTTTCTTAGAGGCAGTTGTTATACTGCTGCTTCATGGTAGAGACGGAGTGAAAGATGGCTTGATGTCAGAGACCGTTGCAAGTTATGATACAGCAGTTCAGCAGAGTACATGACTTTTTAAAAAGTGTGTGATAGAGCCCATTACAGCAGTTGAGGGTAACAGAAACACATTTCGTTTCTGGTCAGGACTTTTGTAGTGGTGGTACCTAGTTTTCATAAGTGACTTTTGATTTGATCGGGCCACTTATGCTTCTTTTTTATGAGTTGTGTGTGTTTCTTCACTTTATATCAGGAGAAAACAAAGACCTGTCTGAAACGTCCTTTCAGAATGCAATGCTGAAGCCCATGTGTGAAACGCTGACATACATCTCAAAGGACCAGCTGCTGAGTCACAAGCTCCCTGCGAGATTGGTTGTCAGCCAGAAAACAAACTTGCCAGAGCACCTCCAGACTTTGCTAAACACTCTGATCCCATTGCTTCTCTTCAGAGCCAGACCTGTGCAAATTGCCGCTTATCACATGCTCTACAAGTAAGACGTTTTCGACTGGATGAGTATTTAGTGTCTCAAACATGGTGTGATTTTAGGTTACTTTAGTTTAGTTTTGTTTTAACCCATTGAGCCACCTTTCCAGCCCTTAGTTTGTATTTTTAATCTTTAAAAAAATTAAATGAGAAATGAAAGGAGGACTGGATTATATATCCTAGTTATGAGGAGGACAAGGTTTTGACCTTGTCGTTTTTGTCCCTGTGTAATTCATATTTAATTAATCTTGGCCATATGTAGTTATTTTGGAAGAGAATTATTAAAAGATAGCCTCACCACAAAGTATGTCCTGTTGGCCGTAAGCACAAGTTAACAGTAGACAATTTAGGTATTTAAAAGTAATGTTCTGTTTTTCAGGCTGATGCCTGAGTTACCACAGTACGACCAGGGTAATCTGAAGTCATATGGAGACGAAGAGGAAGAACCAGCCTTGTAAGGTGGAGTGTGTGTGTGCCATGGTGTGTGTGTGTATGTGTGTGTGTGTGTGTGTGTGCGTGCGCCATGGTGTGTGTGTGTGTGTGTGTGTGTGTGTGTGTGTGTGTGTGTATGCGCCATGGTGTGTGTGTGTGTGTGTGTGTGTGTGTGTGTGTGTGTGTGTATGCCATGGTGTGTGTGTGTGAGTGTGTGCCATGGTGTGTGTGTGTGAGTGTGTGCCATGGTGTGTGTGTGTGTGCCATGGTGTGTGTGTGTGTGTGTGTGTGTGTGTGTGTGTGTGTGTGTGTGTGTGTGCGTGTGAATGCTTTCTATCTTGTCTGTGATAGTTTCTTGTTTGCTGCTGCAATTTGCCCTGCCCCTCTACCTGCCATCTTTCTCTGTGAGGGCTGGGATTAAAGAGACATACTAACAGATTCAGCCTTACGTGAACTCTGAGGATCCAAAGTCAGGTCCTTAGACTTGTGCAGTAAGTGTGTCACACATTAAGGTACCTCAGTCCTGTCTCCTTTATAATTCCGTTTTCCAGATTCTTAGCATTTGCATCCTGACTTTAGGAAGTTGAAATGCAGACTCTGACTCCAGAATTTGCACCAATTCTGCATTTATACCCTTTCGAAGTTCCATAGGGCAAATGAAATCCAGAGTTCGTGTTAAAAGTTTTCTTCCTATTTTAAAAATTACTTTATGTGTATGAGTGTTTTTTGAAAGATTTATTATTATTTATACAGTATTCTGCTCCCATGTGTGCCTGCACGCCAGAAGGCACCAGCTCTCATTACAGATGGTTGTGAGACACCATGTTGTTGCTGGGGATTGAACTCAGGACCTTTGGAAGAACAGACAGTGCTCTTAACCGCTGAGTCATCTCTCCAGCCCTGTGTACGGGTGTTTTGTCTGTATGTATGTCAGTGCACTACATGTGTGCCTGGTGTCCATGGAGGTCAGAAGAGTACCTCACAGCCCTTAGCATGGAGTTAGAGGTGATTGTGAGGTGCCACGTGGGTGCTGGGTATCAAACCTCAGCTCTCTTAACTGCTGAGCCGTGTCCCCCTACCCTGTATTTTCTCTCTTCATTGTTTTTGAATCATAGTTCAGCGTGCTGCTTGCTGTTCATTCAAACTCTCTTTGGCCATGTGGTAGCTGTATAGATAGCGAAGCACTTCAGGTATCTATAGAGCCCCATTTTGCACACCATATAGGTGTGGAGGGCAAGTACAGTATATAAGCACATGGTTTTTGTTAAGGAGCTTATAATGTAATGGGCATGGCTGCTTTGTAGTAGAATGTACGTGTGACAGCTGCTAAGAAAAAGGATAACATATTAACCTTGCAGTAGGACACAGAGAAACACTGGGCAAAGACATGGAGCTATGACTGTTGAAGACATACATGGGAAATGTTGAATGTTTGTCACTGAGTATTTTATCCAGTTATTCAGCAAACTATGAGAGAAAGAATTTCTGTCACCTAACCTTGCCATATCATGCAGAGTGCTTGAGATCATAGCAAACCCACAAGTAACTCTATTCAGTGCGAGTCAGAATGAATTACTGTGTACAAATCAGGGGACGCTATAGTGGAAGGGGAAGCTAGAACAGTGGTTAAGGGGCAGGGTAAGAGATGGCTTTAAACATGGTGTTGGCCTAGGAACCCTCAGACCTACAGAAGAACTGGGCATGACTGATGTGCCCGGTATCCAGGTTTGGGAGCAGGACAGTTAGAGCCTGGCAAGTTCCCAGAGTAACCTAAACAGTGAATGAGTGTTGGGCTCAGTGAGAAGACCTGGTCTGAAGGGAATACATTGGAGAGTGGAAAAGGAAGAAACCCAGTGTCCTCTTCTGGCCTGTGCATGTGCATCTGGGCAAACACATACATGCACATACCACATATAGCCTGTGAAGATGGAATCATCAAGGATGTAGGACATTATGCGCTAGGACGTAGTATGCCACCAGCTGATTCTGACATGATGTAAAGCATAAATTCAGAAAGAAACAAGCTGAGGCAGAACCGTTCCAGAAGTTGCATGACAGTATTGAATGGCAGCATGGAAAGCAACTTCAGATGATGTTTGTAAGATAGTAGTCACAATTGTCAAAGGCCAGGAAGGCTTAGTCCATGAGATGGTGGAAGCTTGGAGAAAGCCTTATAAGCTAGCAGCAGGAAGCCAGCAGGGGAAAATAGCACCGGACTCAAAGGAAAGAACCAGGGTAGAGTGATGAGGAGAAGAGCTTGAAAGGCCAGCAAGGATCTCACCTTTAAGACTCCTAAGTTCACATGCAAACGGTCCTGAGGGAAATGATCCAGTAAAGAAAGTTAGCTACATGGTGAGTCACTGGAGCATCAAGCTTCTCAGCAGAGATGCTCTGATGAAAGTTTATCCTTTGGATAAATTGTGATCATCTTTTTGACGTGTTTTAACTGCAAAGGAAGTGGACAGTAGGAACTGGAAGTGGAAAGTAAGGCAAGGCTCTGTGTCTTCTCCCCTTTCTTGGTACAGAGCTATAAAGGGCTCAGTAAGACATGGAAGCCTTACACTTACCTGACTTGCTTTTACATAAGTCATGTGTTCTCTGGCTGTGGGACTTGTTTTCTTAATTATGAAACAGAAAGTTGGGATAGGTATTTTCTAAGGCTGTGTTTGGGTGTTGACATTTGTGTCTATTTTTATAGCATGGCAACATTTTTTTTTTTTTTAATAGGGGAAGACTTTCTTTTTTTGGGAAGACGTTCTTGTTTTACTGCTTGAACTTTGTAAATACCTTGAATTTGTTGAGAGACAAGTGAATGGTCCTGTGTTGTTCCTCAGGTCCCCACCGGCAGCACTGATGTCTCTCCTCAGCACTCAGGAAGACCTGCTGGAGAATGTCTTGGGCTGTGTTCCTGTGGGGCAGATAGTTACCGTTAAGCCCCTGAGTGAGGATTTCTGCTGTGTTCTGGGATACCTCCTTACTTGGAAGTTAATACTTACTTTCTTCAAAGCTGCTTCATCCCAGGTAAATAAGTTCAAGGGCTTTTCTGGGATGGTGGTGAGGGTGCTGTGTGTGACAACTTTGGACTGTTCTGTCACATATGTTCTCCAAGCTCCTTCTTTCCTATCTTTTGGCTCCGAATGGGGATGCCCTACATTTTGGTCTAAACATGTCCAGCCAGGTTCATATACCTGATGCCGAGATTATTTACTCTTCTGAATGCACGCGTCTTTCCCCCAGGATGAATCTTGGAAATGGGTCTGAGACATTTTTCCCCCTTACAGAATGTAATCAACTAATTTCTGTATTTTAGGGAAAGATGTTATGATTTGACTTTGGCTCTAGCAGTGATTTTAGAGAGTTGAAATCAGGGGTTGCTCTTTTGGAAGTCGCCATCTTACTACAAAGATTCAGTTGCTGTGCCACTGAGAACCAGTGTTGTGAGGAAGGTCTTTGAAAGACTACCCACTGTCATGACTATATTTCCTCCTCATCAAAACTTCGATTCAGTGAAAATAGCTTAATAATCTCCAGTTACCACAGTGGCCACTAGATGTCTCTGTTATTTCACATTTCAGAAGAAAGTGCTCAGTCTCCCCCACCCAGCCTGTTTTGGATGGCCAACTGTTCCTGGGCATGTGGCCTGCCTCAGAGTGTAGTGGACACACACAGTGACTCTTTCACTGCAGAAAACTGATTTTCACTTTCCCAGGGGGTCCCAATCACAAGTAGCTTCGTGTGTCCACTCCCTTTCTTTGAGCTGAGATTTTGTCTGGTTTGAACTGTGCAGGTTGTGTGTGTGCTGTCATAGTGTCTATAAGTTCATATGTGCATCAGTCCTGTGTGTCTGGGTGACACTGCTTCCTTTGAGTCATCCATCACCTTTGACTGTTCAAATCTTTCTGCTACCTCTTGCACATAACATGCCAGAGCCTTGAGTGAAGGTGTCTGATAAAGCTGAGTATACCAAAGTCTCTCACTCTCTGCAGCTTGGCCAGTTTTAGATCTCTGTGTTAATTACCATCTACTACGAGGGAGAAGGGTTTCTGCTGGGAGCTACGTGGTACACTAATCTATTGGTGTAGCATGATGCCATTAGGAGTCTTTTTATTGCTGTGTTCCTTTAGCAGAATAGAAGTGGGTTTTCCCCCTGGGGCTGCCCATGACCTATCCAGTTTGGTTGCTTTGGCAGTGTTAGTTATAGACAAAGTCACCTTCCAGTACCATGAACACTACTCAGTAGGAGTGAAGTGTTTGGTTGGCCAATAGCACTGTCCCTCCATGTTTGATGACATAAGTTATATCTTCAACAATAGGGCCTTATCCTCAGGTTGCAGTGTTTGGGGGAAGGTCTATGGGGCCCCTTTAGCCAATGACTCAAGAAAGTGTAACCCATTCCTGGCACTGGAGGTTTAACTTGGTGGCATACGATGTCCAGTTGGGCATTGTCTTATTTATATGGTGCCTACTTCATTTAGATCCCTACCATACATGTGTGTGCCGTAGGAATCTTTTGCAGTAGCAGGTTTCCTTATGGCTCTTCCACAGGCCTCTCCTTTAGTGTTAGTTTTTCTCTCCATATTTATTCCTTTACGCTTTTTCCCTGTCTTCTTCCCTCATATTCTGGTCTTGCCTTTATCTCTCCCCATAGCAATATTTTCTATTCTCCCTACCTTAGGAGGCCCTCTCCTCCATCCTGGTCCCTTATTAGCTGCCTAACTTCTGTGGTTACTTGTATCGAAAGAAAAATATCTAAATCCACGCATGCAGTGTTTGTTTTTCTTGGGTCGGCGTTACCTCACTCAGGATTTTTCTAGCTCTATCCGTTTACCTGCAAACTTCAGATTTTTACTTTTCTTAACAGCAAAACTATTCCATTGTATAAATGTACCCACATTTTCTTTATGTATTTATCAGTTGATAGACATCTAGGCTATTTCTAATTTCTGGTTATTATGAATAGAGCAGGAATGAACATGGATGAGCAAGTATTTCTGTAGTAAGATATGAGTATATGCCAAACAGTGGGGTAGCTGAATACTGTGGTAGATCAGTTTTCACCTTCTTGAGAAACCTTCTTACTGATTTTCTTTTGTAATGGCTTTACAAGTTTGCACTCCCACCAGCAATGGATTAGGGTTCCCTTTTCCCTGCATCCTTATCAGAATCTGTGGCCATTTGTTTTATTGATCTTTGCCATTATAACTGTGGGTAAGAGGAAATCTTAAAGTAGTTTTAATTTGCGTTTCCCTGATCGCTGAGGATGTTGAACATTTCTTTTAAATGCTTCTTAGTCATTTGTATTTCATTTTTTGAGAAATCCCTGTTTAGTTTCATATCCCATTTTTCATTTGGGTTATTGTTTCTTGATGTCCAGTTTAAGTTGTTTGTATATTCTAGATACTAACCTATCAAATGGTAATTGGTAAGTTTTTTTCCCCCATTCTGTAGGCTGCCACTTTGACTGATGGTGACATTTGCTGTACAGAAGCCTTTTAGCCTCATGAGGTCCCACTTATGAGTTGTTGATCTTAGTGCCTGTGCAATTAGTGTACTGCTCAGAACATCTTTTCCTATGCCAAGGAGTTCCAGACCGTTTCCTACTTTCTCTTTTATCAAATTAAGTGTATCTGGTCTTCTGTTGAGGTCCTTGATCCACTTGGAGTTGAGGGTTTTTTGCAGCATAATAGATGCAGATCAGTTGTCATTCTACATGTAAATATCAGGTCTGACCAAGACTATTTGTTGGAAATGCTGTCTTTTTTCCAGTATATACTTTTGGCTGCTTTGTTAAAACTCAGGTGTTTATAGGAATGTGGAGTTATTTCTGGGTCTTTGGTTCCTTTCAATTGGTAGACATACCTATTTTTAGGCCAACACCATGCTGTTCTTATTACTGTAGCTCTGCAGTACAACATGAAATCTGGGATGGTGGTACTTCCAGGACTTCCTTTATTACGCAGGATGGCTTCAGCTATCCTAAGTTGTTTGTTTGTTTGTTTTTGCATATGAAGTTGATTATTTTTTCAATTTCTGTGAATTGTGTTGGGATTTTGATGGGGATTATGTTAAATCTGTAGATTGCTTTAGGTAGGATGACCATTTTCACAGTATTAATCCTCCTGATACACAGACTTCTATGTAATGTTTTAAAGATGCTTATTTCATTTTTAAGTATGTATGTGTCTGTATGTTTGTGTCTGGGCATGAGCCAGAAGAGGATATATGATGTCAGATCCTTTGTAACTGGAGTTACAGGTGGTTGTGAGCTGCTCAGTAGAGCTCCTAGGAATCAAATCTAGTCATCTGCAAGAGCAGCAAGTGGTCCTACCTGATAAGCCATCTCTCCAGGCCTCCCTCCAGCTTTTTAAAAATATGTCTCACTGTGCAGGGCAGACTGACTTGGACCTTCATCTAGCTTCAGGCTGGTCTTCAGCTTGTGGCAGTGTTTCTGCCTTCCCTCTTCAAATGCTGGCTCACAGACATGGGCATGCCATGTACAGCAAGAAACACAAAACCATACCCACAGAGATGTAGTTACTATCATTTTAATTTTTAAAGGATTTACTTAATTTTAATTATGCATATATGTGGTGGTAGTGGTGAGTGCCCATGAAGTGAGAGCCTGAACTGCCTGACGTGGGTGCTGGGAACTGAGCTGAGGTCCTTTGAAGGAGCAGTACATAGTCCTAACCACTGAGCCGTTCTCTAGCTCTGTTCATGTTTTGAGACAGTTCCGTGTAGCCAAGGCTGGCCTCAGATTCTCTGGGTAGCCTGAGATGTCCTTGAAATTCTGATCCATGTGCCTCTAGCTCTCAAGAGCTGGGATTATAGGTATATGCCAGCACACTGGTTTTATGCAGTGCTGGATTGAACCATGGAGCCCACATGAAGAGAATGAGCTTAGTTAGGTGGTGTGTGTGTGTGACAAGCATCCTTATTCAATGAGCCATCTTGCTGGCCTCTATATTTACTTGTATTTATTTATTATTTGGAAATATGTTGTAGATATCAGGATGCCTTATAAAAGCAGTTAACCATCTGTATTTGTAGTGTGTTTTGCAATTTGGGTTTCTTTGATTGCTTTCTCCTGATTAGTTTTCAGCAGAGATACTTGCCACAGGTCACGTGGCTTGCTTTCTTAGGAGGCCTGCACTGGTGTGGTAGTGGTATAAAACTTGGCTACTTAATAAAGATTCTGTGTCTAGATTTCTTCATTGCAAAGATGTTTTATCAGCTCCAGATCTTACAGCTTATGGTGTGAGGTGTGTGGTACAAAGAAAGGATTCAGAGACCAAAGCAGTAAAGCAGTAAAGCTGTGAGAATGCAGGCTTAGTTACCGAGAGACAAGCAGGCATGAAGCATGAGCAGCACACAGAGCATGGGTGCTCCTAGGCTGCTGGGCTGTCTTAAGTCTAAGAGGAACTGAAATCTGTATCTCTATATAGGAGTTCCTGATTGGTGGTTAAGCAGTTGTAAAAACATTCTGTGCTACTCATTTGTGTGTTCTGTTCTAAAAGAACGTGGTAATACTTGATATAGAATGAAGTTACACTTGAAAATGCATTTAGTTTTACTCAGGAATTTGCAAGATTAAGACTATGGTGTGGAAGGAATGTGTGGGAGTGTGGGAGTGAGTCATTTATGGGGAATGGCAACTAGATTCTTGGTTCAAATAGATCCTGCAAACCAATGTGGCTGTGTTGATGGGGAGTTGATTTGAGAAAAATAGTAGAAGTATATATCTAATAACGAGGAGGGACACTACTAATTTATGAGGAAGGGTGCAGTGCCATGTCATGTAGCGCATTTGGAAAATAAAGATTGATAGGAGTGTTCCTGTAACGAAGCTGTGACTCTTTCTGTCTCTTTGTCGGTGTCGGAGATGAGCCTACTATCTCAGTACTTGTTAATGCTCTGCCACTGAACTACATCCTAGCCTCTTCTGTATAATTCCAAGTGTTGAAATACATTTTTTCGTATTGTTGTATATAATCTGTTATAGTTTGATTTGCTCTTTTGCCTTGGTTTAGTTGAGTTAACTAATAATATATTCTTTGCTTTCTACCAGCTTCGTGCTCTGTATTCAATGTACCTTCGGAAAACAAAGAGTCTGAATAAATTACTCTATCATCTGTTCAGACTTATGCCAGAAAACCCTACTTATGGAGAGACACCTATTGAGGTGTCAAATAAGGACCCCAAAACATTCTTCACTGAGGAGCTTCAGCTGAGTATTAGAGGTCAGTGGGTTACATGTGTGCATCCTTCTTAGCGACTGCTCAGACCAAGTACTAAACAGCCTAGGGGCACGGAGGGCAAGCCTAGATGGAAGTCTCAGCTAAGAGAGTGCCGACATGCAAGATTTTCCAAATTTATCTAATAGGACAAATGCTGGATCTCAGGGGTAAGGATTTCATTAGTTTTTGAAGCTTTGTATTCCTTATTTTATTTTATTTTATTTTAGAGACAGTGTGTCACTTTCTGGCCCTTGCTGGCCTGGAACTCTATGTCCAATATGGCCTCAAGCTCATAAAAGATCTGTCTGCCTCTTTAGGGATTAAAGGCATGTCCCACCACACCCAACTATCTGTATTTAGTTGATGAAACAAAAATAATAAGTTCTTCATTGAGAACTCACATTTTAGTTTAGGAGATAGAAATGCAGAACACCATATAAACTGTGTCCATGAGGAAGAGCTACTAAAAAACCTGTGACCCAAGGATGCTGTGCATGGCGTGAAGACTGGGATGTTTTGTTTTGTTTTTCAGCTTTTTAAGGTTTATTTTCTTTCCTGTGTATGGGTGTTTTGCATGCATGTATCTACACCCTGTTCCTGCCCAGAGGGGACAGAAGAGGGTGTGTGTTCCCTAGAACTAGAATTACAGAAGTTGTGAGCTGCTGTGTGGGGCTGGGAATCTGGTTCCTTTGCAGAAGCAGTAAGTGTTGTTGACCAATGAGCCAGGACTTCCAGGGCTTCGATACAGCAACTCAGTGAGCTTTGGGGACAGTAAAGGAGACACCTCACTTTTATAATTAAAAAACTAAAAAGGACACATATTTCTCTTTTAAAAATTACGTGTCCCATTTCATTTGTGATCTTTTGTATGAAACATAGGATATTATTTCTAAGCTGCCTTAGTGGGATTTTTACTGCTACGTCTTGTCATTGCTGTGGTTCAGTTTGAGTGTGTGGGAGAATGCTAACACTCTTTGAGTTGGCGTCTTTCTTTGTTTTCTGAGCTACCACACTATTGCTGAGTAATGATGGGGGAATATACTTTCTAAAGAATATACTGTTAGTCTGCTATTCCAGGTGAGAAGTACACATCACTAACTTGGAATTTGTTTTTTCCTCAGAAACAGCAACTCTTCCGTACCATATTCCACACTTGGCATGTTCAGTCTATCATATGACTTTAAAAGACTTGCCTGCCATGGTTAGGCTGTGGTGGAATAGCAGTGAGAAGCGTGTTTTCAATATTGTAGACAGATTTACAAGCAAGTATGTCAGCAATGTTCTTTCTTTTCAAGAAATATCTTCTGTACAAACAAGTACACAGCTATTCAATGGCATGACGGTTAGTATTATTGTCTTGACTTTCTAGAAGTAAAAATACCAGTTATATCTTTGATTGCTTATGTCATCACAAATTGTAACCTTTGATTTGGAGTTTATAGAAAACTATCTACCTTATTTTCTGATTCCTCTGTAGTAGAAAGACATGGTAGGCATCCAGCTGACACATAGGACTTTGAGTGTCCTTTGCCTGTTCAACAATGCTTTACTGTATTAAAACCTAGCTATAGTTAGGTACTTTTTCTGTACAAAGTATATCTTGTAGGATAATCTAAAGTCATAAAGTCACTCTAAAGTATGCTAATGTCTTTTATTTTTTGAGACAGTCTCACTTGTAGCCTTGGTTCACCAGAGACTCACCATGTAGACAAGTGTAGGCCATCCACTTGCCTCTGCTTTCAGAGTGCTAGGGTTAAAGGCGCGTGCTATCGTACTCTGCCACATGTCAGGCTCTTACACCTATTTTTTAGAGACCTGGTACCCAATAAATTATCTTCCTATGTAGTCTTCAGCTGTTAGTTGCTCAATCAAAGTGTTTTCATTTTTCAACAATAATAGGGTGTTACTTGGTAAAGAGAAAACACTGTTCTTGTATTGTAGGTTAAGGCACGAGCTGCTACTCGGGAAGTGATGGCTACTTACACCATTGAAGATATAGTCATTGAACTGATAATTCAGCTGCCTCCCAATTATCCCTTGGGTTCAATAACAGTGGAAAGTGGGAGAAGAATTGGGGTGGCTGTGCAGCAGTGGCGCAACTGGATGCTGCAGTTAAGCACTTACCTCACCCACCAGGTATGCTTTTGCTTATACATTTGTCTTTCAGACAAGAGGGAGGATCTATTTGAAAGAGCAGCTGAGCACAAAGTACAATCTCTCTGCTACATGTAGAAAGTAAAAATTCTTGGATAAACACAAATGCATTCCTAAATGACCTGAAGCTGCCATTTTTGCTTTAATTTTCAAAGCTCAGTAATTACTTTTCTGTTGTTTGGCAAAGATGGGCTTCATTCCATTCATAATGCAGGAGATGTAGAACAACATGTGGTGGTAAACTGAGGGACCCTCTTAAGAGTGTTGATGAGTGCTTTTTCAGTTGCCTTTATTCTTGCATTTCAACTTTCCTTTGGTCTTTAAATTAATTATAAATCTCTGGTTTTGTTTCTGGATTGTAAAATAAAAATTATTATTATTATTATTTTTAATATTTATTTATTTTTATGCATATGAGGGCATCAGATCACATCTTAGGTAGTTGTGAGCCACCATGTGGTTGCTGGGAATTGAACTCAGTGCTCTTAACCTCTGAGCCATCTCTCCAGCCCAATAAAAATTATTTTAAAGCAAAATTTCATTATTGTGAATCAGTTGAGGTCAGATGGTGTCATCACTATCAGTTAAAAATTAGGAAAGCTGTAAGAGCATAACACTTAAAATATTGGTTCAGAAGGCTTTAAAGTTTTTTTTTCCTATGTCTTTAAAGAATATCTTTTATTTCTCCCATTTTTCTACATATATACACTGTATCTTGAGCATACTTGCTCTCAACTTCCCTCCCTAAGTTGCTCCCAACTCGTCTTCCTCTCTTTCATGTCACAGTAGTCTCCCTCCCCACTGAGTCATTGCCAATGCTGCTGTACTGTTGGCATCTTGTTGGCTTGACCTCGTGCAGGTTATCATAGCTGCAGTGAATTGATAGGTATAGAAGCCATGCCATGTCCAGAAGACAGCACTCTTCCATATTGTCTGCTGCTTACATTCTCTCTGCTCCCTCCAAGATGTTCCCTAAGCTTTGGGTGCTTGATTCAGATGCCTCATTTAGGGTTTATCAGTCAAATGTCATGTATTCTTTGAGCATTTGACCAGGATGAGTCTACTGTGGCCCACTTGAGAAAGAACATCACTTCTCTATGGATTTGAAACATAAATGTTTAAAAGGACGTAAAAACCATACTTGTCATTTAGCAAAATAAAATAGGACATGGGCTTTTGACCAGTTCACAGTACTGGGCTTGAATTCCCTCTTATGAAGCAGATCACAGACCCAATGGGAAAGCTCTTGTTACCCTCAAAACAGTCTTGTTACCATTGCACCAGTGGGCACATAGCCTGCCTGGGAAGTCAGTACTATAGTAGAGTCCAGCGCTGGGTAAGACAATGTCCTTTCTCCCCCAGCATCCTACATAGCACCTTTTGGCACTATGAAAGCAGGGAGGAAGTGTTCAGGCCAGTTCTAGCTTGATTTCTCTATGTTCCGCAACCAAAGTGCATTGTGTCATATTATGTAGTGTTGGTAGGAAGCCAGGGATAATAGTTGTAGCCTTTGTTGTTTGGTGGCCTCTGAGAACTTGTTAACTAACCATTCATATATAGGTAGCATTATGTTAAAAGTTTTTAAACCCCCAACCTCCTTTTTAAAAGAGGATACAAAGTTTGGGTGGGATTAGTTAGGTGGAAGGTAGATTTGAATGGCGATCAGGGAGGAGTTGGTAGATAATGATCAAAATATATTATGTGAAATTCTAAGATTAATAAAAAGCCTAAATAAATAAATTTAAATTAGCTTACCAGGTGTGGGCTTCTGTAAGAATTTCTCGTACTCTTTAGCTTTGGTTAACCCACTCCCAAACTCCCCCTTCTCTTCTCTGCTCCTGCCTGAATCTTAAACCTTTAGCTCCCAGCATTTCTTGTAAAAACTGTCTTTAATGAGAAAAATTGTATTTCTTCCTAAAAATTCAGAGACAATTTACAATAACATTTAGGGAAGTTAGGAGATAATATAATCAGCCAAATTCAGGTTTGAATTTTGTGGGATTGAATAACAGTACCATCCGGAGGCCTTCAGTGTGTGGTGATTTTCTTCCTCTTTACTACAGAATGGAAGTATTATGGAAGGCTTAGCACTATGGAAGAATAATGTAGATAAACGATTTGAAGGTGTTGAAGATTGCATGATTTGCTTCTCAGTTATTCATGGTTTCAACTATTCTCTTCCCAAAAAAGCCTGTAGAACATGCAAGAAAAAGTTCCACTCAGCTTGCTTGGTAAGGCAAAAAGAAATTTCTCAGGAGGTAAACTTTAAACCCCTACCCAGATCTAGCCAATGGTCAGAATATTCTCCACAGTTGAGTGGAGAGTGTGATACGACTTTCTCACATACTCTGGTGCCTCACATTTGACCATGTCCCCTGGAGGGGGAGACCTGGTGGCACTCAGAGGAAGGACAGCAAGTAGCCAAGAAGAGACTTGATACCCTATGAGAATATATAGGGGGACGTAATCCCCCTCAGGAACAGTCATAGGGGAGGGGAATAATGGGAAAATAGGGGGGGGGGGAGGAATGGGAGGATACAAGGGATGGGATAAACATTGAGATGTAACAAGAATAAATTAATAAAAAAAAAAAAAAAAAAAAAAAAAAAAAAAAAAAGAAATTTCTTACATGTTTTGTGCTCTGTATATATGTGTGATATTTATTTGAAAGACGGTGTGTAGGGACTGGTAAGAGGGCTCAGCCAGTAAGGAAAGAAACTTGCTGCCTAAGACTGGCAACCATGTAGAGGTAGAAGGAGAGAACCAACCTACAAGGGTTACTCTCCAATCTCACATCCTTGCCATTGCACCTTCCTGTCATGCAAACACACACTTTCAGAAAAGAGTATGTGGTTATAGGAGACATCAAGTGAATTTTCAAAACCTGTAAAAGATGATTAGTGATTTACTGAGATTGTGCATCACAGCACTTTAAGGAATGGATGCTCTCATAGCGCTCTTAGCACTCAGTGAATTGCCGGTCCAGGATGGGAGGCTACAAGACTTGACGTGGGCCACCTAGCATTAGAGCTCTCTGTAGGATGTTAAGTTCATTTCTTCATGTATCCTCCTTCTACCTTAGTTTTATGCATGAGCCTAAGTATACAGAACAAAGGGACCAGTGTAGGCTCTAGAAAAAACATTTAGTTGTGCAAATTTTGGAGATGGGAGGCATAATCCCTAGTCTTTCCTCTTTTTCATTTTGTCCTTAGAAATTACCTTTGATGTATATATGTGAAATGAAAGCTTTAAAATTTATTTTAATGTTACAACCTTTTCTTTTTCAGTATAAGTGGTTTACATCTAGCAACAAATCAACTTGTCCACTCTGTCGTGAGACCTTTTTCTGAGGTGTTTTTATTGGAAGTTATCCCTGCAGTAGGTCAAGCCAGAGGCAATGGACTTGGTCCCACCGTGAAGGACTGATGTGAGGAAGCCAGTGCGCATGACAGAAGTGCCATCTCTGTTAATGTGACCCTCAGATCAGGCTCACCTCTCCCTAGGTTTGCTTTGTGAATCTTTGGAAGCTTTTTCTTTTACAAGAGAACATTACATATTTGAGAGAAAATATTTATATTAATGGCTTAATCTCTTTGTATATTTAAAAATAAATATATCTCTTCTCAAAAATACCCTAAATTAAAGAACTGAAATTTGTGAAAGTATAAACCATATTATAACTTATAGAATTGAGAGCTGATTTACATCTATAGGTAAAACTAAGATTTGTTAGTGATGACAAACAATAATTAAAAATTACTGATTTTCATAGGTTGTTTTAATGATAAAGTGACCCTGAGCTTTTTATAGCCGCATCCAGAGCTGTTTGAGTTGTGCTCTGAAATATCACATAGAAGAGTGAACTGAGCTCTAAGAAGTTCTGTCGAGAATTATGAAATTCATACACTATAGCCATGACACTAATCTTGCTTGTGAAAGAACTATTTCCGTATATTAATGAGATTTGAATTGTAAATTTGTTAGATGACTTCATTACTCAGTTTAGTGAGTCTTCAAATGGTGGGAATTTGAAGCAGTTTTTGATTATTTTGTTTCTGAAGTAAAATGGTAACTGTCTATCAAGAAAGGACTGAGTATTACTAAAGCATAATGGCATGTTGAAAAACCAACATGTAAAAATGTTGTAGGAGACTTTAAAATAGCAAAGTTTGCTGTCTACTAGCCATAGTTCCACCACATCAGGGATTGGGTGAGCTGACTTACAGCTATCAGAAATGAAGGATTTAGTAGTAAGTAAAATTAAGTCTTTTGTTTTGTTTTGTTTTGAGACAGGAATTTACTCTAACTCTGGGCTGGCATGGAACTCACCCTGTAGAACAGACTAGCCTGAACTTCAGTGATCTGCCTGCCCCTGCCTCCCAAATGCTGGGATTTTAAAGTGTACCAACCAAGCCTGGTGAAATTAAGTCTTCATGGACTGAAGAACGGAAATAAGTGAAGAGTGGCCTTGGCCTTGGCCATTGCCTTTAAAAACTGTATCCAAAGTAGAAAGTGTGGAAGTTTGGATCTTAGACTAATTTACCACAGTCTTCCATTTCATATCTAGTAGTTAGGATACCTAAAAGGTCAGTTTATCATCTGTGTTGCAAATGTTTAATTAGAAGGTACAACTCAAGCCAAATAAAATTACTGCTTACCATCAACTGGTCAAAATGACTGTTATTGAAATAGTATGAAATTGGTCAGGATTACAGTTGAGAGTGAAAACTGGGTGTAGGTTACAGATGCAGCATTGGTTTGTCTCCTGATTTTTTTCCTGTGTAGTATTTATTATCTTACAGTCTTGAGGTTCCAAGACGGAGTAAAGCGTAGAAAGCAAAACTCTACTACCTCTTCGTATCCCCATACAACACTCTCTTACCTTCCTATGTCTGCCTCTGACACAGTAATCACAAGGGTTATGTGATGCCCTGTGAAAATTACTCTTCCTTTAAAAATGGCTTTACAATAAAATTTTGTTTATAATCTTCCCAGTATTGGTTCTTCTTCACTTCTGACCCAAAGCCCGAGTAGAGAAGAAGTCAGAGCAGCAGAGCTTTGACTTCTTACAGTGCGCAGGTGACAGTAGCTAGCTAGCTCAGGGTTAGGACTGGGGCTACTTTCTGTGAGACTTGTGTGGATAGTTTTCACTTCACCACTGTTGAAATGCTTAAAAAAAAAAGTTGACAGAAGCAAGACTGAAACTCAGATACCATGTTTATGTTTTGTTTATTTAGCTTTGACAACACTCATGAACAGATACCAGCCATGAAAATTTTAGCATAAAAACATCTTAAAATTGTCTAAAAATGAAAGCCCCACTACAAACTAAATAGCAATTTTAAATTCTTATTTCTTATAATTTCATATATGTATATGCATTTCTGTGGCTTAGATAATACTAATACTTGATACATTTTATGGTATGGATAATAATTACTTTATTATTATACCACTAAACTATAAAACATTTCAAATATACAGAAGTATATGTCCCTTGTACTCCTCCCATACTATTTTGCCATAGTTGCTTCTGATTTTTAAAGAAATAAAAAATGTTATCTTTTGTATTCTCTGTCCCATTCTCCTTCCTTCTCCAGAGCCAGTTTACTGTCCTGAAGTGTGTGCATCTCCTTCCTTCTGAACGGTTTATACTTAATGCTATGTTTGTATCCATAAATAATGTGTAGCAAGTTTTTTGCTTTAAAAAAATTCAAGGTGCTATCCTACTCGTGTCATCTTTTGCAACTTGCTTCTTTACTTATTACTTAGCATCACACCTACCAGTCCTAATTGTCATTTTGAACACATACATTTGGATGTCTCAGCTTGTCTCCAATATACACCAGAACCCCAAAGTAGGCTCTCCTGCCAGTGAAGAAATGGACTTAGCAGCAAGAGCAAGCAGGCAAAGAGCAAAAGTGTCCTCCTTCCATGTCCTTTATAAAGGCACTTGGCAGAAGGTGTGGCCCACATAGAGGTGGACCGTCCCATCTCAGAAGGTGCAGATTAAAGATGGGTTTCAGCTGGGTGTGGTGGTGCACACCTGTAATCCCTGCACTCAGGGAGGCAGAGGCAGGCGGATCTACAAAGTCAGTCCAGGATGGCCAAGGCTACACAGAGAAACCCTGTTTGGAAAAACAAAACAAAGATGGGTCTTTTCTACTTCAAATGATTTAGTTAGGGAAAATCCCTTACACATGTACCCATGCATTAGTTAAAAGTTTTGTTCCTCCCAGCTCTTCTGCCCTCATCAAATTTTACCTTACAGATCTTATAACCCAGCTGTTGTTTATTTTCTGCTCTAAATTAGATGTAAAAGAAATGTGTTCTCTGTGATGGAATTCTTTAGTGTCTGTATATAGAACTGTCTTTCCATTTTGTAAGTCTTAAAGGGTGTTCATCTGTCTCTGATAGGTTTGATTTATTTATTGTGAACTTTAATAATGAGGACTCTGCCGGGCGTGGTAGTGCACGCTTTTACTTCCAGTACTTGGGAGGCAGAGGCAGGTGGATCTCTGAGTTTGAGGCCAACCTGGTCTACAAAGTGAGTCCAGGACAGCCAAGGCTACACAGAGAAACTCTGTCTTAAAAAACCAAAACCAAACAAGCAAGCAACCAACCAACCAAAAAAACAACAAAAAAGAATGAGGGCTCCATTGAGTAACACCAAGGCATCTTGTAATTTGTGTCTTTGGTCCTCAGATTCAGTAGGGTTCTGGAGGGTAAGAAACAGCTTAGTTTCACTGAGTTAGCATAGCGGTAATGAGCTCAACTATGGCATCTTCATGGGTGTCACTACACTTTGTTTCATTTCATCCGCGTTCTCAACGTGAACGGGAAGACATGGATCCTGCGTCTCTCTACAGCAGTCTGGTAAACCTAATGTGTACCAAGAGAAGGCATAATAAGGAAAGACTCAGGCTTCCTGAGAGTTCCTGTCCTCTAACACAATATACAGTTAGTATGTGTACTGCTCCCACCCCCACAGGGATTTGGGACAAAGACAAACTGATGGAGACAGTACCAGTGTTCATATTAACTGCTATGCTGGTGTCCGCTGCTCATGTGCTGGAGCCTGGTTTTGCTGGCCAGCAGGGAAGCTGTACCTGACTAGTGCAGGATTGCAGGCAAGGTAAAGTTTGTAGTCCTGTATGTTTCTTGACAGTTCAGTGTGGTGCAGTTTCCCCTTTGCAGCTTCCATTGGTGCTGCCTGCTAAAGCCACCCATGTCTCATTTAATTGTCCACTCCCCAAATGTGGCACATTGGCAGCATTTCCATAGGACCCAGAGGCAAGACTATAGGTTCCTGAATATCTGAGAGGTCTCACCTAAAACCAGCTTCTTCCGTACTCTTGCTCAGGCTGCAGAAGCTGCTCTGGCACTCTGGCCGTGTAGTCCAGCAAATCCAGTGGTCTTTGATGTTGTGGCGGACAGGGATCCCATACAGGGCCAGTGGTGGCCCTTGGGCAAGGCCCTTTGGGTTCTGGAGCAAGACCCTGTTAATATCACAACTGCTCTTGCTTTGAGTGACAGCTCTTGGCCTGATACTGTACCTTGGCAGATCTGAATACAGAATATCGATCACTAAGTTATTCTGACCCTGATTACCCTATCATGAACTTAGGATTATTATCAATTTTATTATTTGATATTTTCATATGGGCACACAGTATATCTTGATCATATTCACCCCCAACTTCCTCTTAACGCCTTTGTAACTTCACACTTACATGCTCATATGCTTGATTTTAACTTACATGTACAGAGCTGGAGAGATGGCTCATTGGTCAAAAACTTATTGCTGTTTAAGAGGACATAAATTTGTTTTCCAACACTTGTGTTTGTTGGCTCAAAACCACCTATAACTCCAGTTCTAGGGCATCTGGACTCTATAGGTACTGGCCCTATATGGTATATATTCACACACACACACACTCTCTCTCTGTCTCTCTCAAGTCTATATATTTACTTAACTCCCTGAGTCTAGTCAGTGCTGCCATGTCCATGGGTACAGGCTTGTCCACTGGGACATAGGTAACATTCTAGTAGCCACCCCCTAAAGAAATATCTCAGAGAGGGAGGGTGGTCGAAATCCCTACAAATTATCATCTAAGATTACCTCATAGGAGGCTGGACTTCTGGATGACATCACTAGCCTCTGGTGGGCCTTTATGAATAACTGGAGAAATGAGGACACCTTGTAGCAGCCATTGATGTTATTTTATTCCAAGAATGAAATCACAGCTATTAGACTGCACTTAAGATTTTTATCATGTTGACTATGATAATCCAGTCATTCTTTAGTACTACAATTGTGTAAAAACAAATGCCACCACAAAAAAAGTGGAAGTTCCTTTATTCCTGCAGTTTATCTCCCAATACTGTGGTATACACACACATCAACACACTGCTTTGGCTGGCTTTTCAAAATAGCATGTACGGGATAAAATTCATCTGCAGCTTTTTTGCACTCAGTTGTAACCAGCTGCAATGGAGCCTGTGCTTCAGTGAGTGACTTGTTTCATGGCTGTATGTTCAGTAGAATGGATAGATTTATTTTCACCAGTGTCCTTTCTGATGGACATTTGAGGGGGGGTCATGTTGCTAATGCTAAACCAAACATCTTTTTATATATAAAATATAAGTTATAAACATTTACTTGCATATGTACAGAAATGCTCATACGCTTGATTTTCTAAAAACAAAATGCCCCAGCTTTCTTTTTTTCTTTCTTTTTTTTTTTAGGTTTAGTTATTTTGTTTTTATGTATGGTGTTTTGCTTGCATTATGTATGTATGCCATGTGTGTGCCTGGTACTCTCGGAGGTCAGAAAAGGGCAGGGTCCCTTGGAACTGGAGTTCCGGGAAGCTGTGACCTACTATGTGACCGCTAAAAACTGAACCCCAATCCTTTGTTCTAGCAGGCCGTGAATTAACCTCTTAGACATTGATCCAGGTCCCCCATTTTTCATCTGCTTCTTTTGTTGTTTGTTTTTGAAAGACAAGGTTTCTCTGTGTAGCTTTGGTTGTCCTGAAACTCGATTGTAGACCAGGCTGGCTTTAAACTTAGAGAGATCCTCCTGCCTCTGCCTCTCGAGTGCTCTACCTTTTTTTTATGACAAATGTGTGATAAAGTTTCTTGTCCAAAGAATGTCACCAGTCTCAAATCCACTGAGTGTGCTGAGCTTTCGGCAGCTCTTGCTTACTTCAGTGGCTTTCAGGATGCTAGGACTTGCTGAACCTGAGGACTGACAGGATTTCTTGGCCTGCTTGCCTGCAAAGTGCTGTGGTCCCTTGCAGGCCTTTTGTCTTCAGTGTTTTCAAAATTTCTTCTAAAATGAAAAAACAAAAAACAAAGGTAAAATCAAATAATAAATAATTTGATGATATGCATGATCACTGGGCGACTTAATCGGATGATAAACACATTAAATTCCTCTGATTAAACAGTGTATACACCAACTGAGTGTTAACTCAAGCTTGGATCTCAGAGAGGGGGACACAGCTTTAAGATGCTTTGAGGATTCCAACAGGACCTAAGTTCCTGGTTTGTGGGGTAGCCCACTTCAGACTACACAGAATCATCATTTCTCGATACTGTAGCAAGCAACCAAATTTTAGCTGGATGGTGACAATGTGCACCATATATCCTTTCTGGGCAGGCCAATGAAAATGGACAAACTGAATCCTGACAGTGCCCAGAGAGTGGAAATGAGTTTACTTCTTTTGAAAATAAAACCTGGGGCTAGAGAAATGGCTCAGTGGTTAAGAGCACTTACAGCTCTTGTAGAGTGCCTGGGTTCATGTCCCAGCAGCCACATGATGGCTCACAACCATCTGTAACTATAGTTGCAGGGGATCCAGTGCTTTTGTCTGGCCTTCTTAGGCTCCTGCACACACATGGTACACATATACTCCGGCACACACAAACACATTAAAAAACAAATAAGACAAAAATCTTAGTTAAAAAGAAAAACAAACTGAAAAAGACTGAACTAAGAAAACAGTACCAAACATCCCCTCCCCACACAATGAGTGGGGATACAATAGACCAACTCTCCCCACAAACATTACAGGCCATTGCCAAAGCTGCTGTTTACCCTGCACAGTCTTGATGGTTCAGACCATATTGCTAAAGACCCCACACCTAAGTGGTCCTGGGCTGGAGGCTTCACCTTTACTGCCTAGTGTTCATGGTGCTGGGAGGTCTTATACACACCACTGGGGTTATAAAAGTAATCAGTCTCCATTCATCCAGCTATGAACCCTGTGAGCTGCAAACATGGCCCGCCTGGAAGATGTTCTCACTGGTGTAGATGCTACCGGAGTAACCGACTTCTCTTTCTAATACCACTGTTGGAATTTAAGGCCTGCTCCATGAGAGGGAACCCACAGTGAGGGTGAATTGTTAGAGGGCAGAGTTTATATGTGAATATTAGTTTATGAATGAGGGAAAACTGCGCTGTCCCAGGAAGACAACAGCTTTTAAAATATGAACATTTTACCTCTTAGAAGTTTCCTTTTTCAACATGAACTTCTGGCTCTATTAGCTGCTGTCAGTGATTAAATTGCTCAACAGCCCAGGTTACTTTATAAGCTACAGTTACCTTTATAACACTTCATGTTTGTTGTCAGCAAAGTAAACAGTTAACAAGGAGCTGCCTTTCTCTTACCTGGATTGTTTTCTTTTATGGTAACTAGGTAGAAGAGCCCTCCTGGGGAGAGGAGCTCTGAAGCCAGTGGGAAGAATCGGTCCATGACTTCGCGGCCATTTCTGCCGCCAGCCCATGCTGCTTCTATCCCGTGACTTCCTACCTGTCACCAACCAGAGAGACCTGATGCAGGTTTCATTGAGATTACAATCTGTTTGACATAAAACATCACTGAAAACAAGTACATATTTTCAAACGAATGTAGCTTGCTTCTGAACATCCCTCTGCAAAACTCATGAAGCCCTGTGCTAGGAGAGCGCTTACAATCACTCAACAAACAGGACAGTGTACTGGGTTGCTGGGCACACCTGCAATCTCTTAGGACTGGAGTGAGAAGGCTGATTGCAGTTTCAAGGCCAACCTGAGCTGCACGGTGAGACCCTGTCTCAAAATCCCAAGGGACAGAATATAGCGCAGTGTCAGAGCCAATCTGGCATGCATGGAGTTCAATCAGTACCACAGGAATATTCTGAAGAAATCAATGAAAATTAAGTTCATTGCTGACACGATTGTGTTCTTATTTCTTGCTGTGGCCTTTACCCATATTTGATTTTAGTTTTATATACTATCATGTTTTTTGTTTTGAGTAACTTAGTAACAGCGTATGTTTCCCAATTTAAAATAAGCCCTTAACAATCAAACACAAAATTTTACAAAGCAAAAAAAAACCCAAAATCCTATATATGCCTGCTGATAAGGGAAGGTTTTCCAATTGTGCTTGTCTGCCTCTCCTCTACCATCAGCAATTTTGTTTTCAACCATGGTTCAGAATGTAGGATTGTTCCACGTCCTTCCCTGCCTCTCTTTGTGTGTAGGTGGTGTCATGTATAGCATGTATGTGTGTGAGTGGGCGTGTGCAGTCAGACGCAGTCCTTGCCGTCCATCTTGTGGGAGCCGGGGGTCTCTCCTGCTTACTACTGGATGAACCAGCCTAGCTGCCTTTTGGGCTTCCATCAGGCCACAGGTCTGCTGGGGTTACAGATGCACTGCTATGTGGCTTTTACACGGGTCCTCCTTTTCAAAAGCACCTTATCCACTCACACCCATATTCCCAGCCCCATCACCAACATCTCAAGGAAAGCTCACTTCCTCTGGTGTAGTTCTAACTCATTTTTATGTTGCTACCGTACCTTACTGAAGGAACGTATCTTATTTAGTGTGTTTAGCGTGACTTTCTTTGAATCTAATTTCGATTATTCCCACACCTATCATCCTCCCTTTCAGTGTAGTTTTGCAGTAACATTAGGAGATCCATTAATTCCACGTTTGCATCAGGTTTTCTTTCTGCAGCCCTCCCTTGGCTGATGCTTCTGCTTTTCTTCTGGGCGAGCTCCTCCTGTTCACATCCCATCTCTGTTCACTCCATCCCTCTGTGGGAACTTGTCTAGCTATTTCAACAGCTAGGAGGGGTTGGGTCGGTCCCCATCACGCCTCTCGAATCAGTGCTCCACTCCAGAATGTGGCAGGACTTCCTGTGGTTACTGAGCCCCGTTGATCCGCTTATCATTGAAGATGACTTCAGGAATGTCTAGCACCAGCCCAGCCCTGAGGCCAAAGAAGAGGGGGACCTGGTGGCACTCAGAGGAAGGATAGCAGGCTACCAAGAAGAGACTTGATACCCTATGAGCATATACAGGGGGAGGAAATCCCCCTCAGGAACAGTCATAGGGGAGGGGAGTAAGGGGAAAATGGGAGGGAGGGAAGAATGGGAGGATACAAGGGATGGGATAATCATTGAGATGTAACAAGAAGAAATTAATAATAAAAAAAAATTTTAAAAAGGGAGGATTCCATTTTAGAAGGCAGCAGGCTTGTGTTGTGGCCTTCTGTTGGCTTGCTCCCTGGGCCATGGAGTGGGTCTACTCTTGATTCCGTAGAGACCACAGACTCTTAAGGCTTCAACTCTTATTTAAATGTCTTCTGGATGCCATCTCTTTAAGTTTCTTATTTCTAACCTCTGTGATTGCTTTTACTTTGCCTTTATACTTTATGGACTGAAATCGTGTTTCATTTAGTTTCCAGACTACTATTTTTTAATTTTTCTGGATTAGAACAAAAACAAAAACAAAAACCCATACAGTGTATGTGCACTAATCAAAGGAAAGCTTTGGGGAGTCAGTCTTATGCTGAGTCCCTGGTTAGAACTCAGATTTTGTTATCAAGCACCTTTACCTGCTGAGCCATCTTGCTGGGCCTGCATCCTAACCCCATCTAATCATTCAGCTGTGGGAATTAAGGTACCAGATCTCCTGGGTCTGCAAAAGAGCTCAAGGTATTTGTAGCAGTTGGTCCTCCCTTGTATCTCAGCAGATGTAAGGCTCAGGGACACACCTAGCTTAGTGCTACAACTAGAAATACATTGAGGCCTCAAGTGCACCACCATGTTCTCAATTATTTCTTCAGTGACTGGTTTTCTCAGGATGAACCATAACCTTGACTGTGAACTAACCCCTCTTGCTGCACACACAGGCTCACGTGGGCATTATAAATAGGAATGTAATAAATGTTTGTCCATTTTAGTTTTTATCCTTGTGTTCAATGATTTGTGTTTGTTTGGAGATACAGTCTCACCGTATGGCCCTGGATGGCCTGTGACTCAGATCTGCCTGCCTTTGCTTCCTGACTGCTGGGAGATTAAAGGCATGTACCAGCACACCAAGCTATTGAATGGTTTTTAAGATTTGATCTTAAAGATCAGAATTATTAGACTGAAACACTTTAAAAAATTAAATGTATTGATTTATTCTGTGTATTCATGTGGTACATGTGGTCAGTGGACAGTTTTTTGGGAGTTTCCTTCTACCCATGTGCATCTTGGGGAGTAGGCTCACGGGCAAGTACCGTTACCCACTAAGCTATCTGTGGCCTGGATTGAACCATTTTTATCACAAGATTCATTTTCATAGCGTTTTCTTGAGCTTTGAGTTTATATATTGGAAACTCCATCTCCCATCGAAACACCAATGGCGTGTGGAGGAAGTCTGATTAGGGTCAGGGAGATCATGAGGGCTGTGATGCACTGGGGGCCATATTAAAAAGGAGAAACGAGCCATGAGTTTATGAATGTCTCCTCGTTCTCAGTGTGTGATATCTCTGTCATAATGCAGCAGAAAGGCTTCTGCCAGAGCCACACGTGCTGAGATTGCTTTCCTTAGCCTCCAGACTGTGAGAAATTATCAATTAACCAACCTGGGGTATTTTATTAAAGGAGCAGTAAACAGAATATAAGACACTGCAGTGCTGTTCCCTTTTTGACTGTGACTTACTTCCGGCTCCTTAGTGCACGTGAGCACAGCAAGGGCAGTCAGAAAAGGCAAATGGATGCCTTCTATCTTGAAGTGGAAGTGAGTGTAATCTTTATCAGCTTTGCCAGAGAATAATCACCAAACAATACAACAGGTATAATTAAAGAGAAGCTAGCACTTGTCTGTTATTAAACTATGTTCCCTCACCTTCTAGGAGAACACTGATATGGCTTACCGCCTCATATGGAGATTCTTAAATACATGTGTTTCCTTTCTTTCCCTGTGAAAGATCGGGATTGGCCCTACATTTTTAAGTTCTAAAACTATGATGGATGAAACTTGAGACTTTGAGAAGGAAATTGCCAATGAATTTATGGTTAACTGGAGTATTTTTAAAGTTTGCTTTATAAATTTGGTATTTATGGCGATGGGGCCTGATCTGGGTGAGAATTCTGACTAGCAGGTTACACTTTGTATTCCCATCAGTATTTGTTTGCTTCTGTGACACTCACAGTATCTGTTACTGACAACCTCGGTACAGTCAGAGGAGTGTTGTTAGCAGCAGTAACTGAAGTCATTTTTGCCTCACAAAATGTCTGGGACAGTGACGAGGTCCTGCTGTGGTACAGGACAGCTGGGACAGTGACTAGGGCCTGCTGTGATACAGGACAGCTGGGACAGTGACTAGGTCCTGCTGTAGTACAGGACAGCTAGGACAGGGACGAGGTCCTGCTGTGCTACAGGACAGCTGAAACAGTGACGAGGTCTTGCTGTACTACAGGACAGCTGGGACAGTGATGAGGTCCTGCTGTGCTCTTACCTCTTTGGGCGGAGTCACCACGTAGGGCGGGTTGAACACCAGCAGGTCTACCTTCCCCTTCAATCTCGGCAGCAAGCCTTGGACCTAGATGCAGTAACAAGAACAGTTTAGGCTGAATTCTGATTTAAATAATAAACGAATCTTTAAGATTACTCTTGGGCTGGGCATGGTGACATTTGGGAGACAGAGGCGGGTAGATCTCTGTGAGTTCGAGGCCAGCCTGGTCTACAAACTGAGTCCAGGACAGCCAGGACTACAAGAGAAACCCTGTCTTGGGGAAAAAAATTACTTTCACATTTTTCAGGAAGGAAGTTACTTACAGACAGAACTACTTCAAAAATTTTTCATGCAGATGCAGTTTTTATGAACTTAAGTTAAAAATGAGTAAAGTATGGGTGAGAGCAAACAGATGCTGCATGGGGCTTCTACTCACTCTGGGCTCACGTTTAGATATGAGGACAAGGAGAACTGATTTTATTAAATATATTCCCTGTGGATCTGTGAAGAACTTTATAGTTATCTATATTAACTTACACAACAATATCCTGTAGCTAAGAAGTGTGTGTGTGTGTGTGTGTGTGTGTGTGTGTGTACACATGTGTGGAGGTGACCCTGATATCTTTCCTAAGATACTCTCTACCTTCTGTTTGAGACAGGGTCTCCCACTGGCCTGGAAGTTCACTGCTGCCTAAGGCTGGCCAGTCAGAAAGATTCCAGGAATCCATCTGTCTCCACTTCTCATTGAGCTCTGGCTGGTATTACAAACAAGCATGCCGCCATGCCTGGATTTTTTTTTTCCTTTTTTGGTTTTTTGAGACAGGGTCTCTCTGTGTAGCCTTGGCTGTCCTGGACTTACTTTGTAGACCAGGCTGACCTCAAACTCACAGCGATCTGCCTGCCTCTCCTCCTGAGTGCTGAGATTGAAGGCGTGCGCCACCACCGCCCGGCATGCCTCGATTTTTGTATTCATTCCTGGGACCTCATTTAGGTGCTTGCAAGACAGACACTGTACCACCTAAGGCGGCTACCAGTTCCCAAAAGAAATCTTTTATAAGATGACATAGTATCCGAATGACATACACCACCAAGGATGCCAAAGACCTGTTTTTGAGGATATTCTTCCAGAACTAATTATTTTTCTGCTTCTTTAATTTTTAAAAAAGATTATCTATCAATTGATTTATTTATTTACAGTATGTAAGAGCTCAGACTGCATGAATGCCTGCAGGCCAGAAGAGGTCATCAGATCCCATTACATATGATTGTGAGATGCCATGTGGGTGCCGGGAATTGAACTTAGGACCTCTGAAAGAGCAGCCAGTGCTCTTAACAACCAAACCATCTCTCTAGCCCCTTTTCTCCTATTTTAAAGGTAGAAACAGTAATTATTCTTTGAAATAATTTGGACGTAACTTTGCTGGCAAACCAAAAGATGATTAATCTGTTCCTCCAACAGTGCAAGAATGAGGAAATAACTCTGTGTGTGTGTGTGTGTGTGTGTTGATGTACAAAACTTTGTTTTCATCTCCATAAAGAAATCAAATTCCTTAAAAGAACTTTAAAGTATAATTTTCCAGAAATGCTGGGTAAGGAAACAGAGAAGATTTTACTTTTTAACCCACAGTGCTTTGTATTATCCAGCTATCCAGTAACAACTGCAGGATGGATTTTGAAAAAAGGAAAAGGACAAAATATTAAAACAGAAGCTTTTGACATTAAAATAGATTTAAATAAAGAGGAACCAAGGGCTGCCTGTCTAGTGCCCACGTCTCTAACCAAGCCTAGTCAGTTCCCTGCCTTAACATCTCCAAGAGTTGAAAAATAAGTGAAAGAGGCCTTGCCAATGTTCAATGCACGCAGCAATACACATTTGCCCTAGGGACACTATGGAGGGCCCTCGTGCTAAATACTAGCCAAAGTCATCTAGTTTTCTTGCATGAGCACACGAACAGGGAGAGCAGACATTCCGCCAACAGATGGCAGTGAAACAGGACAGCAGTGAAGACATAAGAGATGACCAGCTGCTTCACGGAGCAGACAACTGCACGGGTCTGTGTGCCATACAACTCAGAGTAACTGACACCGATGAGTTTGTAAAAGGTAAAGTGTGTCTGTATGGTTTAACAATGTAAGGAAATGCATGATGTGTATTTTTAAAGACTGCATTCTAAAACTAAAAAAGAACACCAATGACAAGTCTACCTTTTGGATTCTGAGAAAGGAGTCACACTGTGTAGCCTAGGCTAGCTGTAAACTTGAAATCCATCTTACACTTGGGTACAGGAGTGAGCCACCAAAAACCCAGCTGGTTGCTACTTTTTTTATTTTTTTGATTTTTTTCTGGTTGCTACTTTTTAAACATGTAAACTCAGCTAAGGAATGGGTTGCTTTTCTATGATAGTTGTAACAACCCTTATATTTTAAATGGAAAAGAATCTGTAAATTGTAATAGTTCCATTGAAGCCTGTCTCTGGTTTTTTGGCTTGCCAACTTTAAGTCCCGAGGATATTGACTCCAGCACGGAGAGCCTCCAGTCATGGCCCTGAGCTGCTGTGTGGCTTCTGGAGCTGGACACGAGACCCAGGCTACAACCCTAGAGATTCTTTTACTAACACTGCAGTTTTCAAAGACACCTTCGTTTCGTATCTGCTCTGAAAACAGTCTGGGTTGGTTCTCCCCGGTTTTACTGTTCTGTCAAAAAAGATGTAATATTCTTTACAGACATACTGGGGGATCCCGAAGCTCTGCATCATCATGTTGATCTGATGTGAGTAAGCCGAGAACCTTTTCTCAACACTCTAGTTTTTGTTGATATTAAAAGAATTTCTTATGCTGGCTGTGGGGGCGCATGCCTTTGATCCCAGCACTCGAGAGGCAGAGGCAGGCAGATTGCTGTGAGTTGGAAGGCCAGCCTGGTCTACAAAAAAAAAAAAAAAAAAAGAATTTTTTGTCTCTTGGACTCTTCTGTAAATGTGAAATAGTGGGAGAGTGGCCTGTCATCATCAGGGTAAGGACAGTGTTAGTTGGGAACATGGAGAGCTGGGTGTGATGGTGCACGTTAGGAAGTTCAGAACTTGGGAGGTGAAGGCAGAAAGTCATTGTCAACTGAAAGAGAGTTAAAAACTACCCTAGATTTTTTTAGCCTTTTAACCCCTACCTCCAGAAAAGCAGCACTGGCTTTTGTGGGCAATGGAGAAATGTGGTTCAGAGACATACACATAGGCAAAACACACACACATGTGCTCGCTTCTCCCCCCCCCCAAATTAAAACTTAAAAAAAGTATATATTAAAAACACAATGGAGTGGGAGTGTCGTGGTCTACTGGAGAAATAGAGGCAGGAGTAGCTAGCAGTAAAGGTCATCTACAACTATATAGAAAGTCCCAAGACAGACTGGGATATAGTGAGAACCGCAGGAAAGAGTGGATAAACGAATGAAGAAACAATCAACAAACAAACAACTAACCAGCAGTGGCTCTAAAGCTGTCATTTATTTTTGCTTGTCCCCAGGACCTGTTTTTCCTTGCTACTGCACTGCTTACGTCCTCTTGGCTTTTGATGGCACTGAGGCAGTGTGGATGGGACTGGCACCATATGCTCACATGGGAGCCTCGGAGGAGGTGTACCAGTGAAGTCATTTTGAAACTCTGAGGTTCAAAAGCCCATGCCGGCCAAGTCATGTCCAGCCAATCCCTACTTCCTCTCTCCTTCTTTTTCTCTCCCCCTGGCACGGTCTCTCTTTCTCACGGCAATAGAAAAGTAACTAAGACATGGAGTTGCATCTCTTCTCATTCTCAACCCTAGCTTGAGGAGGATCTATGTGGAGTGGGGTTGGGGGACTGTGACCCAGGTCAAAGCCAGTCCTGAGACACGTGACCCAGCTGGATCAAAGTACTTATCCCATGACTCCTGCGGAGGTACTGCCTCCCATCGGCAGTTGCTAGTAAGACACAAATGCAAGCATCTTGTTACTGTGAGGGTGACAGATTGCCCAAGAGACACCACAGAGACACTCAGAACTAAGGAAAAAAAAGCGACCTCACCCGAGCTCCTGTGTTAGCAGTGTGTAACACTTTTAAACTTTAAGCCAATATGAACTGGATACAGAGTCATAATTAGTCATGTTTATGGTTAGTACTCACTGGGTGCATACCTGTAACCCCAGCATTTATCTAATACCAAATGGCCAGGTTTAAAAACATACATATAAAACAGACTGAGCAGGTTATATTTAGGAATATATGTGTGTGTGCGTATGTGTGTGTGTGTATGTATATTTGTGTGTGTGTATCTATGTGTGTATGTATGTATGAATATATCTAATAACAATGAGAAAAAAAGAGGCCATGAATTTGAAAGAGAGCAAGGAGAGTTATATTGGAGGATCTAGAGGAAGGAATTACGTAATTATACTATAATCTTAAAAATAAGAAGGTTTTAATTAAAAATTAGAACAAAAAAGAGAGTTCAAGTTATCTTCGGCTATGTAGTACGTTTGAGGCTAGCCTGGGCTACATGAAACTTTGTCTCATAAGAACAAAATAAAATGAAAGTTAATTACTAAAGCTTATTTGCACTAAAACCTATTGACCTTCAATTAATAGAAAGAAAACTGATTACTACTGAACAAGGATTAAAGCTCACCAAATCTGTAATTACTGGCTGAATGTGGACCCTGTTACAGCGTGCTGTCTCCAGGGTACATGCGGCTGCCTCAGGGTTGATATCAGTGCACCTATAAACAGGAGAAAAAGATCAGGGTAGTGTGCAGATTTGCTTCTGTCACACATTACTGAGTGACTTTAGGAATGCTTTGTTAACTATACCTTGTGTAGGAAAAAATCAGAATGTTTTTATAATGGCAAAGAAAAAGAGAACAAAGCCTTGTTATACTGATGACAAACATTGATAAAAAATCTGTTTATATTCATTTGAAGGAATTTATTGCAGTATGGCTTAAGCAGCCAGCAAAATGAAAACTGAAAGAAATTACTGATAGGAAACTGCTATGCAAAATACATAGGAAATAACAACCTGAAAGAAACACATTTGTTTTGTATATGGCACAATCTTCTGGTGACAATTTCCTGCCTTTTGTATTCTCAAGGTCTCTGCAAAAAAAAAAAGTTAACTTTTTTTGCTATTTTCTGACAAACTGTTTACTTGAAGGCAATTCAAAGTAAGATAGCTTAAAGTTACGCTGCTTCTAAAATCACACAGCATGAAAGAGTGAATATGAAATTATAACGGTGGCTAGCGTAATTTATGACCAGTCATTGTTGAAACACTATCAGAGTGTGTAAAATATATCACTCTGTCATTACTGCCACAGTCATAGTGACGCAGGAAGTGTAGAGGAACGTCACATACTCACATGTACAAGGCCCGAGGACCTATCATGGAGGCCAGGAATGCTGAGACCACACCAGACCCGGCTCCTACTTCAAGGCATATTTCCACCCTGACAAAGAAAAACAAAAAAATTTAGTTTATTCCTATGTAGATATTCTTCATGGGAGACAACACTCATGCAATATAATGTAGTTTTCCAGCACCATCATTCACCTTCAAATACATGGGAATATAAATCACATGTACAATTTCTGACACTCACTTGGTGCTCACTGCACAGCTCAAACCTACTAACAGTTCAGGCGTGTAATCTATCACCAGTCCTCTTGAAGTAGTTAAATAAATCCAGCAGCAGCACATCCTAGGGACAAAGCCCTCCACCTCTCCAGACAGACATGGAGCACAGACTGCTTTACTAAATTGGGCAAGTCCCTCAGTGTCTGCTCTTAGAATGCCAACAATCTTCTCTTTCGAAACTTAAAACTCTTCGTTACTTCTAATAAGTTTATTTCCTTGATCACGGTACATGCATCAAAAGCACTACTTAATTTCCATGACTGATTGGCCGGCCTAATGGCATTTATGGGATTTTCTGGCACTTAACTTTTCAAACAACTACTCAAGAAGCAGTCACAGAAATTTTAGCTGTAGAAGCAGCCACATCTCTGACATGGGTCATAGTAAAGTCTGTGAATCTTACCAGGTGGCTTCTTTTTGGAAATAACCATCACAGTCTCATAAATAATTAGAATTCCAAGCCTTTGTAACAAGGTCAGCTCCATTACAGCACCCTCTGCAATGCAATTTGCAGCTGTAAATCTTTCTGGGCTATTCTGAGCACACAAGTTACAATCCAGAATTCCGTAAGGCATTCCAGTAAATCGAAATGCTCCACTGTCTATGATGAAGGACTGATTTTTAAGAGCATTTTATAGGTGGAAAAAGACGACAAAGCTTAAGAGGGGTAAGCATGCTGGCTATTTCGTTTTGAAGAGATCTACTTGAAATCTTGACCGTTAAGTTAATGACCCAAATTCTTTCCGCACAATGTTTTATTAGACTTATTTTGTGTGTGTATATATGTGTGGGCATGCATGGTATTCAGCATTGCAACCGGAAAGTCCAAGAACAACCTGTAGGAGTCATTTCTCTCCTATCATATGGCCTTGAGGATTGAACTCAGGTCCCCAGGCCTGGCAGCAAGTGTTTTTACCAAGTGAACCATCTTGCCCACTCTTAACTCAGATTTTGTTCACTAAACATCACCATGTAAGCATTTATTGTTTTTTCATTAAACGCAATGGGTCATCAGGTTAGTGAAGGTCCTGCAGGCCTTAAATCTAACTATTTAAGTCTTTCATAACAGTTCTAACCAAAGGCATTTCTAACAGTTTGGTAGAAAATTCAGTTTCTTGGTTGCAGTAACATTCCAAGCGCTCATATGGCCAACGGCTGTTTCTTGGTTGAGAGGTTTAACAGTTCACTGCTCCACCATTTGTGTCCCTCCCTTGCCCAAGGTTGCTATTTATGCAAGTAACCCTATGCAAATTATACATTTTCATGAAAAACTGAAAATTGAAAAGCAGCAATGTTTCCAGAACGTCTTGTTTCTGGTCGCAACACTATGGCTGCTCTTCAGGGCATGCTTACATCCTTCAGATTAACAGGTGAAAAGCAGGGCAGAGTGATTATCAGCCCCAAGAAACACTAGAGGGAAGCACTAATCCCCGCACGCCGGAAACTCATCCGCTACCCCGCTCCGCTGTCAATCACCAGAAAGTGGGCCGACCCCACTTCCGGAGGCGGGCGGCAGAACTTCCGCCTCTAGGCCACCGGGTCTCTCCCGCTGAGGTGCGCACCCTGCTAATTCGGCCGCTGCCGCCTCAAGCGCGTCCAGGAGCAGGAACGTGTCCTCCGCGGGCTCGTACACGTCACTGAAAGCTCCGCGACCAACGTGCCCGTACAACGGCGTGGGGATGCTCGGCGCCGCCATCTTTCTCTTCCGCGTCTCAGGGGCCTGCGTTAGGAGCGCGCACGCGTTATGCGTGCGCATGCGCTTTGGTCTGACACTGGGGCGGAGTTTGGAGCGAAATGTTTGTGTGAAGTCTGCTGGACTATCGTGGAACTTTTAAGTAGTTATTTATTCTGCAACCGCTAACATCAGTTTTTATATTCTGAGCATTTTATGTTTACTTTTATCAACTACCCTAATATTGGCCGTCCTCGGTAATTTTTTTTTTTTTTTTACTAAGGTCTATTATAATGATATTTGGAAATTTTCTTCCATTTTAACTTGTAAGGACTTGCAAATAGTAATTCCTAAATTTTACTTAAAAAAAAAAAACAACTGAACTGTAAATACTGATTTATAAGATTATTACTACTTTTATTTGTTTTATTTTGTTATGCAGAGTCTCACTATGTGTCCCTGGCTGTTTTGGAACTCACTCTGTAGACCAGTCTGGTCAGGAGTTCATCCCGCCTGCCTCTGTTTTCCGAGTGCTGAGTGCGACTAAAGGCTTGTGCCACCATGCCCATCATAGATTATGAGTTTAAAATTTTATTTGTCAGTTTCATACATGTATAAAATTTATTTTGGTCATTTTCACTCATTAAAATTATAATTTGGGCCGGGTAGTGGTTGTGCACGGTCTTCAATCCGAGTACTCAAGAGGCAGAGGCAGACAGATCTCTGGGTTCGAGGCCAGCCTGGTCTACAACAGGCCTGCTAGGGCTACACAGATAAATCCTGTCTCCAAAAGCCAAAACAACAACAACAACAACAGAGGCTACAGTCGGGGTGGGAGTGGGAGAAGTGTCCAGTGATTGAGACCTTACACTGCACTTGCAGAAGACCCAAGTTTGGTTTCTTGCACCCTTGGTGGCTCACAACTGCCTTTAACATCATGTCTTGGGGATCATTGCTCTTTCTGCTTCAATGGCACTGAACTGTTATGCACATACATGCAGATAAAACACTTATATATAAAATAACTATCTTTAAAAAATGTTGGGTGCTGGACAGATGGTACTGCAGTTAAGAGTATTAACTGCAGCCAAGTGTGGTGGCGCACACCTGTAATCCCAGGACTGGGGTGGGGGGCAGAGACAGGTGGATCTCTGTGAGTTTGAGGCCAGCCTGGTCTACAAAGTGAGTCCAGGATAGCCAAGATTACACAGAGAAACCCTGTCTCTTTAAAAAAAAAATTAGCTGCTCTTTCTGAGGACGAGAGTTTGATTCCCAGTTCCTACATCCAGTGGCTCATAACCACTGGGACTTCCTTGCATCCACTGCCAGCATCCACAAATACAGAAATAAGGATGGTAAGATGGCTCTGCAGGTACAAGGCAGGTACTACCAACCCGAGCACAGGGTCAGGTCCCTGGAACTCACACAGCATAAGCAAAGAACCTATTCCTATAAGTTGTCCTCTGACTTCCACAAGCATGACAGTGTAAGTGCACACACATGCACAAACAAATCTAAAAAAAAAAAAAAAAAATGCAGAAACACTTTTCAAAGTGCCATGTGCCACTAGACTTGACTACTGTTATTTTCACACACATCCTTAAAATAGCTTTCAAACACAAGAAATAAAATTAAATGGCTGTTCATGCTGTGTTCAAGTTACTGTATTTTGTGGCCTGAATGTTTCTTAATGATTTATTTTTATGTATATGAATGTTTTACTTGCATGTGTGTCTGTGTGCCATATGTGTGCAGCTCCTGCAGAGGCCAGAAGAAGGTGTCTGATCCTCTGGGACTGGAGTTACAGACAGTGGTGAGCTGCCATGTGTGTTGGAATCAGACCTGGGACCTGTGGAGGAGCAGCCAGTGCTCTTAACTTGCAATGCTTCTGGCTCCTAATTTCTTGTAAGGATTCAGTTTTTGAAATATTATTATATTGTTCTGTGGATTATTGTTTTGCTTATGTGTATGTGAGTGCCCCCATGTAAGTGCCTGGTGCTGGAGTAAGTCAGAGAAGGCTTCTGAAACCCTGAAACTGAAGTTATGGCTGACTGTGAGCCTGAGAACAAAGGGTGTTTATGTTTATAGAGAAGCAGAGGATTAAACATGTGTATGTGTACTGCATGCATGTACTGCATTTACATGAGTGTCTGGGCAGACTTCCCCATGTTCATGCATGCAGAGCTTAGGGGAGGATATTGGTTGTCATGCTGCCAATCAGACCTAGGATCTGCAAGGACAAAAACATGTGCTTAACCACTGAGTCATCTTTCTAGCACCCATGTGGGTGCTGGGAATCAAAACTGGGTCATCTGGGTGAACTCCCTCATTATGATTATTTCTAGTTCAATCCATTTGGCCACAAATTTCTGGAATTCCTTGTTTTTAATAGCTGAGTAGTATTCCATAGTGTAAATGCACCACAGTTTCTTTATCCATTCTTCTACTGAGAGACACAGAAAGAGTCAAATGGTATATACTCACTTATATCTGGAAACTAGCCCAGGGGGCATGTCCCATGAAAGTCTTCACTTACCAGGAAAGTGGAACAGAAGGGAGGACTTCCTATTGGGACTTTAGGCAAGAGAAGTGTGGGAGAATGGGGAAACAGAAGGATCTACAAGGTCCTAGAAACCTACAAGAAGGCGGATCTGTGCCCAGGGGTCCTGCTCAAACTATGGCACCAGCCAAGGACAATACGTGCAGTAAACTTCAAACCCCTAGCCAGATCTAGCCGATGGACAGGACATTTTCCACAGTTGAGTGGAGAGTGGGGACTGGCTTTCACATGAACTCTGGTGCCCCATATTTGACCAAGGCCCCTGGAAGGGGCCGCACTGGATGGTGGGAACTGAACTAGGGACCTTTTTCGGGAGCAGCAAGTGCCCTTAACTTGAGAGACCTGAATTTCTTGGTAAACTCTTATGGATATTGCATATAACCATTTGGCTGACTCTTTTGTCCTTTTGCATTCATATATTCTCAATACAAAGTTTTGGCAAAGTGCATTTAAAAGTTGTATAACTAGTAAGAAGTTGCATATATTGGTTTTTGGTTTTTTTTTTCATTCAAAAATTTGAAACTTAAGAGGTTTTTTTTAGTGTTATTGTTTGTTTATGTATATATGTGTGTGTTTGTGTGAGTGTATTCCATGTATGTATGGGTGCCCAAGGAGGCCAGAAGATACCCTGGAGTGATAATTTCAGGAGGTTTCTAGGACCCTCTGGGTCCTTCTACTTTGCTATTCTCCCATGCTTCTCTCATCTAGAGTCCCAATAGGATGCCTTCCCCTCTGTCCCAGTTTCCTGGTAAGTGAAGGCTTTCATGGGACATGCCCCTTGGGCTAGTATGCAGATATAAGTGAGTATATACCATTTGATTCTTTCTGCTTCTGGGTTAACTCACTCATTATGATCATTTCTAGCTCAATCCGTTTATCCACAAATTTCGGGAATTCCTTGTTTTTAATAGCTGAGTAGTATTCCATAGTGTATATGTACCACAGTTTCTTTATCCACTCTTCTACTGATGGACACTTAGGCTGTTTCCATGTTCTGGCTATTATGAATAAGGCTGCTATGAACATGGTTGAGCAAATTTTCTTGTTGTGTGCTGGAGCATCTTCTGGGTATATTCCAAAGAGTGGAATAGCTGGGTCTTGAGGAGGTTCAGATCCCCCCATATAGGTGCTGGCAGCTGAATATGGCTTCTCTGGGAAAGCAAGAAGTGCTCTTTGCTGCCAAGCATGTCTGCAGCCTCGAGGCTTATGTTTTCACTACTTTTGGCCACCACGCACCATTTTACTGAATAAAAATGCTCTATCCAGATTGGGTAAATGCCTATTGGCAAATGCTGACTTTTTTTCCCAGGTTTGTCTGTTACAATTCTTAATAATAACTTCCGTAATTTTCTTCCACTGTTGTACACAATTCCTGATGTGAGGTCTATTGGTTTACATACACGTTTTTCTAGATATTGCACCATTTCTCGCCAAAAAAATCATACTTATTTATACTTCTGCCATTTCTTGGTGGCAGATTTAATATTAGATAATTGTTTTAGATTGAATTGGTCTGACTAATGATTTAGTTTAAGCTTGTGCCAATCATGGGAATTTCTTTCTTTGTATTTTGTGACTTGTCTGTACTTTTGTGCATAATTGCCCTTTTTTGTAGGGGAGGAGTGAAACAGGGTATCACTCTGTAGCCTTGGGCTGCCTGGAACTCACTATGTAGAGAAGGCTGGCCTCTAACTCACAGAGATCCCCCTCTATCTGACTCCCAAGTGTTGGGATTAAAGGTGTGAACCACCATGATTGGCTTTACTTGTTTGTTCATTGTTCTTCCTTCCTTTCCTCCTCCTCCTCCTCCTTCCCCCCCCTCTCCATCTCTCTTTCTTGTTTTGATGTTGTGCATTGAACCTAGGTCTTCAGATATTATATGTACACATTGTGACCTCCAGCTATATTTCCAGCCCCTATTTTGATTTCTTTTTGAGACAGGGTCTCATGAAGCCCAGGCTAGCCTCAAGCTTGCTATGTAGCTGAGGGTGGTCTTGAGCTTCTGATTCTACTGCTTTCCCTTGCTGGACACTGGGGTGACAGGTATATCCTACTGCGCTCTCTTTGTTTGGTACTGGGGATAAAATTCAGAGCCTGGGGATGCTGAGTAAGTACAGAGGCAGTGAGCTACATCCCTGCACAGCTCTTTGGACTTTACTAGAGTCTTGCCCTGCTTTTAAAGCCTTTCAGAGTATAGTTTTTTATTTTTTGAGCATGAGCCTCTGGCCCAATGCTTGTATTGATTTTCCTACTCTGGAGAGTTGGGGGTTAGGCTTCTGAGAGATTGGATGCTGATGGCGTCACTCATCAGTCACTGGCTGCTTTGGGACTCTCACCAACTCTTTTGTCGACAGGATCCACATTTGGAGTTCTGAAATCGTATCTAAACTTTCATTTGACAGTCCCATCCTCGCTTCTCTCTTGTGTATGTTGGTATGACACTCCCACCTCATTTGGTATTTTTTATCTTCCCTTTATCATGGCTTCTAAAGTTACTGAGTTTGGAGACCTTAAAACTGTTACTCTATATTCCTGGATTTTAGAGCTGACTTAGTCCTTTACAGCCAGGTGAGCAGAAAACTGAGTTACAGCTGACTTCTGTTGACTCTGCTGGTTTTGCTGGCAAGCAGAGTTCCTTCTCTGGAAAGGGCCACGTGGAATCTTCAGCTCCTCAAGTGTGTAGACAAGGCACAGCTCCTGCATTTTGTAGCTGTAAAAGTGGTGGCTTGGATGGCCTGGCCTGGAACCATCAACTGTAGCAGTGGATTTTTGATTCTACAGTTTTCTGACCATGACTGGGCCAGAAGTTCAGTTGTGCAATGTGGTTTTAAGAGATACTCTTGGGAGCTTAGCCTAACGCTGATCTTTGGATTGCTCAAAGCTGGCTGGCCACCCTTTGGCTATTCTGGAAAGAATTCCTTTTAACTTAAACTAACTAAAAATGGACTCCGTTCATGCAGTAGAACTGCCACCAATGCTGTTGATTCCTTCTTTTTCTGGTTTGGTGCTGTCGTGCTATGTTTCCAAGAGGTTTAAAGTGGATTATTGTAAGGGAGTTTGGTTCCATCCCTGGTCATGGGTTTTGGTGATACGGTGTTAGGATCATGTACCACCATCCATTAACTATGGTTAATGCTTGCACTTTCTCTTCATAGGCATAAGAGAAATTTTGGCTAGGGGGTAGAAAGATTCTAATGATTAGAGGATCAGGGAGTTTGTTAGACAGTTCAGTTTTCTTAGAAGCATCAGAGTTCAATAGCAAACTATAATAAAGTTTATTTCTAATCCAAGAGTATTCTAGCATGACATAGTAACTCTTCCCTTTTCTGATAAAAAAGTAGTTCTTTTTCCCACCCTAGCCTGGCTGGTATTTTAACAGAAGTCACAAGTTACAGTCAGCTTTATTCATGATACCAAGTAGTGGCACCAATCCTAACAAAATTCTACCTCCTAAAATAACGGAACTGTAGTCACTCTAGCTGACTCTGCTAAATTTAGTACTGAAATAATGCAAGATTTAAATCAGAGCATTTTTTAGTGCACATTGAAGTTTGGTTCTAAACATTTGCAATCATAGGATTCTTTCAAAGTAATTTTGACCTCATAAAATCATACCTCCAGATCTCCTTAAGGTTCATTGTAATACTCAAAACAAAGTAACACAGACTGAAAGAAAAGATTTTCAATGACTTATCTTGATAAAGAACTGCTGGCCAAAATGCACAAAAGAACTCTTAAAGTCAACACTAAGACCAACCTGATTGAAAACTGTGCAAGTCTGATAACCCTGAAGGTGCATTAATGACACAAATACGCTGCAGTAACAGCAGCTGTTTAATTGGACTTAAGACATCCTCAACAAGGGAAAATCATTCCTGCTACAGGAAACCTATGAAACCACCCAGTGCTAGTGATGCCATGGGTACTGGAGAAGAAACTGAAACCTCTAGTTTATGAAACCATCATAATCCTTAACAATAATCTACAAATATTTGCCCTTATACTACAAATAAATGCAGCCTTTATCCCTCCTCAAGGAAGCTTGTTTACAACAGATGGAAACCCCTACAGCAAAACTCAACCAAAGCTCAGAATTGTGGAGCCCAGTCCCAAAAGATACACTTAAAAACACTGCTGTACCCAATGCTAATGGAACATTTCAGAAGAGGGGGTAGAAAGACTGCAACAGTTACAGGATCAGGGAGTTTGTTGTGAAATTGTGTCACCTAGTAACATCAAAATCTAACCTGTGAAATATCATCAACATGACTGTCCAAACGTGAGCAGAACAAGGATAACACCAACAGACATGCAAAACTAGATCGAGAATGCCATAAAGCCTCAACTCTATACAAAGAAGTGAAGATAAGTAAAGAAAGCTAGGAGCAGAAGACATGGTTTTTGGAAGAACACACCAATTAGTTGTTCAGTGCCAAATGGATAGGCCTAAAACCATACATACAGGGAGCATTATACTTACTGAACAGGTTATATTTAGGAATATATATATATATATTCAGAATGAAAAAAAGACCATGAATGAAGAAGAATGGGCAGGGGTATATGGGAGATGGCTTAGAGGGAGGAAAGAGAAAGAAGAAAAAAATAATACCATAATCTCAAATAGTAAAAAGATTTAAAACTTCTAAAATATTCTACCCACAAAAGAAAAATGTACAAATGACCTAAAGAGATAGCTCACTAAAGAAAATGTACAGATGACAAGCATATGAAACACACTCTCATTCATATGTCATTAAAACTGCAAATTAAATCAACCACAAGACACTGTTAGCAGAGTCCTCTAGAGGCACAGAACTGATAGAATAAATACATATTAAAATATTTATTAGATTGGCAGATACAGTACACTCAGGCCAGTCTAATAATATTGTCCTTTATACACACACCTAAAAGACTGAGAACCCAACTGCTGCTTGGTCCTTAGACATGGGAGTATCCACTGGAAACACTGAAAGTCATGAAGCCAGCATAGCTATTTGACACAGTTCCAACTAAGCTGAGCTGAATGCTGTGACTGCTGTCATTCTGTCTCTCAGTTTTAGGTCTTGGTCTTTGTGTCTTGCATTCTTGGGGAAGTTCTGCATTGTGATTCGTTTTATCTCTTTTCCCAAGAAAATGATGTCTGAGTCTTTTTAGGAACTTAATTATGTCTTCTGATTTTAGGGAAATAACTTGTTCTGGCCTATTTGGAAGTCTTTCTTATGGCCTGGAGGTTGTGATAAACACTAACCTAGGAATTTCTAAACGAGGCCATGACTCCAGGAATCTTCTTGGGGTATCCACCCCAAACAAACTCAAATGGTTTAGTTGGTGTATGGTAAATAGAGATAATTGGTAAACTCCAACCCACTAGGAGAATTAGTAACAGATTAAGGCCTCCTTTAACATTATGCTTAGAGCTCTTTGAAAATGAAGTTGAAAGATAAGGGGTCATACAGGCACAGCTCTGGAGGAATAGAACTCAGTAAATAAGATAGAGCGATTAAAATAGCCTTTTTCTTTATAGCACAGATGATGAAACGATATAGTTAGAGGAGTTAGGTGATAGTATTTGCTATTCACAAAAAGACTGCGTCAGATATTTTTTGTTTCTCTGGAGTGTTTTAAAATTGCAAATACGGTCTGCTTTTAGCAGGGTGACATATAATAAATGTGTTTGCTTTGATGGAGACATTCTTTAGATTCTTTGAAATGGAGTTATGAGACTAATCATAAAAATAAAATTTGTTCTATTTGTACTTTCTAATTGCGACTGAACTTATAACCCTGGACATGTAATGAAAACTCAAACACATGTCCAGGGACAAAATGATATAATCTGTACATCTTGGATGATCATTAGTCTGTCTCTGTTCTCTGAAATCTGTATAAAGAGGCAACCTGATTGCTAATCAGAGATACAAGACTCCATTACCCAGGCCACCTGACTCACCCCTCACCTTTCTCACCCCTCCATCAAAGACTCCTTATCTCCTCTCTGGGGAGTCCTGTCAATGTGCTGGGGCTGGATCTGGCAGTCCTTAAGGCAGAATTCCTCAACAACCCCAACCAGGAGAGCTGGGTTCTGATATCAGTGAAGGAATGTAGGACCAGCCACACAACAGGGTAGGACTGGCTAGTGACACACAGGGCCAGTGGGGCAGAGTGCTAAGCTTTTCCTCACACCCCCTACTATTTGGGCTGCTACCAGAAGTTCTATGTACACTTAGGGCGAATCTTCCCACTTCAAATAACCCAATCAAGAAAACCCCTTACTGGTGTGTGCTTAGCAGTTATCTCTTAGTTTCTTCCAGATCTAGTCAAGCTAACAAGCAAGATTAACCACCATAGATACCACTATACATTTTTAATGAAGAAAATACAAAGCACTGACAAAAAATGCTGGTGAAGATACAAAATGGGGCATAGCCGTTTGGAATATAGTTCCACAGTTTCTTATAAAAAACCGAGTTTTACTGGAATCTATCAATACTGTTCCTTACTATTTACATAAATTCATTAAAAACATGCCTGCACCAACCTACACACTCTTGATTGTAGCACCTTTATTCACAATTCCCAAAGCAAGGAGCAAGCAGCATTGTTAAAAAATAGTACCATGAGGGCTGGAGAGATGGCTCATCGGTTAAAAGCACTGGCTGCTCTTCCAAAGGTCCTGAATTCAATTCCCAGCAACCACATGGTGGCTGACAAGCATCTATAATGAGATCTGGTGCCCTCTTCTGGTGTGCAGGTAAGCGTACAGGCAAGCAGAACACTGTATACCTAACAAATAAATAAATCTTAAAAAAAAATACTGCTGTGATATGAGGAGATAGTGAGCTTCTATTCCCTCATACCCAAGAGGAATATACCTGATGCACAGTTTTGCTTGCATCAAACCCTGGAATGCTCAAGATGGGTCCCTGGCTACTACATACTTTTATAATTCCATTGTGAACACTTGGCTGCTGAATACACATTCCATCTTAAACCCCAAGTCTGAGCTTCTAAATATGTTGAGAAATAGTAGACCCAAATCCTTTCTTAAAGATGGTATCTGTAGTGACATATTCGCTTCTGCACTGAAGGAATAGCTGTCTACAAAGCTGAAGTGTGTATTTGACTCCTTTTTGGCACACTAGAAAGCCACCTAAGAGTGACAGGCTCTCAGTGTATCCACACTTGGAAAATTAATTCTCTAAACTGATTTTAGAAGATCTCTACAGGTGGTCAGATCTTAGAAACAGGATCAGAATGGTGTCACTTTTGGCTGGTCTAAAATGTTGTCTTTGACTCCTGCACCCTGCATGAAATCTTGTTAATTATGATTGTTTTTCCTAGTTAGAACTCCTTTTGGAGAGTTGTTTTTTTTTTTAAATAAAACTTTTTTTTTATCACGTTACTACACAAAATATTTTTATTGGTGTCAAAATGTCCAGCTATTGCCAAGAATATTTCATTTCAATTTCTTGAAACTATTGGAAGGTTAATAGATTTTGACAGTGTTAGTGCTGTAGTGTTGAATCACATGTTACTAACATTCACAGTCATTTTTATATTACATTGTCCTTGTGCAGAGTGAAACGTAGAAGTCCCTGTGACTGCCCACTAATCACCGTGGCCAATGACTGCACCTTCTCTTTAGAAGATGATGAGTAGAAAACTATTTTCATGGTTACCCATCATCTGTTCTTTAGCATGATGCTATTTTACTTCAGAATTCATTAAGTCAATGTTTTCCTGCTTATAAAACTATATCTACTTTAATGAAACTAGAAACATCCTTAACAGTAAAATTAGGTAATAAAGTTATCATATTACTTGGCTGTTTAGTTTGCCTTTACAGATGTCATTCAAGAAAACACAACCTTGAAACCAGGCATGGTGGCTCATGTCTGTAACCCCAGCATTCAGGAGGCTGAAGAGAAAGGCCACTGAAAGCTTGTGTTCTGCCTGGGCTACCGCGTGAGTTCTAGGCCTCGCTATAGGTAGGCTCTATTTGAAAACAAAACTAAACAGGCCACACACACTCCTTCTAGAAATTTTCTTGAGGTTTTCATTGTTTAGCTTCAAAGATGATTCTGGATCCTCCTGTCTCTGTCATCCTTGGAGCTGAGGGTTATCCGTACGTGTTGGGCACAAAATGCCCTTTGGATGTTTCACTTGGACATTGCATTTAGAGAATTTGAAGAGTAAGCTGAAGTAGCAACCTTCTTCTTTGTCTTTAGTTTTGCAGCACATAGAAGAAGCCATCAAAACCATCAGGCATCATAGAGGAATAACATCTGACTTAGAGCAAATCTACGGAACGTGCACATTGTATTCTACTTTGCTTGGATCCTACACATCTGCTGTGGAATGAACCTCACACACTGAAACCTTAAATTTAACCAGATTTTCATGATGTTTGTTGATGGGGCCTGTATTAGCCACATTGCCAAGTGCTGTGTCTCTTGGCTTACAGTTTGAGGAGACCCGCTCCTTCCTGCTAGGTAAGACATGGTGAAAGGACCCAGGCAGCTGGTGATATTGCTTCTACAGTCATGACGCAGAGACTGATAAATGCTAGTTTCCAGCTTGTTTTCTCCTTTCTATTCAGTCCAAGCCCCCAGGCCAAACAACGGTGCTGCCCAAATCCAGTATGAATCTTCCCACGTAACTTAGCTCAATATAAAAAAACTGTCTCACAGATGTTTGCAGAGATTTGTTCCCAAGGTGATTCTATACCCTGTCTAATTGTCAAGCAATGGAACATATTACAAGGCTTTTTGGAGATGACACATTTAGGGGAAATAATGTGGACATGGCCTCACAATAGGCTTGGTGGCCATAGAAGAAGATGCAGAGTACACAGCTTTCCCCTGTGAGGACACAGTGAAGGGTGGCCGCCATCTGCAAGCCAGGAGGTTTGCGTCCTTCCCACAGTCTGACCATGTTGGAAAGCTGACCTTAGACTTCTGGCCTCTAAAACTGTGAGAAATATCTGTGGCTTTGGGCCCTTCGTTTTTGCCCCGGAAGCATGCACTTCCACATACACCCCCCCCCCAAAGATGAGAAGCAGGAACCTGAATGCTCATGAGAGGTGCAGTGGGATTGCAAATGATGCTCGAGGTGAGGCAGAGAGGCGTGGCTTAGAATTAGAATAAAAATTTCAGTCATCTTTTTTATGTTGAGCCCCAACATAACAGACAGTTAATAAGAAAGCAATACTTGAGTGGAATCCCTTAATTTGTAAGTCAAATTAAGAGTTGCCCATCTGATATGCTAATGAAGAGAAATTTTAGAAGTAGATGTTGTTTTAATATGGAACTGGCTCAAAACAAAACAAAACAAAACCCACCACCACCACCACCACCACCACCAGCACCACCACCAAAACAAAACACCCTACCACATGATCTAGCAATTTTACACTGGGTTCATATCCGAAGTAGATGAAAGAAATCATTATCTTCATGAGCCACTTGCACATACACATTCATTGCAGTAATATTCATAGTAGCCATAACATTGACTCACCCCAGATTCAGTCTATGAGTGAATCAAGAAAAAAGGCATTTTATATTTATGTCACAGAATACTGCTAGGTCACATAAAATAACTAAGTTGTCATTTTTAGCAGTGTGGATGGGTCTTGAATTCATCATACTGAAGGAAATAAGCCAGGTACAGGAAAATACTGCATGTTCTCACTTGTGCTTTAGTCTCCTTCCAGTAGCTATGACAAAATACCCTGACAAAGCCTCTTGCAGAAGAAAGGTTCCAGGTTCCAGCCAATCAAAGCAAGGAATTCAAGGCAACAGGAACTTGAAGCAGCTCATCACACCAGAGCGGTAGCAGAGTGGAATCGTGCTCATCAAAGTCCAGGAAGGGCATGGAAATTTGTGTCTGAGAGCACCAAAGTCCACACTGAGAACTTGCAATAACTGTTCTTTTTAAATATTTGTGATGTAAGAGTATTTGCAGACCTGTTCTCCCTTGAGGCAAGACCTTTCCAGAAGCTTGGGCTCATGTTTTTTCAGCCAGGCTGGATGCCTGGAAGACCCAGTGATCCTCATTTCTCTACCCTCTTGGGGACAGGGGTTCTAGGTAAGTGTTAGATACCTAGTGCTATGTGGGTGCTGGATTCCAAACTCCAGTCCTTATGACAGCACAGCAAGGGTTCTTGACCTCTGAGCCCTCTCTTCAACCCCCGATGGTTCTTCTTTACCATGACAGGAGAACCATCAGCTAAAAATGGTGTATTTAAAATAATTAGAATATCACAAATTCTCAATACATAAAAGTGACTAACAGTTGACATGATCAAAATACCTATTACATTGAATGTTACTCCTTGTAAACATGTATCGAATTGTCATAGTATAGTCCATAAGTATAAATACCATGTTTGAGTAAAAATACAAGAAAAATATGGACTTACAGTTTAAAGTATGGATATTCTACTTTGACATTCAGCATCCACCTAGGTGTGCACTACTCTTTTGCCTGGCTCTGCTGAGCCCTAGACAAGCTGCTAGCAGGTCATGGGATGTGCCACAAGTATGAGACTTTGTAAAGGATGCAAAATATCTCATTAGTAATATTAAATATTGAGAACATGTTGAAATAATACAGCAGTTTCAGCTAAGTAAGATATTAACTTCAATTTCTTTTTACTTGTGAATTTGGCTATGAGACAATGTAGTTATGTGTGCTATGTTTCTATTGGACAGGGCTACTCTGAATACATGGTTCTGCATGTGATGTAATTAATAGAATATACATCAATTCAATATCCATTATGATCAATTAATGATTAACTAGCGGCCTTATCTGTGAAGTTAATGGATTTAATTAAGAACATTGTGTGGATTTTAAAAGTAGTATCTCCATTAAAAATCATATCCTCTTAGAGTCTGATCTCCACAAATCCCAAATTAAACTGTGGCTGTTAAACCAGACATTGGGAATGAAAGCCCTGGAGGGAGAGCCTACGGGCTTATGGGAAACGCTTTTGGCAGTGGAGAGGTGGCAGTTTTGGATGAGAGGAAGGGCAGGCTTTCCATGGTGGATGAAGGTGATCTTTGCACGTGTTTTGTTGCTTTCCTTTTCCCTCAAGGACGGAAAGGTGGTCTGTAATATGAAGACATTGTTACTAAGAAAACATTAATTTAGTTTTTTTTTTTTTTTTGTAAAATCAAAAACATATTTTCCTCTGGCATAGGAATTCTCACAGGCAAGGCCTAGAATTTAAAAAAAAAAACAGAGGAAGCCTGCTAGAAAAACATCCCAACTGAGGTCATTAGTAAAAGCCAGGAACTTCTGGGTTCATTAATACATGTATGTATGTAGATGGAAACAGTGTATGCTGTCATGTTAGACAGGTGGCAAGTCAGAGCTGCTTACACAGTGCCTTTCTGTGTGGTTCAGGAGTACAACTGGTAGGGTGCTGGGACGTCAGCCCTCCTACTCATAGGCTGCCAGGGTAGGTTTGAATCAGTTTAGATGCCTTTGTCATCTCAAAAAGGTTTCTGGACATCACATCTTCCTATTCTGAATAAATTCATGTCTTCTGAAATCCAGTTAGTATTTCAGGCACCCCGCCAATACACATTGTTAAACAGATAGCAATATCTGTTTATATAAAGAAACTTCGGGGCTCTAAGATGACTTGAAGGAATTATATTTTGGGTGGGGATTATCTTAACATTTAGCATAGAGAAGAATAAATGTAAATATCACATATATGTATATATGGCATATATATATATATATATATATATATATATATATATATATATATATATATAGTGTGTGTGTGTGTGTGTGTGTGTGTATTTGAGTGGTTTGAATCTGAACTGCCCTATAGGCTTAAATTTTGGGTGCTGTGGAACTCTGGCTGGTGGTACTGTTTTGGGGAGCGGATATGGGGCTTGTAGAGTCGAGCCTGAATGACAGAAGTAGGGCAGTTGGGAGTATGCCTGTGGAGGTTATAGGAAGTTCCTGGTTTGGCACTATCTCTGCTTCCTGGGCCACAATGACCTCAACAATTGCTGTAGCTCACTGCCATGGAGTGAACACTCTACCTTGCCTTCCCAGTCAGAATGGATCTGCAACTCTCTGAAACAGAGCCCAGATTAGTCCTTTCTCCCTTAAGTTGTTTCTGTGAGGTATTTGTCATAGCAGTAAGGAAAGTAACTCTTCATAATGCAATGCACAGACAAATAATGGCGTAACTATTACCTCAGGCAGAGTTCATAGTTGCGCAATATACTGCACGTGCGCGCGCACGCACGCACGCGCGCGCACACACACACGCACACAAAATTGTACAAACTTTATAGACTCAGTGAGTGTATGCAATAAATGATTCGTAGTGAGAACAATTCTCCCCACTTTCTCCTCCATTGCAGTCTTTTCCATATTGTGGCTATTGCACACATCAGACCAGTCTGTTTTGACTGGTCTGTAATGAAAGGACAATCTCTGAGAGGATTTTCACTTCCCGACAAGACCCCTGTGCACATGTATCATTGTGGTACACATATAGGCTAGCACATGTACCTTTGCAAAAGGCACTTTCATTAGATCGAAGTCAGCTGTCAAATATAACTATCCCGATTAGACTCCTACCAGCGTGTCCATTTCTTAACACATGGGCACTGGGATGTACACTTTTGGCTTTTCAAGGCTAGAAATCCACACCGTCCATTAAACTTATTTAGCTTTCACGCTTCAAAACCACTGCTCTGATTTCCCAGGAAAACCTGAGTGCGCTTGTCTCGCGCTGTTTTGAAGTTTGCAGTCCGGGCACCGCACATCTGCTCTCCCGAAGTGGCTGCAGTCTGAGGCTACCTGAGGACACACCAGCTTACCTGCCTCAGGCACTTCTGGGACTGGTTGCCTTCCCCGGAGCCATAAAAGTTTTTTTTTTTTTTTTTAATTGTTCTTCTACGTATATCATGCCATGAACCATGTTGGCCTTCTGGGACTTCAACTGCTTGTAAAAAGGCACAACATTTTTGTTGGCTGAGGTGCAGGGTGTGAATTGCTCATCACTCTTACAAAGCAGCTGGAGACCTCTTTTTGGGGTCACCGGTTAACCTGCACCAAGGGCAGTTAATGAGCCAATGAAGGAAATGCTAACATTACATTTAACTATGTGAACAGGGTTTCAGAAAGCGACTGACAACCTAACGGGGGTGGGGGTAGGGGTGAGGGTGGGGGTGGGAGGTGTGGGGGGGGGGGAATACCAAGAACCAGTCTTAGAAATAGCAATTATGTTGTTCTTCTCTGAAGCACACAGCACTCATTACTATCCATGGAAACAAAATAGTCAGGACCGAGCACCTGGAGTAAAACAGGGGTTAGAAACCCTTGGCTCAACTTTTCCTAGGCAGTTTTCATTGGGTAAGCAAAGAAATCTCTGTGCAGAGGCCTGCTGGCTGCACTGTGAGAACATTTATTACTTGTGCTAATAAGCAATATTGTGCATTTCTATCATTGTATTACTTTAAAAGTCAAAGTTCTTAGTGATATAAAGTCATGACTGTATTAACACCAAATGCCTAAGACTCACCACTAAAGAATACGAACCATAGTCTCTTCTGTGAGGTAAACTATGATGTGTGCTGCCTAGTTTGACACTGACATCTGAGAGGAGGGACTGGCAAGTGAGGAAGTGAATCCATAAGATCAGTCTGTAGGTAAGCTGATGAGGAGGGCCCAGCCAATTGTAGGTGGTACTAGCCCTGGGCAGGTACCTGGTCCTAGGGTATGTAAGAAAACAAGGCCAGCGAGTCAGGAGGGGCCAACCCATAAGCAGCATTCTTTCATGGCTTCTACTTCAGGTCCTGCCTTGAGTTCTTGCCTCGACTCATCGCAATGGTACAATATAACCTGAGAGTTGGAAGCTGGAATTGCTCTTTCTTTCCATCCCAGACTGCTCTGGGTTGTGGTACTTACTTATCACATGGGGACATGGCACTAGATGTCTTTTCTTTGTAAATCTCACAGAATCCTAATGGCTGTATTCGCACACATTGGATTAGCCAAAAGAACAGTAGGCAGTGGCAAACAACAACTGTAAATCCTGCCTTGAAATCAGCAGACTAGATCCCCAATCCCCACTATTGGAAGCATTATTTGAGGCAGAGGAATTACAGAACACAACTGTTTAGGGCTTTCTTTGTTCTGGTCATTTGGTTGTATAGAAGAGTCACTTTATTGCAACAATTACACCACTACATATCAACACATTCATATTGCTTTGGAAGGTCAGTTGTCAGCAATCCAAGAGCAGGATTCCTAGCTGAACAGTCTGAGGAAAATGAAACAGGAAATGGAAATGACTTTGAATCCAAGACCTGTCTTGGATCTTTAAAAGAGTTCTATTAGCTTCACATTTGGAAGTATCCTCCATCAATGGCTCCATGAAGGCAGTATCTTCTCTGTCTTTCACTGGCTATGAACTGTCTTGCTTATTTTTTTTTTTCCAGATCTTAAACATAGTCATTCTGTCTTGATGAGTAAGAATTTGCTGATCTTACTATGTTATACCCAACAACCAGCCAATGAGTAGGCTAGCCATGGGATAGATCTTCACTCATAAGGCAATCAGAAGTAGTCATGAAGGGGGCTGCCTTCTCTTTGTGTGTGTGTTGGGTACGACTGGTGCAATGTTTGACTTGCCCAATAGTCCGGCGATTTCATGTGGTAGGTCCGATCTACATAACACCATGTTCTGATTATATTTCTCCACCATTAATGGAATACAGGTAGATGGAAGACACACTCATTCCTGTGAACAAAGATGGAATCTGTAGAACAAAATTCAGACACCTCCATGTGAACTTAACTGATTTTAAATTGCTCCTTTGAGAAGTATAGAACAGAGGAATTATCATAGAGACTAACAGCATTTCACAAGGCTGTTTTGTAAAACATTACGTGAAGGAGTTAGGCATGTGATTGATGAGTAAATTGTTGAAGTAAAACAAGTAAAGGACTCTCAATTTACAGGTATGTAAATTGAGGTTCAAAGAAATTAGTTTCTCTGTTGAAGTTCAAAAAGTCTCCTGCAAGCTCCCTTCAAATTTCTCCACAGTTCTCAAAAACATGACATGAAGGAAGTTACTTGACTTCATGAAAATATAGCTCCCACATGTTTCTAGTGAATTAAACACATCTTTATAATTATACTGAAAACTAAAGGGAAGCTGTTTTCTTTTTTTCTTTTGAGAATCATTGTTTATTGGGAAGTGGACACATCCTGAATCCCTGGGTGTGCTGGTGGAGGGTGCATTCCAGCTGTAACTCAAATCTTAGAGACTCAGCTAAGAGGTGTAGAGCCTGCTGGCCTCCTGCAGTCGCTTGGCCACTGGTTACTTCCCAGGCCTCTAAGGCTGAGGAGCAGAGAGGCAAGCCTTCCAACTGGCAGAAGCTCCAGACCAAAAGGCCCAGGACACAAGGTGGTCTGGGCTCACCTGGCTGAACATCACAATCCAGGCATGCGATCCTTTCCTCACCTTCCTGTGCCAAACAAGCAAAATGTGGTGCATTACGGTGGAAACTCTGTGTAATCTATTCTATTTTAAACGATCAAAGAGCTGCCTAGCAAGAAATGTTAAATGACTAGCTTCCACAGGATCTTGTTAGCAGAATACAATATGCTTTTTCACATAATTTTGTTTTCTTTGCCCAGGAGTACACGGTTTTCCAAGCATGCTTTTCTTTCTTCTTTTATTTATTATAGCTTCCTCAACAAATTCCTAGGTTCTGATTTGTACAAAGTACCATGGGCAAACAAGTGATATTTAATGCACTTTCTATTAATGGAGTTTAGTTTCTGGTTGGGAAGAGAAGGAAGATTCCATGAAATCTAAAACTACCTTTTGTCTACTTGTGGGACCCTTTTCCCCCTACTAGGTTGTCTTGTCCAGCCTTGAGGTGATGATATATTTCCGGTCTTATCGCAGGTTGTTATGCAGTGTTTGGTTGATGACCCTGGGAGGCTTGCTCTCTTTTAAAGGGAGGCACACATGAGGGAATCTGTGTAGTGGTGGTGGTGGTAGGCTTGGGGGAAGAGAGATAGGTGAAACCAGTTGGTATGTAAAAAAAAAAAAAGAGCAAAAAGAAAAAATTAAAAAAGGAAAAAAAGTCACATAAGAATTTTAATTGACATGTAATATTTGTACAAATATGTGGGGGTGCTTTCCTGCCTTGTACATCACTGGGTGGTGTCTGGCAGAGAAAGGGAATTCTGGGACTCTCTGTGGAATGTCTCAATGAGCACATGTACCTTGGCAGTTACCTGTTATATGGTCAACCTGATTGGGTCTAGACTAGGGAGCACAGCTCTGAGTGAATCTGTGAGGAAGTTTCATTAAGGATTTAGCAACGAGAGAAGATGCACCCTAAGTGTGGGTTGCAGGGTACTTTGGGGTGGAGGCTCTACACTGAATAAAAGGAAAACAAACACAACAACAGCAACAAAACAAAACAACACAAAACAAGGAGGAAACCAGTGACTCACTAGCGTTTGTCCTCCTTTGCTTCCTGACGAGATGCAGCACTAGCTGTCAGAAGCTCCCCTTACTAATGCCTCTCTCACCTCTACACCTGTATCTCCATGACAGAATGTGTTCAAAGCAGAAGCCACGATAAACCCTTCCCTCTAGGAGCTGATCTTGTGAACTGTTTTCTCTTATCGTGGAGAAAAGTTGCTACTACACACATAGGCAAGACCAGTCACGACCATGTCTGTTCCCTTGCTGTGCTGAGTACAGTCATTTGTCTCATTTTATCCCTACAATTCCACAAGGTTTACATATGGGGAAACTGAGGATTAAAGTGTCCCAGTAATGTGATCCTGGATTTACCTCAGAGTCCTTTAGCTGTGAAATCTGCTATCTTAGTTGTTATGTTCTTTTGTCTCTGGTTGCTAGGTTGCCTTCTTATAGGCAAGTATCCTGCTTGCCCTTATAGAATATATAGGGAACTCCTATATAGAATATATGGGGACCAGATAGGTGTTTGTAACAGGTTTTCACTAAAGGTATAAGTAACTATAGACTAGACTGCCTTATGGATTCTGAACTAGATGTAGGAAGGCTTTGAATAAAAGTAGAGTTCACCTTCCTATGACTTGAAAATTCTTATGGCCTGAGTGTTTTTCATCTTTCACCTGGTTTTATCACCTGAAGTAGCTCATGTAGGCAAGAATCTTGTCTGAAAAAAAAAAAAAAAAGAATCCTGTCTGGTTCAGATTTACTTCCTCCTTCCCTCCTTCTTATCCTTCTTCTTCCTCCGCCTTCCCTTTATTTTCTTTCTTTTTTCAGACATGGTCTCCTGTTTCCCAGGTTGTTCATGAACTTGACCTACAGCTAAAGATGATCTTGAACTACTGATCCTCCCTCCACCCACCAGATTCCAGCGTAATGGGCATGTGCCACCACACGGACCTCTCTTCACTTCGTTCTCCAGCTACCACTTTCCCCTTCCCCATCTCTTTTCCTTGACCCGCCTCTCTCTTTCCATAGGGTCCCATTTTGGAGCCCAGAGTCTATAGCAGAGGTTGGCCTTGCCTTCATGGCCCTCCTGCCTCAGCCTCCCCAGGACTGGGATAATAGGCCTGTGTCACTATTCCACTTTGCTCACATTTCTCCACAAGCTCAACACCTAGCATGATCACTTTCTCTTTGATTGACATGCATTGCTTTGCCATTGCTTCACCATTGGATGGTGAAATTGTAGGCAGCTCAGGAAGACGCACTGTACTGAAGTGCTCTTGCTGAATACTGAGTTTTGGTAACATTGCTTTTTCATGATTTCTACAACTCTTTCTCTTCTTCGGTAGAATCACCAAAGAAACACAGACACACATGATTCATATAAAATCACTTTTTTTTTTTTTTTTACATCTTCAGAGGTTTATTTAAATTCTTTCTGGAGTTTGAGCGTGTTTTATCCCATCTACATTCGTCTTAACATGCACTCAGTCATTTGAGCTTTTTAAATTTTTCTCTAACCTATTTATTTATTTTGTCCTCAGAGATTAAGAACGTTTTGTAAATTCACAAATACCAAAAGTATTTTTTTTTCTCAGTGAAATAGCCTTTAAAACACCAGCTCAAATTCAGAGTATTTCCCTAAGGAAAAGAAGGTCACAAAGGAAAGGTCACATGATTAGCTAAAACAATAAAACAAGAGCACTAAAATATTGCTCAAGAAGTCCCTAAGGATGCTCCTTTCCAATGCGTTGTGCAGGAAAACTCTTGACAGGAAAATGCAGAACTAGGTCTGCTGTGTACTTCACACTACTATTCTTCTTTTCAAATATGTTGCAATGAGTTCAGGCATTTCTCTCCCCAGTATGTTTCTAGTGGCAAAAATAAAAAAGTGACTATATTTCTGTAGAGAGTGAGTGATAAGCCACTTTCCTCATGTTTTGAACTTTGACTCTGCTAAGCAATAGCTTCACAGTCTCAGGATCCATGTTCATAAGCACATCCATTTGGAAAAGGTTTGGAATCTGAGGAAGAGTGATCAGCCACCAATGGCTTAACTAATAACATGACTGAAACTCTCGGAACTGAGAAATCTCATAAATAAATGCTTCTTAAACATTGACTACTCACAAAGCTGAGCTTTCCAGTGGGGGTCCCTCTGAGTGATGGCAAGGGTGTAGGAGGTTGGGCTGGGCAACTGGGTAAGGACACTCTTCCAGGAAATTACTGACAGGAATGAGCTCCTGCCAGCTTCTAAGTCTTTGCAATATAGTCTACTGGGGAAGAATTCAACTTACACTCAAATGTGTCATATATTGTAGTTAATGATGCTCTACCATATAAGGTTACTAATTTAATTTACAACCAGTCAAAACATTACAGTTGTTGTTACTACAATTATTATTTGAGGCAGAGGCTCATGGAGCCCAGGATGTACCCACACTCAGTATATAGCCGAGAATGACTTTGGATTCCTGTTCCTCCTGCCTCTGCCTCCCCAGGGCTGCATTACAGGCATGTATTGTTATGCTTGGGTGTATGAAGTGCTGGGGATGGATCCCAGGGCTGTGTGAACACTAGGGCAAACACTGTATCAACTGAGTCACATTCCTGGTTCAAATTCAAAGTTCTGTTGATAGCTTTCATTTTCCTAAGAAACCTTCTCCATGCTTCTGAGATGTAGTTTTATCTATTTGTTTAAGTCAGTTAAAAAATTCTGATAGACTTACTCTCACCCCCACACTAGCCAGGTTGCGGGACTTAAGATACTGTAAAGATGTTATGAGCACTAGCAGTTAAAGCAATAATAAGATACTAATAAAAGTAGTGGGAAATGGAATATCACCAGATAATGTGTATTAAATCTTTCCCACCCAGGTAAGCACCTTATTACAATAATAACTACTCTGTTCAGGAGAAGAAACCAAGGCTTAGAATGACAAAGCAGCCTACTGAAATTGCACGTAGTGCCAGGGATGACAATGCGACGGGGGGGGGGGGGGGGGGGGATGTGGGTGGGAGGGTTGTGGGGGGCTGTGGGGGAGGAGCAACTTCTTGAGAGTTCAGCAGAAATGGTGAGGGGATTGCTCTGGGTATTCACTTGTTTTCTTTGTTAGAAGGGACATTTCTCATTGTGATTTCAAGTTCCCACTGTTATCTTATTATTTTATGTGTTTTGACTGCATGTATGTCTGGGCACCCTTTGCATACCTGCGGAGAAGCCAAGAAGGTGTTAGGTGCCCCGGCACTACAGGTGGTTGTTAGCCACTACAAAAGCTTCTCATGCTGGCTTGAATAAGAAATGTCTCTTTAGGCTCAGGTATTTCAACACCTTGTCCCCAACCATGGCACTGTTTTGTCTGGTTTAGGAGGTGCACGTAGCTGGAGGATGCTGGGGGATCATACTTGAGTCCTCTGGAAAAGTAGCCAGTGCTCTTGATGTCGGAGTCATCTTTCCAGCCCCAGTTTCTGCTTTTCGTTGGATACATTTTCTTCTTTGGATTTGAAAGCTATAGATTCACTAGAATTTGCATATGAAATGTTTCCCAAAGGCCTGTGTTGGAAGGTTGGTCTCTACTTAATGTTGGAAGTTGGCACTTTCAAGAACTAGTACCCCGTGGAGGCGTTTAGGTTGGTGGAGGCGGAGTGTGGTCTGTCCACCTCTCCTCATTGTTTTTCTTTTCCTCCTTGGCCATGAGGTGAAGAGGTTTGCTCCCCGACGCCCTCCAGTTATGATATGCTGTTCTGAGAAAGAGCCAAGAGCAAGGCTCAACTGACTATGAACTTAAACGAGTAAACGCACAAGCCAAAACAAACCACTGCTCTATGTAAGTTGTTTATCTCGTGTGTTTGTTCTAGTGCTGGAAAGCTGATTAATACAACGCTCTATTTTTAAACCTATAGTGGTCATAATTTATTGTTGTGATTGTTGCATTTTCTTCATTTGTTTAACCCCTATACTTTTTTAGGGCTCATGTTTTCCTCTTACAGACAAATAATTTAGGCCATCTCGTGTTCTCTTGTTGTCTTTCCCCAACAACTACTTCAGATTCTATTTCCTGGAATAACTATGGGTCAACATGGACAGGAGTTGTTTTTAGTTTGCACTGCTCCTGGTTTGTAAAAGAACCTGCTCGTGTTCAATCCTTTCTGCTCCTACTGGCTGGTCTCTTTTCCTATTTATTTCAGTAGATGCAGACAGATACAGAGAGGTTTGGCAAGGTCTCCCATTGTCATAATAGATCCCCCTCCTTCCCTCTGCCTTTTTCTCTTTCTCTCTCTGTCACCTTCTACACTTTGTGCTATGGGTTATTGAACCTATGCCAATAGATGACCAAGTTTAATACAATTTCTTTGTATGGTGCATTGGCTGGTTACTGTGGAAGGTTGCTTTTCATTGCACAGAGCATCTGGACTACAAGTCCGTTCTGTGTGTTGGTATTCTTCACTGCAAGCCTTGTCTTTATGCGGCTTCAGTAGCTGTCTCAGGCAATTCAGGTTGCTGTACCAAGGACGCGTAAACTGTGGGTGGGAGGTCATAAATGACAGGGATCGGTTCCCAGGCTGGTACCTGAAAGTTTGAAATCATCATCCCGGGACTATTGGGTTTGGTGAGGGCCCTTTTATGCATCGTCTTCCCTCAAGGTACCAAAGGGGGATAGAAAACTATAGGTGCTTGTGGTGGTGTGAATGAGAACGGCACCCTAGGCTCAGGCATTCGAACCCCGCGATCCACGATTGGGGGCTCTGCTGGGGAGGGTTAGGAGGTGCAAGTTTCTGGATGATGGACTGCACCCTCAAGCTGTGAGCCAGAATAAACCCCTGCTTTAAAAAGCATGGTGGCACCTGCCTTTAATCCTAAGACTCAGGGTTAGGGCTAGGGGAGGCAGAGGCAGTCGGATCTTTGTGAGTTCGAGGTCAGCCTGGTCTACAAACAGAGTCTACGACAGCCAAGGCTACACAGAGAAACTCTGTCTCGAAAAACAAAAACAACCCAAAACAAACAAACAAAATTTATTTACCTTTTAATTATGTGTATGTGTGTATCTGCAAGTGGGCCTGCACATATGAGTTAATGTACACAGGAATTCAAGCCAGAGGCCTTGGAGCTGGAGTTAGGGGAGGTTGTGAGCCACTAAACACGAGGGCCGAGACCCAAGCTCCGCTGCTCCGGAAAAGCAGTTTGTCGAATCCCTAAGCCAACTCTCTGATTCCTAACCTTTTCCTACATTAAGTTGTCACAGCAGCAAGAAAAGTAACTCTGCAAAAACTCAGAGGAGGAAACCTTCCCATGGCCTACGGGGATGTCTCACCTGTGCCTCCTCATTCCTAACCACTGGGTCACATGACCCTTTGGAGTCAATCATCCGCAAAAGGAGATGAGACCACCACAGCACTGGCTTTGCCCAACCAACACTCATCTGGAACTGGGGACGCTGTTGCTGAGCAAGCCAGATTCTGTAAGCAGGTAGATAAAGGCGGATGCTTCTCAGATACTGTCATGTGGCATCAGGACGGCAAGGCAGGAAGGAGGCACAGGTACTCTCCTGTTGCTTGCTAGTGAGCATCCAGTTGTATCCGTGCACCACTGATACTCTTACAAGTTAGGGTTTCAGTCCGTGTGTTCAGCGGAAGTTAGCTAAGTCTACAAAGGGTGAGGGAGGTAAATAAATGTTTTAGAAAGAATCAAAAAGAATCATCTCAACCCTCTTATTAATAGTGTAAATAATCTATGTACTACGCTTGTAAGTAATATACAATTATTGTGGGGAACGAGTGTACTCATGTATGAGTGAGCATTCCTGACATGAACATAGCCGTGTCAAGGACCCCAAAGCTTCAGGCTCATGAGAATGGTTAGGCCTTCCCTAGGTCAGGCTCACAGGAACAGCAGGATTGGCCCCTTAGTAAGGATATTGACAATAAGTGCAGAAAGCATCAAACACAGTTTCTTCCTTTGACTGCCTAAGGCTGCTTCCCGATAAAGACCTCCTATCAAGATTAGATAGCCTCCCATTTTGTTCAGCTCACCCCGAGTTTCTAGACTGCTGGAACATCTTCATCAGAGCACACAGCCCAACCAACCCCAGTGTCTGGCATTTCTTTATTCTTCATCGCAGCAGTCAGGTCAGTACCAAAGCCACATGCTGTCGGTGATGCTATCCATAACACTTGGCTCAACATTGTGTGCAGTGTTTTTCACACCAACAGAAATTCTTTGCTTGGCCAAACGTAAGTCAGGTCTTTGAGATTTTTAGTCCACCTGACATTTTCTCATAAAATCCAGTTTTATCCAAGAATACTGCAAAAATCAGATTAACAAAACTCCTCTATTAAAACTCATTTATATTTTATCAGCCTTCATGTCTGACTTTGTTCCCCATCCTCTAGCAAACAAGTGATGTCAGATTGTCCTTTTTTGTTTTCAGCAAGGATTCCATTAGGACATTTCAGACAGACACCCCCCTCCCCCAATGGTTCTTCTAGTAGTTTCCCATTACTGATCACCATTCTGTTCCGCGGTCGTTAATTTACACTTGTACATTCTGTATTCAGAGTGAGGATAATTTCCTCCTATACCAACTCACAGCCGGGCTTTCTCTACCTAGCACCAAGGTCCTGAAGAAAGTCTTTGCTTGTTTTAGGAAGTGTCATCAAATAGTTGTATTCCTCAACGCTGCTATTTGATCTTCAGTCACACTTTGAAACAGTGTGTCAGTCATGCTACTACCAGGCTCCCAGATTGCCTGAAAAGGCTCACATGACTCAGTAGCAACTCACTTTTAGTTCAGGACAGTAAAAGGACAGTGCAAAATCTATATTCAGGTCAATAAAAATTCATGGAAGGAAAAGACTCTTGTCTAAACCACACAAAACTCCAGTCCTCAAGTCTACCTTCCATGGACATGCATAGTGTGTAATCAAGGCCCCAGCAACGATCAGAGATGACATGCACACATAGTATTGTTTGCGGGAAGCTCATCTGAACCTACGAGTCCACGTTTGTTCACTGAGGTCTTCCCCACAGACTGACCACAGCCACAGAAGCTCCAGACTTCTAGCAGGCAAGCAGGTGTTTACCATTAATCACATTGTTTGCAAGATTGTCCAGACAAACCAGTACAGTTTGGCTCAAGGCTCCCAGCGTACAAAACACCCTTAGTTCTCAGGACATTCTAACAGTTCAGTGCTCAGGAACTGGCCACAGGCCATGAAAACAAGCCCATCTTGGGGATGTGCTAGATTTGAGTAGATCATGCCTGTGAGGTTAACTCTTTCCTGTACAGTGCAATATTGCTGATATGCTCATTAGATAGATGAAGCATAAAAGAAATTCAGCGATTCTCTTTGTCACTCTTTTTGCTTTGTGACAAAAATATCACAACAAAAGCAACTTAAGGGAGAAAGAATTTATTTTTGCTTACAGTTCCTCTGTGGCAGGGAGGTCATGGCAACAGGAACATGAAGGAACTGGTCACATGTTGTCTGCGTTCAAGAAGCAAAGATAAAGGCTGTGCTCAACTTACTCCATCTTTTTAATACAGTCTAGGTTTTTCAGCCCATAGAATGTTGCTATTCACAGAGAGGCAGCCTTTTCTACCTCAACTAACCTAATAATGATTATCTTCCACAAGCATACATGGAGGCTCATTTCCAAGGTGATCTTAGGTCTCATCAAGTTGACAATTGAGAATGACGATCACAGTAATATACTTCAAATATAATAAGAAAATTGCAGAGCTCCAATCGTACATCTGTGTGTCAAATCTTGAGCTAGCAACTGTTATGAAACAATGTGATTTACAAAGATAGCGCAGTGTGTGCAGCCACCCATTTCTCAATTGCAGAACAGTCAAAGGAGTTGTTCTGTGCTTGGCAATAAGATGACTGATGAGAGGAGACTCATCTCCTAATTTATGATGTTCCAAGAAAAATTATCCAAGAAAATTATTCAGAATCCATGTAAATATCCCCAGTGTCTTTTATTTTAGATGGAAAGAAATGAAGCCCTTAGGCAAACAATGAAGAAGCCATGCCAGCTGCAATCCTCCCTGCCTGTGTCTGTGACAAACAAAGACAGGTTGTGGTTAAATATTCATGGTATATCCACAGAGTGGAATAGTATAAATCATTTACAAAGAACTGTGACAGATCTATACAAAAAAATTAAACATAGGAACACTGTGAATGAACATTCATTCATGTTCAGTGAGTGTATGAAGTGAAAAGTATACACAGATATACACACACATAGAATGTCCAATAAATGAATGCTAAAGATTACACCTAAGGAGGAAAACAAATAAATTGGGGGAAACACATGGGTTCCAATTTGTTCATATAGATGGATCTTTTTTTAAAAAATCAGATATTTATTTGACATTTAGAATGTTACCATTTTTCTTATGGATGTTCTGGTAAGAAAAGGAAGCCATTGGGTGTGGGAAGCTGAAGCTATCGCCCTCGCTAAGATGGCGCCTGGCAACCTGCCAGGCAGGATGACTTACAATTCGGCTCCTGGTAAACAAGTCCTTATTTGGGGATGTGGGCTGTGCTTTGCTCTGACGTATGCATCCCGCCTTGTCGGGAACCAATTGGAGCTACCGACGTAAGGGCTGCTGATTGGTTGAGGCAGAGGATATAAAGGGGCACGGAGGTGTTGGGGGAGGAGAAGCCAGCGAGCGGGAGGAGAAGCGAGCGAGCGGGAGAAGAAGAAGCTTGCTGAAAAGGTTCCTGAATAAACTGCCTGGAGAAGAACGTTCGGGTCGTGACCTTATTTTCCGCTGGTAAGCAAGGGACTCGACAATTGGGTAATTAGCTTTTATTGTCAGCTTTACACGGCCTAGACCCACCTGGGAATGGAGCCTTTATGTTAAGTTATTCACATTGTGTGAGTTGGCAGGGGTGGGGGCATGAAGGCATGTCTGTAGGGCATTGTCTTAATTAAGTTCATCGATGTGGGGAGACCCAGGCCACAATGGATGGTACAATTCCCCAGGCAAGGCATCCTGAACTATATGAGTACAGAAGTCAAGCTGAGCACAAGCAATCAAATAAGCAGACATGTATTCATTTCTTTCTGCCTTTGACTGTGGATGTGATCTGGACATCTGTCTCAAGTACCTGTCTTTACTTCCCCACAGCAATAGACTGGAATAATGAGCTGAAAGAAAACCTTTCCCCTCTAAGTTGCTTTTTGTCAGAGTGATTATTTTTCCCCCACAGCCACGTAAATGAAACTAGATCACTCAGTGGAGTAAGATGCTTACACTTCTGCTGTTGGAAGCAATAGAGCCAGATCTGAACCTTGATGGTTTAGCTCCTGAGCATGCGCTGTTAGATGACCATGTGTGTGTACAGTGACTACTTCCCACAAGGTAAATGAAATTAAGTGAAAAACCTTACTACATTGAACTGAAAAGGTGGTTCCTGGGTTAATAGCACTGATGTTCTTTTCTAAGACCTGGGTTCATTCCCAACACCCACATATCTCACGACTGTGTATAACTTCAGTCCCAGGAGATCTAACATCTACCATTTTCTGGGCATCCTCAACATCAAGCATGTATAGTGAAAACACCCACACACATTAAATAAATAGAGCAAAAAAATTGTCAAGTGAAAATTTCAAAATGGCAAATCCAAGACAGGTATAATTTGATTCATCCTGATTCAGCTGGGAAATCATTTATTCTTTTATAGTCAGTGTTCTGAACTTGGTAAATCACTCATGATCTTTTTACTGGTTAGTTTTAGCTATCAGCTTGAGAGTCACCTGGAAGAGTCTTTTTTTTTTCTTCTTTTTTCCCCCCTCAAGACAGGGTTTCTCTGTGTAGCCTTGGCTGTCCTGGAGTCACTTTGTAGACCAGGCTGGCCTTGAACTCACAATGGTCTGTCTGCCTCTGCCTCCCTGAGGGCTAGGATGGGAAGGGTCTTAATGAGGAATGATCTAAATCAGGTTGACCTGTGGGCATGTCTGTGCTCGATTATCTTGACTGTTACTTAATGTAGGAAGACCCAGCCCATGTTGGCACCATTCCCTAGGCTGGACCCTAGACTGTACAACAGTGAAGCAAGCAAACAAACAAGCATCCATGTATTTATGTCCTCACTACTCTTGATGTGAATGTGACTAACTGCTTGGGTCCCTGCCTTGACTTCTCTCAAGTGATGAACTGTAACATGGAATTGTAAGCCAAATAAACCCCTTCTTCTGTAAGTTGCTGTTTGAGCAAGAGCTTTTCTTATAGCAACATAAATGAAAATAGAACCGTCTTAGATATGTTCTAAGAGTTGTTTTGAAAGATATCATAAATATGCAAATACTGCTGCTGGGAAATATCACACCTGTCTGCTTAGGTCACTGTTGTCATGCCATTGGCCACAATGCTCCCAGCCTTGAGATGTTGATGTTGTAGTTGGACTTATGGCTGTGTGATATGGGGTAAGTTAAGCTCTTGGCTTGTAGGCAAAGCTGGCTCAAACACTATGTGCGTTCATACCCCTCCCACTTATATCCTTCAAACTAAATCCTCCTTTTCATATTCCTTATAGAGCAAAAGAGATAAGGCTTGAATTTTAGACAGAAAACATCACATATATTAGAAATAGCCATAGGTCTGCAGCTAAAATGCCAATGATAAAGTGTGGCTGATTATATAACTTTGGGTGAATTACTTACTGATGATGTTTATGGAGATCAGAATAGAAAACACACCAAAGTAACCAGCCCAACACTTAATGAATGACGAGGCCCTTCATGAGTTAAAGTGTTTATAGATCAATACCTCATATGTGGTTGTCACTCAGAAAATCGGAGCAGAACCTTAACATGAATTCCTTGAGATAGCTTCTCAATCCATAGCCACTGCTCAATTCTATGGATCAATAAATGAATAGTTAGTATTGGTATAGCCACCTATAGACAGTTCAACACTTATATGTTATATCTTCTAATGATGGATAAATGAGACAAACTAAGACTCGAGTATTAGTATTCTCATGTAGGCCATGAGAGTGGTTTAGTTAATGGTTTCCATGGGAACATGGTGTTTCAGGAGAGCTTTAATTCCTTCAATATATTGGGCTCAGAATAGCTTCCCCCCAAATTTATATCACAATATAAATTCTTTGTAATAGAGTCTGTCCTCAACCCAGTGATTCATTTATTTTATTACTGCCATAAAATGCATGTCCAAAATGCACTCCAGTGATTTTCCTTTTGGCTTTCATTACTAGTTATTTACATCAGTGGTAACTGATACACTTGGCGAGTCAGAGATAGAATGGAGAGGAGAGGAAAGGAAGAGACCAGGTGACAGGGGTGCACACAAGACAAATCCTGATTGTCATTTCCTCTGTCGGCCCTGCCTTGTGATCATATCACTGTCACCACATCCTGAAGGATAACTGTGCTTCTTTGTAAGACTCCAGAATGTTTGTCTTACAATGTGAGATCTTGTGTCTTTGCCAGGGTAGGATACTGGAGTCTAGTCCTGATAATAAGGCAACGACTTCAGGGAAAAATGCCCAGTGTCTGCACCCTATGCTGACTTATGCTGAAAAGCCATAACCCAAAAGTCTTATCCATAGAATGGTTGTTTTAAAGTGCAAGAGTCCTTTATAAATGCACAGTCCTTAAAGACAAAGCAAAACAAAACATAATATGTTCTCTTCAGTAGTTTGTTACTAAATTAAGTCTGCTCACTTGTAAATAAGATGCTTTACAAGTAAACAACCTTAGAATATTAAAAAAAAAAAAAAGAATCTGGACTCAGCAGCATCTCTTCAGTTCTCTGTCATCTTCACAGACAGGGAAAGTGACATTGAAAATGGGCAGCTGTGGGACATGCGTCTAACCATTCTTGGCATGGAAAGATTAGTGGCCAACCACCATCTGGAAGGTGATACTGTTCTGTTTTCTAACTTTTCATCCCCAAGAATTCTGGGGTTTACATGGTCATTATATCATGTTATATTCTCTCCTGCACCCAAAATTGAATTGTATATCCATTTGCTGAATATCAGTGCTCATTATTAAAGCTCAGTCCCAAAAAGCAAGATTGGAGTACTATTCAGATAGCTTTAGAAAAGGACGCCTTGAAAGGCTACCTTACCTGGTAGGATGTGCCATTGTCAATAGTATTCGCTCCTTTCTGGTGGGCAGTAACTGATATATGTCCATGGAAGAGACTTAAAATGCTTCTGGCTAGCTTACGACACTAACATCTTAGGGGATCCACATTCCAAGAAGAAGCTTTATTAGAGTTAAACACACTTTAACCTTTTAATCAGTATGAAATATGTGTTCATTTTATATAGCTTATTATTGTTTTTTATGGGGAGACCAAAAGACCACAGGATATTCCACTAATATTTACAAATGTTATTTTCCTCCTGGCTGGACTGTGTGTGGATCAGGGCTCTTTAAGGCTCTACTTAATGAGATCTTAAGTGTGTGTGATGATTGTCAAAAGTCAGTGAGGGCGACTTCCATCTACGGGGTGTCTGGCTTGCTCTGTTTGTACTGAACTTTTCCACTTTGGGGAGTTTAGAAAAACTGCAAGCCTGGGAGTCGTTTAACATGTTTTGCCCATTTAAAGCAAATGTACTTTAGCACTACAGGCCATATTTCTGTGCACTCCTTTCCTTTTTCTTCAAGGCCATATGTTGCAATCAGTGCCCTGGCTCTTTATTTCTCTCCAACTGGATCCTCTTCCCACTCGGGCTGCCCTCCTCTTATGGTGGAGCCATGGGACGAGAAGACGCAGGTGGATCTAGGTTCCAGTCTCCTGAGACCACGATTGGGGTGGCTAGCTGGCCTAGAACTGAGTTCCCACGCTTTTGACTTTCAGTGCCACAACTAAGAAAGTCTTGGGAAAATCAGTATGGTTGGCCACCCTACTTTTATTTTTAAGATCCTGGAGATCTTGAAGACTTGCTCATTCAGTAGCTCTCCATCTTAGAAGGCTGTTAGATATGAAATTTTACTTTGTTTCTAAGGCCAAGGACCCACATCTCACCTACATCTAATAGAAAGGCCTTAGCCATGGGTTGTTCTGATTAAAGCTCTTTTTGGCTTATTTCCACCATACTCTAGTTATTCCTAGCTGCAGTCCTTTGTTCGTTCAGATATACTGTGGAGCTTGAGTTCTGTATTTGGATCCCATCTTGCACCCTACTGAACAGCTTGCTTCTAGCTCTTGGGTGCTGAGAACACCTGCCAGTTGCTTCGTGTGTGCAAACGCAGGTTGGCCTGGTGGTACCTGGCCCAGGGTCTAAGTGTGATCCTGAGATCAGCAGCATAAGGAGATGAAGACCTTCTGGAAATTCAAATTTCCAAGCCTCTCTCCAGACTTCCTAATCAGAAACTGTTGGCAGGAGCAGTGACCTGTGGTTTAACGTATCCTCTGGGTGGTTCTGACACCCACACTGTCAGAGAAGCATGACCCTAGGTCCTACATTGTGCCTTCTCAGTCACTCTGGAGCCTAAAGACTAGTGTACTGGTTTTGATGGGATTGTCTTGCTTCCTGCTCATTTTGGCACTTTCTTCATCAGGTTTGAGCTCTTTCTGTGCATCTCTTCAGCATCTGGTTTTGCTTCCATGACTGATAATACTTTTTTTTTTTTTTTTAGCATGGCACAAAACAAAGGAGTTTATTAGGTATTGGTCTTAAATCCCAGCAAATGGGTAGATGAAGATCCTAGCTAGACATGTCCATTAATGTAAAAGTAACTTTTATTCTCCTGGCTCAGTTGTTGTCTCGGAGGCTTACTACCTCTGTCTGCTAATCTAGGCCTGCTCCTGGAAGCTTCTAGCCTCCATACAATCTAACGCAGGCTTAGAATGTTTTCAGCCTCTAAGACTTATTGCTTAATGAGCTCACCCTTACTTGTTTTTTCTGAGCTCTGGGCTGGCTGGTTCAACTCAGCTGTTCTGACTCAAACTCTTCTCCCAGCTGACTTATTTAATCTGGCTTCTCTCTTGGCCTGGAATTGCTCTGCCTGGCCTCCAACTAAGCAATCTGCTCTAATCCTCTGGCTTCTTCTCATTTTCTGGTTCATTCCATTGCCACCTGAGTTCTCTCCCTGCAACACATCTTTTTATTCCTGATATGGTAAAACTGCCCGTTTTTTTCTGAAAACTTCAAGGAGCTTCCCTTTCCCCTCTCTTCTCATGAGAGTTGGGCATATCCTATTCTGCCAAACCTTTCTTTTGCCACCTTTTCTACCACTCCGTTACACATCATTTTCAAACATGGGTGCTTCCTTCTACAAATGAACTTTACCTTTGTTTGGGATTAAAGGTATGTACCACTATGCCTGGACCTAAACTTTTCTTTACCTGATACTTGTTCTATTCCAGGCTGGCCTTGAACTGAGTTCTGCTTGTGTCCGTGTCTTGGATTAAAGGTGTGTTTGTATTCCAGCTGGATCACACAGACCTAGAAGATCTTTGGATGTGATCTCTTGCCAGTCAGACCATATAGACCTAGAAAGTCTTTGGATGCCATCTCTTGCTAGAACAGCTATGTTCTTAATTAACATTCCTCTACACATTAATGTGCTTAGTATTGCTGCCTTACAGAGAAGTGGGGAAATAGGATTGCTGGCCCTTCATTTATCTCCCTTACAACCGAAAGAAAAAGACCCAAGGGATACTGCAGTTATGAGATATAATGGTTAATTATTTTCAGTGTCAAGAACTCTGACTGTACACCCCATCCAGGACTGTCCAAATATTCTTTTCTTGTTCTGGAAACTCAGTGGAGTTTGATATTTTAGAATGAATTTGCCATGTGTCCTCATGAAAAAATGTTTTTTGTTTGCTTTAAAATTTGGGTAGTAATACAATTTTCTTCTAATTACATTTTAGGGGATGAATTGGTGATAAATGAGATTAAGAGATATCCCTAAAATATGCTATGTCTTAGATGAATGCTGCATAAATATGTCATTTCATTAATAACAACACACCCATACTAAGGTATTCTTTGAAGAGAACACCGTGTCTTCTTCAAGGTACAAGAGGACAGCAAATATAGGCTCTGAGCAACACAGATCACGTCCTTTCCTGAATCTTACAGTATTTACAGTCCGCGGCTATGGCTTGCAGACTTGGCTGTGTCTTAGGGCTCACTGCAGTTCTTAAAACAAAACCCAAGCCCAGCAAGAGCTCATCAGGCCTTCTCTTCTCCTTGAGGGTCTGACGTGGTTGGTTTGCTGTCGTACCAGGTCACAGGAGGCTTTAAATTTCCTGGTTCAAACATGAAGCCAGGTTTGAGACTAGAACAAACACTAGCTGACAGAGTCATCAGGGGAACAGTAGGAAATACAGCTAGGTGCCATTCTCCCATCTGGTTAACTAAATCTGGGGTGAGCTTCAGGACTCTCCTTAATACACAGACTTACCAAAAGACTATTATGGGAGGTAATTGGCAGATCCAACCACTTTCAGAAATGTTCAACTCTGCTACTTATTTTGCATACTGTTAGTATATTAGCTACTTCCATTTTTAAAGACTGCTTTATTTTATTATTTTTCTGTGTATGAGTGTTTCAACTACATGTATGTACATGTATGTGCATGTATGTTCATGTCTGTTTCCTGTGAAGGTCAGAAGAGGGCATTGGATCCCTTTGTTAGCATACTGCCCCAGTCTGCGTAGCAATCTATGATGTTATTACCTGTCTGCCACTAGGAGTGGTCCTACCCAGGATTATAAAAAAGAGAAACCCACCCTTCTGTCTTGCTCCTCTTCCACTCTTCTCTCTTGTTTCTCTGTTCTTCTTCTCTCTCTCTGTCTCTCTCTTTCTCTGTCTCTGTCTCTCTCCCCCTCTCCCTTTCTCTCTCTGGGGTGCCCCTACCACTATAATAAACCTCTCCATATCATACCTGTTGCCTGGCATCTTATTTTTTCATATTTAAAACCCCTTAGGGCTGGATCATTATTACGGATAGTTGTGAGTCACCATGTTGGTGCTGGCGCTGGCAATCAAACCCAGGTCCTCTGCAGGAGCAACCAGTGCTCTTGAGCGCTGAGCCATCTCTCTAGCCAAGTTACTTTCCTGCTGCTGGGACAGAACATCTGACAAAAGTATTTTGAGGAAGGATGGGCTTTTTTTGGCTCAGGGTGTGAGGGTACAGTTCATTATGGCAGGGTGGGAACGTCATGGGAGCAGGAACGTCAGGCCGCACCGCATGTGTAGTCAGAAAGCTGAGAGTGATGACCACTAAGGCTCACTTTGCTTTCTCCTTTTCATTCAGCCTAGAGCCTCAACCCATGCAAGGGTGCTACTCACAGTTATGGTGGACTTCTCTGGAGGCATAGTCACAGTCCCACCGAGGGTGATTTTCCTACACGACTCTAAGTCCTATAAACTAGACAAGACTAGCCATGACATGTAGTTTGAGGTGGTAGCCCGCCTGGCATACATAATAAATACATATGGGCAGGGCTTATTATTGTCTTTCTATCAGTTTATAGTGATTTTAGCACTTGGATTGCAGGACGCTAAACTCTGGATTTGTGGGAGGCACCTTTAAAACTGACCTGTGCTCCAGTTAAAGCTGACTTAGAAGAGGTGCTAGCAGAGCTCCTGATCTCTCTCTCAGAGGCCAGATCTCACTGCAGGAGTGTCCCAATAGCAAGTAGATGATGCCACATTTCGAATTCACCTGTAATGACGTCTCCAGGTCACAGTTTCTACAGCGGCTCAGTGGAGACAGATCCGAAGCAAACGTGAAAAGAGCCAGTCAGAAGAAGTTCAAAGTGCACTGAGATACCCAAATCAACCATCTTACTTAAAATGTTTTTTCCCCCCTCCTAGGGCCTAATGTCTACATTTCAGGTCTGCAGACAATGCTCCATTGAGTCTGCTAAGTGTTATCAGGGCCTCAGAAAGGAGAGCTCAGGAGCCCTGCTAAACTTTCCTGCTGAAAAAGTCACCACAGGAAAGCAAGGCCCTTGGAGACAATTGTCTGTTGGCACATTAACAAGGCCCACCCTGTTTGCAGACCAAGGCTGAAAGGCCAAGACACAGGAGAGCCTTTACCAGTTACTTAGTGGAATCTGCCTCACTGACCCCTGTTGGGCCTCACAGCCATCATTCTTGGAGGAACTAATTTTTTTTTGTTGTTGTTGTTAAGTTGACTTTTGTTTTCCAAGCCATGCCAACATTCCAGCCACATGAGAGAGCCTGGACCGACTTAAACCCTAACTCAGAGCACCATCTGTACTACAAACATGTTTCGGTTGTCAGCCAGCAGCACACAAACACATTAGGGGGTGAGGGCGATGGAAACTGAACGGATGTTATTTCCCAGCCTTGGCTGCCAGGTGTAATGGCATAGTTGAGAAAATTTGCCCAAACTGTAATCGACTTCCCCAAAGTCAGCTATGTTGGATCCCGATGGGACCAAATTTTGTGGACGCGAATTATAGCAGTTCAGCTAGATAATTAAGTCAAACCTTCAGGAACAACTGGGAACAGGCAAGGCTCCAGCTGGAATTCCTAGGCTTTTTCTCAGGAAAGCCAGTCTAACAACCCAGCAATTATGAGGGCTCAGGGCCATTCCTATGGATATAAAATGTCCTGGAACCACTTTTATGGTGTGGTTCATTTTAGGGAATGAAACTAGAGACATTCCTCACATATTTTATCCCACAAACCTATAAAATTCCTGCTGCACTTGGTCTCTTATAAAAAGATATTGTATCTTTTTACATTGTGAGCCAAGAAATCTGGCATTTTAAAACAAATTACTATTTCATATGATTTGCGATTTAAATTGTGCTTCCTTTAATATAAGCCTCAGAATACAATTGCCAAATAATTAAAACAATATTACCCCATTTTGGGGCTGATGCCATTAGGTAAATTGGTAAGGATTGAGGAAATGAAAAGAAAAAGAAACTTTCTCTCACACGAGGCATGTAATTATCCCTCAAAACTTCACCCCTACCTCCCACCCCCCGCCCCTGCCATGCTTCAAAGCCCACTGGTCATGCTAGGATCAAGTAGACAAATGACTTTTCAAAGTGTGGCCAATCTAGTGACTGGAATGCTGCTGTACTAAGAAATGCCCATGAAAAGGAACAGACAATGGGACAAAAGCGCGTGTCATTGGCACAGCTGCTTCCCCATGTGCCCCTTTCAGTTATCCTAACGCTTGTGTTTGTTCTTTTCTCTCTTCCTGATCCTCCAGGAGGAATTTTAGTAAACTATTTCCCAGCTCCAAAGAACTTCAAAGATATTAAAAATGACCAAATTACGAATCAATATTCAAAACAACAAATGGAGATGGATAAGGCCTTAAAACAAGCTTGGTGATCTGTAAAAACAAAAAACACAAAACAACAACAACAACAACAAAACCCTTTTCAGACTTGAACTCCAACACATTGATTATTTTTGAATTTCTTGATGATTGAGCCACTGGTAATCTTTCAGCATCGAGGAAATGCCAGGACTGTGGGTATTAGCATTAGAGATCGATGGAAACTCTTGAGATTTTGGACTTTGTGGAAACTTGGAAGATTTTAGTGTCCCTCCCCTCCCTCCACCCCACCCCTCCTTCCATCATCCTCTTTCCTATTCTGCCACTGATGTTTGCATTGTTAAGAAAATGCTTGTGGGGACTGGAGAGATGGCACGGTCTGCTCTTCCAGAGGTCATGAGTTCAATTCCCAGCAACTGCATGATGGCTCACAACCATCTATAATGTGATCTGATGTCCTCCTCTGCCTGCAGATGTACATGCAGGCAGAGCACTGTATACATAACAATAAATAAATAAATCTTAAAAAAATCCTTGTGATGGTCAAGTGGTATTACATAATCTTATTATTCTTTCCAAGTTGATATTTGTTGTTGTTGGTTTTTTAGAATGTGTCTATGTGTATGGGTGTACATGTTTGTGTTCATGTGTGTGTAGGTGGGTGCATTTGTGTGTGGAAGACACAGGATGAGCAACATCTATTGCTTTCCCTCAATCATTCGTCACCCTTATTTTTCGGCACAGGATGGCTGTCGAGACTAAACCTAGAATCAGAGTGTTAAGTCAGTGTGGCTGTTTGGATGAGAATGTCTCCGATAGGCTCAGCGGCTTGCTTGTATACTTGTTGACCAATGGGGATGGGTGGTGGGTAGGTTTAGGAGGTGTGGCCTTGCTGGAGGAAGTATGCCTCCTCATCCCTCCTCAGGGGGTTGGGCTCTGAGATTATAAAGCCATGTACTGTTTCTAGTTCACTCTCTTCTTTGTGCTTGCTGTTCAAACTTTCTTCTTGAGCTGCTCTGCCTACTGCTTGCTTCCGTGGCTTCACCATCATGGACTTTAATCCACTGGAACAAAAAACCTGGATAAACTCTGTCCTCCTTAAATTGTCCTGGTCATATCTATTACCCAGCAATACAAAAGTGGCTAGTACAGTCAGTGATGTGCCATAGCCTTTTAAATTAACCATTGGTGGGTTGGGGATTTAGCTCAGTGGAAAAGTACTTGCCTAACAAACATGACCTCTTGGATTGTGCTCCTGCTGGCACAAGGAAAAAGAGCAACAAAAAAGACTATGATAGACTGTGGAAGGCAATATCATCATCATCATCATCATCATCATCAACAACAACAGCCTACTTGGTTTCTTTCAATATTCCACTAAAAGAAAATTCTGTAAGATAAACAGCTGAACAAATATTCTCATGTTTGAATAATATTTTGCTTATATGACTTTTACTGTACTTAAATTTTAAAAACTTAAAATTCTTTATATACTAGGCATATGGCCTTAGGTCTAAATGACTGACACTGCCTCTTCCCACCCCCCACATCCCCTTAGCTAAAAGGTTGATAGTTGCTATTTAGTTTAAATGACACATTTTGACTTTTAAACACAAAAGACATTGTGTATCCTTACGTCATGGGTACCCAACAATACCCATCTAGTTTTACTTGAGGCTTTTCTATACTCTATTATTTGCTGGTTTTTTCTTGAGAGACTACCAGAGCTTTGAGGATTCCCATTTTTTTCAAGTATTCACTTATTGAGGGTACCTAAAACATTAATGACTGATTATAGACAATCTGTGGTGCTTTGGCTTGGAAATGGTAAAGAAGGGACATGTAGAAGGAAAATTAAAAGAAAACAACAAATATGGATGGCGGATCAACATCCAAAAATAAAGTTTTGAATTAGCCAAGAACATTCCTCTGTAATTACATGCATTTTGACACTGAGCCATGAGCCCCAATGCCTTTCTCTATGGTCTATAGCCAATTCTTTCTATGTGTGATCCAGCACAGGTTGAAAATTCTGAAATTGTCTCTTTCCATCAGTGTGTTAATCATCAGTGATGTTGACAGAATTTTACATGGAGCTCTGTGGACTATGCTAAAGCATCTCCCTGTTTCCAGGGTGAATATACTAACACCCAATAGCAGCAGTCTCAGCACTGTAACATCTCCCTACAACTCTCACAGATTTTGGATTGGCTGAGCATCTTAAGGAGAGAGTAGATTAAATGAGAGAAGACTGAAACATCAACAGTAAGAAAGCTGAAGAGGTTTGGACATGGCATGCACCTCTTGGCTTGCTCTATGTCTGTCCATAACCATAGATGGACAGTTGCCAAGAGAGACTTAACGTATCTTACTAAACATTGATCTACACAGTGATTTTTACAAGGACTCATTACACTGTAACAATGGAAAAGCCATTGCTCCAAGCCTGTAAGTACCATGGCTATAGTCATAGGTCTAGGCAATGGGGATCTGGGTTTTGAACTCCACCTGTCCTGTGGGTCTTGGAGCACAAAACTCCCAGGAATAGAATGAAAAATTGAGGAAGATCATTGCTCCCTTGTGCTTTCAGCTGTTCATTTCCTCACTCTGTCTGCAATAACCTGTTAGCTGCTACATGGCACAATTACTGATCTTAATAAGATCCCTTATTTCCCCCCTTTAATAACTCCTATAAGGTACATATTTCTCGCAATTGAATGCTTGAGCTTATGTCTTTCTATTTTAAGTCTAGTTATTGATTATCTAAACATTACTTCTAGGCAAGAGCGGCATGCTCTAATTTTGCTTATAACCTGCTATACTGAATGAATTTGTGATTTTGATTATAGATGATTATTTAATTAAAAAAATGAGACATAGGCTAGAGAGATTGCTCAGCGCTTCAGTGCAGATACTGATCTTGTAGAGGACTTGAGTTTGGTTCCCAGCACTAACACTTGGAGGTTCACAACCACTTGTAACTTCAGCTCCAGGAGATCTTCTGGCCTCCATGGGCACTTCCACTGACACATAGGTTAAGAAAATGATAAAATATGTCTTAGAAAATATGTGTCTGGGGCAGTCACTCACTTGGTAGAGGGCTTCCCTAGCATGTGTGAAATACTGAGTTTGAGCCTCAGCACCAACAAAACAGAAGTGGTAGTGGATGCCTGAAATATCAGCACTTTGGAGGGGTATAAGGAATTGAGGCTCTTCTACAAGGCAAGCTTCAGGGCAGATTGGACTATATGAGACCTATTATCCAATACCAAACAAACAATAAATACAAAGTTTACTGACTAGTGATATAGTCACTGTTTTTGCATTCCATAATTTATTGCATTCTGCATCTTCTTTTTGTTGATATTAGTTTTATGTTTTTGGAAGCATCCTTGGCAAGTTATTTCAGAAAAGGAAAAACATCTGCATCCTTGATCTCTGCAAATGTCTTTGTGTTTGAAATTTAAATGAGAATAAGATTCTTCATTCAATGCTAGTTTTTCTTTAGGATTTTAAATATGGCATTCCAACATTTTCTAGCACCTAGAGCTGCTGTCGAGATTATAAATATTCAGCAAGTTCCTGATATTAGTACACACCCTTCATACTTTCAGTAGACAGCATAATGGAAACATATTTTGTTGTGATTCTATTGTTTACTCTACTTGCTATTTAGTCATTCATTTATTTTATTTTTGTTTGCATATATGTTATGTGGGTGTTTGTGTTGGTTCGAAGGCATTAATAATTAACTCAATGTTATCAACAGTGCATCAGGGACTAACTTAGTGACTCCAGCTGACACAGGTAATACAGAAACAAACACTGCCAAGCAATATCTCAATGAGGCTTTGGCATTTACAGTGGGTATTCATTTTATAAGTTTGCTTTTAGCCTATTTCCTGTTTCCAAGAAATGATTATCATACAAACATACATGCATGACTCTGGGTCAGGGGCATGGAAGAGTACATAATTTAAGATTACAGCTGTGCACCACTAAAGTTGTAAAAGTTGACTACATGGGAAAGCTGGGATAAGTAAAGGACTCTCCTCTTCCTTTGTTCATTTGATCATTTTCTCAAATGCTGAATCATCAGCTGGGTGGACTTGGTGCCATTCTTTCATAGTGTTGGCTGTTGCTCATCCGTGACACTATCACCTGCTTGAGGGTGTTGGTTTTGGCCATTGCAGATGGATTTGTGTGGTTTCTGGAAGGCAGAAAGGCACTGTTAGGTGAGAAGTGATGTGAAAGGGGATCCCTCTTTCTCTTTGGGTCAGGTTTTATTTTTTCTATAATTCATTGCTATTTTCCAGAATTTTAAACTTTTCCCAATATCTTTATACACATAAACAACACACAGCAGTCAAACTGGAGTAACATTTCGTCTTAAACATCTAAAATTTTTAATGGACATAAAATAATTGTACAGATTTATGGGGTACAGTTTAATAGCTCAATAACTGTTGTTTATACTTCATTTTCCTTCATTTCCTACAGAGCATTGAAATGCCTCTCTTCTAGTTATTTATAAAATAATAGATAGATTTTTGTAAGCCTTTAGTTTCCCCAGTGTCCTGTAGCCTCTAGCACTTGGTATTTCTATGCACAGTGTTTGAATACCTCTCTTCCACCTTCTGAGGGGTGTGTGTGCGTGCGTGCGTGCGTGCGTGTGTGTGTGTGTGTGTGTGTGCATGCATGTGTGTGTGTGTGTGCATGCGTGTGTGTGTGTGTGTGTGTGTGCATGCGTGTGTGTGTGTGTGTGTGTGTGCATGCGTGTGTGTGTGTGTGTGTGCATGCGTGTGTGTAGGTTGCCATTATATATATAATGATATATAGTATATATTAAATATAATGACATATAATATATAGGCTATCATGTCTTTCTCTTTTATATTGTTACCCCAACACAACTTGCTACCACTCTTTGATAAAGTTTTGTTAGTGATGAGTTAATGAGTCTTCAGAAAAAGCTCCCTGTTTACTTTTCAAATGGGATTGGATCCATTTTAAAGATACTTAAATTTTATCTGTGCCATGTGCACTAGAACTGATCTTGCCTTAGCAGCATTGCCAGCATCTTTCCTGGAAGCTGTTTGTTAGATGTGGAAGAGACCAATCAACACATGTTCAAAACTGCTCTCAGATCCCTCCTCATCCCTACTTACTCTATAGTATCCAGAGCTGTGTGTAGTCTTCTGCTAAATTTATTTTATAAATTTTTAAAAACTCAAGATATATTATTTGTCTGCTTATTGTCTTTAAAAAATCCCTCAAAATAGTTTCAGTGGGTGTAAGAAGTACAGCTTAGAGTGAGCACTGGAGAAACCAGGATTGTCAATCATGTGGGTGTATTCAATTGAAGGAAATGAATAATGTCTGATTACTTGGAACGCCTGAGTGGAGTGATCCAACAAGCTGGTGATCCTTTGCTACTCTATTAGAGCTGCCTCCACCTGAGTGCCCCAATATCCTGAGCATTGTTTGGGCCCTAATCCTGAGCTCTTTCTCTCAATGAATGGGACACATCACTATGAAAGAGGGCCCACGTACTTGGCATCCTCCACCAATTGAATATATTTATATACTTATTGCTGATAATTCCTATAGGCCCTAGCCCTGAATTGTTTATCAGCCAGTAGAACTCACTCTTATTGCAAACGTCACAGGTACTTTGCTACCTTGTGAGGGATTTTGATGTAGCCATTCTTGAAGCTTTGTTATGAGAATTGTCCTGTGGAGCCCCTTCTCATTGACACATGTGAGAGGAGTAAACCACAAGGCCACCCAGTGCCTGCAAAGATGGTACTATTTCATTCTTCACTTCCTGCCAGCTGTGAAGCTTGGAGGGGGAGGGGGCTTGGAGGGATTGAATGGGGTGTGTTGGGGTCGGGTGGGGGTCCATGACAAGTGGGTACATTTTCCCTCCAACATGCTGGTGAATTCCTTCCTTTGTTCATTTTCATAGTGTCCTTTTTCTTTTTGTGAAATTTGATATAGGACTGATAATGTGTGTGTGTGTGTGTGTGTAAAACACCACCATTGTGACCCCATCTTGTTGCTAGGCTTCATCTTAGGCCTGACTTTAGGCCTGTTCTCAAGGTCACCCCCGTTACTGTAAAAACCACAAACTGTTCCAGGAAAAGAACTACCCTAGGCCTAAGCCAATCAGGGGACAGCAGGAAACATTCCAAGATGTTAAGCATTTTGAGGCCAACCCAACCTTGCTAAATGTCAACCAATCCTGTAATTGCCAAGCTGGAAACTCCTGTTCTTTGCTGAAACCATGATAAAAATCCTGCCAAATGGTGGTTCGGGCTCTATTACTGATCCACTGCTTCAGTGAGGTGCAAGAGCCCTAAGGCTGGAGTTTAAATAAAGACCCCTTGCTTTTTGTTTATGGCTTTGGACTCATGGTGGCCTTTGGGAATCTAGAAATCTGGTCATAATAAACATGTATAAAATATGAGATAAGCCTGAGACTTGCCTTATATTATCACTCAGTAACATCAAGTGTTTACAGGCTTTAATATCTACAGCTATGTAACACCATTAATATCTTCAGCTAGATCATAAGTACTTGTGGACTAATTTCCAGAAATCTCTATTTTTGTCTTCCTAGGAAATTTTTGTTTCTTTCGTTTTTATCTCCACAGCTTTTCTTTCTAAATTACATATGTGGTGTTTGAAATAACTGAACAGTATATACGTCGGAACATTAAGTGGTCAGCAAGAGATGTGAAAGACATTTTTTGAACGTCATCTTAGTTTGTTCATGGATGCATTCTATTATATAACAGTTTTCATATTAGGTACTAGAAAAATCAAAGATTCACAAGAGTGGTACTTAACACCCAAGTAATTTACAGTGTAAAGATTGAGTCTGGCTCTGGAGTATCACTATAGAAAAGACCTGCTCTCAGGGTCTGGAGGAATCTCTGCCACTCTGTGGATTCCCTCTGTGTCCCCAGAGTACTGTACACAGAATACTGTACACACTTCTGGAGGCTTTGTTTGTTCTTGGCTGGCTCACTGGACCACTCTCTGGTATGTATTGCATAACCTATTCTTTTCACGTAAGGGGATTAATTTTGGGTTTTGTGAAAATGTCTCCACGTTAGTACTTCTCCGCCTTTTCACCCACAATGGCTCAAACTATGTCATCTAAACTCTGGACAGATGACTGCTTGGATGATGAGGTATAGGGCTTACTAGTTTCAATGGGGCAGAAGATAGGATTAAAAGAAGGACCAGAAGATTGTAGAACATAGAAGGAAAACTACCACAGCATTGTTCTTCTAAGTTCTGTTCAGCCTTGTCAGACAGAAACACTAAAATATCACATAATCCACTTTAGCTTCTTTTAAGCCGATTTCCTCAGTGTGAGGCATGGGTATGGGTTTGAGATAACAGTAGAGACTCAGGCATCTTCATTTGAGTGATAGGCAGCTGAATGACATCAGCAGATCAAAGAAGTAAGTTTTTGCAAATGGCTATTAAGTCGCCTCCTAAGAATGTGCCCCTGGGAGATAGCAGAAACTTTCTTGGGAGGCTTGTCCTTTCTGATTTATTGAATTTAAATAGAAGCTCCCATGACTATTGATTTCTCAGTCCTTGTAACAGCTTTATACATCTGATTCCCTTCATTAAATTACTTCTTGGTTGAAAAACTTAGGGTGGTTTCAATTTTCCTTTGTACTCTTGACTGAGCAGACAGAAGTAGCTGTTGCTACAAACAATGAGGAATGATGTGTGAGGCACTGGCACCCTAACCAAGCACTCCTCACTTCCAGAGTCAACTTCAGCAAGAATGAGTGAGGATATTGCTGAACGGGGTGACCTACATCTCTGGCACCATGGCTTTGACACTGTACTAAGAACATCTTTGCAAACAAGACTCCATCCAGACCCAGAGGGATTTGTTATAAAACATTTCAGTGGTCTTTAGACCAGGACATTGTATGAAAGACTGAGGCAATGAGATGGTTCAAGGCAGTTCATAACCAATTATTCATATTCCTAGAAGGCTTGGATCTAATGTCACCCATTCTTTAAAGGTGTTCCCAGAGTATTTTTTAGTCCTCCTTCCCCCAGAGTATTTTAAAGGTGAAAATACCTTTAGTTGCACTCATAGTAGCACTAACATTGTGTGATTTTTTACTCTTTAATAGCTTCATGATGAATTGGTAGCAAAATATACCTAACCATCAAACTATTAGAATTCAAGTTCCTCTTGTTATTCAATAACAATTTTATTCATATAGCAGAGTACAGAAGATAGAAGGAGCTTGGCAATGTTCTTTCTGTTTTTATTCTGTGATAGCTGGAGAAGTATTGGTATTAACTCTTCTTTGAAAATCTCATAGAATTGTGAACTAAAACCATCTGGTCCTTAGCTTTTTTTTTTTTTTTAAATTTGGGAAACTTTTGATGACTGCTTCTATTTCTTTAGGTGTTATACAACTATTTAAACTGTTTACCTTCTCTAGATTTAACTTTGGTAAATAGAATCTATTAAGAAAATTGTCCATTTCCTTTAGATTTTTTCAATTTTGTGGAATATAGGTTTTTGAAGTAAGACTTAATGGCTCTTTGGATTTTCTCGATGTCTTTTGTTATGTCCCACCTTCATTTCTGATTTTGTTAATTTGAATACTCTCTGTCTCTCTCTCTCTCTGTCTGTCTGTCTCTCTCTCTCTATCTCTCTCTCTGTCTGTCTGTCTGTCTCTCTCTCTCTCTCTCTCTCTCACACACACACACACAGTTTGCATTTTAGTTAGTTTCACTAGGGGTTTGTCTATCTTGTTGATTTTCTTAAAGAATCAGCTCTTGGTTTCATTAATTCTTTGTATTGCTTTCTTGTTTCTAAGTTATTGATTTCAGCCCTGTGTTTATTTTCTGCCATCTAATCCTCTTGGGTGTATTTTCTGCTAGAGCTTATAGCTATGCTTTTAAATTGCTAGTAAGAGAACTCTGCAATTTCCTTATTAAGGCAGTTAGTGTTATGAACTTTGGTCTTAGCACTGATTTCATTGTGTCCCATAACACTGTGTCTTGTGCCTTCATTTTCATTGAATTCTAGAAAGTCTTTGATTTCTTTCCTATTGACCCAGTGGTCATTGAGTAGATCGTTGTTCAATTTCCACGAATTTGTAGGTTTTTTTCTTGTTTCTGTTGTTAAAAATCCAGCTTTGATCCATGGTGGTCTGAAAGATACAAGGGACTATTTCAATTTTCTTGTATATGTTGAGGTTTGCTTTGTGCCAAGGAAATGGTCAATTTTGGAAAAGGTTGCTGAGAAGAGTGTATATTCTTTTGTGTTTGGGTGAAATGTTCTGTAGGTATCTGTTAGGTCGGTTGGATTCATGGCATCTGTTAGTTTCACCATTTCTTTGTTTAGTTTCTGTCTAGATGATCTATCCATTGGTGAGAGTGGGGTGTTGAAGTCTCTTACTATTAATGTGTGGGGTCCGATGTATGACTTAAGCTTTAATAATGTTTCTTCTATAGATGTAGGTGCTCTAGCATTTGGGGCATAGATGTTCAGAATTGAGAAGTCATCTTAGTGGATTTTTCTTTTGATGAATATGAAATGTTGTTCCCTATTTTTTTATTAATTTTGGTTGAAAGTATTTTATTAGATACTAGAATGGCTACCCCAGCTTGCTTCTTGGGTTTATTTGTTTGGAAAACCTTTTTCCAGCCCTTTACTCTGAGATAATGTCTATCTTTGTTGCTGAGGTGTGTTTCTGGTATGCAGCAGAACGATGGATCCTGATTTTGCATCCATTCTCCTTGTCTGTGTCTTTTTATTGGAGTATTGAGTTTATTGATGTTGAGAGCTATTAATGACAAATAATTGTTAATTCCTGTTATTTTGATGTTGGTAGTGGTGCAGTGTATGTGTATTTTTTTGTGTGTATGTGTGTGTGTGTGTGTGTATGTGTGTGTGTGTTTGTGTGTGTGCTTCTCTTGGTTTTGATGATGTGGGGTAATTTATTTCCTGTGTTTTCTTGGGTTGCAGTTTCCCTTCTATTATCTTTTGTATGGCTGGATTTGTGGATAGATATTTATTTATTTTTGTAATAGAGTATCTTGTTTTCTCCATATATGTTGATGCAAAATTTGGCTGGGTATAGTAGTAGGGGCTGATATCTGTGGTCTCTCTGTGTCTGTAAGATATATGCCTAGGCCCTTCTGGCTTTTAGGGTCTTTGTTGAGAAGTTAGGTGTAATTCTGATATATCTGCCTTTTTCCTTTGCAGATTTTAATATTCTTTCTTTGTTCTGCACATTTAGTGTTTTGATTATTATGTGGATGGAGGGTTTTCTTTTTTAGTACAATCTATTTGGTGTTCTGTAGGCTTTTTGTATGTTTTTAGGCATATCTTTCTTTAGATTGGGAAAGTTTTCTTCTATGATTTTGTTGCAAATATTTTCTAGGTTTTGGAGTTGGAGTCTTCTTCCATTCGTATTATTAGGTTTGGTCTTTTCATAGTGTCATCGATTTCTTGGATGTTTTGTGTCACCAACTTTTTAGATTTAACTTTTTTTTGGGACTGTTGTATTCATTTCTTCAATCATATCTTCAACATCTGAGAGTCTTTCTTCCACCTCTTGTATTCTGTTGTTGCTGTTTGTGTATGGGCTATATGGGCTGTGTCCCCTGGAAGGCAAGAGAAAAGCTGGCTCTCTCTGAGGCTAGCAGACCATCTCCAGAGGGAAGGTTATAAAACTCTGCTGGCTGTGTCCCCCGACAGGTAGGAGAAAGCTGGGCATGCTCTAAGTTGGCTGTTCCTGGGGTCCTGCAGATTGGGTGATCCTGGGGCCAGCAGGATTCCTCCAGAGGAAGTTATGGAGCTCTGATGGCTTCCAGGCCTGTAGTCATGTCTGTCTCCCTTTGTGTCACCTGGCAAAAAGGCATATTAAATCATTGCTATAGCACATGATATGATGGGTCTTTCAGTTGTGGCACTTAAATGAAATTATCAGCATGGTACAATACAAGTTTAATTAATTATTTTTTGTGTGTATGCTTCTGTATATGTGCATGTTATAGCACATGTAATAGGTCAGAGGAGAATTTGAAGGAGTTGGTTGCTCCTTTTAGTTATTTTAGTATTATTTTTTTGTTGCTCCTTTTATTATGTTGGTTCTGAGGATTGAACTCAAGTCAGTTAGGCTTGGAGGCAAGTGTTATTCCTGCTGAGCTATGCTGATGACCCTCACAATGGAATTTGTTTACATAAATATATATAGGACATGAAAATTAATGGATTAAGTAAAGTAACACAGACCCAGACAAATATCTCATGTTCTTTTTCATTTGTGGATCTTAACTCTTATGGATATATCACACATACACATAAACACACACACTTAATCAATTAAACAAATGTGTGTGTGTGTGTGTGTGTGTGTGTGTGTGTGTGTGTGTATGTGTGTAGGTCATGAAAAGGGACCATAAGAGGGGAAAAAGGCATTGTAGAATGAGAGAAGAGAGTAATGCAGCACAAGTGACATGGAGAAAAGAGTCTGCTCAGAGTAGAAGGGTAAACGGAGGTCAGAGGATAATGAAGAAGATGATGAAAGATGACACAAACAAATCATGTTGGAAAGTTTTGTAATGAAACCCAATTCTTTGCACATTAATTTATAAAATGAAAACATTTAAAAGTTTTAATTTGGCATTGAGTATTTTGAAAAACAAGTTAACTTATGAAAATTAATGAATAACTCTCTTAGTTAAAACCATTTAATTTGAATCATTTAAAATGCTTTTTGTTAAAATATCGAGATCAGAAAGGACGATACAAAGTTGCATCAGTTATGAACGGTGTGGTTATCTACATCACTAAAGCATCTTTTGTACAGTCACAAAAGCTCATAACAAGTTCAGAAGGTCATAGGGCATAAGACTGATTAAACATCATCTTACTTCCTGTAATAGCAGTAAATAGAATAACTGCATTTATAATAATATCAAAGTGACATATTTGGAAAACAGTCTAAGACTTTGCTAAACATCACAAACATTCCTGTCTGTTTTCTCCTAGTGTCTTCTGTACATGTCTATGTCTGTTTCCAAATTTCCTCCTTTTATTTTGACATTTTATTAATTTCTTTTGTAGTGTTGAGGATTGAAGCCAGGGTCCCAAACATGCTAGACAAGCAGTCTGCCATTTAGTAATATTCTCCAGACTTGCCCCCCTTCCCTTTTTATATAAACACCAGTCATATTGTTCAAGGCTCCACTCTACTCCAGTACAACCTCATCATAAGTAAGAATATCTGGATCCTATATTTTAAAATAAGGTTGTATTGCGATTTCATGGAGGGCAGGACTTGAGTATATTCTTTGAGGGTACAAAATTCAATCTTATACTGTTCAAGGCCCAGCCCACGAGAGGTGAGACCCACATCTGGGGTGGATCATCTTATCTCAATTAATGCAGCTAAGAAAAATTCCTCACAGACAAGCCCTCGAGCCAACCTGGTCTAGGAATTCCTTCCTTAAGACTCTTTCATGGTGACTTTAGGTTGACAATTAAAACAATCACAGTTCATGTATTATTTTGCTCAAGCACAGTTTATGTCCTAGATGCTGTCAGCCATATCTCCGTGAAGAACACACAGTTGCTTCAAAGTTTCCTGCAGCATATCCTAGCCAGGTTTCCTGAGTTAAAAGGATATTATTATTTGACTACAAAGATATTTCTAAAAATCTTACATTTTGTATAAAGTTGTGAATTTCATAACTTTGTGAAGTGAGATATAAAGCAAATACAAAGGGAAAATAAAGTACTTTCATTTATTAAACAAGGACAGTGTTAGATTATTGTTATGTTTCCTATGGCATTTAGCATTTTATATTAACTATCACACTACATTCATCAAGCTGTGGCATTGCACATCCACAGTGGGTAAGTGATAGCACAAGAGCCCTGACATTTCACCAGAAAGTCAGCGTGGAACACTCATTCTGTCTGCACTCATTCTGCTTGGGACAGTGAATCTGGGACCCTGCAGATACGGTTCCCGGAAACCAGCCTTGGATTCCATGACATTGTACTTTACCAAATTTGTAGATTATAGCTGAACAGCTGACTCATGCTCCTGGAGTTTTGGAAAACAGACACTACGCCTCAGTACATACTGATGTGTACACTCTGGAACGACCAAGAGGCAAGAGCTCCCCAACGCGCTGAAGAGTGGGCTGAAACGGTATGTACCGCTGAGGTCTTGGAACAACCTCAATTTCAACTTTCTGTCAAAGGCTTGCCCAAGTGCCGCAGCATTCCTCACAGTGGCATATTTTAGAAGCACGCAGCGCCTACAAACACACTCACACTTCAGAGATAAGGAAGCAGAACTTTTTAAACAACAGAATGGATAGCCAAGCAGGGGTGTCTGTGGTGATGTTACCCAGCTGAAAGGTTCATGTGCTTAGACTCTGTGTTTCGTTTGAGGAACAGTTCATCTGGCAGCAACCTTCAAGTCCCTGACAAGTTCCCTCGACTAGTCATGGCTAATTATGATTCCCAAATATTTTGCTTTGAAGCAACTGTGTGTTCTTCACGGAGATATGGCTGACAGCGTCTAGGACATAAACTGTGCTTGAGCAAAATAATACATGAACTGTGATTGTTTTAATTGTCAACCTAAAGTCACCATGAAAGAGTCTTAAGGAAGGAATTCCTAGACCAGGTTGGCTCGAGGGCTTGTCTGTGAGGAATTTTTCTTAGCTGCATTAATTGAGATAAGATGATCCACCCCAAATGTGGGTCTCACCTCTCGTGGGCTGGGCCTTGAACAGTATAAGATTGAGAAAAGCAGCTGAAAATAAGCATGGGTGCATGTTTCTCTCTGTTCCTGACAGAATGTGACTAGCTGTTTCAAGTTCCTGCCTTGACTTCCCTAAAGTGCACCCTAGAACTTTAAGACAAACACCCATTCCCACTTAAAGTTTGTTTTGTCAGGATATTTTTTTTTTTTACCATAGCAACAACAGTGAATCTAAACACTAACTAGCAACAGAATTGAAGAAACTAGTGATGTTGGCTTATGGGAAGAGGAATATTGAAATGTGAAAGGTATCTTATCAAGTTTGTGGCTCAGTGATAACATTAGGTTTGGAGACAATATACTTGACACTGAACACCCAGCTTTGCCCTGCAACCTTGAGAAATTGTTTACATTTTAGTGCTTCTGTCATGGAATGAAATGCCAAGACCACTTTGAAAGGTAATGTGGGCTCCTCAATAGTGATCCTTTATTGGGTGGTGAAGAGATCATGATGCTTAGTAGTGATCCAGTCCAAATATTTTATTACCCAGAACACTTGGGAAAACACGGGAAGAATGATCCTGCTTCCTAGCTCAAGTGTGACACATTACAGAAGCACATGTCCTCCATCCTTGCCCATTCAACAGGATGAAGGCAACAGTCACTGAATGCCAACTACACAAAGACCCAAATGTGGTGCTAATGTGCCATTTGTAGCTCAGGTTTCTCAGAGAGCCTCAAGAGCTTAGATACACAGAAACCTGTGTGGTTTCATTTGCAGAATCCCTGGCCTAATCTGAGAAATCCTTATGTAGCTGGGCTAGATTGAGACTCGGCTCTCTGGTTTAACAATATTGTTCTCATTGCAATACTATAAAACACTTTCTCATTGTCTCTGCCCTACAGAGGAACTTATATGTTGAAACATTACTATGGAGGTCAGAGATTATTTATTACCTTTCCTCAACTTTTAGAGGTCTCATAATCCTTTACTATTGAGCTGGGGAAGTAGCTCAGGTGGTTTAGTTCCTCCTTAGCATGCACCAAAGCTTTGAGCTTAAATCTCGGCACCACATGAAACTCAGTGTGGACGCCTATGCCTATAATCTTGCATGTGGGAAGTGGAGGTGGGAGGGTTAGAAGTTCAAGTATATATATGTCCACACATACATGCACATACATATATACATTTGAACTTATGATAAATATATATGCACATTGCACACAGAAAACATACTATGTTGTTGACCAAAGGGACCCCATAGAAAGCCTCAAACAATTTATGCTTTTGGCAAGGCTATTGTTTGTTCTACACAAACTGATGGTAAGGCCCTATTGCTGAAGACAACATCAACATATATCTCATTGAACATAGAGAAGTGGATCTGGTGCCTACCTAGAGACTTTTCCCCGAATGACTAGTGTTCACAGTACTGGAAAGTACTATGGATATGACCAGAGGAGAAAGGTAAACACAAACCCTGCTACAAAGACTTCAATCTACAATGGTGACCTGTGCATGACACACTGGTGCAGTAGTGACACAAATGTTGTGAGAGTAACCAACCCCTATCTGTCTAATTGAATTAAAGACTTGCTTTATGAAATGGAACCCATGCCTGACAGAGACTAGATAGGCCGTGGGCCTAAGAGAAAACCAAATACCACTCCTATGTTAGACTAACATAGCAGTGAAATAACTCCTAATGACATCCTTCTATATCCATAGGTTAGTGTCTCAATTAGCCGTCATCAGAGGATTTTCCTCCTGCAGCAAATGGGAGCAAATACAGAGACCTGCAACTTACAATGTATAGAGAGTGTGAAACCCTGCAACATTCAGCCCTAAATGAGATACCTTCATCAAACCCTTCCCCTCAGGGCTGAGGAAACTATGCAGAATAAGAATTAGGAAGAGTCTGAGAGCCAGATGGATAAAACCAAGGAAACACTGTGTTCCAGACATGAAAGATATGTGAACTCACACAGACTGTGGCAGTATGCGCAGGGCCTGCACAGGTCTAAATCACCTGGCAAAGTTGACATGAGTCTCTATCCCCAACCATGAAGCTGTCTCCAAACTGGTAACCATTCACACACACGCAAACTGTTTTTCTAAAGGAGTCTTACTGGGTATTCAAACCACACTTAAAGGCAGGCACCATGAGGGGCAGTAGGTGGCCAGTGCACATTTTGTCTCATTTTGTTTTGTTTGGGCATTTAAAAAAACTTTATTGGTTATTTGCTAGTATATTGCAGTTTCTGGTATTGTGTTTTTATGGGTTTTGTGTGCATGTGTGTCTGCATTTCTCATGTTCTTCCGTGATTCATTTTTTCTTTTTCGTTTGTTAATTTGTTCATCTTTTAAACAACTCTTGTTCATCTTTTTTTATTTGCCTCTGTTTTCTTTATTTCTTTTAAAAATCTTTATTTATTTATTAAGTATACAGGTTTTGCCTATACACCAGAAGAGGTCATCAGATCTCATTATAGATGGTTGTGAGCCACCATGTGGGTGCTGGGAATTGAACTCAGGACCTTAGGAAGAGCAGCCTGTGCTTTTTAACCTCTGAGCCATCTCTCCAGCCCCATCTCTGTTTTCTTAAAAGAGAAAACTGAGCAGCCAGGCAATGTTGGTACACTCCTTTAATCTCAGCACTTGGGAGGCAGAGACAAGTGGATCTCTGTAGGTTTGAATCCATCTTGGTCTATAGAGTAATTTCCAGGACAGCCATGGCTACACAGAGAAACCCTGTATTGAAAAACAGAGAGAGAGAGAGAGAGAGAGAGAGAGAGAGAGAGAGAGAGAGAGAGAGAGAGAGAAAGGTGGAGAGAATATTGAAGGAGATGAAGGAGGGGGAACTGTGATCAGAATATACTGTGTGAAAATAAGTTATTTTCAATAAAATATAATTTAAAAAGCATACTACACAATAGATATAACACATATGACACATCACATATAAATGTGTACTCCAAATGTAACAACTTACATTACTGTATGTAAACAAACATTCCACTTTTAAATATATTATCTATGTAGATACATTCATACATGTAAAATGCATAGGTACCTATAGGCACATGTATCCACATAAGTTTGTGATACATATATAAAATCTATTTGCTGTATCCTTGTATTCTGTATCTTTAGATTTAGCCAAAATGCAGATGGAAATTCTTTGCATAAAATTGCATCTGTAATGAATATGCAGAGACTTGGTTTTTGAGTAGGTAAAAAGTTTATTCATGAACGTTGAAATTCAGCTGTCATCTAATTTTCCTATATTAAAATTATTATTCTTAGCCAGGCATGGTGGCACATGCCTTTAATCCTAGCACTGGGGTGGTAGAGGCAGGCAGATCTCTGTGAGCACAAGGTTTACAAAGTGAGTTCCAGGCCAGCCAGGTTGCATAATAGACCTATATAAAACATAAAAAGAAAAAATTATTATCCTATTGATTTGTTTTTTATACAGATTATTCTTGTCATTATCTCCTAAAAAGTCATGACAAAAACTATATAGACAGCATTTACAGTGTATTAAATATTCTAAGTAACTTAAAATATGTACAGTTCATGTGCAAAATAGGCAAGTAGTGTGCTGTAGAGAAGGGGCTTGAGCATCTAAGGAGTTTAGTATACACTGGGATCCTGGGACACAGGAGCTGGGGAATGATTCATATATACTGGCTTATAAACTAATGATATATACATATTGTTCACATATATGAACATAGATGAATATCTGCATATAATCTCATTTTTACAATATTATTATAGAGGATTCAGGTCAGGACCAGATAGGATGAAGATATACTCAATGCATGGTCTGGGAACACCCTGAACTAGCGGTTTACTGTCCTTTACCACCTTCACTTCTTTATACATACTTGGTTAGATTTTGGTTTTACTGCTCTCTATAGTGGCTAGGTTGGTTTGCCTGACGCAACACTAAGAGCTCTGGAATTGCGTGGTTTGTGTTCACCTGTGAGTCAGCGCGAGATACATCGAGTTGGTAAGCTTTTAGACACTGCTGCTCCAAAACAAAGGAAACCCTCAGTAGCAGGGTTTAATTTCCCAATCAACTGTAGGTCTGGCCCATTGGGTGAAGGCAGTAGAATTTGTTCAGCCTTGAAAAGTGCATCTTATCACTCGCAGCACACTGTGCTTAAAACAAGCACAACAGAGTGCATGCTGCAGGCTACAAGGGGAGTGGACAGTACAGCCCTGTTATTATTACTTTGGGAAACAAAATGTGCCCATCTCTCTGTTCAAAGCTGGGCTTTCCATTGATGAACCAAAACACCAGGAAATCATGATCAAAGAATATTTCAAGTATGGCCATATAAAGTAGTCAACCTGGTTACCATCAAGTGATGAAGATAGTTTTCCGTAAGCCACAATTCAGGCAGAGAAATGGCAGAGTGAGACTTTCCAAACCTTCAGGAATGAGACACTAATTTGGTTATCAAAATACTACAGGGCTTTAGAGTTGTTGTTAATATTTTTACATGGAAGTTAATCTAGAGTAATGGCTTTCATAGTTTTTAAGAAACCATGAGTCTTTTGTCTATACAGTTTTATGAATGAGACAAAAAGAAGGGAGGTCATCACAAGTGACAGATGAACACAGAAATAATCTTTGAAGAGAGTCTGTGTTTTGTCTACTAAGTTTGTGGATGTGCCTCCTCCAATTAGAAACCATTAGAGACACTGGCTCTTTCTACTGTGTCTCATAGTAGTGGGATTGTCCCTAGAATAACCATAATCACATGTTCAATTAGTCTCTATTGATTGACATTTCTGTTACTATAATTTTTTTTTTTTTTAGCATCAGGCTGCCAAAGAAGGCAAAGATCAGAAGGAAAAAGAATGGCTGGAGACCCTTTATATTAGTTTCTATTCAGGCTTTAGAGTTCCATGCATCACTGGAATGATGATAACAAAATGTAGTCAGGTAATTCAGCCATTACCATCACACTGTAGTATACAGTGCCTGCTTAACACAGAGCATTTTGTGTTAGCCTCAGAGGAGCTCAGCAGGTGGGCAATTTTACTATCTCTATTTTATTGAACTGGAAAGTGAGATTCAGATAGTTAAATTGTTCAAATCTGTCTTTAATCCCAGCACTTGGGAGGCAGAGGCAGGCGGATTGCTGTGAGTTCAAGATTAGCCTGGTCTACAAGGCAAGTCTAGGACAGCCAAGGCTAACATAGAAAGACCCTGTCTTGAAAAACCAAACCAAACAAAAATGTCCAAATCTATAGAGCTACCATGTGAAAGACACAGATACATTGCTATAACAAAATGCTAGAGGCTAAGTACTTTATAAAGACAAAGAATCTTATGGGTGTGGCAGATGAATTCAACTCTCAGAACTTATGTAAAAAGCTTGGAGAAGTGGTATGTTTTATAATCTTGGTGCTGTGGAGCTGGAGATAGGGGAATCTCTGGGACTTAGTGATCAACCAGGTTTGCCAAATCAATAACTTCTAAAAAGCCAAGAGGAATGATTCTCAAGGCAAGGCACATAAGGATGACCTCTGAGACACACACACACACACACACACACGCACGCACGCACACACATGCATGCACTCATGCATAGACACACAGACACACAGACACACAGACACACACACACACTCACACACACACTACAAAACCCAAAAGAAAAAAAGTGTTTGAGGCAGCAGCAGCAGCAGCAGTATGGAGCTTTCTTGAGAAATGCCTTTCCCTTTGTAGATATAACATGGTCACATCATGGTGATGTCTGGGAAAAAAGGAGAAATCCTCTGACAAGACAGAAACTGCATAGTGAGGCAGAGAGTGAGGGACTCTGGAGTCAGGTTCACTCATCTGTAATAACCTCCTCTTAGGAGAATAATTAAATGTCACAAGAGAACAACCTTAATCTCACTGAGGACAGTGCTTAATGATCTAACCAACCAACTCCTACCAGGATCCTTCATGGTATTGGCATCTCTTGGTGTTGAAACACTGAAGCCAGGCTTCTATTCTAATACATGGATTTTGGGGGACACACATTCCTAAACTGTAGGAGGATGCACACTTTCTGGCTAGTCTGTTCATGGTGATTGGTTTTTGGAACAGACAGTTTACCAACTTCTCATGCCTACTAGAAGGAAAGAGATTTTTTGGTCCTAGAAGTTGCCAGAGAGATCAACTAATAGCCTCAGAAATACTTAGGTACCACCAACAAAACTTAGGATGGACAAGACATAAGTAAATAAAACAAGAACCCTAAGAAAAAAATTTTACTCACTAACTAAAGTTAAGATTGAAGTGTGTTCATCCAAGCAAAACCCCACCACACCTGTGAGGAAGCTGCTACTCATCTCCCTGTGAGGAAGCTGTGACACATCTCCCTGTGAGGAAGCTGCTACTCATCTCCTCCCAGCTCACATTCGCATTATTTCCGACACTCTCAGGCCAAATCTTCAGGATCACTCGAGGCCAATGAATTTTTGTCAAATGTCTGAACACTTTAACATTCTGAATCGTATTTTCTTTTTGATCCTGACCTAGTTACCAAAAGCTCATTGGAAGCTCAAACTATAAATAGTTCGTATTTGCTGAGCCCTGGTACCCTCTAAGTTCTTTATGGACCAACGTGGTTGAGATACTTATCAGTGAGTGATGCTTACATATAGCAATGGAAACTACTTAAAAATGTTTCTTGTTGTTCCCCCTCATAAGTTCTTCCCCCCTCTTCTTACACCTTTGATCTGTTCACGTAGTAAACCCTTACTGGGTATCTTATTATGGAAAATCGCAGTGCTGAGTACAATGGTTGTAAGGATGAGAGACAACTTTTAGTCATTTATGAACATCCAGTGAAGTCAGTTGGAATGGGCTGAGGGAGGCATTTGGCTAGCAATCAGTTAATTAAAGAGAGTCTTATTTGAGGCCCTTGCTAGGCAGCATTTCCCCATTAACCAGGGAGTATCACAGTCTTTGCAAAAGGAGGATTTCTTTATTGGCTACACAGCTCTGGGGGCAAATTCTTCACATAGTCTCAGGGTTTTTTTTTTTTTTTTAAAGCTGTCTCCATGGCTGTGTTGGATTCCCGTCAATGTAACAAGACTTGTGAGATGATCAGCTAGGAGACAGGAAAGGCTCCTTTTGATATACAGGGTCAGAGATTTATGCCCATGGCCACTTGGCTGTGTCACGTCAGTATGTGTGCGACATCGTGGACAGGGAAAGCTGCTGAACTCCACAGAGATGAGAAGCAGAGAGGAGGGAGCAAAGCAGGGGCTGAAGCAGGGGCAGTCAGTCCAAGGTCTCAATCTACCCCTCAAGGACATGCTTATCCTAGTGACCTCCTTTTGTGCTGTGAAGTAACACAGTGGTGGGTACTTGCCTAACATGCTCAAGGTCCTGGATTCGGACCCCAGTGCCAGCTGAAAACCACCCAAAGCCAGCCTAAACCCAAATTAAAAACCAAATTACAGTAATAAAAATGCTGTCCAAACCAATTACTTAATTTCTTGATAGCATCCTCTTACACATTTTGCCATCCTCAATATGTCACCAGTGTTTTAAACATAGACACTGTGAAGGATGTTTGGGATACAAACTGTAACAGCTAATGAGGGAGAAAAAAATCAACATGAACTTGAACATAAGAGCCACTGCTACCAGGGACAAACCTGACTTTGTTATGTTGAGACAGAGTCTACTGTAGTCCAGGTGGCTTCCAGCTGGTTGAAGTGGAGGATGAGGCTGAAGTCCTGAACTTGTAGCTTCCATCTCTGGTCTGGCTAAAGAGTCAGGGACAGAGACTACATCTAGGGCTTCTGGTCTACTAGGTGGGGCCTTTACCCACCAAGCTACATCACCAACGAGAGCCATCACTGTCAGAGAAACTCTTGCTCTCCTTTCTTACTGTGTCTAAAACATTTTGAAAATAAAGAGATTTAAGGACGTGGAATGAATTAGAAAAGGCAATGCTATCCCCTCCTTGTGTATTCCTTGTCTAAGCACTCACTTATGTTTCCAAGTGTCTTAAAGGTTCATGCACTATTATATGTGGGTATGTTTACTGCAGACAGTATCAGAACCTAACCCTTGGACACGTCAGGGTGTTTGCATCATCAGGTGTGACCATCAGGGGCACCTATTTGCAACCACTGGAATTCCGTAGTTCTATCAACATACATAATGGAATTACCTTATGGGCATAACAGAACCCATATTTCCCACTGAAGTCTATTACATAGACCACCCCCTCTTCCCTAGAGGAAAAACAGCCTCTACAGTGTCAGACATAAAATAGAGGCTGCTGTTAGTTGATCCATTGTTCTTTTGTGGTTACTCATGGACTCTGAAGTCACTGAATAATTTGAAACAGACTCTCTTGTGTGCTATTTGGAGAACCCAAACCTGTGACATGACCGGTAGACCCCACATTTCCTGGATGGATTTTGCTGCTTTTGATTGTTGGCACATTTTCTTCCTTCCAGTTCCCAAATATTTAGTTATTATCTGCTGATCCAAACAACATTTTTATGAATGTCTCCATTCAATTGTCCTGACACCATTTCTTTCAGAATTCAGCTTCCAAATATCTGATCTCATGGGCAACTCATGACCATTCCTCCTGAGTTCAGCATGTTGTCCCGTGTCTGACATTTGCATGATTCTCATCACATGTATCCATATTTAGGCAAAACTGTTACTGCTTCACTATCAACCCCAGAAAGGGGAATGCTAGCTGAATAATCTTTCATTTTAGCTATTTTTAGAAAAAAATCTTAAGTTAAATATTTGATACCCAAAATATCATGAATAGTGTGTAGGCTGTGAAACACTTTCTGTTGTCAATTGGACAGCTTCCCATGCCATTGTAGTTCAGTGGGTTTACATACATTCTGTTGACAGCTTTTGGATATCTTGGTCATTTACAACTATGAGGATGCTGGAAAAGAGAGAATAAACTGAGGTCTTTCATAATGAGTTACAGCTAACCGGATGTCTTCAGACAGTGACATTCATTTTCTCGAAGTTTTTCAGGCCAAAAGTCTGAAACCAAAGTGCTAGCAGGAGACATTTTCTCTGAGGCTCTAGGGTACATATCAACCTTGCCCTTATATTACTTCTTTCTCTCTCTCTGTGTGTGTGTGTGTGTGTGTGTGTGTGTGTGTGTGTGTGTGTGTGTGTATACAGGTCCCTTCAGAGGCCAGAAGACAGCCTTGAATCCCTTGACACTGGAGTTACAGGCAGTTCTAAAGTTCTTGATATGGGTTCTCGGAAAACAACCTTGGGTCTTCTGCATGAACACTATGTGCTGTAGCCACAGAAGCCTATCTCCAGTCCCAAACTATGTATTTCGTAACAAAAATTTTACTTATCAGTCATATAACCCAAGAATTCAGCAAAACAAAGATATTGAACAGAACCAGGAAACTGATTTTCCTTGAGAAGTTTAGCTTGATAGCAACAATTTATTCTTGGGGATGTTGCCTCACACAATTTAAAAGTGGAAAACTCCTTTTATAAACACATGGATTTTGCTTTGGGCAGATGAGTTTTGGAACCAATCAGACACTTTCTTAAAGCTGATTCCTCACATTTGCAATTCAGGGGTAGTCACCACTAGATGGTAGTCTTGGCTCATCAGGGAGTACCAACCCCTTCGGTAGTGTTTACTCCAGGGAACAATTGCTCAGACACAATTATTTCTCAAGACAGATTTTGAGTTCCTTTAAATATGACAACAGCTAAAATGCTCAAATGGTTATATATGAGTGTGTATGCCACAGCGGGAAAAACCTAAGGTGGAGTTAAATATTCAAGGAAAACAATTCCCAGACATTGTGAGAATGCTTCCTTTGTTTTTTTATTTCAAGTAAAGGCTGGAATTATAAGTCCAGACTGCTTTACCTGTGCCAGGTCCCTTTCCTCCATATTTTTCGTGTTGTCATTCTCCTGCATCTTAATTCCTTCCGGAGATGTCAGAGATGCTCAGGTGCCACAGGGAGGACTGTGATTTGCTTGGACACTGAGAGTAAATGCCAAAAGATCTAGAAAGAAGATCAGCAGAGCTCACAGGAAGACATGGTGCCTTGTACTCTTGACTAAACATATATGGGGAGGCTGAGGAATGAGGCAGTGTGCGAGGAATCAGAGCCCGGCAGGAGAAACTGGACGGGAGATGCTGACACAGGGAGGATCACGGTGATCCTAGGTAGGAGGTTCAAAATCAGCTGTCGCTGAGAGATGCCACCCACAATTTGGGCTCTTCTATGGAATTCACACTTGTAGCACTGCACCAAGTAGCTACCCAGCATGTTGTCATAGCTTAGAAGTCACTGTTTCTTACAAGCACATAAGCTGAGGCCCTTGAGGTCTCTAACTATCCTATTTTGTCTCGTCCTTTGAGAACATGAACTTGGGAAGTCACCCTACTGCTGTTGAACAGGACCAGTGCCTGGTTTGTGGCCACCTGCCATGTTAAGAAACTTTTCTGGATCCTACTGCTTAATATTATCCTTGAGTCTTCTTATGCACATGTTATATATGCAGTGCCATACTTTCTTTACCCACTCACTGCTGATAGGCATTAAGGTTGATCCCTTATCTTGCCTATTGTTACAGTCCAGAAGGGGATGTGTGGTAGTCAACCTTGCTCTTTTGACTTTTTTTTTTGAATGTTCAGACATAGCCAGAGATAGTGCTGTAATTGGAGTGTGAGATGTTCCCTAGTGGGTGCACATGTTTGAACAGTTGATGCCCAGTTTGTGTGGTACTGTTTGGGAAAGTGGAACCACCAAGAGGTTGAGTCTTATTAAAGGAAAGAAGTCACTGTGTGTGTGTGTGTGTGTGTGTGTGTGTGTGTGTGTGTGTGTGTGAGAGAGAGAGAGATGCTGAGGTTTTACAGCTAGACCCCACTTCTTCACTCTCTGATTGCAGAAGCAAGCAAACTGTTCCCTACCTATTCCTGGAGTCATTCTTTCTCTGCCGTGGTGGGTTGTATGCCCCCAGACTATGAATAAAAATAAACCCTTGATTCCTCAAGTTGTTTCCAGCCAGGTGTTTGCTCAAAGCCATGAGCTAAGTAGCCAGAAAGACACTTGAGTGAGAAAGCCCTGGGAGTTCTACTTACATGTTCAAGGTTTGTGCAATTATGAACTTATGCTCCCAGTGTTTACCATGAAATAGTTGGGGAAATGTCAGGGAGTATTAAAATGTGCTGTAGGTCACATCAGCTTCTGGAGTCATCCATCTGTGGAAATGGAGACTGTACTCATTAGATATGCATGGCCACTTTATTTCTCAGACTTGTGTTCAGACATTTTGGGGTAAAGAACAAACACCCAGAGTTTAAGATTTTCACAGTTTTTCTGAAAGATTCTGGCCCAAATCTCACAAGTAATATTGTATAAAATGCTTATGATGGTTTAACATCAACCCATTCAGAGAGGCTTAGTTAGATTATGTTGCGAGTTACCATTTAAAAAATGTTAATATAGAATACACAGAAATGATGACCTAGGCCAGTCTTGGATTGATTCAAGGGTCCTACTGAGTGCAGACTTAGAAGCCAAGAACTAAATGTGATCAGTTACAATGTTGGTTTTGGTTAAGGAGGTAAGCTTTTGGCTAATGTTTAGAATGGTAGAAACAAGCAGATATTTAGACACCTATCAAAACAAGTCTGTCAAAGTGTCTGCCACAAATCTAGTCACAGTCTACATGCTGATAAACTGTGATTAACCACAAAAGAAAATTGAACATGGTTCAAAGCCACACGGAGAACTATGGCACACCATCTCTGGTTTAAAGAGCCAGTGTGTTGTTTTCTAGGAGGCCAACAGGGTGGCATCATTGCCTTGGTAGATTTCATGGTTTGGCCTGAGATGACGCCTCACAGGCTATGAAACTAGATCTTGGCAGAACATGGAGAGCAGATCGGTCTCTGATGAGCTTGTTAAGTAAGCTCATGTGGCTGGACAGCCCTCTCGCCCACTGCCACTTCTTTTCCAGGACCATGATTTTCTCTTGATTCTGGAATGTTCTATGCTTTTGAATTCCTATGCATATACCGGCACTCTCACTGTTCTCTTTTCCAGTGATGTATCACTGTATCACTCCTGCATTGATTTATACACATACCATGTCCCTGAGCTTTGATAACCTTCACTTGCCCTCTTCAGGTGTCATCTTTGTTCCTCTCACAGGGATGCTTTTACTGAGACATTATGATCTTTTGGTTCTGGCCTCCAGTTTATGCTAGGTGCTTCATTTCCATAACTCTTCTCATAGAATTAATATTCGTATACAATTTTCATTCAATATCTACCTCTTAAAAAAAATCTACCTCTTTGTGAGATAGCTCTGCGAGGACAGTAGCATTGCTGGTGATTGCACAATGGCTGTGAAGCTAATTGTAGAACAGGCATCCTTGCACGTTAGTACTTATTGCTGCTTTATTCAAATAGCTAAGAAATGGAACCAACCAAAAGATCCATCAACAGATGAATGAATAAAGAAAATGGAATGCATACATTTAACAGATTTTATTTAATTAAAACATAAAATCAAAACATTTGTAGGAAAGTGGATGGTAATGAAGATATTATGTCAAATGAAACAAGCCCAACTTAGAGAAACAAACACTGAATATGTGTGTATGTATGTAAGTGTGCATGTATATATGCATGTATGTTATGAAAGTATAAAATGGTCTATGAGAGTGGAGAAACAGATTATAATGGGGAAGCAGGGAGGAAGAGAGGGTAATAAAATACGTATGACATGAAAGCATGACTATTTGGTAGAAAGGAAAAACACCAGCAAGATGAGGGGGAGGGGGAAGGAGTAGGGGATTAGCAACAAAGTACAAGTATACATTTGTGTACACACACACACACACACACACACACACACACACACACACACACACATGCACACGCCATAAAGAAACTCAGTATTTTATATGGTAACTTAAAAAAAAATCAGTAAATAAAAAGTTAGTGGTGATAGCTATGCTCTCAGTGTTATGAATATTGTCACTTGATACTATCAGTAAACCTCTTTCAATATTTGTCAAGTAAGATTGACATTTTGTTTCTTGTGCAGTGTGCTGTTCTGCCCATATCCTAGACCTCATTAGGGCTCTTGGATCATAAGAAACATCTATTAAATTTTTATAGATTTTTGTAAGATGGAATCAGTGATACCAGTTGTAAGGACTGCTGTGAGCATCAGGTAAGAGCTGGTGCAGATGCCAAGCCCCAAGTCTGGCCCATGCAGCTATCCGATAAAAACAAATTCCCTCTCCTCCTCTTTCCATCTCCACTTCAGACAATGGTGTGGAGCCTTTCTGGGTAACACAGTGGTTGTCCTTCGTTAGATGTTTTGAGCACAATACAGTTTCTTCTCTGAATCATCTCTTCCTTTTCCACTGGAAAGTGATAGTTATTGCAGGAAGGGTATAATGACCTGCCTGCAACCCAGAACCTGTGATTTTACACAGTTCTTCATTTTTTCCCCCATTTCCAGACATTTCTTGTTAGGATCTTGGTATCCAGTCACTTTGAGTTATTTTATTGGCGGGTCTTATCTATACCATTCAGTTCTCTGCAATCCCAATGGCAGCGAGGATGACTCTGTCTGCTCTTATTGTCTGTTCTGTCATCTAAATATGGACCTGCTTCACAGTGGTTAAACATATTATGCCTTGAAATTTTTTTATTTGACTGCTTTGTAGAAAACAATATAGTCAGTTCTTCTGATGTTGATTTTTCACTTACATATTTGTGTATGAAAATATTTGCTTATTTAGACAGGGACTCATGTAACCCAAACATGCCTTAAATTAGCAATGTAACAGAAGATCTTTCTGTCTCAAATTCCTAAATGCTGGGATTAATGTCCAACCACTTTAGGTAATGTGTTGAACTGTCTATACCTGAGTCCAGGGTCCTCTTACAGGGAAAATTCTAGATCAAACCTATTCTTATATTTTTTAATGAGAAAAGTAAGAGATTTATAACACAAAGTTTCAGTTTTTGAGCTTTTAAAATGTAGTACTAAGATTTAACTGAGCAACATACAAATACATATAAAATTACAATGGGACATATAGACAAGACAGGACATTAAGTGGTAGAATACAAAAGATAAAAGAATACTTATGGAGTAATCCACTGACACAGATGTGTTGAGTGGAAAGCTAGCTTCTCAAATCCTTCTGGCTCTGCCACAGTCCACATGATATGGGGTGGGAGGGGCCGGTAGGGAGGATTGGTGGTGACTGGCAGCCATGATCCCTGCAGTCTTTGTGTTATCTAGGATTCTGGTGTATGTGAAAAAAAAAAAGTAGTTTCTCAGACCCTTGCATTATGCTGTGGCCTCTTTGGATCTTATAGGTCCAGGGAATCAGGAATTCTAATGAGATAACTAAATATTCTTACAGATATGTGTTAATGATAATAGTGCCTCATACTTAGTAAAAGAGAACAAAAGAACCCTCATCATTTATTCCTTCTAACCACCTGGTGAGACTAAGTTATAAGATGCCAGTGTGAAAAGACAGATGTGGAGGTTATGACTCACCTAGGTGATGAAGTTAGAATCAGAGCATCAGACTTTTGATTCTGACAGTGCTCATTCACATGAAGCAGAGTCTCTGTCTCTAAGGGAGTTTGCTACATGGAACTGTGCGTGTACAACAAGCTTGTAAGATGGCAAAGAAAGCTTGACCAGAATGTATAAAAACATTCTTCAGTGTTAGAGGGCTTTAAAGAATTTGCAGATCAAACAAGGCATGCACAAGATCATATCAACTTGTTTGATTTGACCAGTGCCTGGAAAATTATTATTTCACTCATTGATGGTTTTTCCAGAAAACAAAACAAAACAAAACAAGATAAAACAAAACAAAAACTGTAGTCTGAAGACCTACCCAAAGGTAAATAACACTATCCTGTAGGGTTAGACTTTAAAAAAAGTCAAATAAGAATGTGATAAATGTTGGCATGGTGTTTGAGCAACTTAGACATTTGGCTCCAATGAAAACCATACTGTAAAGCACACTTGGAGCAGGAGAGTCATAGCTTTCACTTACCCAAGAAGGTTGACCTTTATTCCTTGGAAGAAACCTGTAAAGGATTGTATTTTTAGTTATTTTAAGTTTTGCTTTTCTTCCTTTTTTAAAAAACAGGTTCTTACTTTACAGTTCAACTGATCTAGAACCTGCTGTATAAAGCAGGCTAGTCTGGAGGTCCTGGCAATCCTTTGGCCTCAGCTTTTGAAAGGTTGGCATTACAGGAATGAGCCAGCGCTTCTAGCCGGGACAAATGCTATATCCTTGGAATATCCTGATTGCTAAGAATACATGTAGATATTTCAACAGAAAGACAAATTAGACTAGTTAGTTTTGTTGTAGTTGTTTTGTTAAAGATAAAGAAAGACATGGAAGTGGGAAGGAAGAGAAGGGGATGTCTTAGGGAGAGTGCACGGGAGGGCAAAGCAGAAGATAGATAGACTCATGGTACATTGTACACATGCATACAGTTTTCAATAATAAAGTGTTTTAAAAATTAAAAGAATACACACAGAGAGTTTTTTATAGCTTGAATAGTAACTCATTTTGCATAAAAGGAAAATGGTAAATTAGATCTCTGGGAGTTTCAAAGGCTTGGCTCTGGGATAGGCACAAGAAGAGAACAGCAATACAAACAACAGTGTGGAAGGAAATGCTTACAAGGTGTGATAGCTAGCATTGTTGTCAACGTGACAAACCTTGGAAGAGGGAACCTCACCCGAAGAATCACCTTCATCAGATCAGCCGGTGGCCATGTCTGTAGCTGCATTTTTGGATTGCTAGGGAGAGCACCCTCTTTTGGGCAGTGCCATCTTTTGCAGGTGAGCTAGTAAGCAGCATTGCTCAATGGCTTTTGCTTCAAGTTCCTGCCTTGAGCTCCTGCCATGCTTCTCTCACTGACAGTCTATATATAACCTGTAAGATGAAACAAACCCCTTCCTTCCAAAGCTGCTTTTGGTCATGGTGTTTCTCATAGCAACGGAAAACAAGTTAGGACACAAGGCAAATATAAAGCACAGGTTTGTATCTAGAACACATAAGGAGCTTTTGAAATGTAACAAAAAAGTCAATTAGGAAGGATTGAACAAACTTTTTTTTTGCAAAGGAGATGTAAAGATCACAAATAAGAAAGCGTATGAGAAGATGTCAATCATAACATTTAGGAAAATGCCAGCTGAAACCACAGCTGGATTCCACTCCATACTTACCAGGATAGCCAAAGCACAGCAACAACACCAAATACTGGCAAAGATTCAGAAACTCTCACCCATCCTCTGTAGCTTGTGGTGATTTAAAATGGTACAACCACTCTGAGGACATTTGGTAGGACAGTTTCTCATAAAGTCATCCCTACAATTACCATGGAACCCAGGAACTTCACTTTTGCACATTTTCTGCAAAGAAATGAAAACATATGTTTTCAAACAAAGACCTGTAGATGAGTATTTATCAAAGCATTGTTTATAGTAAGCTGATGGGGAATCAGGTGTTGTTCCTCAGATGAATGGTGTGTGCATGAGGAAGCTGTATCATGGGGGTGTTGTTCCTCAGATGAATGGTGTGTGCATGAGGAAGCTGTATCATGGGGGTGTTGTTCCTCAGATGAATGGTGTGTGCATGAGGAAGCTGTATCATGGGGGTGTTGTTCCTCAGATGAATGGTGTGTGCATGAGGAAGCTGTATCATGGGGGTGTTGTTCCTCAGATGAATGGTGTGTGCATGAGGAAGCTGTATCATGGGGGTGTTGTTCCTCAGATGAATGGTGTGTGCATGAGGAAGCTGTATCATGGGGGTGTTGTTCCTCAGATGAATGGTGTGTGCATGAGGAAGCTGTATCATGGGGGTGTTGTTCCTCAGATGAATGGTGTGTGCATGAGGAAGCTGTATCATGGGGGTGTTGTTCCTCAGATGAATGGTGTGTGCATGAGGAAGCTGTATCATGGGGGTGTTGTTCCTCAGATGAATGGTGTGTGCATGAGGAAGCTGTATCATGGGGGTGTTGTTCCTCAGATGAATGGTGTGTGCATGAGGAAGCTGTATCATGGGCTGCTATTCAGACAAATCAAGTGGAAGACTGGATCTGCAAAGTGAGAAAAAAGCCAGACTCAGAGGGTTGCATGTTACACAATTCACTTATATAAGATTTTAGAAATTATGAAAGTTTAGAATTAAAAAATAGGCTGGTGGTTGTGAGTGGCTGGTGTGTGAGAAGGGATGTGGTAAGAGTCTGAAATTACAGACCCACATGATTGACACTTGTGGTGTGGAGGTTCTTCAGTGTCCTGACTGTGATAGTATATACACATGTCCAGATAATGAAAAAATACACCACTGCACGCACACACATACACACACATGCACACACTCACGCAGACACACATATGCACACACAAATGCAATCTAAAACAGGAAAGTCTGGGTGAGACTATTGGCTTGTCAATATCAATGTCATGCTTATGACATCATACTGTTTTCCAGTGTGGGAAGAAACTCTGTATTGTAGCTTGTCTTACAAGTTCTTATGCATTATAGATACATTAATATACATTTCAATGAAAAATGTTCACCTTTACTCACATTGATTTGAACTTTAAAAATTTTAATGTATTTTGTATTTTTTATGTATTTATATTTATCCCTAGATGGTTTGATTCAATTCTACCTACTGATCTTCTGTCTATACTATTGAGGGAGTCTTTTTTCTTAAAATCTCTCTCTCTCTCTCTCTCTCTCTCTCTCGCTCTCTCTCTCTCGCACTCTCTCTCTCTCTCTCTCTCACACACACACACAGCTAGCAGAAGTGAGCTGCATGTTGTCCTTGATCCCCATCTCTTGTCATTCTGAGAAGGCCTATGGTGGTTCCCAGCAACAATCAGCATAGAGCCCTCTTTGTCTACGTCCTACCTGCTTGATCCACTTTGGACACACACAGCACAGGCCATTGGGACCCCAGGAACATTCAGGTCCACCTGAGGCACGTCTACCAGAGGTGAGAATTGGCCTCTTCCCTGAGCTCCTTGTCAGGCCCAAGGCTCAGTCTGACTCCCTGAGGAGTCTTGCACAAAGAACATTTGGCCAACACCAAGGACAGACAGATGGCCAAAGGCCAGAATAAGAGCACAACCAACAAGAGCCAGGGCAACGTGACAGCACCAGAACCCAGCTCTCCTTCTACAGCAAGCCCTGGATAGTCCAACACAGCTGAAACACAAGAAGATCATCTTAAATGCCATCTTGTAAAGATGATAGAGTCATTTAAAGAAGAAATGAATAAATAAATACAGGAAAACACAATTAAACAGCTGAAGAAAATGAATAAAACTGTTCAAGACCTGAAAATGAAAGTAGAAGCAATAAAGAAAACAGAAATTGAGGGAATCCTGGAGATGGAAAACTTAGGAGAGAGAACAGGAACAACAGGCACAAGCATTAAGAAAGAATCTAAGGCATAGAAGATACAATAGAAGATATTGATACAACAGTCAAACAAAATGTTAAATCTAAAAAGTTCCTGGAACAGCCAGAAAATCTGGTATACTATGAAAAGACCTAACCTAAAAATATTATGAACAGAAGGCGAAGAGTCCCAGATCCAAGGACCAGGAAATATTTTCAACAAAATCATAGAAAAAAAATTTCTCAACCTTAAGAAAGAGATGCCTATAAACATACAAGAAGCACACAGAACACCAATTTGACTGCATAAGAAAAGAAAATCCTCCCACCACATAATAATCAAAACACTAAATCTATAGAACAAAGAAAGAATATTAAAATCTGCAAAGAAAAATGGCCAAGTAACGTACAAAGCCATGCCTATCAGAATTACACCGGACTTCTCAATAGAGACTCTAAAATCTAGATGTCTTGCAGCCTCTAAGAAACCACAGATGCCAACCCAGACTACTATACTCAGCAAAACTCTAAATCACCATAGATGGAGAAAACAAGATATTTCAATACAAAACAAAATCTAAACAATATGTATCCACAAATCCAGCCCTACAGAAATACTAGCAGGAAAACTCCAACCCAAGGAAGTTAACTATATCCAAGAAAATACAGGAAATAAATAATTCCACAGCAGCAAAAACAAAAGAGGAGAAGTCCACACAAATACTAATACTGCCAATATCAAAATTATAGAAATTAACAGAGTTTTCATAATAGTAATTTAAAAGCACATCTGAAAGCACTAGAACAAAATGAATCAAACATACCCAAGGGGAGTAGACTTCAGGAAATAATCGAAGCCAGGCCTGAAATCAATAAATTAGAAACAAAGAAAACAATACAAAGAATAAATGAAATAAAGAGCTGTTTCTTGAGAAAATCAACAAACCATACAAAACCTTAGCCAAAATAACAAAAAGGTAGAGAGACTGTAACTAAATTAACAAAATCAGAAAAGAAAGAGGGATATAACAACAGACACTGAGGAAATCCAAAGAATCATTAGGTCTTACTTAAAAAACCTGTACTCTACAAAATTGGAAAATCTAAAGGAAATGGATGATTTCCTTTATAGATACCATTTACCAGTGTTAAATTAAGAACAGAAAAATCTAAATAGACATATAACTCATAAGGAAATAGAAACAGTCATTAAAAATCTCCTAAACAAATGGATGCCCAGAGCCACATGGTTTTAGGACAGAATTCTAACAGACCTTCAAAGAAGAGTTAATATCAATACTTTTCAAACTATTTCACAAAATAGAAACAGAGGGAATATGGTCAAACTCATTCTATGAGGTCACAGTCACCATGAGCCTTACTCAAAGACTCAACAAAGAAATAGAATTTAAGACCAATTTTCCTTATGGATATAAATGTAGAAATACTCAATATAGTATCCCCAAACTGAATAGAAGAACACATTAAAAAATATCATCTATCATGATCAAGTAGGCTTCATCCCAGGGATTCAGAGATGGTTCAACATACAAAAATCCGCCGATGTAATCCATCATATAAACAAACTGAATAAAAAAGCTACATGATCATCTCATTACATGATGAAAAAGCATTTGCAAAATCAAACACCCATTCATGTTAAAAGTCTTGGAGAAATCAGGGATACAAGGCATATATCCCAACACAGTAAAGTCACCACACACAAGCCAGTACCCAACATCAAATTAAATGGAGAGAAACTTAAAGCAATTCCACTAAAATTAGGGACTAGACGAGGCTGCCCACTTTCTCCTTATCTATTCAATATAGCACTTGAAGTTCTAGCTATAGTATTAAGACAAATAAATGAGATCAAGGGGATACAAATTAGAAAGGAAGAACTCAAAGTACTGTTATTTGCAGATGGTATGGTAACATACATAAGTGAACCCACAAAATTCTACCAGATAAATCTTATAACTGACAAACACCTTCCCCAAAGTGACTGGATATAAAATTAACTAAAATAAGTCAGTAGCCAGCCTATACACGAATGGTAAAATGGGCTGAGAAAGAAATTAGAGAAACAACAGCCTCCACAGTTGCCAAAATAATATAAGATATCTTGGTGTAACTCTGACCAAACAAGTGAAAGACCTTTTTGGTTTTTGTTTTTTGAGAGGATTTCTCTGTGAAATAGCCCTGGAAGTCCTAGAACTCTCTTGGTAGACCAGGCTAGCCTTGGACTAACAGAGATCTGCCTGTCTCTGCCTCCTGAGTGCTGGGATTAAAGGCATGTGCCACCACATCTGGCTTGGAAGTGAGAGACTTGTATGACAAGAACTTCAAGTACTTGAAGCTTGTTTGGACTCACAGTTTCAGAGGAGTCAGCCATCAGGGAAAGTGTGGTGGAGGAGCTCCAAGGTGGCAGAAGCATGTGGTAGAAGCTCCTCACATCTCAGTGGACCAGGAAACTGAGACTGGACCGGAAGCAGGGATAGGCATAGCTAAAAAGACATGTTCTGAGTGGAGAGGAGGGAGGGGGATGGGACCAGGCTGCAAAGTGATTAAAGAGAGACAATTTTTGTTGTACTATGTGGTGAATAGAGATAGAGTGGTAGTGCTTACATATGTGGGACATGTACAGTACTCCTGTTGTTTTGTTTAAGTGGGGAGCCAAAAGAAAATAAAAATGGCAGATATTATTAATTGTCTTTATTTTTCTCAAATGTTCTGTTTGCTTGTTTCATTCACTCATGACAAATGTTACTTTTCCCTTTAAAATACTATTTGTAAGACACACAAGTTTTATAAACAAATATAAACATTCTATTCACGGAATAAATAATTTATTTTTACCTAAAAAGACAATTTTTTAAAAAGGAGAAAAAATGGAGGGCATAAAACACACACACACATGTATGTGTGTGTGTGTGTGTGTGTGTGTGTGTGTGTGTGTAAATGCAATCAGAGATCAGAAGAAAGTCACCAGAATTTGTTCTCTGCTTCCACCACACAGGTCCTAGGGATTATCAGGCTTGGCAGCAAGTGCCTTTATCCACTCAACTATTTTGCTGTTTCCCTAGGAAGATTTTCAAACTACTATTTCAGAAATATGGCTGATATATAATGTCAACTTTGGAGTTTCACTAGTATTATCATTATTTGTAGATTATTTCAGAAAATGCCTGCTATAGTTTGTCTCATTATATACATTGCATTTTATTCCTGATCCACAGGCATTGGGCTCTGCTTTTCTTCTCTTCGTATTAAAACCTGCCTTCCTCTCTTCCTCCCTCTCCTCCTTTTCTCCTTGCCCTCCTCCCTTCTTTCTTAATTTCCCCTTGGGATTGAACTCAAGATCTTATGCTAGGCAAGCGTCCTGGTTAGTTTTATAACTTGATACAAGCTAGAGTAATTTGAGAAATGGATTATCAATGGAGGAAAACACTTGAGTGCAGGCAGATGTGTAGGGCATTTTCTTAACTACTAATTGAAGTGGGAAGGCTCATCCCATTTAGGGTGATGCCATTCCTGGGCTGGTGGTCCTGGGTGCCATAAGAAAGCGGGCTGAGCCAGCCATATGGAGCAAGCCAGTAAGCAGCTCCACTACAGGGCATCAGTTCCTGCCTAGAGGTTCCTGTCTTGAGTTCCTGCCTGACTTCCACAGATAATGGGCTATAGGTTGTAAAGGGAAATAAACCCTTGTTTCCCCAAGTTGTTTTTGGTAATGGTGTTTTATGACAGTAATAGAAACTCCATGCCAGCAAGTGTTCTACAGCAGAGCCACATTCCAAGGCTAAGGATGATTTTAAAATGAAAGCTTTATTTATTTATTTTTTGAATAAAAGTTGGCAAGGGATTTTGAAGGTCATGTTCATTAGCAAAGATGTTATTTATGCTCAGGGATTTTTCTTTAGATATCCCACAATACATTTTCTACTTAACTTGGCTGATGCAAATGAACCCTTAGCTAGGCCTTTGAAAATCTGTTTGAAATGATTCATTTTTAAAAGTTTTGTGTTGACCTGTATCCAGACACACCCTTCTCTCAGATGCATTCTTTAATATTGTGACAGTTTGATTTCCCCGAGACATATAGTTTTCCTTTTTTCCTGATCTCATAATTTCTTGAAATTTACCTACAGGCTACTTTTAAATTTTAGCCATTTTTCTCTTCTATGAAAATAAACTCATAGTTTCAGAAAGATTTGTATCATTCTTGAGAGTTGCAAGCAGAATTTTAGCCCCAAATTGCAGCAGCCTGAGAGGTATTTTCCTACTACAGGGCAACAGGTATCAGGCCACAGGGAGACAAAACTAACCCTGCCTTGTGGGCCTGGGTCCTCTCAGCATGACACAGAGCATTGTGGTGGGGATTTCCTAGAGGCGACCCTTGCTTTGCGCTAATCATTTCAGTGACAGGCTGATGAGGAAACTGAATCTGCATTAAGCCTTGATGGATAAGAATTTTGGGAGTCTGGTAAGATCACTACAAAGAGATCTCAGGATCAAAGAGATAGATAAGTAAAATTTATCCAAGCGTTATAATTTAGAAGACGATGACACAATAATGCTAACTTGTTTTGTATTTTCCTTTGACATGGAACAGTTAAGAACATTCAAAGGGACACTTAGTAAAGTTTACTGAGAATTGAATAATAAAGTCTGGAATGCTTTAGAAAGAAACAGATGTGGTAATTAATGGAGTGAGCTGCCCACGAGGACACTCTTTCAACAAATTGTTTTCTCCATAGCTGGGTACCTTAAAGGCAACTAGGATGGTTTCTTGAGTTGATAAGATTTTTTTTTTTACAAGGTTTGTGTATTCATCCTGTAATGTAAACAAGGACATTGCCCTCCAAGTTGCCTTGTCCTTTAACTTTAGAACTAGCTCATTATAGGCAGTTGGGAATTTGTTTACTGCTGAAACCCACTGCATTTATCTTCTGACTAATAGAGTTTTGATTTTCAAACCACAGAGCTGTGCATTTTCTGCGCGGCGTCTTCTCCATTCCTGCAAACCGCAGAGAACATGCCTCATGAGTAAGCAGGTTGGAAACGATTGCGCTCTCTTTGACTTAAGGACCTCTTAGGGCTGGCATCAGGTTACGGGTTTGCTGTGATTTTCTTTTGCTTTCTCACTGCTACGGCATGTTCCCCTGGTAACCACTCTTCCTATCCCCAAGCACTTTCTGGGGACAGGCACGATTCCAGGAAGCACCAACTCTGATAGTGATGGATGAGTGAATGCCAGACAGTTGGCCGCTGGGGTTACTGTTCTCAAAATAGAGTTCTTGGAACATTTTGTGCCAAACAAGGTACCCACTTGCTCAAGAGATTCTTTGAAAGTCATTTTCTCTTTTTAACTACACTCTGTTTCCTAAAACAATTCATGGTCTCAGTTAAAAAAAAGTGTTGCATAAAGGAGACTATTAAAATAGATACAGATAATCAAACTCCATGAGGAACTGGTGGGCATTAGGAAACAACCAGACCCAGCCCTTAGTGCTACTGTGTGGGCCTCTGCTTGTGGACATTCTGGGCTTGGCAGTTCTGTTGGGAGATCTTCTCTACTCCAGTATGTTGCAAAGTACTCCTGCCTTCTTCCCAGAAGATGCCAGTAGAAGTCTCCAGTCATAAAACTTCAACTATCTCTGGACATTGTCAAATATCTCTTGGAGGAAAACTCACCCTCTTTAGATTACCAGGATGATAATGAGATGTTGTACCACCATCAGGTCATCTCTCTTGAAATCGTAACTCCAGAGGAGTCTCAGGTCTGTACTATTGACTGGTCCACGGCGCCCGTTTGCAGAGCATAGTGCTGGTAGATCATGTGCTATGTCGACAAAGCAGTGACCTGAAACTGGGATTCAAACCGGGGCTGCCACTTACTGGCTGTGTGGTCCCCGTGTCTCAATGTCTACACCGGTAAGGTGGAATATCAAGTTGTTCTGAGGCGCCATCAGCATAGCTCCTGAAAGAACATTCACAATGTCTGGTATGCAGTAAGTGCTCTGGGAGTTCTAGGCAACCGAGGTTGGGTTTTTCTTTTGTTTGATTTCTCAATCCTGAGTCATGGTTAGAGTAAGTGAAGGGAGATTTGGTGGGAGGAGAGGCAGAGGAATATAGCATTAACAACAAGTCTCCTAAGAGTTCAGTCTTGGTTCTGGAAAGGTTCCAAAGTCTTCAGATACTCAGTTTACTCCCAGACTGGAAACACATGGAATGGAATAAAGGAAAAAGACTTAAAGATAAGAGGTGTACAGGGGTTTAAAGGGCCTAAGTGACTAGGGGGTTGAGATAAGAAAGAGCCTATCAGAAAGGTATTTTTCCTACCAACCATGAGCATCGTGGAGTGTGGATAAGTCCAGATGTGAATGGTGTGTGGGAGCTGCTCGAGGACAGAGGAGCTCAATCTTCACCCGAGGTCTCCTGTAGCACGGAGCCTTGTTCTAGGGATATACATGCAAACTAGCCACTCATGGTGGTACATAAGGACAAATTCAATGAGAGGCATACTTATTATGGCTTTAGAAGCAGCATTTCAATGTGCCTGTAGTGCTGGGGGGCGACTGATGAACACAAAGCTAATAATAGCGCAACCCATTATCCCAAAGGCAGAGGCCACGGCATTTATCAGCAACCCACTTAGGGAAACCATTGCTCAAAGGGGGCATGTTTAGTGCTGACTCCAAATAGAAGACAATAGGAGTTAGAAAACTCTGAGTTTTCATTCCTGGAACTGTAAAGCTCGAGATTGAGCAAGGTAATTTTAGTGCATGCAAGGACTTTTCTACATAGGATAAGAAAGTTCATATGTTTTGTGGAGAATTTTGAGCTCATTGGTTTCCTGTTTCGGTTTTTATAAACAAGCAGGAGACAAGAGGTTCTCTTACCATGGGGATGACTAAAATTTGGAGGGATTAAAATATCTGTAATGAATTTGTATCATTTTCACAGGAACTCACAGTCTCATTTATTACGTTAGGAAATGTGTGTCTGCAATCGAACAGATAACAGAGTCTCAAGCGGAACGTCGTGGCATATTTGTAAGGTGCCATGCTTCTCTTTTTATTTCATTGTTTGAAGGCTTAATAGGACCCTTGACCTTCATGTGGAGGAGAGAACAAAGTGATATGTTAGTGAATTGAAGGCTGAGCTCCAAACATTATGCCAGCTCACTGACAGTTGCATAAAACTTTTACAATTGGACAAGTACTCAAAATCACCCAAGGGCAATGTCAGAAGCTACACCAGAGGGACAGTCTTGCTTCAGAACTTATTATTACCAGTGGGCTTTAGATAAGCAATGCCTGGAGGCATCTTGTGGCTATATTGGGACAGTCAGAATCCTTTCTAGTCAGTCTATTAGGGCTTCCATACCAAAAAGACAGCACACAAAGTGTGAAGTTTGGAAGGTCTTCTTGGGTGCTCTCTCTTCGGCATGCAGGAGATCATTCTTTTCTTTCTTTCTTCCTTTCTTTTCTTCTTTTTTTTTCTTAAAAAAAGATTTATTTATTTATTATGTATACAGTGTTTTGCCTGCATGTGTGCCCGCACACCGCAAGAGGACACCAGATCTCATTACAGATGGTCATGAGCCACCATGTGGTTGCTGCGACTTGAACTCAGGACCTTTGGAAGAACAGTCAGTGCTCTTAACCTCTGAGCCATTTCTCCAGCCTCAGGAGACCATTCTTGCTTTGCCTTACATAGCCTTTTCTTTCTCTGTGCATACTCCTGTAAGGTACTTCTTATTTGTACAACACAATTGCTGTCAGATTCAGTCCTTCCCCTAAGACCTCATTTATTAATTACTGTATTAAATACCCATGCCCAAGTACAGTCAGTGTCAGCATACAGCTTTTGCATGGATGCAGTTCAGTTCACAACAGAGACACAGAGCAATGGCCTTCACCTATCGAGATGCTGGTGGGGCTTTGGCGCCTATGAGATAGTTCACAGACGGTGCTCCTGCTGAGCCAGAGGAGAAGCTGCATCTTCCTCCTGCCCCTGTCTAAGCAGGCTCACCATGGGGAGAAGGGCACTTCTTGTACTAAAATCAGGAGAAGGGAAAGTAAGGCCTAAGGTTCTCTGAGTTTGGAAGGGACTCTCTGAGTTTGGAAGGGATCTATAGAACAGTGAGGCTTTGAAACGCTATTTCCATGGCAGGATCACTTAGAAACCTTCCAGCTTTATGGATACCTCATGGCATTCGGCAGATGGAAGCAAGCTGGACACTCTTTGATGGAGCATATGATATTGAGACTTCTTGCTGGTTATTGTCTAGTTACGTAGCCCAGTGTCTTAGTTAGGCTTTTATTGCTGTGAGGAGACACCTTGACCATGGCAACTCTTATAAAGGAAGACATTTAACTGTGGCTGGCTTATAGGTTCAGAGGTTTAGTCCATTATCATCATGGCGGGAAGCATGGTAGCATGCAGGCAGACACGGCGCTAGAGTAGCTGGGACTTCTATATCTTGATCTGTAGGCAGCAGGAGGAGACTGTCTGCCACACTAGGCATCTCTGGAGCATAGGAGACCTCAAAGCCTGCACACTCCCACCCCCCCCACCCCGTGACACACTTCCTCAACAAGGCCACACCTACACCAACAAGGCCACACCTACACCAACAAGGCCACACCTACACCAACAAGGCCACACCTACACCAACAAGGCCACACCTACACCAACAAGGCCACACCTACACCAACAAGGCCACACCTACACCAACAAGGCCACACCTACACCAACAAGGCCACACCTACACCAACAAGGCCACACCACCTAATAGTATCATTCCCTATGGCCAGGCATTCAGACACATGAGTCTATGGGGGCCATAGCTATCCAAACCATGACACCTAGGTTAGCTTCTAACTTGCTTAGAGCTTAGGTTGACTTTGAACTCAAGGCTCCCGTGTTTTAGTCTCATTCCCTTCCAGTACCGTAATAATGAGTGTTTGCTTCTGCATCTGGCTTATGATCTGATTCTTGAAGGATCTAGTTGATTTGGAGAAACTTACTTAATAAACCTGAACTACTTTATAATTATTCAACATCACAGCTGCCAAAACACAGTCACCTAGTCAGGTGTACAGCAAGTCCCAACAACAAACTGAGCAGAACCTCAAGTAAAATCAGCGGTGTTAGTTTTCTAACAACAGATAAAATTACCCAGGTGTGGTGGCACACACCTGTAATCGTAATCCCACCACTCAAGGAAGCAGAAGCAGGCAGATCTCTGTGAGTTCGAGGCCAGCCCGGTTCATAAAGTGAGTCTGGGACAGCCAAGACTACACAGAGAATCCCTATCTTGAAAAAAGTATATATAAAATTTAAAGTAAAAATAAAGCAATAAAGACAGTAATAACTTAATAGAAATAGGGAAAAAATCAATCTGTAACTGCTTCAAAGGAACAGAGGAAAATAACTTTAATTAAAATGGAAAGAAACTTTAAAACTCCAGTTAAATTGCAATTAAGTTTTCTGCTATTTTTTAGAGTCAGTATGGAAAATATTAAATTTGTGGAATTTATGGTTTCATGAGTTTCCATAGTCAGCAACAATTGTTTTTATAAAGTAAAAGCAAGGCAAAGCAAGCAAACAAACAAAAAACTGCTTGGGGCTGGAGAGTTGGTTTGTGGTTGAGAACTGGCAGCTCTTCCAGAGGCCCAGTTTCCAGTCACAGCACTGGGGTGTGAGCATGCTCATCTGAGTTTGCAGTCACAGTGCTGGGGTGTGAGCATGCTCATCCGGGTTTCCAGTCGCAGCACTGGGGTGTGAGCATGCTCATTCTTTTGCAGTCTGCCCCTGGCTGCCTTCTCTTTACCATGGCAGAGCTTAACAGATCCAGTTAAAAGCATGAAAGACAAAGTCTAAAATATTTCCTCTCTAGTCCCTTAAAGGAAGGAGGGTTATTAGAAAGGTTGTGGAAGGCGGGCATTGGGGCTCGAGCCTTTAATCCCAGCACTAGGGAGGCAGAGGCAGGCTGATCTCTTGTGAGTTCCAGGCCAGGGCTACATAGTGATAGCCTGTCTCAGACCAGAAGAGCTTGCTGATTTAAGAAATCGGTGGGAAACTTGAATTTCATTCTTCATATTGATTCTAGGAATACAGTATGAAGCTTAACTGTAGCTTCCACCATCTCCACAAATGCCCACCCATGTACAAGGGTTTTCTTTTTGTCAGAAAATGGGGGAGGGGGGAACTATTCTTGCTATCTATTATCTGTTCTCTCTTAATTGCAGTGTTGTAAATTCTATATTTTGTGTGGTAACCTGTAGAACAAGAAAATAAATCTATAAAGAAGCAGTCCTGTGTGTGACCTCAGATTATAGCTACATATATAGGTCTCTGTTCAGCCTTTGTGAAGCAACAGGTTTCCTTAAAGAACCAGCTATGGAATTTGTGATGGCCAGTGTTATGATGAAAACGCTGGGCTTTAAAACAGAGAGATAGAAAGACACAAAAATATACAGAAACACAGACATTGACAAACATGTCAACACACAGTGGTGGAGCTTAAACCGAGCACAGGGTCCATAGCAACACAGGGACCTGTGCAAATGCGTAGGTTTCACGGTAGAAAACCGGCGAGGATCTGAGGACTTTGGAACCCAGAGAGGCAGCGGAGGACGCCTACTCACTGATGTGCCAGTTTCATTTTGAGATCCAGCTTCCCAGCTGCCTAGAAGAACCAGAGCTCTGCAGGGTCTGGCAGCCCCCGAGGGGCCCCAGTCGGAGTCCATGCTTCCCCACTTGGACGTAGCTGCTGCCTTCTCTGCCTTTTGGATCTGAATGCGCAGCATTTCTGGACCAACAGGCCTCTCAGATCTTGCCTGCTGGCCAGCTCTTTTCCTAATACCTGGAACCTATTTTTAGGTGCCCTACAGCGGAGAGATTTGACAAGTAATTTTCATGCCTGAGGGTTGAGTTTGACAGGAAATGTTACAAAGAATTTAGTTCAATGCAACTCACACATTAACAAGGGTACACTGATTTTATTTTTCTTGACTACCTACTAAGACTTTCTATTTTAAGTCATTTTCTCCTTTTCTTTTTTCAGTGCCCTTTTCTAAAAGTTTTCCCCAATTTCACAGGTCTCATTTGCCAGTACTGTGCCCCTCACCACCTCCAGATTTCCTTTCTGCCACCTGCTGCCAGCCTGCTTGGTTCGCCATGTTGAGTGAATGAATGCGCTTGTCAGGTTCCTCTGTCTTCTCCAGGCTCCTTTATACACTGCCTTCTTTCTACAACTACGTTCTCTTTCTAATTGTCTAGCTGCAAATACAAGGTTTGGATCACTTTGTTCAAACCAAACTGATCATGGAGCATAACTCATTCTTAATCTTGCCTCACGTCTCTCCTGTTTTGATTTCCTTGACTTTCTTTCCACACCCTCCCCATCTCTATCAGATTGCTAGAGAGTACAGAATGCGTAGCCGTATAATCTGAATATCCCACATACCTCAGCCTTTTCCTCCCCTCAGGAGCACGGTATAGTTGTATTTATCTTTTTCATTTTCTTAGAGCTCTAATTTATATGCGATAAGTGACATTTATCCCACCAGGCCCTTTGAAGAGTCAAGGGAAACGGTATATAAAGTACTTTGCAGTGGCAAAGGGAGGAATGAGCTTCCGCCTTAGGACGGCAATGGGCAGCCTGCAGAGACTATTTTTCAGTAAACAAAATAAAGTAAAAAGAACAATTTAAGAATTTTACCTGAAATGAAAGTGAATTGTTAAAAAGAGACAGGAGGGGAAGAAATATGCTCCCCTTGCTTAGGAAAGTGCAGTAAGACTGGAAGTTAATGGGAATGGGAAGATACAAGTGAGAGGGTAACAATTAAGATGTAACCTGGATACATTACAGTAAATTAAAAGAAAGGTTGGAAGTTAAAACATTTAATGGATTAGTGACTAGCTGGAGCTGTTGTGTAGGCTCACCTTGGTTGGGGTATGGGATGGTCACTGGGTGGGCAGGCATAGGGGTGTATACTTGAATGATTATCTTCTACTGCACTAACAAGGCATCTAGGCTCTTGTGAAGAAGAAATCTCCCAGAACTCCCCTTATGTCTTCTTTTCTTTCTACGTGAATTCCTATTCCTATTCTTGCTCCTATTGTACAAAATAATGATTTTATTATGACACCTCTACTGCCCCCTATTCTTTCTCCTCACCCAGTAGTCACATATATGTATATTTCAATGTCTTGGTTTTTGGAGACCACTCACGAACACTCTGCTAATGATTGGACATTCCTTGACTTTAGTTGCGACAACTGGGGCTCAGCTAAGCACCTTGTGTATAACATAGTCTCCATAATAACCTGTGAAGTCAAGTTATATTTGATAAGTGTTTAAACATGAGAGAAAAATCATCTCATAAGGCTTATAGATAAACAAAACATCCGGGAAAAAAAGTCTGGAGATAAAAATAGTCGAGCAACCAGAACTGAGGCTAAAGGGTTACCTCTTGCACAATGAAGTTGTGTCATTGGGAACTTTTGGAATGCATATCAGACTTTCCATTTCCTGAAGATCTTGCTGTTCTAGCACTTTCTCCACATGTTAAAAGGCATCAGAATAGATTTTGATAAAACAGAATATTTTTAGCATTGGAATCAGCCAGCCTCTGCCAAATTCCTGGCCTTTGGTATGCGCTGCTGAGCAACGTCAGATGCTCGCACAGACACATGCTGACATTTACAAGGCAGGAGGTGGGCTCTGCAGAGTTCAGAAGCATTGCTCATTTTCATCAGCTCCCTGCAGTTTCCTCAACTCCATCTATGCATTTGTTATTGGCTACTGGAGGAGGGACAAGCAATGACTGAATCTGATTGGATTTCTTCTTTTTAAACCGTTTGGTAGAGGGCAGAAGTCTGTTGCAAATGTACTGAGTGTTCTTAGAAAATTCTAGAGGAGGCCTACTCCATTCTTTCTATAAACACAATTGCTTTATCTAAAGCAATCCAAATGAAGAGAAAGCATCATTTTATTTTTGCATTACATAAAAAAAACCTACAAGAAATCTCTGGAATTTCACTAGCTTTTTAAGTGGAGAACCTCAGTAAAAAGGAAACACAAGGGAACCGAGGAAATTGGTGGGTGTCTGCTTAGGTCTGTCTCTTTCTAGACAGTATAGTAGACAGGTAGAAAAAATTCATAAAACTGTGTGGAACAAATTCTGTTTCCAAAATAGTGCTTATGATGGCTAATTTTGATTGTTTAACTAGATTGAGTCAGGGGAAGCTAGGATGCTTTTGAAGTCCAGCATTGGGACTTGTAAGGAAACAACATGTAAGGTTGTTTCCCCAGGGTGGGTTAACTAAAAGAGAAAGACTCATCCTGAAAGTGTTCAGGACCATCCTCTGGGCTGGTGTTGGGAATGAAAATAGAAAAAAGAGCAATGTGGGATGGAGAGATGGCTCAGCTGTTAAAGGCTCAAAAGCAAAAACACAAGACAAAGAACAATGCTAGGTGATTGGTCACCAGCCATTCCTCCTCTTTGCTTGCTGGTCAACTAAGACATAAGCCAGCAGCCTTATGCAGTGCCTGCTATATCTGAAGGGGCTCACGTGGCCATGCCTTGCCTACCATGAGGAACTACCCCTTTAAACAGGAGCTAAAATAAACCCTTGCTTCTTTAAGTTGTTTTCTGTGGGGTGTTTGACCTTCAAAGCAAGAAAAGTAATGAATCTAGCGATGCTCTGTTGAAGGCGATTCTTATTACACCATGTGCATATTCATGAGCTTTATGGGATATGGCCACAAGAGACTGATGGGAATTCAAATCACCTGTCTTAAAGACAATGTGGCATATGTATGTGGGATTATGGTATCAGACACATGCAATCACACACACACACACACACACACACACACACACACACACACACACACTCACCACCTCATATATCTAGACAAAAATCTCTAAAGGATTTGGATTTCCTGTTTCAGCTAGTTTGGTTAAGCAGCCTGCCCTGTGGATCATTGATGGGATTCCAGATGGCCTGGCACCCTTATTTAGCTTTTATATGGGTTCGGGGAATCTAAACGTCTATTCTCATGTCCTGCACCAGACAAACCATCTCCTCTATCCCTTAAAGACTAATTTAATATTTGTGAGTTAATGAATAGTGGTTTTTTTTCCGTAGGGCCCAGGATGCTGTAAACTGTACCCTTTCTTTAATAGTGGTGAGAATGTTAATCCTTCTGCTTCCATTGGGACTTTGGGGTTGGTGATCTACAGGTGCTAGAGGGTCTATTCTGGGCATCGCAAGACACTAAGGACTCTGGAAGAATTGGGGAGGCATCTATCTCACGCTAAAGAACCACTATTAAGCTGTGAAGTCCTGTCTGTGACTACAAGGTTGTAGAGACAACACCTGGCCTGCGTCTGAAGGCTTCTGCCATGGCTTGCAGTATATACTAGTGGGCTATTGCTGGCTATATATTGCTTTGCATTGTAACAGTAGCTTCTTTTCTTTCTTTCTTTTTAAAATATTTTATTAATTTATTCATATTACATCTCAGTGGTCATCCCATCCCTTGTATCCTCCCATTCCTCCCTCCCTCCCATTTTCCCCTTACTCCCCGCCCCCTATGACTGTGACTGAGGGGACCTCCTCCCCCTGTGTATGCTCGTAGGGTATCAAGTCTCTTCTTGGTAGGCTAACAGCAGCTTCTTTAATCTCACACTGCTTTTTGGATTTTGAATGTTGTCTCATATTTTCTGCCATTAACTCTACTCTGGAACACCTAAAGAGTCGGCCTGATCCCTTTTCTCTACTTTATATGAGGACTTGTGTAGTGAGTTTTTGCCTGATGACATACGGCCAGTAAAAGACTGACTAGAGAGCGATTCCTCCTTTCCTGAGACGAATCTGGGGCTTTTCCTGCTACTGTGACACCCGGAGTCAATAGCCAGGGAAGGTCTGTCTTGAGGCGATGCATACAGCAGGACCATGTAAGTAGCAGTGCAATGGAAACATTCCTTATCCTAGAATGGGGGAAGAAAATAAATGTCTATCTATACCAAAGAATAATGAGTTTAGTGAAACAACTATGAAATATGTTTCGACCTTAATGTAGGACATTTTTATGTGTATGAAATATATTGAAAGCCAGGCTTTCATACCCAAACTAAGACATTTTATAAGGACTTCCTGATATGAGCAATGTTAAGCCCAGTGTAGCCTTGCTTACTGAGTGGCAGATGTTAGATTTATGAGACAACCAGAGAAACCTGACAAACTTAGCTCCTGACTACTCTGATTTTCCTTAAGAACAGGCATTTTGTTTTCTTTGGGGCCAACTAGTCAGTGAAGATGCATAGTATGGCCGACATGATAAAATTCTTGAAAAAGGCAAGCTACGAAAGGAAGGGCTTATTTAGCCTCATATTTTGAAGGTGTCTTCCATCCTGGCAGGGAAAATAGGGCCTCAGGAGTGTGAGGTGGCTATCACACAGTTAGGAAGCAGAAAGCCATGACTGCTAGCACTAAGCTTGCTTTTCTTATGTCACTACTCAGTGAGATTCCTAGTTCCCAGGATAATGTCATCCACACACAGAAAACGTATTTCCATCTCAATTAAATCTTCATGGAAACATCCTCACACACTCTCAGAGGTTTGAGTCCTAGGCAATTATAAATCTCATCAAACTGACAATAAGCATTCATAATTACAACAGGTAAAAAGGAACTGAGAACAGGTAGACTAAAAGTTGGGTTTAGAGCTTAAATGTAACAACCGAATTATAGATATTAAAACAATCACAAGCCAGAGAGTAAACCAAGCTGTTCTTGGGCCAAGCAAAGAAATCTGCTGTAGTTCATTCCTCCTCTTCCTCCTCCTTTTCCTCCTCCTCTTCCTCCTAGTCTTTCTCCTCCTTAAAAAAACCAAAACAACCCCCCCCAAAACAAACAAAAGCAAAATCAACAACAAAAACAACAACAACAAAAAACCCAACAACAACAACCAAATATTTGCTTGTGGTAGTTTTGAACAAAGCATGAATATTGCAAGCTAGTGTTATAGTTTTTTCACCAAAGTCTTTATTTGTAACATTTCTTCTGCTGACATGACTCCGAGGGGAGGGGGAAGAGAAAAAAATAAGTCCACTCTCTGTAGAGCACTTTATGCAAAAGCATATTAATCTTCCCCTCTTTGATTATTCTAAGTTTGGCAGAGATACTTTGAACAACCAGCGTCCATAAGGATAGATAGTTCTTTTCAGATCACTTTAGAAGAGTCCATCAATTTTGAGGATGTAGGATGTCAACAGCTCTTAGATGCATTAGATAAAGAACACCTCAGGACTCTTCTGTGTCCTGGACTGAATTACTGAGTCTTAAGACTCTTTGAAGTCTCTGAACATGTGGGATTGGATGAGTTGGCCGAAGGGGTATGTAACAGAATACATAGTCTCACTTCTGTCAAAAACTGCTTCCTTTAATTATTTTGAAATATAGCTTAAACCATCTTGTCTTAGCTCAGGCATTAGTGAGTTGCATCAATCTGGAAACATCACTTGACTTCTGAGATATTGTCTTCTACTCTATGGAATGGGCTTGTCATCTATGGTGATCTGTCACAGTCATTACATAGGTCTATGTCACTTGGTGGATAACCTTATCTTAAAACCAAAGGTCAGTAACCATGAGGGAATCCAATTTCTTAATACTTAGAAGGCAGATCAGTTTTTCCCATCAAAACTCATTCTGTAAGATTTTTATGTACTCTTTACCCCATAACTTAACCCACATGTATGCTTGCATTTCTACATATATCAATGTTAATCTCTCTCCAATAAGCTGTGAGTTTTCCTGGTTATACATGCTCTGTTTACTCCAGCAATACTCATTTGGCCTGTGCCCTCTGTACCTCTAGATATTCAACCAGATTGGTTGGTTATACAATAACTGACTTTATAACTATTTGTATTTATCAACTGGTTAGTTTGGAATGTAAGTAAAAGTAGTTTGTCACTTCAGACAGCGGTGATTTTTGGGAGAGAATGTCATGTACTCATAGACATGCTTCTGGTTTTCTCTTCCTCTCCTTTCCCCTCCCTTCCCTCCCTCCCCTCCTCTTTCTCTCTTTTTTCTTCTCTACTCCTTTCCCCTCTCCTCCCTTCTCTACTCTTCTCCCTCTCTTCTAGTTTTTTCTTTTCTTTTCTTTCTTTCTTTCTTTCTTTCTTTCTTTTTTTTGAGTTTTGGAGAAAGGCTCCTATTGTGATGCCCAGATTTATGTGGAACTCAGTGTATAGCTGAAACTGGAATAGAATTTGTGGTAATCCCTCTGTCTTAGCCTGCAGAGGATTTAAAGGCATGTACCAGCATGCCTGGGTCCCTCATATTCTCCACATAGCTTCTTGGATTATATTCATTGTAATTCCTTGATAGAAAAAAAAATAGGTAGTGTAAGCTGGCTTAGAGTTATATCCTCTTAGCTATAAGTTATAGTGGCCAACTTACTTCTATAGAGTCTATCTTTTTGTGCTGTGGGCAAAGATCACAATGAAGCAAGAGTTCTCTTTGGAGACTGTACACTGAAGATGAAGTTCAAGGTTACCAAGGTTATCAAGGGCTTAACAACATGAGTTTTTGTGCTTCTTCCCAGAAATCTTAAACTTTTTAAGAGACATAAGGGCTATCTGAGATCTGTTTTGAAATCTTGGTGAAGTGTGCCAAAACTTAAAGGTTTGTGCTTACTATGGTCATCTGAGAAACTGGACCCTGAGGCAGCATTTTGTATCCTCTGAGCCAGAGGATGTTATTTTAATTTTCCCCATGTTACTTCTCTCTCATCAAGCTTAGTCAATCATAGTATCCATCTAAAGTTATTATGAGAATTTTTGAGATAAGAACCATTTCCCTCAGTGCTTTTCACAAAATTCAGGGCCTTACATATTCTAGGCAGACATTCTATGACTGCTCTCCACTCTCTTGTTTTCGATAGGGGTCTAGACTCACAGTTTTAGGGTTCCAAGGGAGATTAAAGCGTTGGTAATTCAAATTACTGTCCAACAATTAAATTACTACAATATTTATGTTAAGGAGTAAAGCAAGCTTGAAGAGGCAAATGCCACGCATTAGGGGTTAGCTATATAGATGTGTGCTTTGGGAATCTAAGGCACTTCTCTACAGTGCCTGATAATATCTGGAATGGAGATCACAGAGTTTGCAGTGTTTATTATGCAGTAACTTTTATTAAGGCAGAAACATTTCTAAGATCCAGAAGTGGTGGGTGACTCCAAGGAAACAGTGTCTTCCAGACACAATGGAGCTGATACACAAATGAACTCACAGAGACTGTGCTGGCATGCATAAGACCTGGACAGGTTCCAATCACACAAAATCCCAGCACAGAGAAAGCAAAGTGGGCACAAAGTCCCACCCCTAACTAAGGAGCTAGTTGCAATTGATACCTAATAGTAAAGGGAAAATTAATTTTCTTCAATAGTGTATCACTGGCTGTATCAACCACATCGAAAGGCAGGCTCCACAGCTAGGGGTAAGTTAGTCAGCACAAAGTAGATTACATATTTTTGTTTGTTTTATTTAGCATCTTGCCTTATTATTTGTTTTTATTTGATGGGAGAATGAGAGAGAGAGAGAGAGAGAGAGAGAGAGAGAGAGAGAGAGAGAGAGAGAGGGAGAGGGAGAGAGAATGAGGTGAGGTTGGATGGGTAGGGCATTGGGTAGGATCTGGGAGAAATTGGGAGAAGGAAATAAGTATAATCAAAGTACAAGGTATGGAAGGTATGGATTCCCTGGGACATAGGTCAGGGAAGCATGTAGATTAATTACAGATCTTTACTCCTTCTTCCTCTCCTACAAATCCAACACCCTCCCTCCCCAATCTTACCACTAGCTCTGTAGAAAACCTATACCTCATGCTTCTTGTGCTATTAAGAAGTTGAAATTAGTAGGTCAGGGACCTAGAGGAACATGAAATACCATTGCTCTACAAAAGGAATGTAGCAATAAAATGACTCCTAATGATACTCCTCTGTACGCATGGATCAGTGCCTTGCTCAGCCATCTTCAGAGAAGCTTCCTCCTGCACTAGACGGGAACAAATACAGAGACCCATAATCAGACATTATGCAGAGAATGGGAGAGCTTGGAACACTCAGTCCTTCAGGGGATGTCTCCATCAAACTCCTCCCCTTGTGGTCAGGGAACCTTGTCAAACAGGAGGCAGAAAGAGTGTAAGAGCCAGAAGGGATGCAGGACACTAAGGAAACAAGGTTTACTTAGCACAGCAGGCCTGAAAAACATGAACACACACTGAAACAGCATGCACAGGGTCTGCAGCAGATGGGGGGTGGTGAGGGGGGGGGGCTAGAGCTGAAAGGAGAAAGGATCACATGCCTCCATCCCTAATCCAGAAGCTAGCTCCAATTAATAACCTCTTACAAGGGAGTCTCACTGGGAAACAGACTACTCTTTTTATTAAATTTAATTTTATTAATTTATTCATATTACATCACAATGGTAACAGCCTACTCTTAAGAGCAGGCTGCATGAAAGACTCAAATGGTATATACTCACTTATATCTGCATACTAGCCCAAGGGGCATGTCCCACAAAAGCCTTCACTTACCAGGAAACTGGGACAGAGGGGAGGACATCCTATTGGGACTCTAGATGAGAGAAGCATGGGAGAATGGCAAAGTAGAAGGATCCAGAGGGTCCTAGAAACCTACAAGTAGAACATTATGATAGGCATATTTGGGCCCAGCGGTCCCGCTCAAACTAAGGCACCAGCCAAGGACAATACAGGCGGTAAACTTTAAACCCCTACCCAGATCTAGCCAATGGTCAGAACAGTCTCCACACTTGAGTGGAGGGTGGGATATGACTTTCTCACGTACTCTGGTGCCTCACATTTGACCATGTCCCCTCGAGGGGGAGACTTGGTAGCACTCAGAGGAAGGACAGCAGGTTACCAAGAAGAGATTTGATACCATATGAGCAGATACAGGGGGAGGTAATCCCCTCAGGAACAGTCATAGGGGAGGGATTAAGAGGAAAATGGGAGGGAGGGAAGAATGGGAGGATACAAGGGATGGGAAAACCATTGAGATGTAACAAGAATAAATTAATAATAATAAAAAATAATTTCATTTACAATATAGCATAATAAAATTCTAATTCTGTTTTTTTAATAACTGTAAAAAAAAAAAAAAAGAGTAGGCTGCATGCCCAGCAGAAGATGTCAACCGAAAATGAACTCAATGGCATCTATGGAGGTTTCTTTTCTCATAATATTGTGTCAGGGCTTTGCTTGTTAAAATATTTTTAAAATTATAATTTAAGTTATATATATATATTTTTCTCTCTCTTTGGCTCTGCACGTACTTTGTGCATATATTATGATTTCCAGCTCAGTGTTTGGTTTTTTTTTTGCTGTTGACTTTTTTTTTTATTATTAATTTATTCTTGTTACATCTCAATGGTTATCCCATCCCTTGTGTCCTCTCATTCTTCCATCCCTCCCCCTTTCCCCTTATTCCCCTCCCCTATGACTGTTCCTGAGGGGCATTACCTCCCCCTGTATATGCTCATAGGGTATCAAGTCTCTTCTCGGTAACCTGCTGTCCTTCCTCTGAGTGCTACCAAGTCTTCCCGTCCAGGGGACATGGTCAAATGTGAGGCACCAGAGTACGTGAGAAAGTCATATCCCACTCTCCACTCAAGTGTGGAGACTGTTCTGACCATTGGCTAGATCTGGGTAGGGGTTTAAAGTTTACCGCCTGTATTGTCCTTGGCTGGTGCCTTAGTTTGAGCGGGACCGCTGGGCCCAAATATGCCTATCATAATGTTCTACTTGTAGGTTTCTAGGACCCTCTGGATCCTTCTACTTTGCCATTCTCCCATGCTTCTCTCATCTAGAGTCCCAATAGGATGTCCTCCCCTCTGTCCCAGTTTCCTGGTAAGTGAAGGCTTTCGTGGGACATGCCCCTTGGGCTAGTATGCAGATATAAGTGAGTATATACCATTTAAGTCTTTGTGCTTCTGGGTTAACTCACTCATTATGATCATTTCTAGCTCAATCCATTTATCCACAAATTTCGGGAATTCCTTGTTTTTAATAGCTGAGTAGTATTCAATAGTGTATATGTACCACAGTTTCTTTATCCATTCTTCTACTGAGGGACACTTAGGCTGTTTCCATGATCTGGCTATTATGAATAAGGCTGCTATGAACGTGGTTGAGCAAATTTTCTTGTTGTGTGCTGGAGCATCTTCTGGGTATATTCCAAAGAGTGGAATAGCTGGGTCTTGAGGAAGCCCTATTCCCAGTTTTCTGAGATAGCAGCAGATAGATTTCCAAAGTGGCTGTACTAGTTTGCATTCCCACCAGCAATGAAGGAGTGTTCCTCTCTCCCCACATCCTCACCAGCATGTGGTGTCACTAGAGTTTTTGATCTTAGCCATTCTGATGCGTGTAAGACGGAATCTCAGAGTTGTTTTGATTTACATTTCCCTGATGACTAAGGAGGTTGAGCATTTCTTTAAGTGTTTCTCAGTCATTTGATATTCCTCTGTTGAGAATTCTCTGTTGAGTTCCAAGCCCCATTTCTCAATTGGGTTATTTGATTTGGTGGTGTTTAGCTTCTTGAGTTCTTTATATATTTTGGATATTAGACCTTTGTCAGATGTAGGATTGGTGAAGATCTTTTCCCAGTCTGTAGGCTGTCACTTTGTTCTCTTGACAGTGTCTCCAGCCTTACAGAAGCTTCTCAGCCTCATGAGGTCCCATTTATTAATTGTTGACATTAAGGCCTGGGCCGTTGGTGTTCTGTTCAGGAAGTTGTCTCCTGTGCCAATATGTTCCAGACTCTTCCCCACTTTTTCTTCTAAGTGACTTAGTGTCTCTGGTTTAATGTTGAGGTCTTTAATCCACTTGGATTTGAGTTTTGTGCAAGGTGACAAATATGGGTCCAGTTGTAGTTTTTTACACATAGACCTCCAGTTGGACCAGCATCATTTGTTGAAAATGCTATCCTTTTTCCATTGAATGGCTTTGGCTTCTTTGTCGAAAATCAAGTGACCAGATGTGTGTGGATTCATATCTAGATCTTCGATTTGATTCCACTGATCAACCAGCCTGTAGCTGTGCCAGTACCAAGCTGTTTTAATTACTATTGCTTTATAGTACAGTTTGAGATCAGGTATGGAGATTCCTCCGCAGCACCTTTTATTGTACAAGATTGTTCTAGCTATTCTGGGTTTTTTGTTTTTCCATATGAAGTTCAGAATTGAACTTTCAATGTCTTTAAAAAATTGTGTAGGTATTTTGATCAGCTCAGTGTTTTTATGGGATTCCTGAGCGTGCAAACAAGTGGGTCTTTGCATTTATGTATCTGTTTCATTTGCTTTTTCTTGGGCTATCTTCCTTTCGTTTGTTTTGTCTTATTTTGATGTGTTAGTTTTTGTTTTATAGTATTGAATTTTATTATTATTCCTTAAAGTCATGTTTGTTTTCTAATGAGAGACAGAAAAAGAATAGGAGGGGAGGAAAGGGAAGGGTAGGGAAGGGGAGGGAAGGGGAAGGAGGGGAGGGGAGGGGAAGGGAAGAATAGAGGGAGGGGAAACCAAAATTGAGATATATTATATGAAAAACTATTTTCAATAAAATTACAGTTACAATTTGGCAAACTTAAAAAAATACATTGTATGGAAAACTAATAAGAGGGAGACTGAAGTTAATCTGTCCCTTTGCAGACAATAAGAGAAGCAAAGAGAAGAGTGTAATAAAAACCTGTAGAACCATTGGCCGGAATAACAGTCATTTAGGGGAGAATGTACCTTGGTGGCTTTGGGCAATATAAGTCATTCAGCTGTTCTCCAAGTCTTTGAAGGAAATTAACCAGAGACTGGAAATTCTGTAAATGTTCTGAGCATACAGAAGTGCTATTCCCAATCCTTACAGCCTTTTGCTGACAGTGGAAAGGGGCTTGACCCTTAAGTGCAGGTAAGCTCTGGGGCGTGGATCACTCTGTGTGCTTTTTCAAAAGGTGAAGTAACTTTTCCTGTCTCTGTCTTTGCATGTGAGCCAGGTTCAGAAACTTTATGATTTCTTGAAATCTTCTTAAAACCAACAACAAATTATAGCAACAAGGCAACAACAAGGAAACAATCAGCAACAAATATCATTGCAAAATCGATATTTGGCCTGGAGAGAAGATGCACCTGCTGCTCTCGCAGAGGATACAGATTTGGTTTCCAGCAGAGGATACAGATTTGGTTTGGTTTCCACCATCCACAAGGTGTCCAATACCCAATTGGGAGTCCAGGTCCAAGGGATCCAACACCCTGTTCTGCCCTTCTCAGGCAGCAGGCACATACACAAACATATACAGGGAAATCACTTCACATAAAACAAAAAGAAACAAATCTTTAAAAATAACATATTACAGCAGGAACTCTCAAAACTCACAGAACTTTCTAATAATAATTAGAAAAACAAAAAATTGAGCCCAACGTGTTCAATTCCTGATAGAGTCTGGTTAGAAGAAAAACGTCTTGAAAATGCCTTCATCTTCACCTTCATTTTTCTATACAAAGTCATTCAAGTTAATTTTAATGCATGTGCCCATAATTAGCTACTGGCCAATGGTGCTAATTATAGCTAGCGACACTGAGCCTTTAGAATTCTGTTTCTGCATTTTGACACATGGCCATGTGGGCCCTTGGTGACAGCATTAGGTAAGCCATTACCAGGATACCAGGAATCCTACTCTGGGTCTCATGCACAGCTCCGGTTCCTCCTAGGTCAGAGGAGGTTCCCATAGGCAGGTGCCCCTGACAGCTCACCCATCCCCCTTCTCTCATCGGAGGGCACCTTTGCTAGCACCTTTGCCTTCTACGCCACGCCTTGGGCCCTACAGCCAGGTCCTCCATGGACTGCCACTCAAGATCATCGTCATCTCTCTCTGCTCTATTACAAGCATTTATGACCTTCTTATTAAATCCCATCTTTACGATGGCAGCAGAGTGACACTTTATTTTTCTTTTCTACTCTTTAAACCTCCTAAATGCTTTGCTTCCTACCTCATATCTCCCGTGCCTCCCCCGCCCATAGTCAGGCTTATTGAGCCCTCTGTATTTTGGCAGTTCCCTTTTCTATCTTTTTGTTTTCTATAACGAGCATTATTTATGCTCCTCAGGCAGCCCGATGCCTCTAATCTCAGAGTTTTTGCACTAACTTTTCATTTCCTTCTGGAATGTCCTCCACAGATCATCACAAGAATAGATTAAATATTCATTTTAGATTGATCAGAATTTAATTTTATCTCCCAGATTGCTCGGTGCAAAACAGACTGCCCTGCTCCCCATGATCAGAAATGCTAAAAATGGGAACAAAGCTTTCTTTTCTTACTGATGCCTGATTTCTCAGGGCTCAGCATTTTAAAATAATTTTTATTTAGTAATTTTTTTGTGCATATGTGTGTATGTGTGTGAAAGAGCAGGCATGTGTGTAGAACTCAGAGGACGACTCTCAGGAGCTGGTTTTCCTGCTGCTTTGTGGGGCACACGGACAGAACTCAGGCCATCATGTCGCCACACAGAACCTCTGTACTCTGAGCCACTTCACTGTCCCAAACCTAGCAGTTTCTTTTGAATGGACAAAGGCTGTCCACACTCTTAGCACGCAGCACCATGCCCTCATGTTATCTGTTAACTTACTGGAAAGGCGGGACTCACCCAGTGCCAGGAAACATGGACAACACAGTCTGACAACACAAGGCTATGCTTGCTGTGTGGCTTTAGACCAGGTGACCTCCAAGGATCCCCAGTTTCTTCATCTGTGAGATAAATAGGAGTTGTGGAGGTAATTTAAAATGTATAAACATGTCGACAGTGACAAAACACCCAGAATCCCAGCGCACATAAAAAGCTCCATGTACATGTCACTCTACTTGGTGTATGATAGGTATGTATCACCGTTTAGCCCAATTATGTATGTACAATATCTAAAGCAGTTATACGACTTTATTATATATCTACAATGCAGATATAGTATTAGTTGTTTTCATCTCCCTCTAATTTGTTTGAGTTACAAAATAATCATTATGGATTTTGTGAAATACAGTAAGTCAAATGTCTTCCTCATCTATTATCAACTCTGCTGGGCTACTTTACAAGGGTAGTGGTTTTTTAAAAAATATTTTTATTAATTTATTCATATTATATCTAAATTGTTATCCCATCCCTTGTATCCTCCCATTCCTCCCTCCCTCCCATTTTCCCCTAACTCCCCTCCCCTATGACTGTGACTGAGGGGGACTTCCTTCCCCTGTATATGCTCATAGGGTTTCAAGTCTCTTCTTTTTGAAGTGTCCTTACTCCAAACTTTCTGAAGGTGGCAGTGGAGATCCAACATTGGAAAAAGAACACCCTGCTGTTCTTGAGGGCAGCTAAGATAGGACTTGAAAATTACCCCTGGGCTTAAAATTCCTTTTGTTATTACTCTTGCTGAGAAGATGTGGGTCATGGTAGCTTGAGCACCTGATCAAATACAAATGATATCTGATAGAATAATAAAACTCTCCGCTTATATTTTTCGTTAAGACCTCAGATAAAAGAGCAGTACACAGTAGTTGGATGCAATGAAGTGGAACTGGCAATGAGGTGACACAGAGGACAGGCAGCAGGGAGAACAGGGTGACCTCTTGATGTGTGTGGAAGCACAGCCAAGGCTTCAGAGTGGAGTTCTCTAAACAGTAGGGCAGGCCAGGGTTGCCCCCCACCCCCCATGCTGCCTGCCCCACATCCATATTCAGAGAAGTAAACTCCTCGGGTAAACTCCATCCATTAATGTTAGAGTCTATAGTGTCTGTCTTTACAAATCTTTGTGTCCTCTGGGGAGCTGAGTGCTCAGAACTCATGCAAAGCTCCTAGAAATACAGTTAGGAGTTACTGTCTCTAAGTAATGTGACATACTACCCACCAACCACCAGATGGCATCATTGCACCATAAAATGCTTGAGGTTGGTTCCGCCTTCTAACTTTTTTTTTTTTTTCTAAGACAAAGTTTCTCTTAGTAGCCTGTCGTAGAACTTGCTATGTAGACAAGGCTGGCCTCAAACTCAGAGGTCTGCCTACCTCTGCTTCCTGGGTGATGAGATTAAAGACCTGCATCACCACCAGGCTAAAATCACGCCTACTCATTCCTGAGTGGTGTAATCAGGCTTAAAGGAGCCATGATTCTGTCCTTGAACTTCTTCACTAATGGAGAACACATTTTTGCCAACAGTGGCTGATTAAGTTAATACTTCAGTTTTTTGGGGCTTACAAACATCTAAGCTTTGAATTATCCATATAATAAATTTTGTGATTTGAAATTACCTGCAAAAGCAAAGCAACCAACCTGCATGTGAATGGGAGTAGAATATTCTCATTGTTAAATTATATCAGCTGTGTGAAACTGCAAGATGAATTTTTATATGTGTTTGGATCATAATTTAGTCTTTTCGGCTTGCAGTCTAAGAGATAGGCTAAAAGCAGCAGACAGTGTGGGAAGGTAGAAACAGGATCAGGGGTTCAAAGCTAGCCTCTGCTACATAAGGAAGTTGAGACCAATCTGGGTTGCAGGAGACCTTATCTCAACCAAACCAGACCAAACCAGACCAGACCAAACCAAACCAAACCAAACCAAACCAAACCAAATAAAACACGATTCACATCCAGTCTGTCTACAATTGCTTTTGGTCAATACACATGTGGGCTGTTAACGGTGTCCACTGACAGTGGCAAAGTCTCTCCTTTCCACCTTTCTCAACATGGCCTGCCTGGCTAGTCCAGATGTGAAGGAATACATTTGGGGTAGTGTTTACCGGCATTGACTTACTGTCTCATTCTTTGGCAGCTTCAGAATTATAGGACATTCCGTGACCTCGATGACACTGTAACTTCAAAACACCATTTGCATGCTATGGAGCAATAAGGAAAGATGACCCTTCTTACAGGGAGGGCCCGCCACCATCTTCTCCTGTTCAGACATCCTCCTAGTAACACAGGTGGAGTGAATGCCTTCATTTTTATTGAAAAGAGCTTAACTACAATTTCAGGTTGGCATGCAAAGCAATGAGACTTGTCTCGGCATCTGTGTACAAATGTGTCATGTTGTTCATTGGTTCCCCTCCCTTACTGACCCCTCCATGTCTCCCTCTTCCTCTCTGGTTCCCTTTCATCCCTCAGCTGGTTTTTGCTTTCTGCCTCCTTAGCACATGGTTTCCACGGCCCTCTCAATTTCCATAAGGTCTCTTCCTCTCATCTCATAAACACCCCTTTTCTAGTTTCATGACACAGTAGAGTGAATGTCTTAGCTCAATACAATTTCCTACTGGATACCTTTAGATTCCAGTTATCCATCAAGCTTTTCTCCCTTATTCTCTCCTCACTTCTGTGCTTTTTCTTTCCTGGTATACTGATGTCTTATAACTTTCCATGTTCCGATAAGTTTGGGTACAAACAATAGAAGAGGTGTCTTATCTAACTTCTTATTTTTTTTTGTAGACTGAACTCTGTCCTCCCATCTTAGCCCAGTTATTATGTTGAGTTCTCATTCTTTTGAGCTGCAGAATATAAAAAATATCTGTAACTAGTGGAGTTAGGGTCTCTGGAGAAGTTATTAAAGATAAACGAAGAGATTTAAGTGACTATAATATTGGCCTTATAGTGGGGACTCCACTGGCTTGTGGTCTCAGAAAAAGGGCTTAGCACCCAGTTAGGACAGAGGAAAGACTGTGAGAAACATTGACAGTGTGGCCACCCATAAGCCAGGGAGAGAGGTCTCACAGGAAATCAAACTAGACCTTGGATGGCCAGCATCCAGCTTGGTGAGAAACAAACCCCTGGTGTTTCAGTCACCTACCCTGGGGCTCTCTGTTAAGGCTGCCCTAGCGCAGGAATGAGTTCCCTTGGATTCTTTCTTAGCTGTTGAGCATGAACTTCTCAGCAGTGTGTATGCTAACTTTTTGTGGGTAAGTGCTGGTCTCTGAGTCATCTGAATTCTAGTGTCTAGCTGTGGAAGCCGGTAAGCACTTCCCGGAAGATTCTTTAATCCTCCAAAATGACTGAGATCTCTTTTTCCCTCCGTCCAAATCAGCTTTCCTGGCTTCTAGGACTCACCACCCACTGTCTTGGGCCTCACCTCACCTAGTGGGACGTTGATGACAGGGTGTGGAACAGATGCCCCATCCCAGCATTTACAGCAGTACCGTTGCATTTCTAGCCGGCACGGCACAGCGATCCATTTCAGCATTTACTACCACTGTGAGTGCCCAGCAAGCTCTTGGGGAACAGAAGAAAAGTCAGAAGCAGTTTGCATGTGTGGGGAAAAAACAGAACGATGACCAATGGGAACATTTTCATCTAAACCATGCTTGTCTCAAGCAAGCACTTGTCTACAGAGGTCACTGGGGTGCCAGAGTGTGGCTTGAGCACTAGATGCTGCAGATGGCACTACAGCACCACACATGAGTGTCGAAGAGCAAAGCCACAGTGTCATCATTCCCCCCCCCCCCTTTTTTTTAACTTAGTGGGTAAGTTACTGGAACATTCTAAAAAATGATTACTTATGATGAAAACTTGGAAAAGCGATTATGATATGATGCCTGCGTTTTAAAGTTCACTCCTGCGGCTGCGCTGCAAAGAACCAGGCAGCAGCGTCCCTTTGAGGAGCCCTCAGCCAGACACATTGCTGCTCCGGCTACCAGCTCGTGCACAGTCCCAGTGTCAGCGTGACACAGATTTTGAAATCCAACCTCAGAGATGTTCCTAACCTCCTTTCAAGTTTCTAGAGATACGTTTACCAAATGTCGACAAAGAAACAATGATTCTCAGAACTTGTGGCAGGGAGTGACGGGACTGAGACTTACCATGACTGAGGCATGGATGCCGCCGCTCTGAACAAGATAGGAGGAAAGAGTTCAAAACAGGGCCGTAAAGGGACTTGATCATTACTGTTTTCAGCAAAACGTAACTCTAAACCAGAGGCCAGCAGAATTTTTGGACAGGTCTAGACACTAAATCATTTTCATTTTAAGAGCTTCATGGTTTCCATCATATCTACCCAGCCCTTGAATTGTACTCTGAGAGAGCAGTCATTGGCAGTATACACACAGACACACAGACACAGACACAGATACACACACACACACACACACAAACACACACACACACACACACTCAATATGATCCCTTGAAACATAATCTAGAAATACAGGTGGCTCATTTCATAGTTTGGTGGTATCTGTTTGCACCCTAGCCTTATTTTCCATCTTGCTGTGGTAGAATTGAGCTCTTTCCTTTTTTGTATTTTTAAAAAGTTAATCCTTTTGCCTTCTGTACATCTCAGACATGACTTTGTGCCTCTTTTCTTTGTTTTTAAGAGATAAAGTGTTGAGTTGGGCTGAAACAGGAAACCTTATCCTGACCTCGCCATTGGATATTGGTCTAATCATCTTTTTGGCTCAGGCATGCTTCATTTTGTCTCCTGTGGTTCATCTGGCTTGGGTTCAACCTTAGGAATAAGGGTTGAGACTTGGAGTTGTGCTCACATTGGACCTGGCCCAGCAAAGTAGAGGGCCAGTGCTGCCCAGATAACATAACAAAATGTGTGCGTGTTACAAAACAAGCCGGCATATGGAGTAAATCCTGCTTTCGTTGTGCTAGAGGTAAAGTGCTGGTTCCTTTTAAAATAATGACCTGCATCTAACAAAACACAGTTAATGGTGTTCAGAAAAGCGATAGTTAATAATCAGGTCCTTCAGGAGGTAATTAAAGATGAAGTTCGCTGATAGCCACTTGCCAAGGTCTAATCCTTGGCTGTAACAGTCCAAGTTTGAATAATAATGATGAGTGAATAAACTTGACCATGAACATCAGAAGAAATGAGATCCTGAGGGCTTGGTCTCTCTCTCTCTCTCTCTCTCTCTCTCTCTCTCTCTCTCTCTTTCATTCCCTCCCTCTCCCCTCTCTCTCTCATTCCCTCCCTTCCTCCCTCCCACCTCTCTGTTGTATTGTTGTGTTCCAAGTGTGTATGAGGGTGCGCTTTCCCAAGTGCACACATGTAGAGGCCAGAGATTGATGTCTGGGATGTCTTCCAAAATCGCTTGCTACCTTTTTATTATTATTTTTAATTTTGAAAAAGGGACCAGTTTTAGTTTTAATGTATGTGTATGTGCATGGATCGGCATGGGTGTACATGTGCATAGGTCAGAAGAGGGTGTTGGATATGTTGGAGCTGGAATTCTAGGAGGTTGTGACTCTATGTGGGTGCTGGGACTTAAGCTCCGAACCTCTGCAAGAGAAAGACAAGCTCTCAACATCTGTGCTTTCTCTCCAGCCTTCTCCACCTTAGTTTTTGAGGCAGGCTCTCTCATTCAATCTGGTGCTCACCTTTGCAAGTTGATTGACTGACCATCAAGCCCGCAGGATCCAAGCGTTTCTGCCCCTAGTGTTGGCACTGCAGGCTCCTGTTGCTGTGGCAAGCTTTCAATGTGGTCCACGTGCTTGGAAGCAGGCACTTTACCTACTGGTCCATCTTTCATAGTCCCTGTTTGGCTTTGAGAGAGACTGACATGCTAGGCTCTTTTCAGGCCATCTAGATGGCATCAGACTCTGGAAGAATAAAGCAGACCTTCTGCAGGATACTCGCCTCCCCAAGTAAACTTCAAGGCAGATAGAGCTGGAAGGTGACATGGCAGATATTGGTCTCCCTTGGATTTCAAGCTTATGTACTAGTGAGACTTCGTAGTGTGAAGCTGAGGTTGGTGAAGGGGACCGGTATTACGAACCTCTTCAAACTTCAAACAGGATTTGCTTTTGCACAGATTGACCTATGAGTTACCTCTGCTGTTATTTATATTTGAACTGTAATACCCAACTGACTAAAATATGGGCATAAATCAGTGACTGACCCTCGGGTTTTGACTAATGGTCATCTGAATCCTTGCCTTGTGGAAAATAAAGACACTCTGGCTGTGGACCCCTACAAAAAGGATAGTTTTCATCTTTCTTGCTAGCTTAGGGATCTTACTGCGTGGCTTGGGCTGCAGAAAAGGAAGCAAATGGAGAAAGTTAGCTGTGGGACCGCTTTGGAGAGAGTGGTTGCCGAGATAGAGGTAGGTTTTATGTAGAGGAATTTCCATGCGAATGTACTGGAAAAGGGAATTTAAGTGGAAAACATACACAGGGTCCTTGGAAACTGTCCTGTCGGTGGAAAGCTTGTTTAAAGTCCAGACCAGAACAGGGGAGTGCTCATGAGGATTTGCTCAAGGTGTCAGAATAAGGTCCTTGCTTAATTATTGCTTGAAACTTGATGGAAAGAGGAAGAAAATCCTCCAGGTGATACAAAGTGGGCTTTTTTTTTTTTTTTTTTTTTTTTGCGTATGCTTCATACAGGTCTTTTGAGAATCACTTCCCATTTCCACCCATGTTGGGAAAACCTTGGGAGTGTACGTTAATTGTGTACTCAACCTTCTCTCAGAGGGGCAGACTGTGCTGTTGAGTTGGGTGTGCACTGGCCACATGGAGCTACTGAGTGCTTAAAATATACCAGTTATAACAGAGAAGCTGAATTCTTTACTCTGCAGAATTTTACAGAGGACATTCCCATTATCATAGAAAGTTCTAGTTAAACAGCTCTGGAAAATGACTGGCCAGTCATTCTTTGTTGTTTTCTTTCCTTCCTGCCTGCTTTCCTTTATTTTTTCCTTCTCCCCACCCCCCTCCTTTTCTCTCTTCTTCCTTGTTTGTCTGTCTGAGAGTCTGACTGTCTGTCTGAAGACAAGGTCTCAATACATAGACTTGGCTGACTTGGAACTTGCTACAAGATTAGGCTGGCCTCAAGCTTACAGAGATCTGCCTGAGTCCACCTCTTGCATACTGAGAATGTACTGCTTTAGGACTCATTCTGTTTTTAATCCATAGCATTTTATATTTGGTTTCTTCTAGTGTAATTAAACAATTATACATGAATTTCAGGAAACTCTTCTTTAATGGTTTATACTTGAAATTCCCCTTACTCATCCTTAGTGTACAAAGGACAGAGCTACTTCCACATTTTCAGTGGGGCAAAAAGAAAGACCCAGGCTGCTTGTTCATGCAGAGCAGGAAAGTGGACTGGTTTAGCAATAAAAAGTTAAGAGGGAGGAAATTTTTTAGGTCATCACCCGGTGTCAGAAACACACATACCAACACACCCATGCTGCTCTCAATAATTTCCCCACCTAAGAGTACCTGGGAATAGCTAACCCAGGCTTAAAAAGTGTGTATCCCATTAAGCATACATGAAAGAAAAGGAGTTATAGTCTTTCATCATGTATGTATATTCCACGGTTTTCTAACAATGTCAAGATATATAGGAAAACTAACTGAAGGCAAATTGCCTAGGGAATTATGGCTGGGGGACATGTGGGCTCCAGGGAGTGCCTATGATGAAATTGGCCTTCACAACGTGGCTGCATTTAAACATAAACATCTCTTTATTGCTATAGGGGTAAGAAGTGTCACAACAACAGAAAACACTGTGATCTGGGTTGTCTCTGTTTAGTTTCTGTAGAATATGAATCTTATAGCTTGGGGACCATGGTTTTGGGCAGTGACCAGCATGAGTAGTCCAAAGGGTATGGATCTGGAACCCAGACCTCTCAATAAACATGCATACTGGAGGTTCACGGAAATGTTTCTGAAAGGCTCACTCAAATGTTAGAGGCAGACAGATTCAACTGCCAGGGTGGGTATTCCCACTTGGGAGGTATTTGATTTTATAGAGCAAAGAGAAAATAGAGATACATGCATATTAATACCCCATTCGTTCCCTTCCATTACATTTATCTTGCTTCATCCTTACATAGTTAGAACATAAGTCCATAGCATTATCACATCCTGTGCACAAGTTTGCCAACACCTTCTCTACACCACGGTGGTCAATATATTTTATCTACTTCAGCTGTCTTTTAGGGAGACCTGGCAACAAATTTAACTGAAAGAAAGTCATTAAAATGAAAGAAAGAAACACTGTTTTATGACGTAAATGTGGAAATAATACAGACCACCAGCTAAGCTAATAGTTTTGAAAAAAATAAAAGAACATGAAAAAAAAAAAAAAAGAAAAAAAAAAAGAAAAGAAAGTTGATCATGTCTACATTTACTTCAATACCACATACAGACCATGGTAAAAGATCATCATTAAATAGGTCTCACATTTGCCTCCAAACTATTGCCCAAGGAGCTAAGGGACAAGACTCAGGTCCCCCCCAACAAGGCCCCTGGAAAAGAATACCATGGGAGCCATTTTCCAGGGCTGTCCATAACCTGCTCTTTGCTGTGTTGGTCCCTGAAGAGGATCCCTTACCCTTCGGGGAATCTCAGTGTATATCGCTGGCTAGATTTTGCTCACCAAAGGAAACTTCAGGGAGTTCTGAAAAAACATGGGGTTACAGAACTGTGCAGAACTCAGTAAAATTGGCCATGACATTTGTCTGATATGTAACAACAACAAAGTACTGTTACAGTTAATCCATCAGTATGGCCTGATTATTATCCCTATAATTATTATTATGGCAGTATTTTCTAACCCGGTAGCAATCAATGAAGATGCAGACACTTGTTATATCTTAAAATAGTCTTAGTTAACCTGGGGCAGGGCAGCTATTGATCCCCTAAACTACTTCCCATAGTGGAGCAGGTATGGGATACCTTCCCCAATCCCATTCCATCTGCTTCTAATGACTTCTATCCAGCTATCTCCCATCCATAATCGCAAATACTTGCTAATTATCACCATCTGGGACAAATGTCTACCCAAGCTGGCCATGTGCTTCTCCTTCACTTAAGCCTTTCTCCTCATTCCAGGATTCTCTCTCTCCTCAAGTAGCCCAGGAACCTTAGCCACACCTATCCCATTTGCCCTGCCCAAGTGTGATGGCTTTTTATTGGTCAAACAGGAAGTTCCTCAGGTGAGGTTACATAGCAAACTTGGGGTATAGAGACAGCAAACAGTAATTGGCATCAAAGTACATCAGACCAACCTCCAACAAAGTGCTATGTGCAGAAAGGCATGCACCTATAAGGTCAGAGAGAGTCTTGACATGCCCCCTACAGTGTGTCATTCTATACTTAGTATGGATTTCCAAGGAGGCTGGGGGAATGCCACAGTGGATCATTATTCTTTGTGAGATAACTAATATCTGGAAAAAGACAAGCAGAATGTTATTTCCATACCTCAAAAAGTAAAAAAGGAGTTTTTTTTCTTTAAATCTTGTTTTGTTGGGCTCTGCCCTCAAAACCTCAAAAGCATTTAATGATAAATATGTAAAACTGAGTACAAGGAATTTTTTCTCTTTTATTAACTACTTTGTACTGAAATAATTGTCTCTCTGTGCTCAGTTGTGAAAAGATGGTTTAGGAAATCAGCCCCTCAACTTTATATGTGCAAGAAGATAAAAAAAAAACTCTTCAGACTCCCAAGGTAAATATTGACACATTCATAATGTGTTGGAACATCAGGAAGTAGAAAACATGTCAGTCTTAAAAGTGTGTTTGTGTGTTCTTGTCTCTGTATGTGTATTGTGTAGGTTGAAGATCCATATCAGTGTCTCTCTCAGTTGTTCTTTATCTTCTTTTAAAATGTATTTTTAAAGTAAAACTTAAAAAAAATTTTTTTTAAATCTTCTGAGCCAGGTTCACTTAGTCACTGTTCTATTGCTGTGAAGAGAAACCAGGACCAAGGCAACTTATTGAATTGGAGGCTTGTTTCCAGTTTTAGCAGCTTTGTCTATTTTCATCGTGATAGGAATCATGGCAACATGTAGACAGACATGGCAGGCACTGAGAGTTCTATATTCTGATTCACAAGCAGCAAGGAGAGAGACACTGGGTTTGGCATGAACTTTTGGAAACCTCAAGGGCCACCCCTAGTGACAGACTTCCTCCAACAAGGCCACAACTTCTCATCCTTTTCAGTCTACCAATTGGAGACTAAGTATGGAAACGTATGTGCCAGTGTGGACCCTTCTCACTCAAGCCACCAGTCTCTTTCTCAGCCTGGAACTGGCTAGACTCGCTGGTAACATGACACAAGGGTTCTGTTGTTTCTGTCTCCACAGAGATGGTATAGCAAAATTTTTACATGAATTCTGGGGATTTGAACTCTGATTCTCATACTTGCACAAACAAGCATTTTATCACCTGAGTCTTCTCAGCCCTGGAAATCTGTTAATTTTGGGTTTTCCACTGGGATTTTAATCTCCCCTCATTTTAATCTGGGTTTATCTGCTTCTGTCTTTACAATGAGCAGAGATAATGTGATGTGAACAGATCACATCAGGGAGTCTGCTGAAGGAAAATTTCATAGCATCCCAGAGTGATCTTTACTCCTCTGTTTATTGGCCTTGAGTATGGAAGACTCCTGTGACTTGCGCTTGTGCTACAATATGTGGTAAGAGGGATCTTCAGATCTAGTTAACTTTCTAAGACAGTTCATCAATGACTGAACTATAAACAGAACTGAAACAAACCAAACCAAACCACTTTAAGACAGGGAGATGTTTCAGCTGTGCCTTATTGACCACATGATCCATTTTGATCTGGATGGTCAAGAGGTCAGAGGTGAGGAAGTTGACCATGTGAAGGAGTCTAGCTTGTAGAGAGATAGGGCTTTGTGGTAAGAAATGTGGGTACCTTCTATTGGCTGAGAATGGCCCCTGGATCATAATTAGGAAGGAAATGGATACTTTGACCCTGCAACCTTGCAAAGAAAAAACTACTCAGCTATTGAAAACAAGGAATTCCCGAAATTTGAACTAGAAATGATCATAATGAGTGAGTTCACCCAGAAGCAGAAAGAGTCAAATGGTATATACTCATTTATATCTGCATACTAGCCCAAGGGGCATGTCCCACGAAAGTCTTCACTTTACCAGGAAAGTGGGTTAGAACGGGAGTACATCCTATTGGGACTTTAGGTGAGAGAAGCATGGGAGAATAGGGAAATAGAAGGATCCAGAGGGTCCTAGAAACCTACAAGAAGAACATTATGACAGGCAGATCTGGGCCCAGGGGTCCTGCTCAAACTCTGGCACCAGCCAAGGACAATTCGGGCAGTAAACTTTGAAGCCCTACCCAGATCTAGCGGATGGACAGGACATTCTCTACAGTTGAGTGGGGAGTAGGGACTAACTTTCACACGAACTCTGGTGCCCCATATTTGACCACATCCCCTGGATGGGGAGACCTGGTGGCACTCAGAGGAAGGACAGCAGGCTACCAAGAAGAGACTTAATACCCTATGAGCATATACAAGGGGAGGAGGTCCCCCTCAGTCACAGTCATAGGGGAGGGGAGTAGGGGGAAAGCAGGAGGGAGGGAGGAATGGGAGGATACAAGGAATGGGATAACAATTGAGATGCAATATGAATAAATTAATAAAATATTAAAAAAGAAAACCATTGGAAAGAGATTTTTATTTCTTCATAGGCTTCAGACCCAAATGGACACCTTTATTTCAGCCTAGTCACTATCACTAGGTCCTAGTGATAACAACGTTGAGATGCCAGTCACATGGGGATAGACTTCTGACTTAGAGAACTGGGTGGGGAGTTCCACATTCAGGTCCTGAGTTCACAGCAGCTCATCTGCAGCACTGGAGAGCTACCTGAGCCTCTGAGGATCCCATTCCTGTCTCTGGTTTGGAATCTGGACATTTCCATGGACTCACGTCCAGGTCAGCCTGCCAGAGAGTGAGAACCTGCGTGGAGCAGAGCAGAGGATATCCCTGTCCACAGCTGGCCAGTCTTCAGAACCTGAGCCTCCTAACCAAACCATGCTGGAAACACAGCAGTGTCTATGTGACACTTTATTCTTCTGACCAGCCACTGCACTTCTGGTGTCTTCACACAGTGCTGATCACATACACTGTTACTTTTGGAAAGGTGAATTCAATCAATCATTTCGAGAATATGGAGCTTTTCTCTGTCTTCCGATAAACCCTCATTTCAATGAGATGCTCAGATTCTACAGCCCTTCCCCCTTCTCTACAACTTTTCTCTACTCCTGCAGTTACCCACAGTCAACTGCTTCAAAAACCAATACTTTAAAATTCCATAAACAATCAACAATTTTAAACTGTGTGTTGTCTGCGTAGCATTTTGAGGTCTTACACTGTCTTTCTTTGTCCTACCAGGAGTGTGAATCCTATTTTTGTCCAGCGAATCCAACAGTATCTGTCTACCCTCTCACTAGCCACTTACTGGGTGTCTTTGCTATGAGATTGTCTGTCATGACATGATCCCATAATGCTTGTATCTTGGTTGTCCCGGTTTCACTTAATAGTGGGTCCAAAGTATAAGAGTAGTGCTGTTGGCAATTTGTATATACCAAAGAGAAACCACAGCTCACTATCATTAAGTCAGAAGATATGTGATTTTGACTTAATAAGGCAAGAGGAAAAATTAGGACTGAAGGCTGTTAAAATTTATATTATTGTTAATATCATACAATGCCTAACTTATAAATTAAACATTATCATGGATACATATATGTGTATATATATATGTATGTAAGTATATGAAGAGAAAAACCTTCTAAAGTATTTAAATGGTTCTTCGTTATCTGTGTTCTCTGGTGCCCACTGGAGATCTTAGAAGCTATCCCCCAAGAATAAAAAAGAGACGTGTCATAGAGCTGTGTGGCGCTGTGGCACGGCTGTGGTCAGGAATGCTACACAGGAATTCCACATGGAATTCCTTCTGTAGTCAAAGTAGCCACCCAATCACAACATTTTATGTTGAGGATCTTGGGGTGAATTCTAACCTAACTTTTTTTTTTTTTTTGCCATTGTAAATATGGCTGCAAATTTTAAGTATGTGAAAAATAAATTAGTGGTCTTGTCAAGCTTCTGATTATGGTCAAAAGCAGACATGCTGTGGTAGATGACAAATGTAAAAACTGCAGAAGAAAACATCTCAGTGGTGATCTTATGTTGTCATCGTTTAAATACACATTTCTAAATATATGCAGTGTATCTCCACACGTGAATCTGAACTGCCTTCAATGAGCTTGGGAGACTGTTTTACAAATGGGTCTCTTATTTAGGCAATTACAACCTATTTTGTGTTCTGAAATGAACAGGCAGTCTTTGAAACAACAAAAAAATGTGAATGCCTCAATTACACCTTGAGTAACACCTCATACAAATGTGAAGGACATTGACTTTGTAAATTTCATGGTCCATATATTCAGAATATCAAATATTAATATCTTTGTTCTGCAATAAGAAACCCTATACTCCCAGCACACAAGTTTCTTATTTTATTCATTTTTCATCATCAGTATATCATAGAGCCAGACACAAAACAGACATTCAAATATCGTAGAATAAACAACACTAAATATAACAGTGCATCCATAACCATACAAAAGAATTCTCTTTCTTGGTTCCTTAATGATGAAGGTAGACAAAGGGACAGAAGTTCCATATGGTGTGGTTCTGCACAGCAGGTAGGGTTAGAAGAATACATTGCACAGACCCTGGACCTCATAGGCCGTAGAAAGCCAGGTCTCACCATCTTCAATGTAGCTTTCATCAAAGGACAGAAGGACAGAGACTGAGCACCTGGTAAAAGCAGTGGTTTTGTTGCAAGTGCAAAGCAGTGATGGGTATTCCTGTTGGGATTTTAGGAGTGACCCATCACCCAGTCACCTGGATAAACTTTGGCTACACGTCACCTCCTCTTTATGGGCCACAAGCTCTTGACAATTCTTGGGAAAGCATGGGTCACTCAGTGGTGAAGTGTCAATAGCTTCCCTGAGCAGTTGGCAGTTGACTTTGCTGGTGGATCATTTCTAAGCCAGGTGTGGATTTTATTTTTACTTTTACCACTCTCATAAAACTTCAGATTTAAGGAACATTTAAGGACATGGAAGGCACAATAGAGCATCACTGCTGAAATGGGATATCTGCACTGGTGATGGTTGGGGCCTTTGTCTCATACTTGGGGCAGCGTAATTATAATACAGAATATGGCGCCTTTTCAGGAATTGAGAATTTATTTACATATCTGGTACATTACATAGTTTCTGAGTGACCTTAGGTTGCTTAACTTCTCTAAGCTCCAATTTCTACAGAAATTAGACATTATGCTCTAAGCAGGGATTTCAGTTAGGGATCTCTTTTCTTTTCTTTTCCTTTTTTTTTTTTTTTTTTTTTGGTTTTTTGAGACAGGGTTTTTCTGTGCAGCTTTGGATGTCCTGGACTTGCTTGTAGACCAGGCTGGCTTTGAACTCACAGAGAACCACCTGCCTCTGCCTCCCGAGTGCTAGGATTAAAGGCATATGCCACCATGCCCGGCTGGGATCTCTTTTCTTATTAATACTTTTTCTTTCAGCTTGGAAGGATCTCTGTTTTCTCTTGTTAGTTTAAGGCTTGTAGCCCCTCTTCATGACCCCTTCATTCATTCAGGGCACACTTATGTACCTGGTGGGTGTAAACAAGGGGGTTAGTGTAACCCAGCCCCTACACCTTTTCCTGGGGGCAATGCTCTTTTTATTTATTTGTTTTATACTATTTGAAGTTTCACACATATATATGAGTTTCATTTTCAGTCCCCACTACCCCTTATCATCCCTTCCACATGCAACTATGCGGAAACGTTTCTTCCTAATGAATCTCAAGATGGGAAGCTTCATACAGGGAACTGAATATTTTCCTGCTGGAGTGGGCAGGGAAGGCCCATCTCTTTCTTTAGCACTGCCTCCCTCCCTGCCTGTTGTGGTGTGTCACCTCCAAGGCAGACTCACAACTTTCCAGGTTGCTGAGGTGACTTTCTCATTACTCCTGTCAGAACACAATGAAACCCAGAGCCACTTTGGGTATCACCTTGAGAGACTCCCTTTCTTTCTTTCTTTCTTTCTTTCTTTCTTTCTTTCTTTCTTTCTTTCTTTCTTTCTTTCTCTCTCTCTGTCTCCTTCCTTCCTTTGTTCCTTCCTTTTCGTTTTTCCCTCCTCCTCCTCCTCCAAATTTTTATTGATTCTTTGTTATTTTTCACATCATGCACTCCAGTCTGCCCCATCTCCTCATTCCTTCAAACCCACCCTCTGCCTGTGCAGTCTCCTCCCCAAAAGAAAATGAAAAATAAAAATAAAAAACCCAAGTCAAACCCAGCCCAAACAACAACAACAACAACAACAACAACAACAACAAAACTAACAAGAACAAAATCAAAAACATCTGGCTGCTGTGGAAGCTGCTTTGTGTCATGCTGTGTCACACAGCCCCTTTGCTCAAACAGATTTACTTGCAGATGCTCATTGCAACGAGAGGGCTTTGGCTTTTGCTGTGCTATCAATACCGAATCCTTACCTGGAATCCTCTCAGATATCCTGTTGTTGCCCTGTGTCATGGAGATCCTTTAGCTTTGGATCTGTAGGACTGGCCCCTTCACCTTTTCCAGCAGATCATAAATGGGCTAGATGTTGGGGTGGGCCAACTCAAAGCAGTACATCTGCACCTGGGTAGAAGCTGAATTATTCAGCCTGTCAGCTCTCCTGCTTTACATGGGTGAGGAGAGGTGACAGCTCTCCTGTTTGCAGTAACCGTCAAGGAAAAGACCAGCTCTCCTGTCCTTATGCCTTCAAGTACAGCTTTCCTCTACCCACACCACCAGGGCCAGCAGCCAGGAAAGTGTGGGGCCAGCTCTGTGGTAGTGCTTGAATATCAACACGACCCTACATGGCAGGCCAGACCAGGACATCCACATTACCTTTGGTGGTAACAGAAGCCAAGGACATGGGCATGGACCCTCATTGCTGTAGGACCGCGGACTCAGACATGGCCCTGGGTGCCACCACCGACTGGCACATCATCATGGACTCAGGTAGCAGTGCAAGCTACTCACAGCAGGCTGTTTGCCAGCACCACCATGTCTCCATAGCATCTCTGTACCTCTCTTCATAGTGTACAGGCTGTTCCACTTCTTTTTCTCTCCCATCTCTCTACCACACACTTGTTCACCACAGTGACAGGCAGGTCTCTGGGTGTCTTCCACCTGCCTGTGCCTTGTGGTAGCAGGCCAGTTTTCAACACTGCATTTCTTAGAATAAATCCATGGGTATTAAGCCACTGAGAGTTTTTGTTGTTACACAGAAATTAGATAACTAATGTCTTTGGGTAGGTTTGGCTAGTTTTGTACTCAGCTTTAGCCCCATGGCCCTCAGATGTAAGTACTTCTCTGTTCTGGCCTATACTTAAGAAAAAAAAAAGGCACTTTGTCTTCTACCTTACTTCCTGTGGATTCATTAATTAGAAATCCCAGCAATGGAGAGGTGTCACCCACCATCCCCCGTATCATAAGCCTCACCAGGAAGTCTCTCCACAGATTCTAATGCCCTTAAAGAGTAAACTGTGGGGAACACTGCAAGCAAGGGAGTCAGGGTAAGCATTGATTATGTCATGGGCTCCTTCATCCCTCTGCTATTGGTAAACACACATGGGCACACTTTCTCTGCACTGCTGTAGAACTTGGCAGAAACATATGTGCACTGAGGTCTCTTTACCTCCAAGGCAAATTCCCTAACTTCCAAAGCTACTGACTTGATTGTTACTTGCTATAATCAAAATTTCCCCCAGTGATAACCAAAACCTTCGCAAGGAAGCTGCAAGTTCATATAAAGTTAGTGCATAAGGTGTGTGTGTGTGTGTGTGTGTGTGTGTGTGTGTGTGTTGCACAAACACTGAACTTTGAGGTTACTTCCAGAGATGAGTTCTCCCTGATCAGAGTCTCATGCCTGTTACTTTAGGGGGGAGCAGAGAGAGTAGTGGTATTTTTGAATGCTTCCAGATCCTCCAGAAGACATTAGCCAGAAGACATGAATTTAGTTAGTCTTTACTGTGTCTCAGTTCAGTGGAAATAAATGAGTGCACACTTGGTTTTAATGCTCATCCCTGCCCCGATGTCTCTCAAGCATGGTACCAGAATGGTCACTGCATAGATGACCTCTCATATGTGGTGGCCTTTCCCTCAGCTTTTTGACAGTGATTCTTCCAAGAGGGGAATAGAAGGATCATGGCCTGGTAGCTTGAGAAGGTTAAAACACACCATCTTGATCTCTCTCCATGCTTCTATTTTATATTCTGCTTTAAAAAGTATTTAATACAGAAAAATAGCATTTGGATTTTATAAAATACAACAGATCAAGTCCTTCTTGTGGTTTTACCCTGGAGTCTGGCATAGAGAGCTGTTCTAACAGATATTTTTCAAAAATCATTAGGCTCACCAGAACTCAAGCTGGCTCATGGCATTTGGATGAGATCCATTGTTTCAAAACTAACGCTTTCTACCCCCAGTGGTCTCTGGCCCCACATCTTGCATTCTACATCGCAGATTTAGAAAAACACAAGTATTTGTCCTCTGAAGACAGACTTAGAGCTCTTTGTTCACAGATTTCTGGGTAAGCACAGCCCTGTGATGAAGAGAAATGGGAAGCATTTTTTTTTTCAGTCAAATGCATGGCTACCTCACAGAGGCCCCATCATATTTATAATCCCTGATTTCTGCCACCTGCCTACTTTTGAGTCCCTTTGGTCTTGGATTCCTGATACATTATTTTTTACATGTGTCCTAGATCAAATCTAGGTAATTATGTCAAAACTGTAACTACTTAAATTGGATTTTATTTAGGAGACTTTTATACCTCCCCCGCCTCCAAGACAGAGTTTCTCTGTGTAGCTCTGGCTGCCCTTTGTACTCACTATGTAGACCAGGCTGGTCTTGAACTCGGAGAACTGCGTGCCTCTGCCTCCTGAGTGCTGGGATTAAAGGCATGCACCACCACTGCCTGGATACTTTTATACTCTTAATGTTTGTTGATTGTGGGATAAGTTTGCATAATTGATTAGTAAAGCCACTGTTCTTTCATTAGGGTGTTGTATTAATTTCTTATTGCTTCTGTAACAAATTGTCATACATAACCACAGTAAATGCAGCATGGATTCCTATTGCATTGTTCTGGAGGTCAGGGCTCTGAGATGTCAATGAGAGGCCACAGTGACTCTGTCTGCAGAGCACTGCTCCTTCCGGAGTGCACAGAGGCGGGGCTTCCTTCCAGCTCTTTGGACTCAGGACACCAAGTCACTCCAGTCTCTGATTGTGCTTGTGGTTACCCTGAGCACCCTCAGAAAACCCAGGAAATTCTTCTCTAATTCAAGACGGAAACAAATTTCATCTGCAAAGTCCATCTGCCATTGAACCTAACATGTCTACAGCTTCTAGAGAGGGTGAGTGTGCAGGTGTCTTTAGGAGGAAGAAGGGTTATTATTTTCCTCACTATAGGTTTCTTCAGAATAATTTTGACATATACATCAATCACTGGATTATCAGGGACGTTACTAGAGGGTTATCTGGCCCCTAATATGGATCTAACCTCATTTCCTAAACATGAAACAATGTAGCAAGCTTCCTCACACTCCCACAGCCATAGACAAGAGCTTGCCCTCATGCCCTGCTTTCCTTACCAAGACGGGCTGGGCTCTACTCCCCCCCCCCCCCCCCCCCCGACTGCAAACCAGAATGAATCCTTCCTCTTCTAAGTTGCCTCAGATGTATGTACACATCTATGTGAAGAGCAATAAATACACGGAGCCTATTGAGAAGAATTGCTTCAGAGGCTGAGAGTGGGGGACTCTTTTCTAATAGTAACTGGACTTAGGAGATGAGGGACCAGTGAGAGCTAACTCTCTGGCCCTACTCTTGTTTGGAATCTCTGGGAACTTATTGAGCATATAAAAGGGAAGGCAGCAGAGATGGTTAAACCAGACAAAGGCCCAAGATTTCATCCATGTAGTTCCTCCTGCACACCTCTGTGTTGGAAACCAGCTTGTCTACAGCACCCATTTAGCTTATCTGTCTTCCACCCTCACTTCCCCATTGCATTACTTGTGTTTTTTGATGTCATTTTTCAATAAACCACTGCATGGAAGTTCTATCCTAGGCTCTGCATCTAAATTGAGATGTGTGCCAGAGGTTACTGTAGTGGATGCAAACATATTTTTGTTTTGATCCCAAGAGTGGGATGTGAAACTGCCTCGTGTGAGGGAGTGTGATGTTTGTCTGCTGGAAACAGACTTGTGTGAGTAGAAGCGATGTTTGCCTGCTAAAAAAATGAACTGCCTTGTGTGGGGGCATGGTCTTTTTCAGTTGGTAAACATGCTGGTATGGACACTGAAAGGAGATAAATAGGAGCCCAAAAAACAGGAGGCTTGACATTTGCATCACTTCATGTCACTTGGCTGATTATCGCTCTGGTTTGAGATGCTCCTAGAGAGAAATGCTCCAGAGAATGTTTCCGGCTGCTGCAGTTGTGGTCACTTTTGATGAACTGCAAGTTTGCTGTTTAACAGGGCTACTATAATCCTGACAAAGAAGAGTAGAATTACCCCAAAGGACTGACTCTAAAAAGGTCTACTTCCACTGTCCCTAATAGCCTCCTTTCTCTCCTATCTAGGGTAGGGAAGTTTGAAGGGAGGTAGAGGCATTAAAGGACCACAAATAAAGTAGGTTTTAAAAAGATTAAAGCCTACTTTCTTAAATACAGTTAATTTCGGTTCAACAAAGCCTGTGTATGTGTTGTATGTTGGCTTTAGTAAGAGCTGGGTGATTGATTTTTTTCTTTTTTTAAATTTTATTTTATTACTTTATTCATATTACATCTCAATGGTTATCCCCTCCCTTGTATCCTCCCTCCCTCCCACCTTCCCCTTACTCCCCTCCCTTATGACTCTGCCTAAGGAGAACATCCTCCCCTTTTATATGCTCATAAGGTATCAAATCTCTTCTTGGTAGCTTGCTATCCTTCCTCTGAGGATTTTTTCAATATTGAATGACAAAAAAAATTAACTGGATTTCTCTACTCAATGTACATAAAGAAATTTGAGAAAAAAACAAATGTGAAGAAATTAATCTTAAAAAGCAACATGTGCAACAAAGAAGTAGATCTGTAGGGAGCCAAGACACGAATGCAGAGAGGCATAATAAACTAAAATATTTAGGGCAATTCTTCTGGAATAACTGTAATTTTTCACAAAACATTTTTTCCTTCTTATGAGATTTTCTGCTGCTCTCTTGTTACAACTAGGAAGTATAAAAGAACTATAGTGTCTGCTTTAAAAAAAGTTCATCTTTATTTGTAAAGACAAATGAGACTCATGCTCTATTTTAGAGTTAATAGGGAGTAAGCAAGCTTGCCTCTCTGAATTTCATTAAGGTCCTTGTGTCTAGCAATGAGCTTATATAAAAGTCTATTTAGGGATTGAATGTTTCCATTTTTATTTAGATGTAGGGTTATAAAATGTCTAATTTGCCTATTACATTTTGTCTCAATAGACTAAGTCCTATGAATGAAGCTCTAATTTATAGAGAACTGTGTAAGGCAGAGGCTCTGATAGGTTAAAAGTTATCTAGCTGTGAACTTTTAACAGAATTCAAAACAAAACAATATGAAAGTTAATAAGTTAGTAACAGGCATAGCCAGAGGACTTGGATAAGAGGGTGAGTATCTAGTCCCTTTTGGATGGTTCTTTGACATATGTGGTCATCAGCAAGCATGTACTAATTTTTCCCCTCTGAAAGGGAAGGAGACTTTTTAAAATAAGTGCCATCTTCATTAGGATATTGGTACCAGTTGGTCTGCTGTATGATGCTCAGAATTTCTGAATAAATTCTTTCCTAGCCACCACATTGCAGTGCTTTAATAAGAAGCAGGCTCAGACCAGAAGAAGAGACACACAAGGAAAGGCAGTGCTACTTACATATGAAGAGACTAGGCTGCAAAGAAACTTATCATCTAAATTAGTGGTTCTCTACCTCTGGGTTTTGACCCCTTTGGGGTCAGAGCGTAGCCTAAGACCATCAGAAAACACAGATATTTACATTAAAATTTATAAAAGTAGTAAAATTACAGTTGTAAGGTAGCAACAAAAAATTTTATGGCTGGGGAGGGGAGGTTACCACAATATTTAAAAACTGGTATTAAAGGGTCATAGCATTAGGAAGGTTGAGAACCACTGATCTAAATGTTTACAGATCATTTTCTAACACGTGAAATTGCATCTCTTGGTAATCTCCAGAAGCTACCCCCATGGAGTTTCACCAAAAGGACTGCCTAAACATGAGCTCATCAAGGACAAGTGCAACAGACTTGTCAAAGTGGATAGGGAAAGCCCATGAGACCTCATCCCTACATAAAGAACTGCCAGCAACTCAAGAATGATGCTGGGAGTAGTAGTATCCTCCAGGGAAAAGCACACAGCCCTGAAAACATACATAAGGTAGCAGTATATAGGTTGATCAACTTGTATTTTTGCATGATATATATATATATATATATATATATATATATATATAGAGAGAGAGAGAGAGAGAGAGAGACACTCTCTTTTACCATCATTAATTTTCATTTATTATCTTTTCCTTCTTCTATCTTTGACCCCTGTTTCTACTCTAGTTTTAGGTCTTCCCCTTCAACCCCCAAAACTATGGTGATCCATATTTTTTCCAGGTTTTGTTAAAGAACTTTTGGAAGTTAGTTTTTGTTATTTATGGACATGTTTGTTTGTATATCCAGCAAACAAACTAAAGACATCAGCTGCATTTATTCTACCAATAAATGATTTTAATTTCAAGTAATCAATGATTGCATCAAATTTGTATTTAAGTGCACATGGACGCACATGCATGTGAGAGTTAAGAATATCATCTACCTTATGGATCCAATCTGGTGTGACTTTAGGTAATTCAGTTAACTTATCTTTGCCTCAGTTTTTTATTGGCTATAAAATGGAAGTAACCAACAAGGTCCATCTTGAAGGATTTTTACTGAGTATCAATTCAGGTTAGTATATAGAATGCACCGGAACAATACAGGCTCAGAGTGAGTGGAATATAGGTGTTTGCTATTACGTAGCATGGAAAGCTATCAATGTTCTCACTGTAGACTCTCGCAACCCTACCCTTTGCTCTAGACTGACACTCTGTTGTACAAACAGAATGTAAACTGCATGTTCCCTTCAAGCATTTTTAATAGTCACATTTCAAAATGTATAAAATTAATGGGAACTCAATTTTAATGATACATTTCAACTCAGGCCATTACATAAAAATGCCTCAAGATTCAGCCAATGTAAAACTATTGATAAAAATGAACAATTTTAAACTGTTATTATCATACTGTGGGTGGAATTGTGTATATGACATCCTGAAAGTTCTTCTCAATTTGGGATGACCATCTTGAAGAGCTTAATACCATATCAGCCTGATTGATGGTATACCTAACCTTGCAGAGCTATACAATAAAATATTAAGTCTAATGTTGTGAAAGAATACCTCTTTTGTCCTTATAGTTTATGTGACATTGTTATTGGAGTATTTAGTGGTGCTAGTAACCTTGGAACAGCATTGGGCTTAAGAAAGTGTGGTGGGACATGCCTATAATTCCAGCACCCAGGAGCCTGAGGCAGGTGGATACAGTTAGAGGACAGCCTGGTCTACATAGCAAAACCTAACCATACACGTATACACACAGACACAGACACACAGACACACAGACCGACAGACAGACAGACAGACACACAGATGCACACACGTCTGTTATTCCTCTAGCCTCAATCAGGTTTTCCCTCCTCTCTGGGGCTGTCCTGTTCTCAACTTGAAGCTCACTTTAACAAGCCTCTGTTTTCCACATTCCCGGCTGTTGTGTATCTCGTTCTTCCAGGACCTTACTGTGACTAAGTTATAGTCAGTTCTCATTATATTCAGTAGTTAAATAACTGTTATAGGCTTTGAATTAGCAAACATAAACCATATTTCCCAGGAGAAATGTAAGATTAGGTTTCTGTGAGCCTCTAGCCACACTCTCACAGTTTATGCACATTTCAGCCTATGGACACCCACATATCATCCTTATCCATCAGTATTTAACCCACAGCCAATAGTGCTATAATTTATGGTCAATGAAAGTTTTCTAATACATAGACTAGACAACGCTTCAGCACTCTGCTTGGATCCTTTTACCCATGGAAATCATCAACAGGAAGCCCACAGATATAAAACAGGGCAGTAAATGGGCTTGTAAAAGGACACTTGTTTTACGATACGAGAGGGAAGAAGGAAGGCAGAATGTTGCCTTGTTTGACCTCAGCTGAGATCTGCTGCACTGTGCATTTCTATGAATGGCCAGGAGAGCAACTGAGATCACTGGCTCCGGACTTAGGAATAAATGTTAGTGGATAGGCATATCTGTGAATAATGAGGATCAGCTGTACTGTTTACTTTTTTGTCAACATTTTCATTTTCAGAAATGCCTTCAGTATTCTTGGGTAGGCAGTTGTGAAACTACTTAGGTTCGTTGAGCTCCATCCATGTTCAGCGGCAGAAACCTGCCCACCCTGGGAGTTGAACAAGCCAGGTAGGATATCCTGAGGTTTTCCTGGGTATAGTCAGCCATAAGCAGTGAAATCCAGAGAAGGAGCAAGGCTCCCACTTGGGAAAAGGCAAAAGCAAAGGATCTCAGAGAATGCCGACTTTGAAGTTAAAGTTCCCCACAGTCTGGGATTAAAAAACATGGGTAGTTGAGGAGCCTTAGAGAATTAGGGACATAGTGCTGAGGGCCAGCATCAGCCACAGATGGCTAGGGCTGTGGGCGAGTGGGACTTGAGGGCCCAGGGTTGCCTTTTCTTGTTAATTTACGTTGAAGATCCTAAGTGCATTTTCCTGATATAGAGATACAAGATTTTGAGTGAAGACAATTGCTGGCTCACACCTCAGCTTACACAACCAGCTGCAAATTATGCAAGGAGTTTTGATATTTTCATTAGTTATCATTAATCTCATCATTAATCAAGTTGATCCAATTTTCCACTTTCACTAAGACCAAACTCTTTGTCTCCTGTCAGACCACTTCAGGTTTGAAACAAAGGAACATATATGTATTCTGTGCAAATGGTCCTAGTTTATCAAGAGAACTGGAGCATATTTAAGATATCCAGTGACTCTGTTACTACATAAGCTTACTCACTCCATAGCGTTCTTTTTGGAAACCTTCAAAATCATGGCATTTTATTTTTTTATAAACCAGGGGTTGAACTGGCTGTTCTTATGGGGAGCCTGTCCCATTTCACTGTAGAAATTCTGTGAGTCAGGTTGGTTCTTTTCATTGGAAGTGTTCCCTAGTTTCCCTTTCAGCCAGTGACCACTTTTCCTAGGGCTTATTTTAAGTATAACTCACCATTGCTTCAACCTCTTCCCACTCTACTCTGAAAATTTTGTACACAAGAAGATATGTTTATATATTAATTTTAAAAGTTAGCATTCAAATTTACAATTTTCCTTATGGCATTTTAAGATGGGTTTGGCTGTTCTTCACCTCCTGGCCTTACCACCTATTCTTCAACTCTCTTCCTGCCCCCATTCCTTTCAATTTTTAAGAAAGTACATAACATTCTTATTACTTCTTTTAAGAATTTCATAGACTATAATTTTCTCACTCATCCACACTAATCCCCAACACACCCTACATCCACTCCCAATTCACTGTCTCCCAACTTAGTGCTCTCCTGCTTAAAAAAAAAAAAACAACCCACAAACACAAATGGTTGTGTAGCTTGTTATTTTTGTGGGACTCCTAACAGTGAGAATGGGACTGTGTCTGACTCTTTTTCCTGCTCCTGAGACCCTTTTTCTGCTACCGGGTTACGTCATCCAGCCTTGCTATGAGGGTTTATGCTTAGTCTTATTGTAACTGGTCCTATTTGTGCTGCCCATAAATATGCCTGGGGGTAGGGCTTTCTACTGGAGTGAGGCTAGCCCACCAGGGGCTTGAGGAGACTGACTCTTCCTCCTCTAGAAGCAATCAACTGTCAATAGCTCTTCAGTTAAGGATGATGGCTCACCCAAAAAGGATGTCCCATGAATGAAAGTCTTCACTTACCAGAGGATTGGGATAGATGTGAGGACTTCCTATTGGGACTCTTGGTGAGAGAAGTATGGGAGAATGGGGAAATGGAAGGATCCAGAGGGTCCTAGAAACCTACAAGAAGAACATTATGACAGGTGGATTTGGGCCCAGCGGGGTCTGCTCAAACTACTGCACCAACCAATGACAACAAATGCAGTAAACATTGAACCCCTACTCAGATCTAGCCAATGGACCGGACATTCTCCACAGTTGTATGTAGAGTGAGGACTGACTCTGACATGGACTCTGGTCCCCCATATTTGACCACTTCCCCTTGGTGGGGAGGCCTGGTGGCACTCAGAGAAAGAATAAGCACACTACCAAGATGAGGCTTGATAGGCTGTGACCATATGGTGGGGAAGGAGGTCCCCTTCTGTCGCAGACCTAGGGGAGGGGAATAGAGTGAAAGAGGGAGGGAGGGAGGGAGGAAGGAACGGGAGGATACAAGTGAGGGGAAAACAGGTGAGATGTAATCTGAATAAATTAATTAAATAAAAATTAATAAAATAAAATAAAATAGGAAAAAAAAAAGGATGATGGCTTATGAGCCATGGTAGAATGTTGACTGTTTTGATCTTGTGCAGGAATCCACAACTGCTGGGTTTGTGAGTACACAGGGCCTATCATGTACAGAAGACATTGCTTTGTTCCTTCCTGGACCTCTGACTTTTGCAATCTTTCCACCCCGTATGTCATGATGGTCCTTGAGCTTTGTGGTAGAAGATGTGATATAGATGTCCCAATTGTGGCCAAGACATCAGTGAAACTTAGTCTCTGCCCTTTGGCTACCAACCCCCACTATATCTTCTTAACCATATGAAATGCTTTATGAATGTATGTCATCTTTGAGAGTGGGACATTCTAATCTTCCCTGTATCATTTTGATCTTAGTAGATGCACTAATGAAATAAGCACCATATTTATATTTTGAACAAAATTAACAAGCCCCTATGCATTTATTTCTCTGTTTTATTCCAATTTTGTAAGTGTTAGTGGAGAACACAGAAAAAAGAACAGGGGAAACTCATGGGATGCTATGATATGATACCATGGGAAGACCGACCAAGGTGGAAAGGTATTCAGACATCAAGCAAACTAGGGTCTGGATAAGATGAAGCTTAGAAGAAGTCAATATCATAGAAACAGAAAAGGATTAATGGCTAATAGTGGGGAAGAAAGGAAGAATCATTAGTGGGTACAAGGATGTGTAGGAAAGGACACATAATTTATTAGTCATTTAATCTTCTCTCATGTAATGCATCCTGACTGCAGTTTGCCTTTCTTTTATCCCTCCCTGTCTCCTGTCCTCTCCTTCTCCTCCAGACCCACTCCTCAGAAAAGAGCAGGCCTCCCAGGGATAACAACTGAACATGGCATAACAAGTTACAGTAGGACTAGGCACAAACTCTCATATCAAGGCTGGACAAGGCAACTGAGTATCAGGAAAACGGTCTCATAAGCAGGGAAAAGAGTCAGAGACAGCCCCATTCTCACTGTTAGGAGTCCCACAAGAACACCAAACTACACAGCCATAACACATATACAGAGTACTTAGCTCAGATCCATATAGTGCCCATGATTGTTGCTTCACTCTCTGTGACATCTATGAGCCCTGCTTAATTAATTATCATGGAAGACAGAAGTTTTTTTTTTTAGTGTTCTGGTGTTCATTATATAGCAAGATAATTATGGCCAACAAAAATGAACAATGTATTTAAAAATGGATATCAGAGAGGATGTTCACTGTCCTTAATACAAATAAATCATAAATATTTGAAATAATAAATATGCTAATTTCCCTGATCTTGTAATTTTACATTGAATTCATGTATTGAACTATCACACTCTACCCAATAAATACATATAATCATTACACATCAATTAACAATACAAAAAAGTAAAGAAGACAAAGCTGAGAAAGATCCGATATTTATTGCTGAGAGCACCCTCTAACTGAAGTAGTGTTCCAGCAAAGCAAAGTTCTGGGACAAGGAATTGAGCTCTTTGTTGATCTCAAGGGATATAGGTGAGGAGGTGACAGCCCTGTGTCACGAGGTTGAGCATCCTCAAGAGTTGTCAACAGTTAAAGGCTAAGATTCCGGGGAGATTGTCCTTTGCTGTAGACACTATGTATGTGGCAACCTTCCCACTCATATGTTGAAATTTAATCTCCAGTGAGGTGAGATTATACGAGAGAGCCCTCAGAAGTAAAATTATAGTATCTTATCCCAGGGAGCTCAGACAGCTCATTCTGCCACACAAAGATATAAGAAGGTAGCAGCCTCCCAGAACCTGACCATAGGGCACCCTGAGCTCAGACTTTTAGCCCTCTAAGCTGTGACACATGCGTACATGCTCTTCAAGTTACCCACTCTCTACAACCTGTTTTAGCTGTCTGAACTAAGACATCCCTAGAGGTCAGCCAGTGAGTGGTTAAAGACTATGACAAGAATCTGTGAATTTCCCTGGACTTCTGATCTGGTCCAGCGTACTTTTATTCTGAGCCAGGATGCTCTGGAAGCCAAAGGGGACCTCAGGCAAAAAGCTACAACCATCTTAGATTGCAAAGAGAATGATGGTATCTGTAATGCTCTTTGTACTCATTTCCCTCGTACATAGGCTACTTTTTTTTTTTTTTTTTTATTCCTTCATCATTTGCAATACTGAAAGTTCCTCCTTCGACCTTCAAACAATTAAGAGTTCAGGGTATCTGGAAAGGAAAAGAGTATGAACAGAGGGGGGTGTGATAGAGACCTGCATTTAAAAAATAAATGTACTTTCTAGCTAATATATTTTTAATAACGGGCCATATTAACAATCAGGGTCTAGGATTTATAGTGGATCTAGAAGGAATAAAGTGAAAAAAATTAACAAGACTCTTGAGCCCAACAGGTTCCAGTATGTAAAATTCCAGAAGAGTCAGAGGGTTGTAAAACCTGTGGTAGAGAATAAGAGGTATTTAACTACACAGTGAAAAAATTTCCCCATGAATGATGTGATGTAAAGCCTGTCTAATGAAGAATTTAGATGGGATATTGTTAGAAGAATGTATTTTCTGGAGTTGTAATAAACTGCCTATTTTTATGCAAAGTATGTACATGGCAGCAGGCTTCTTTGAGTCTTTCCTAACTAACAAAAGGGAAAAAGAAGTGAATTTTTTTTTGTTTTTCTGTTTTTTGTATGTTCAGAGTGTGCTCACTGTCCTCAGATGAGCCTCCCCTGTCTCTTTTTTCTCCTTCTCCCTCTCACCTCAAGGTGATGCCCTTGCTTCAGTTTCAGGGGTCTGGGATTACAGGTATCAGCTGTCAAGCCCAGTCCTTCAGTCCTGTGGTATTATATTTTCACTGCCACTCTCCTCCCCACCACTCAGTGTTGGTGATGAGCTTTTTGAGTTACTTAATTTTTTAAAAAAATGAATCAGCAAGAACAGTGGCCAAGTCAAAACCATTTAAGTAATATGTAGCCAGCAAATATGGAGAAAGAATCTTGAGTTGGGAAAAACATAGAGGTCCTTTTACTTATTGACACCATCGTATCACAAATACCATTTTAAAAGTAAGAGGAGGTGAAGTTTGGTGAGCTTGTGTTACCTCAAATTACTTTCAAGAACAAAATCAGACTACTCATTGGCTGGTTTTTTTTTTTTTTTTTTCTGTTTTCAAATCATATTCCCAGCAGGGAGCCAATGCAGCCCAGGAGTTTAAGTCATTATTATCCAAAGTCCAAGTGAGTGGAATGTAATCTCTGCTCCTCACCACTCCATGTTGGTTGTATCTGTAACTTAGTGAAAGGCCCCCGATGACAGGTTGCTCCTTCTGCTCTAATGACCTCACTCAGAAGGCTCTCCAAGGAGTTTGCTTTAACCGCTTTCTACAGAAGAGTGCCATGTGGTACTGCAGGCATATTAAATAGGAGCACTAGGTGTTTTACTAAGCTTCTCAAAGGTATTACTGGATGAGCTCACATGGGGGATGTTTACACAGCCTTGACTGGTGTGGTCAGGACCTGGGCAGTATTGTGGTGGAAAGAACACAGGACCAAAACCAAAATGAGCTTTCAAGGAAATTAAATCCTTTACAACTTTCAAAAATAATGCTTTTAAGAATCCCCTTTCCCTCTTGAGGTTCATCCACTGTAAACTCTCTGCAGGTGTTCCTGGGCTTTTATTTTCAAATGTCCATCACCTGGGAAGCTTTTCCTCTACTCTCACCCTGCCACTCCAGGGTGGCTATCCTTGTATCCCCTGCTGCCTGCAAAATTCTCCCTGCAAGCTGCTCTTAAGAATCAGTGTACTCTTAGAGTCTGAGCTGTTGGGGTTCTGTTCAGGACATTGTCTCCTGTGCCAGTGAGTTCAAGGCTCTTCCCCACTTTCTCTTCTAAGAGATTTAGTGTGTCTGGTTTTATGTTAAGGTTCTTGATTGACTTGGACTTGAGTTTTGTGCAGGGTGATAAATATGGATCTTTTTGCATTTTTCTATATGCAGACATCAAGTTAGACCAGGGCAGTTGGTGGAAGATGATAATAAATCAGACCTCAAGAAACTGAAAAGCTTCTATAAAGCAAAGGACACTGTCAATGAAACAAAATGACAGCCTACAGACTGGGAAAAGATCTTCACCAACCCTAGAACTGACAAAGGGCTAACATCCAAAATGTATGTAGAACTCAAGAAATTATATACTACCAAACCAAATAATTCAATTAAAAAATGGGGGCAGAGATGGCAGAGAAACAAAGAAATGCTTAATGCTCCTACTCATCAGGGAAATGCAAACCAAAACGATTCTGAGGTTCCATCTTACACCTATCAGAATGGCTAAGATCAAAAACTCAAGTGACAGCACATGCTGGCAAGGATGTGAAGAAACGGGAACACTCTTCCATTGCTGGTGGGAGTGCAAACTTGTACAACCACTTTGGATATCAATCTTGTGCTTTCTCAGAAAACTGGGAGTAGTGCTACGTTAAGGCCCTCTTACAGCATTCCTGGGCATCTACCCTAAAGATGCTCCCCTGTAGAACAAGGGCCTTTGCTCAGCTATGTTCATAGCAGCTTTATTGGAATAGCCAGAAACTAGAAACAACCTAGATTTACCTCAACTGAAGAATTGACAACAAAACTGTGGTACATTTACACAATTAAATGCTATTCAGCTATTAAAAACAAGGACATCATGAAATTTTCAGGCAAATAGATGGAGCTGGAAATGATCATCCTGAGTGAAGTAACCCAGGCCCAGAAGGACACACATGGGGTATACTCACTTATAAGTGGATATCCACCATACAGTACAGGATAACCATATTACAATCCACAGACGTGAAGAAGCTAAGTAACAAGAAGGACCCTAGGGAAGATGCATAATTCTCATTCTGAAGGGCAAAGAGAAGTGGTTGAAGAGAGGGAATGGGATGGGAGCCAAGCCTAGATGTCCTCTGGAAAACTCCACCCACCATGGGATCGAAGCAGATGGTGAGTCTCACAGTCAAACTTTGGGCAGAGCTCAGGGAGTCCTATGGAAGAGTAGGGGATAGAAGGACCTGGAGGGGACATGAGCTCCACAGGAAGACGAGCAGAGCCAACAAATCTGGACCCAAGAGGACTGGTGGAGACTAATGCACCAAACAAGGCTCCACACTCAGATGTAGATAATAGGCAGCTCAGTCTCCATATCAGTCTTCATATTTAAGGGGAGCATGGGCTGTCCCTGCCATGGACTCTGTTGCTTGCACTTTGATCACTTCCCCCTGGTGTGTTTTCTTACCATGACACAGAAGAGGAGAATGCAAGCAGTCCTGATGAGACTTGATAGGCTGAGGTCAGTTGGTAGGGGAGAAGGGCTTTCTTTCTCTGAGGACTAGAGGAGGGGAATAGGGGGAAGAGGAAGGGAGGGTGGGTGGGGAGTGTATAAAGAAGACAGTCTCTTTCCAGGTGGAAAAGGAGGAAGGCAGGCTAGGGGAAGTTAGCATCCCTTTAAAAGATTTTTGTTGCTTTTTAAAGTTAATTTATTACATGTTTGTGTATGGTGTATGTGTCTGTGTGTATACTCGTGCACACACACTGATGAGCTCCTGTAGAGGCCAGAGGCCAATGTTATGGGGTAGTTTCTTTCTAACTTTTTGTAGTGTTGGCCATTGAACTCAGACCACTAGGCTTGCATGTGCCAATGGCAATCATCTTTACCCACTGAACCATCTTGCTGGCTTTAGAATCCTCTCAGTATGTTTGGTGCCTTGTTATGTGAGGGGCTTCATTAAATAATGTTTGTATTTAAAGGAGAGTAGTCCTTTCTTATCTGAGGATGGTATGTTCTCCTAAAAGATGCCTGTAAGCATGGATAGCTCTAGACACTATATTTTCTCCCCTCCCCAGACATGCAGACCTATGATAAAGTTGAATTAATGAGTGAGACCCATTAAGAGATTTTCAACAATAAGTGAAAAGAGAATTGCCAAGGAAAGTTATGTGAATGTGATGCCTTTTTGTACAGCATTCACTTTTCTTGGGATGATTTATAGTAATGTAAGTTTTCCACGGGAGTAAGTGAGATGAATGCTGTAGACCTTGCAGTGTAGCATTGTTAGGTCACTGCACAAGACTTACAAGAACACTAGCATGGTGACACACCTATGGGATAAAACTGGGGGCTCCTCTGTGACCTCTAGGCAGTTGGTACATGTAGTATGGATGTGATGGACAAAGACATAATTCATGTTGGGTAGGTGGAATGGAACAGGTTGGCTCAAGAAATGTTCACAAATTAAAACATCTAAAATATTTATGTAAATTGTCACTCAATATTTTTGAATCTTTATTGATCTCAAGGCACTGACACCATTGAAAACAAAAGTGTAGATCAAGGGGCGCTTTGTATGTGGGTAATGATTTAGAAAAATTCATGATCTAGTCACTTGTTGGAGCATTCCATTAAAAACAGACATGGATGTCCTTCAAAAACCTACCTCTATGACATTTGAGGCACATCTCCCATAATTTCATCCGTGTGCCACCCATGACTTTGGGAAGTGACTAGGGCATGGGAATTAGAATCCTCATCATTGGGGTTGGTGCCCTTATTAAAGGAGCTCAAGCACACCCACTCTTGTCCCTTTAGCTTTCTCTTAGCGTTTTCCTTTGAGGAACACTGTCATTTCCCAAAGCATTTCAGCTAACTTCATCAGACTTCCTTCAGTTCAGCTGTACCTTCCTTGAACTGTTACAGTCAACATTGCTTAGGAACCCAGGTCTGAGAAGGACTTGACATTGTATGTATAATTTGTTTTTGAGAATCCTGTTTGTTGAAGTTCAAAAGGATTCTTGTAGCTTTTCAAAGGGCTAGTATATTTAACACTGTGTCATGATTCCCACACCAGTTTCTTCTGTCACAACAGTTGAGAACACCGACACTTGTGCTGGTTAGTTTTTCCTGTCACCTCGATGGAATTTAGAAGCACCTGGAAAGTGGGTGTCAGTGAGAGATTGTCTCGGTCAGGTCAGCCTGTGGGAAGGACTAAGGGGAATTGCAGTGAACATGTCAACATGTGAGAAGACACCGTCATATGTTAGCGACACTGTTCCCTGGGTTTGGGTCTTGAATTGCTTAGGGGTAGAGAAAGTGGACCGAGCAATAAAGAAGCATGCATTCACTTTGCTCTGCTCTTGCTATGGATTTGACCCGACTACCTGCTTCAAGTTCCTACTGCCTTCACTTCCCTGCAGTGATGGGTTGTAATCTGGTACTGTGAGTTTAAATAAACTCTCTCCCCACCAACTTGCTTTTTGTCTGTCTATTTTAATAGAGCAATAGAAAGAAAACTCAGACAATGCTGTACCTTGATAATATGGTTCAAATTAACTGATGCATCTGCCTAGTCTATATCCAAATGAAATCTTATTTGCTGTCTTTACCGTGTGATTATAACCATATCTTGGGATTATGATCCAAAACAGCTTGATGGAAAATCTAAGATAAACTATATGATTGACAATATCATATGAGTAACACTGTGAAGAAGGCAAAATGTACTGAGAAGGGAGGATAAAAAAGATTTATGGCAGGAGGTCTCAATAAAAATATAAAAAAAGAGATCTTCAGTGACTTTCCACACATAAATTTAAAATGGTAGGATGATTAATGGAGAGGAGAGATGACTAACTGTAGGAAGAAATGTTTATTTACTAGGAGGTAAGTTTCTTATGAGTCTGGATGCCTTCTCTTTATTCATACAATTTAATACATTTTAACATTTAAAATAGGAAGCTGGAGAGATGATTCACTTATTAAAACTTCTTGATGTTTTCCTAGAAACCTAAATTCAGTTCCTGCACCCACATCAGGTGGATCACAACTACCTGTAACTTCAGCTCCAGAGGGATTTGATGCCTTTTCTAGCTTCCATGGACATGCATATATGTGGCATACAATTACCCCCCCCCCCCCCGCCATTAAAAATCATTTAAAAAAGTGCCACCTTTTCAAGTTTTGATTTAAGATGAATGCAAACACCAGTGAGGGAAGCATAGTAAGATCCCTTGAAGAAGTGCGTCAACACACACACACACACACACACACACTCAACGTGAAAATGACATTTGCGTTCTCAGACTTCCTGGATTTCTCCATTCGTTTGACCTGGATATCCCCTTACAATCTCAAAATCTATTAAGGACTACAAAGAGCTTTAACACATGTGGATTATATCTAGTGGCATTTCCAATGTCAAAAGTTTATATTAAGAATTTTATCCATTGGAGAAATCTACTGTTTCCTTTATGAGTGGATAAATCTACTATTTCCTTTGTGAGTGGTTTATACTTGGAGATCGCCTCTGGGTTAGGAATGAGGCTTGTGTCCACTGCAATTCTCAGTACTGGGAACCCAACTGGTTTGGACCTGTGCAGGCCCTGTGCATGTGATAAGGCATCTTTCTTGAGCTGTATTTTACTTTCCTCTACTATTCTAAGAAGGGTCAGCCAATTTAACAATGATTAAGGCAAAATAAAAACGCATGAACTTGACTTCTCAAATGGTGTTTGTACATAATAGGGTCCGTATCTTCAACTCTCACTGTTACACACATTAGATCAATCTTTTCCTCAGGCATTGCCTTAAAGGCCCCTGATATCAGTTAGCGTTCACCGTACTCGAATAAACACAATACTCTAAATCTGGATGAAGTGCTGGTGTTTTGATCAAAGAGAATGCTGCCAAAATACTAAGAAAAGCATGCAGCACCTCACTCAACAGAAAGTTACGGCATTGTGATTTGTTTCTGTGATTAAGTCTGAATCAGGGCATTCAGTACATTTTATACAGGGTAAATGCACTTCTGCACATAACAGTGTGCTTTTCTGAGCTAGAAGAGGTTGATAAAATGACAAGGATGGAAAGAGAAGAAGTAATGCTTAGTGGCGGATGCCTCTTGGGCACAGCAAGAGAACTAATGTCAGGAGGGCTGGGCTCTGGCTTTCTCACCAGCTACAAGATAAATGAGATTATTTATGATGTATTAAAAAGATTTTTATTTTTCACATGCTCACTCTATGTAGACCAGGCTGGCTTCCCACTCACGGTCCTCCTTGCTTCAGTTGTCCAAGTGTTAGGTGTGCAGATGTACACTATCATGCCTCACACTTAGACTTTTCATACGGTTTTCTCATTCTATAAACTGGTGTTTGTAACAACTTCCTTGAATATTATTTTAAAGAAAATGTTAGAAATAGGATATGAGAATTCTAAGTTGTTGGGTGCCTGGAGACACTGGTATTTAATGAGGTTGTATTCACTTTTTAGCCTTACTGGAGTCAGAAAATAATACTAGGCGTCTCATGCTGCCAAATAAAACCTCCAGTGTCCAGAATGAATTGCATCTTTGCCAAAGGAGTCCTCACGGATCCCCTTGAAATATCACATTTCATTACGAAGGCTATTGGTCACTCTCCATAACCTGATTGATGGTAAGGCCATATTGCTGAAAACAACACTCACTTATGTCATTATACATGAAGAGTCCATCTGGTGCTCAACCAGAAGCTTCACCTCAACTAACTAGCTTTTATGGTGCTGGAAGAGGTTTTGCGTACTACTGGAGGAAAAGGATAACGGTCAATGTTACCCAATACAAACCTTGTAGCCTACAACAGGGACCCGCCTTGAAGATAATACTGTTGCAATCATGGCACAAATATCATGTGGGCAACCAAATGATTTTTGATTGGATTCAAGGACCACACCATAAGATGAAGCCCAAGTGGCCAAAAGCCCATTGAGGTGGTGCCGTCCCCGGGCTGGTGGTCCTGAGTTCTATAAGAAAGCAGGTGGAGTAAACCATGGAGAGCAGGCCAGTGAGCAGCACTCTTCTGGGGTCTCTTTCATCAGCTCCTGCCTCTAGGTTCCTTCCCACTTTTCGTCTCTGTCCTGATTTTCTTCAGTGATAGATGGGAATGTGGAAGTGTCGACTCAATTAACTCTTTCCTTCCTCATATGTTTTGGTCATGGTGTTTCATTACAGTTATAGTAACCCTGATTAGAATGCTTACAACAGAGAGAGAGAGAGAGAGAGAGAGAGAGAGAGAGAGAGAGAGAGAGAGAGAGAGAGAGAGAGAGAGAAAGAGGAGAAAGAGAGAGACAGAGACAGAGACAGAGACACAAAGAGAGACAGAGAGAGAACCTGAGTGGGTGGGTAGGAGGGAGGACAGTGAATAGGATCTTGGAGGAGTTGGGAAACATTGTATTTAAAAAAAAAACAGAAAAGAAAATCAAGCTAACAATGCTTATTTTATTCATTTGTCTAAACATTTTCATTTTGCTATAGATCCTGCATGTAAACATTTTCCCTTTTCCCCCCCCAGTGGTAAAGAAAGTCAATTTTTTTGGTGACCACTTAAAAATAAATGTATGTTCTCATGAGGCAGCTATATTAAGTAACACGGAGTATGATGAGAACAGTGGCACAACTTAGCTGCAATGGCAAGGACACAGGGAGGCAGAGAGGATACTGTTATATATTGGTGCACGCTGGAGGTCATAACAGTCCCTTGGAGGAAAGAAACAAGAATGTAAAGGGTAGAGGACTGCTGGGAAAATCTGTCCTTCAATTGACCGGAGACTGTGGGTACTGTAGCTCTCTACCTTAAGGGAACAGTAGTTGGACTATAACATGTTTAGATGTTTTCAGAGAAAGAAAATAAGCTCATTAGATTTTATTGAACAACTGTATGAGCTGCGGAGAATATGCTTGGTATTTTAGCGGTTTAATGGCAAATTTGTGTGAAATCAATTTGGGTGAGGATTTTTGGCACAGGAATCGAGTGTTTACACATCCTATTTCACTGGGCATGACAAGAGGAACCTATCAGAACCATCTGTTCCTGCCCAGCAGAGCAGACTCAGAGTTGAAAAGAGGACAGACACGTCTATGCTTGCAAACCAGTCCTTAAGTATGGGTAAGGCAAAATTTACATGGTTGCCTTTGGCACTCATATTTTTATTGACTCTTACCTTTAGCACTCATCCTTTTACTGACAGTTACCTTTAGCACTCCATCTATTTATTGACCAAAAAGATGTGTACTAAATGCGACATATAGCTTAAACATTTTTAATTGTAGTCCATATAGTTTTAAAAATTTTATTTTTGGTAAATATGCTTCCATTGTACATATTAATAGGATGTAATGTGATATGTTTCAATGCCTGAATCTATCATGTACAGACAAAATTCAACCCATCTCCTACTGTACATTTCTAGTAATTAATAGTCTACAGTCACATCATAATTTTCAAATATTGTATTAAATTTCATCCCAATAGGCTAGCTTCTATAGTGTTCGAAGGTACTATGCATGTGTGTTACTAGATAAAAAAGTAATAATCAATCTTACCCAGTTGTTAACTTCATGAGTTACAATAACTACTGGCCCAGAAAGACATGCCCATTGGTGGATTAGTGGCACAAACATCAAGAGAGTTAACAATCAGCTTCTGATTGGATTTGAGTCCCACTCCATAAGATGAAATTCATACCCGGCACAATTGCTGGACCAAGAACCTAAACGTATATAGGTCACAGACCCTAAAAGAGAATCTATCACTATTGTTCTGCTAAATGGACATAGTGTTAGAACAACTTCTTATGACATCATTGTATTTGTATATTAATGTATTCCCTCAACCATCATCAGAGAAGTTTCTACTTGCAATTGATGGCGATTAACACCAAAACCTGTAACTAGACAATGAGTAGAGAATAAAGGACTGTGGAATGCTCAGTCCTAAATGGGATATCTACACTTCATTTCTTCTTCCCAAGGCTCAAAGATTATTGTGGAGGAGGAGATGAAAAAATTGTAAGAGCTAGAGGTAGTAGATGGCCACAAGGAAACTGCCTTTGGGAATAGCAGGACAGTTACACACATGAGTACACAGTACTTGTCACAGCATAGGCAAAATTTGTGAAAACTCAAGACAGACCAAATCTTGCCATAGAAAGGGGAGTTGACCACAAACTCGCACTCCTAGCTGTGGAGTTATTCGCAATTTATAGCTGCTGGGAGAGAGGAGTCAGTTTATTTTAAAAAATGTTGTCCCCTTGTATATTGAGTAGGTTCCAGAGGAAGATCACATATCCAAGAGTATATGAGCAGTTAAAGTTGGACTCTGTACGTGAAGAAAAGTGGACACAAAGATGAGTAGGTTTGGAAATGGGGTAGATCTAGAAGTTGGAAGAGGTGGTGAACATGATCAAAATTCGTTGTACTGAATTCTCAAGAAACTAAAACAAGAAGAGACTTGATACCCTATGAGCATATACAGGGGGAGGTAATCCCCCTCAGGAACAGTCATAGGGGAGGGGAATAATGGGAAAATGGGAGGGAGGGAAGAATGGGAGGATACAAGGGATGGGATAACCATTGAGGTGTAACAAGAATAAATTAATAAAAAAATTAAAAAAAGAAACTAAAACAAATAAAAACCTTGTCTATGAGCGAGGATACACCACATCTACCTTTTTGTATCAGGATTATTTACCCCAACATAATGTCTTATATTCCCATTCTTTCTGCTGCGATAGACAGGATACTGTCCATGTGAATAGTATGGCTTTTACCTTTCTCAAGCCTCCAAAATCAATGGTAATTAAAATGGGTTTTCTGTTTTTGTTTGCTTCTGTATCAGTATTCCTTCTAAGGACATTTAGACTCAGTAGGCTGAAACAAATAGCTATACATTTTGTTTCAACTTATATCCTTCAACATCTTCTTTAGCAATTTCAATGTATTTACTATTTTTTCCATATGTGGTTACAGAGTCACCTACATTGTCCCTTCTGTCATGGTCATCTGATTAATCTCACTGTATTTTGGAAAATTATGTGGTGATCATTCAATGGCCTTTGACTACCTAAATTTTGTTTAGCTTTAAGAAATCATTTCAAAAGAATGTTTATAGCTTCAGAGTAAGCATATTCCTAGTGAGTAAACATAGTCTTCTGAGCTCAGCTTATCTGAGATCTGATTAATGTGTGCTTCCATTTAGATACCAAGTGCTTTATAGCACAGTTACATCATTGTGCCTGATATAGCTTGGTGTTTACTTTCACCCTTCATTCCCCATGGCATTGATTTATGATAATTGTACTGTACCATCTTCTTTAAGATAGTTGCATATTCAGAGATATTATTAGAGTAAATCCTATAGTATATACATGTTCAGTATAGATGTTAAGAACTGTTTCTTGGAGATTAATGAAAAAGAAGTGTCATTAAATATTAATGTTATAATGAAGTTGATTTAATTTTAAAATCACTTTTAATCCCTTTTCCCTATCAAAAGGCATTACTTTTGTTTTTATTTTTAGTTCTTTGAATTTTGATCATAATCACCCTCATTCCCATATCTATTCCAAAATCCACATATTTTCTTTCTCACCTGATTGTGTGTATTCCCCCAAGATACCTCCATCAAGGCCAACTTATTTTGTCTAAATATTCTTGGATGTGTGGTCTTCCGCTAGAGTGGTCAATTTCAGACTCTTCAGTCTTTGAGAAAATTGACTCTTCCTTCCCCAGCAACTAACAATTTCAACAGCTCTTCTGCGGGTGGCAGGAAGGGCATCATGTCCAGTTCCCTCTTCATGCTGAGATTTTGCCTTGCTTGGTCTTGTACAGGTCTCATGCATACTGCTTAACTGCTCTGAGTTCACACGAGCTCTCCAGCCATGTCTAGAAGCCACTGTTCCTTGTTGTCATTTACTGCCCACCATTTCTTCTGCTTGATTGCTAGACCTTCAGAGGAGAGAGTGAAATATATCAGTTCCCTTTAGGGATAATGAATCTGTATCCTCCTCTGAGCTTTGGCCAGTGGTACATCTCTGTATTAATCATCATCTAATGCAAACAGAAGCTTCTCTGGTGAGCATTGACAGGTACCTAAAAACATTGTCGTGATCGGTTTAAGCTAAGTTATGATGCAGTGTCAAATGATCAAAAAAACCCCTCAGGTGATTTTAGCAGCAGAGATGTATTTATTACTGTGTCATACATTGAGTGTGGCTGGGTGAGAGCTCCCTTCTGTGTTCTTTTTATTCTAGCTGGGATGGAATGTTAATTAATGCCACAACTGTACACAAAAGCTCCTGGATTTGGTTGAGTAGCTGGCCCTGCCAATTCGATTCACATTTTATTGGTTGTAATAAGTCACATGGCTGTGCTTGATGTTCACAAAATGAGTGTCATAACCCCCAATATGCTAGGCAGGAGGTATGGAGGGTTGTAAAAAAATTTGAAAAAGTAATTCAATATATTCTAGGATCATTGTATGTCCTCAGACAGACATACATACATGCATTATTGAAAAGCAATGAGCATGGTTTTCCTTAGAACAACTGCAAGTGATTTCATCTCTGAAGATTAAAGTTTTCTAACATTACACATTACTTACAGACTGTGCATATTATTTGAATACCCTCAGCTCTCTGATGGTGAAATTCAGACATGGCTAGAACTAGAGTGGGTCATTGCTGTGGTTTGGATACGTGTATTTCCCCAGATAAGTCAAGGCGTGAAACTCAATGTGATCATATTAAGAGGTCATATTTGGGGAGGCAAAGTTGTGAGTGCCCTGGATTCATGAAAAGAGTGTGTACTAAACTCATGAACTGGATTGATAGAACTAGGCAGACATTTTCCTTTTTCACTCAAGTGAGGATACACTTATAGGGCTTTGTCTGTGAACCAGTTTTGGATTTATCTGCCTCTAAAACCACAAGAAATAATTTCTACTACTCAGATTAAATATTTTTTTTTTTTAGCAGTAGCATGAATGTACAGAGGCAGCCATACACAATTTTATTAAAGGTTAATTTATAACCTAAATTAGTAATTTATATGCTGAAATTTAGATTTTCTCTTGTGGTTCAAAGATTAATACTGAAGGCCACTTCCTAGAAGATGACTTTCAGCAATAACAATATAATATATGTGTACTGTTAGGTGATGAACATTTTGGAGAGGGAAAATTCACTTGGACACATATGTTTTTGTTTATATGATTAAAAAATATGTAGAAAAACATGGAGTAACATAACTTCTGATAAGTTCGCCTTGAGTTCTCATTGTCCTCCCAAGTGGATGTTGTTATACATGTTCATGATCGATGATTGGCTTAGCTGGACCACCTGCAATGCCAGCAAACCTGAGACAGGAAGACCATGAGTTGGAGGCCAACATAGTGAAAACCCTTTTTAACAACAAAAATAAATCCTAATCCAAGAAAGCCTGGTTCAGTGCTTGGCTTAAACTAAATTGGTTTGGCGTCTCAGTTAGTGAAGTTATCTTAAGAGATGCTAAAAGATGGAGTGAGGGAGTCAGTTTTCACCATCTGTGTGTGTGTGTGTGTGTGTGTGTGTGTTCAATTTTGGATCTTATTTATGGCTTCGAAGGTTTATTGAATTAATTTCACTACTTACAGCCAGTCTTCACTGCTTTTATTTTCCAATGTCTTGGAAATGAAAGAACAGCTTCTTGAAAGAGGTGGAACTGAGCCTATGTTCCTGCACATGGTTGTAACTCTAGTAATTATAAGTGCAATGCCAGTATCTCCTAATGTACATGTAATATGCTCAGTATTATCTTAACTGAGTTCTTATTTTAATCTATTGAAAGTTTTGAGATAATTATGTCAAATTTTTAAATTAGGAAATCAAATTAAAAGGTGGTTAAGAAAAACAACCACAGAACAGAAACAAACAAACAAAAAAAGCTGCTGGAGTGTAGACTCAGGATATAGAGGTAGGTGGGTTTCTTATAAATTTGAGGCCAGCCTGGTGTACATAGCAAGTTACAAAACAGCCAGCCTGGCCTCAAACCAATGCACATAAAATTATTTGAAAACCTTTAAAATTATTCACTTTATGCTATATATGGCTGTGTAGCCTGTGCATGCTTGGTGCCCAAAGATGTCAGAAGAAGGTGTTGTATCCCTACTGAGGTGCCATTATGAGTGGTTGTGACAAGGAATTCCCGAAATTTGTGGATAAATGGATTGAGCTAGAAATGATCATAATGAGTGAGTTAACCCAGAAGCAGAAAGAATCAAATGGTATATACTCACTTATATCTGCATACTAGCCCAAGGGGCATGTCCCACGAAAGCCTTCACTTACCAGGAAACTGGGACAGAGGGGAAGGCATCCTATTGGGACTCTAAACGAGAGACGCATGGGAGAATAGCAAAATAAAAGGATCCAGAGGGTCCTATAAATCTACAAGTAGAACAATATGATAGGCAGATTTGGGCCCAGGGGTCCCACTCAAACTAAGGCACCAGCCAAGGACAATACAGGAGGTAAACTTTAAACCCCTTCCCAGATCTAGCCAATGGTCAGAATATTCTCCACAGTTGAGTGGAGAGTGTGATATGACTTTCTCACGTACTCTGGTGCCTCACATTTGACCATGTCCCCTGGAGGGGGAGACCTGGTGGCACTCAGAGGAAGGACAGCAGGTAGCCAAGAAGAGACTTGATACCCTATGAGAATATATAGGGGGAGGTAATCCCCCTCAGGAACAGTCATAGGGGAGGGGAATAATGGGAAAATGGGGGGGGGGGAGGAGGAATGGCAGGATACAAGGGATGGGATAAACATTGAGATGTAACAAGAATAAATTAATTTAAAAAAATGAGTGGTTGTGAGCTATTATGTGTGTGTTAGGAATAGGATTCAGGTTCTCTGCTTTAATAACAAGCTCTCTTAATCATTCAGCCATCTCTCCAGGCCCAAGATCTTGAGAGGATAATAAGGTAGAAATCATTTGGAGATCTAGGAAGAGATTAGGTAAAAGTGTGAATAGGTTGAGGGAGGGTGGGAGGGGAGGAGAAAGGATTGAATGTTTGAGAAATTAAAATACAGCTGCATTTCAGAGTGTCAAGAAAAGTGGAAGAGAGAAGTGGACAGGAAGGCAAGATGGAAGCCAGATGATAGCTGTCTGAGTGCTGCCCTAAAGATTTAAGATTAACCAGGGATAAGTCAAGGGAACTTTTAGAGAATTTTAAAGGGAGGCTTAGGATGTGTCAATGACCTCATAGCATTATACTGGGAGATGCTCTAGCATCCTTCATTGGTGTTCCCCTCATACTATGTAGAATATTTGAAGGTGATACTTGTTTTATTTAAACAAGGTAATGACACAGAGATCTATAAGACCTTCCTCCAAAAATTCTGTGATTCAGGCCAAGGCTATGTTTCAGGCACTGAAAGAATAGAGGGAAGACAGAAAGCAAACTCCACAGTGTACTTGGCATAATTGTCCAATGCTCTTGAGAAACACAAGTGTCCCCAGAACGTTGATCAGGCTGGTGATTACAAGAAGTACCCTGCCTTTGAACACTGATCATGCCACATGGCTAAGTGTTTAATATCTGATAATTACTCATACTTAATTTGTGCCAAACACTATTCCTAGGTTAGTAAATTAATTTTTAAGTTGGTGTATTTTCTGAAAATATTTTGAAAGCAAAACTCTCTTTGATATTACAAATGTAGACATGTAAAATCCATGTCGAATGTTAATTTAGTTAAACAATGAGTAATAAGAACAATTGAGGCCTTCATACTTTCTGACAGTACATGAAAGATGACCGATGTACGTGATCGCTGATGGATGAGATTGGAGACACACTACTGCCATACTCAGAGTGAGGGATGTTATATAAACCAGCTGGTCTGACAAGGGCTACTTCTGTTTAACTCAAGGAAGAGGGCATGTTTTTCTGCATGTCCTGAGAATGCAAAATGATGTGATTCCTGAAAGATAAAGTGTTCTTACCCTCAGCAGGCTGTGGCTTGCCTAGTTGCTCTTCTTTTAACATTACTGCTGCAGAATGAACACACCAAAGGAGAACCAGAGATTTTGATTAAGAGAAAGACATAAAATTCTGTATCTTTTGAGGATTATGAATACCCAGTATTTGGCAGATAATTTTAGATTCACATTCTTCTGGCTTCAAGGCAAATGCTTCTTTAGTTAAAAATGTTGTATTGAATAGCAACCAAACCTTTATTGCTGTGACAGCATTAGCTTTAATAACTTGGATTCCGTGATAAAACTTTGGCAGAGAGTAACATCTATCTATGCCCAAGACCATTCGCAAATGCCACTCTCTTTGTCAAGGTGTTCCTCCCATTCTCACTTTCTCCTTTCTGTAGTGCTTTACAGAAACCAACTACTTGTTGAATGAACAATGAGAGCTCATATTATGCATATGTAATATAAATTTTATTTTCATTGGACATGTAATTCACCACCACAAAACTTCTCTTTGAAAATATACACGTCAATAGTTTTTAGAAATTTTATAAAGTTGCACAACCATTATTAGAAAACTCTGGAATGTTCTAATTCCAGAACATTCCCATTAGGCTACTAAAAAACCCAAAACTCATTATTATCTATATCTCATCCCCTCCTTCCAGAGTCCCTGGCAAGAGACTAGTCTGTTTCCAGCCTCTATGAATTTGCCAATTCTGGACCTATAGATGCAAACATCCAACAAGAAGTCTTTAGTGGCTGGACGCTCTCACTTAGCATGCTGTTTTAAAGTGCATCTTACTTTGGTGTGTATCAGTTCTTTATTTTATTGTAGAATGATATTTTATTTTTTGAATATACTGAGTTGTATGAAGCCTTTATCAGTCATTTCATATTTATGTGTTTGCACTTTGGATTATAATGAATAATACTGCTGTAACATTTATGTACAAGTCTCCATGTAAAGCATGGGTTTATGGATTTTAATATTTTATTAAAAACTTATGAGCATAAATAAGTTTATTAAATTACTAAATTACTATAATATAAACAATCAAAGTGCATTAAAATACCATTAACAATTGATTTTACCCCGTTATAAGACATCTCTGGCTATTTTTTATAATACTTATATTTTAATGATAAGAATTCTCTCCTATATTCCCTATCTTTCCTTTTCTTGTCTTATATAAAAACATATATGATATGAACACATGGATTTCTATTATATGATTTTTAACTATTGATTACACCTCAATATTTTAAAAATTATTGCGCTGGCTCTGTCTCTGCTTCCCCCTCCCTTTCTCACCTTCCCTCCCTTCCTTTCCCTCTTTTTATCTCTTCTTCCTCTTCTTCCCTCTCTCCATCCATCCTCCCATCTCTCTGTCCTCTTTGGCAGTGTTTCACTAGTAGCCAAGCCAAGACTAGTTGTAGACGGTTGTGAGCCACCATGTGGTTGCTGGGAATTGAACTCAGGACCTTTAGAAGAATAGTCAGTGTTCTTACCCTCTGAGCCATCTTTCCAGCCCTGGTCTAGAACTCTCACTCTCCTCCTCTATTCAGACCCCTAAATGTTGAGATTACAGCTGTGTGCTAAGTTGCTTTGTTAGAATCACATTTCTCTATACTGCAATTACATTTTTAAGGAAAATTATTGGTATTTATTTCTAATTTCCCCCTTTCATTCTATTTCCTATCCTCTACTAGGTATTTGGAGTAATGGTCATTAAGATGTCTCCAAAAATGCATGTATAATGTATGTGGAACCCCACAAGGCTCAAGGATGAAGGAAAGTTTAGAGGTCAGTCGTGACGTAGTAAAATGGGTGACACAAGGCTTCAATATAAAGTTGGTTTCAAGTAGTGACTATAATTTCAGTCCTTCCCTCTCCCCACACCCAAGACAGGGTCTCTCTGTGTATAGCCTTGACTACCCTGGACTCACTTTGTAGAACAGGTTGGCCTCAAACTCACAGAGGCCTGCCTGACTCTCTTTCCCCAAAGTGCTTGGATTACAGGTGGACACTACCATGCCTGCCTTATAGTTTCAGTTCTTAAGCTTTCCTATATAGCCACTTTGTTATATTCCTGAATTAATAGTTTGGGAACCTTAAGAGAACAATAGGGGTATGTAAGATTTTAAAAACTTTTTTATTCTCTATCATAAAATTGGGAATTTTATGGAAATTTCAAAAAAATGGAAAAGATGCACATTTTTTTTCCCTGTCAGCTCAAAACTTTGTGAGTGAAAATCTATGTTTTCTGAAATGACAAAAACTTCAAAAGTCTTCAAAAATCCTAATCTAAAATCTAATGATGTTATCTCATCAGATACTCATAGGTCATGTCCAAAGAGTAGAATGCATTAGTTTTGCCTGCTGGGTCCAATCATGATATTGAAGCACCATTGTTCATACTGTCTGCAGCTGAGTCACAGTAGTGTCACTACCCTATATTGGCAAACCAAGTTTGTTCCAGTTTTAAAAGATATCAGTAATTCTGCTTGTAGTCAGAGTGTAAAACAGAAATACTATTTCCCAATAAAAGAAACCAGGAAGTCTTTTATATGAACTCAGCCGGAGCACCTGGGCAGAGCAGATTTCAAGGAAGCCTCAGAAACCCTCATGCTCTTAGGAAAAGATTTCAGGAACCATCTTTAAAAAGACATTTATTGGTCCAACACTATCACAGTTTGACTTTAATGAAGATTTTTATAGAGGTGTATGATGATTACTCCTTATTGTCAGCTTGACAAGGTTTTCTCATCATAGAAATAAACCCCTGTAAACATTTCTGTGAGGGAGCTTCTAGATCAACTTACCTACTATGAGTGTGGGTGGTACCATTTTATGGGCTGGGGGTCTTCACTTCATAAAAAGGGGGAAAAAGCTGGGTACCAGCATTCAATATCTCTGCTTCCTGTGGATGCAACATGACCATTTGCCTCATGTCACTGCTAACGTTCCTTTCCCACCATGATGGTTTGTATTGCTTTGACCTGTAAGTCAAAGTAAATTCTTTCCCTGTCTAGTTATGCTTTGTCAGGTGTTTTGTTACAGCAACGGTATAAGTGCCTACTCCATTGCAAGTACTTAAATTCGTCAAAACATTAAAAATTAACTTATGATTGTAAGTAAGATGTTAGGGGATCAATGCCCTAAATTGAAAATCATCTGAAAGGAGAGAAAAACAGTTGTTCTGTTTGCCTCTATGCAAACATTCTCAAACGATGGAATGATAAAGTGGCTCTCAGTTCCCTTTTGTGTGGGTTGGAGTAAGAATTGCCTACCTGGGCTCATGTGTTTGAATCTTAGTCACCATGGAATGGAACTACTTGGGAGAGATTAGGAGGTATGACCTTGAGTGCCACCAGGACCGTTGGTGAGGGAGGTTGCATTGCTGCTTCCGTGTGACTTGCTCTTGGAGCATTGTGGACTAGAGCTGAGTATGTGGCTGCCATCATGCCACATTACGGGTGGTGTGGAGGAGAAACCAAGGTATATGTTGGTAACCTGGGAACTGCTGCTGGTAAAGCAAGAGTTAGACAGGGCATTCAGTAGCTAGGCAGTGGTGGTGCACACCTTTATTCCCAGCGCTAGGGAGGCAGATGGATCGCTGTGAGTTTGAGGCCAGCCTGGTCTACAAAGCAAGTCCAGGACAGCCAAGGCTACACAGAGAAACCCAAAAACCAAACCAAACCAACCCCCCCTCAAAACAAAACCAAAACAACAAAACAAAACAAAACTAAAAACCAGAATAAACAAACAAAAATCCCCAACAACAACAGAAAGGACAGTCAGTTACTATGGGCCCTTAAGAACTGTATGGATTGCCAGCAATCCTCCAGGTGCCTTTGTGGAATTTGAAGATCCTAGAGATGCAGAAGATGCAGTTTGAGGATTGGATGGGAAGGTGATTTGTGGTTCTTGAGTGAGGCTTCAACTGTCTACAGGCATGCCTTGGAGATCTCGTTTTGATAGGCCACCTGTCTGTTGTCCCTTTGACCCTAATGATAGATGCTATGAATGTGGTGAAAAGGGACATTATGCTTATGACTGTCATCGCTGTAGCTGTCGAAGAAGAAGCACGTCATGGTCTAGATTACATTCCCGACCCAGGGGAAGGTGATACTCTCGCTCATGCAGCAGGAGCTGGATAGGAGCTCAAGAGCATCAGCATCTCTTCGATGATCAAGGTCTTGTTTTGGCTCAGCGTTTTCTCACTATGCTCCCCTTCCTCTCTTTTGAAGTGAGAATGCATGTTCTGTGCCATTGTATGTTGGAAGTAGGTGATCTGCTTTTTTATTATTTTGCAGTGGATTATAGTTAAGAGATTGCCTTGAATCTCAGAAAAGACTTTGAAATTTGGACTTTTAAACAGTATTGAGACTGTGGTAGACTATGTGGTCGTTTGAAGTTGGAAAGATTGTATTTCTGGGAATTGGTAAATTAAAACAGGTGGAGACACAGTTGAGACTTAGTATAACTTTGCACTTCTTACTTATTTAATTAAAGCAAATGGAGAAAGATGGAAAGAAAGAGTGGAAGCCAAAGAAAGTGATCCTGAAGGATATTTGAGATAGCCCAGTGTTTTGGAAAATCTACTAATATAACATTACTTTAAACTATTGCTCTTGTTTTTTTTAATCTTTTATTTTTTAATATTTTATTAATTTATTCATACTATATCTCAATTGTTATCCCATCCCTTGTATCCTCCCATTCCTCCCTCCCTCCTCCTTCCCCCCTACTCCCCTCCCCTATGTCTGTGACTGAAGGGGACCTCCTCCCCCTGTATAGGCTCATAGGGTATTGAGTCTCTTCTTGGTGACCTGTTATCCTTCCTCTGATTGCTACCAGGCCTCCCCATCAAGGGGATGTGGTCAGAAATGGGGCACCAGGGTTCGTATGAAAGTCAGACCTCACACCCAAACTATTGCCTTTAGATGTTAGACGTTGATTTTATGAGAGAGACTATCACTGTTTGAAGAAGGGTGGGAAAAATGCGAGAGAGATGAGGATAGGACTCAGCCTGAGGAAGTTCCACATGGTTTAAAATTTATTTTTTGAGAATGAAAGAGAACTGGAGAAAAGGGATGGCCACAATTTGAGGTTATGCTTCATCCTGGGGTAATTACTTTGCATGGGGGCCTCTTTCTACCACATGTGCTGTGATGCTCAAAAAAGTGTGTACTTTTGATGTGGTTATGATTGGTCATGTGACCCATGGGCCTAGAGTTTTTCTTCTCTATTGTAGCATGAATAAAGTCTAGACTTTGTAATTTTGTTTTCCAGGGAAATAATAGGAAAGGCCATATATTGGCTTAAAAGTTTTGTAAATGAAATCATTATATTAGCACTGTGGCAGAATTCATATGTGCCATTGAAACCAACATTTCCAGAGAGTAGTGGAAATGATTCAGATGATTATGTTTGTGATGGTGGAAGCAACAGTCAGATGTAATTAAAGAAGCCAAACACCCTAGTGACTAAGAGTGTAAATGAGATTTATGGAAGGGTCATGTCTCTGGTGTTGCTATATTGAGTTCAGCATTTTGGGAAATTGCATTAAGCAGGCTGAGTCTTCTCAACACATGATGAGCAGTAGTTAACTTACCCTTCACTCGTCCTACCAGTCTCACAGACTGCTATTTACTGTCACAATTCTCCAGGCTTGGAAATAACTTCATCTAGGCTATTACATGATTGACTTTATAGTCAATTAGGGTTGGATTTTATTTACCTCTAAAGCTGGGTCTTTTCCCTCTCTAAGATCCAACAGGAGAGTTTGCCTAAAAGGAAGGATGTGTGCTGGCATTAGCACATTGGATCTTTTCCTTTCCTTGCTCCCTCCACTCCTGTTTCATTCCCTCACCGTGTGCTCACATGTTCTTCCTAAGATGTGACTAACGGTTTCCTCATCTATTTGGCTTCTTACAAGGCAAAGATATAGTACACAAAGGTGCAGTACACAAATCACAGGCAAGACAAAGTACTGGTCATAGTCTCTGTAGCAGAGTTCCCTCACAAAGGCTCCTTTTTTTTTTTTTTTTTTTTTTTTTTTGCTATAGACAACACATCTCTAGGCTCCACAGCAGGGTGCTTCCATTAACTTAAGGTCTAGAAGGTGAATAGTGAATAGCCATAAACTTCAAGCCATCATGTCTCTTTCCAACAGGACAGCTCTTCTGTGACACTTGACAGAGTCACTAGTTTAAAAAGATGCTTTCATGCAATGTCAGCTACCACGATTCTTGGGGTGACGGAAGCTGCCCATGTGTGTGTTCTTCATGAAAGGTTTCAATAGAGAGAAATCATATTCTTATAACCTCTGGACAGTACATAGCATTGAGGCAGGAAAGCACACTCCAGAGCTTTAAAAGATAGCACATGTGGCTACAGGGCTTGGCTGAGTGAAAGAATACACACTTCCATAAGTTGTTTTCATTTTACTTTCATGAAATAAAACTAAGATGCACTTTTAATGTCACATGGGACAGAGCCATTGGCATCAGATCTTTTGCACATTTGAATGTAGGCAGACATGATTTTGCAAAACGATAAATTCTGTACTCAGTTTAGGAAAGCGCATTTCAGACTGAGGTTAACACAGTATTTAAGTTAATGGAAAACATGCTTCTGCTGAAAAACGCGTCCACCAAAATTGCTGGATTCTGTACAACAATCTGTTTCTGCTTTGAAAAAAAGTTGTGCTGTTGTGTGACCTAAATATTCATGTTTTCTTTATTCTTTCACTTGTCTGCTTTCATTTGTGAATCTCCAGGTATATTTAAATAAATGGCACAGGATCAATTCAGATGAAAATGTTTCTTAATGATATATGTATTTAAAACATTTATTTTTGTATTATGAGTGTTGTGTTTTGCCTGCATATATGTGTGTGTAGTGCATGTATGCAGTGCCTGGAGGAGGTCAGAAGAGGCTGTGGGATGCCCTAGAACTGGAGTTACAGATGGACGTGAGCCACCGTCTTAGCATTGGGAGCTGAGTCTGGGTCCCCTACAAGAGGATCTTGTGCTGTTAGCAGCTGGGATATCTCTCCAGCCACCAATGGTATATACATCTTTAGTTATTCATAAAACCACAAAAGAACATTAAAGTCTGAGCTTAATTTCTATGTAGAAAGCCTGCATGCCCACTTCTTCTAATCAAATGATGTTAGAACGAAGAGAAAACAGTAGATGGTCTTAGCGAGTTGTTGTCCTGTGTGAATTAGCTTTCAGTGAGTCACAAATTATCCTAATGATTATAGGAGCAGCCACTTCCTCTCATGCCCATGGGTCTCAGAGGGAGATTGGTTGATCTGATCAGTACCTGTTGAAAGCAGAGTCTAACTGTACCTAGTTTCTTGGACCTTAGCCTTTCCGTGTATGGTAATTAATGTGCCCACTTCACAATGTAGAAGCTGCTAGGGGAAGATTTATTTCCCCAACAAATTGAAGAGGATAAGTGAGATGATACTGTAAGTTTAGAGTGACTTCATTTTTATTTCTACCTGTCTCTCATTGGCTAAAGTAGGTCACACGGCACATTTGTTACTTTTTCTGTTGTGGTCATATCATACCATGACCTAAGCAAATGAAGGGAGAAGGGCTCATAGTTTGGCTCACAGTCTATTGTCAAAGGGGACATTCTGATTGTAGGAGGATGAGGTGGCTGGTCATAGCACATTGATAGCCAAGGAGCAGAGAGTAACAGCTGTGTGTGTTTCAGTCAGCCTTCTCCTTTTTATTCAGTCCTGGCCCCCTAGCCCCCAGAAATGGTGTTGCCCACACTCAGGGGGTATCTTTCACTTCAATTAGCTCAGTCTAGACAACCCTCCATCAGGTGTGCTCAAGGTTTATCTGTTTATTGATTCAAGACTTGTCAAGTTGACAATATAAACCACCACTCGTGGCTACATCTAATGTTAACATGATGAAAATATTTAGTGAGAAGAACTGAAAGACAGATATAGCAGAAATGTGGAGACAAGGGGTTAAGAAGAACCAGGAAATAATAATCCAGTTTCTCAGAAGCCCAAGTCATCCTTCTGTTGTACTTATAGATGTAAGTGGAGATGTGTCTATCATATGACTCTGCTTTCGTGACAAACGTGGGTTGGGTTGGGTTGAGGTGGGAATGGAAGTGGGGAGCTGAAGGTGGGGTGGGGAGAGGGTAGGGGTAGCACATTGGAACAAGGAAAGCAGCTGCTCCAGTCGTATCTTGGTTTGACTTTAGGGACTCAGAGTCCTTGGTGTAGCATGGATTCCTGGGTGAGACTGGGAACAGATTTTCTATAAATTTGCAAATCTATTAATGTAAACTTAAAAAAATGAATAGAATGTATCAGAAAAACCCTGAAGATTCAGTTGACTAGATTTCTAGTATTTACATGTTTTTAGCACATAAAAATTAAAAAATAAAAGGCAACTGAAGTCTGGATTCCAAAAGGCCCTATTTTATCACAACAAAACTGCAATATATGCAATGCATGCAGTGTGCGTATTTGAACTGGACAGAGTTAAGGAAAAGAGAAATATTGAATGTGGTGAAACACATTGTTCATACTCCTTAAACCCTAGGCCTGTGTTGTGGTTTTACTGCTGGTGAGTAAAAGAAAGTAAACACTCAGAAACATATGACACAATTTACACAGTGCATGTATGTATATTTATCTATGGCTTCATCTGAGCCCAAAGAGAAATTAGAAAAGTTTTTGCAGAGACCACAAGTCTTTTGCATATAAGTTAAAATGTCTGTTCTGTGTGGTTTGGGATTATAAGTAAAGCTCCCATATGGAAAAAGTTATTTTTTCCCCTCTTTGTACACAAATGAAAGAACCAAGTGTCAAAGAACCCACTGAAAGACTGGGGCAGCACTGTCTCTGAAACATCTAAGTTCTAGTTTGTGCACATTTTATGTTGTAGCATAATAATTTTGTTTTTGCTTGGGGTTCTAGGGTTTCATGTGAGATTGAGTTTTATGTACAATGTAGATATGTTCATGTATGTATGCATATATGTATATGTGTGTACATGCTTGTTTTGATTTGCAGATGTTACTAGTTGCCCGTCTTACTAGAAGCCTGGATGATGGACTACTGCTCTTCCAGTGAAATCAGAGAAATGCCAACTCTCTTGAAGCAGATGCCAAACCCACAGAATAATGATTATATGTTTGATTTGTACAATTTACTTCCTTCAAAATGTCCCTTTGAATGAGGCCCACATTGAAGTGAGTGATTGTACTGGTGGCTGCCAGTGTTGGGTTAGGCCAACTTTACCTTCCTGTCTGCTGTGGTGAACATGGTGTGGGTGCAGCAACAGGAGCAGCTCATCTTGAAGAACAGACGATATGTTAAGATAGGGTTGTCCTGGAACATTGAACTGCTCTTCTTTCCTGTGGGCCCTACGGTGGGATCTGTGATGTCCATAATGTTCTGTTGTCACAGATGCCTTGTGGTCCATGAACTGTGCCACAGAACTCCTAGACTCAGCCTACAGGATGGAATTTGTTCATAGCAACGCTTCATTTGGCTTTTTACAATGCTTCAAATGTTAGTTTTAAACTAACATTTTGAAATTGGAAGCGCCAAACAGGACTCTCTGCCCCCCCCCCCCCCCCGAAATGGATTTCTGGCTCCTTTCAAAAAATCAGGTTTGAAAAAAAAATCAGGGGTTTGGGAACCCTGAACTCACATGATCACACTGCAGGATATGGCTGCTAAGCAGTTGCCATCTTTCTTAACAGATGTTACATTTATCATTCAGTTCATTATTTCCTTTAATAGGAAATTATATCTCTATCCTAATGTCTTCATCAAAATGTGCAAATGCATGAGACAGCTGTACCTTTGAGTCACATTCTTTATATATTCTATTATCTTCTTGTAGATTTAGATATTTTACTGCCACGTCTCCCACTGTAGATCTAAGAAAGTTCTAGTCTTCTAAGTACTGAAAGTTCTCAGAACATCCTCCATATTGGGTTGATTTTTTTTTCTCCTTACCACTTGGAGAGTGGCAGTGCAAGAGAAACGGGGAGAAGCAGAAAAAGAGAGGAAGAGTGGGCCAGGTTTGCAGCTTGAAATGTTGGTGGTGTGTGACATTTAGGAAGGAGACCAAGGAAGAGTAGCAGTATATGAAGGAAGGCCATGATGCAGGACTGGGACACAGTACTGAAAGGGACATAAAGAGAATTGTCCTTCTAGTTTCAACTTTGTCATTTAAAAAAATTTCTTTTGTCTTGCAGTGGATAAATGTAGAGGAATGTGATTGGCACTGAGGTAATAAAACCATAAGTGAAGCTCCACAGGTCCAGAACAGCCATTTACTTGTAGAGACCTTCATTAGCATATAGCATGAGACTGGCAAGTGTTGACTGGCTACCTTTATCTAGCTGTGAAGTGTTTTTTTTTTTTTTTTTTTTTGTGATTTTCTTGTAATAAGGTAGTTTATATTTAAAAAGTCCCATTGTTTGATTCTAAATTCCCAACAAAACCTTCCTTGAGTTGGCTTGACAGATAGAGAAATTAGCTTTTCACTTATCAGCTTCAGAAAAAAAAATAAAGATAACAAAATTGATCAGAGAATAAACGTAATATAGAAGACAAAGCTGAGAGTTAATTACCTTATAACAAAGTTGGTAAGCATCTATGAAATATGAAAATTTGCCAGGAGAAAAATATGAACAGCACAAAAGTAAACAGCAGTAAAGAGTAAAGAAATGTGAGACAGTGTGGAGTGGAGGCACAGAGATACTAAGATACTTTGAATCATTCAAGGTCAATAAACTTGAAAATGCAGATGACATAGTTATATTGTAGAAAAAAATCACTAACTCTGACCTCCAATAAGAGATTATTATTCTATTAAAAGTATTAAATAATTGATTCATAAATAAATGCTTTTTTTTCATCCAAAGATAATTCCACATAGTCAGTTTGAAGCCATGGAAATTCATTTCATACTTTTCCTAAGAGAAACATGGCATTAACGTGGACTTTATCTAATAATGTACTAGATGGCACAATAGATATATAGAATCAGGTTGGAAATAATCAGGTTTAACAAGACACAGTGTGATAGGAATTCTTGTAAATTGCCACAATAAATCTAAAAATTATCTGTATAAATATAGAGTAGACAAGATGTCATTTGATGTTAAAATATAAGACAAGAACTATGAATGTTTGTCAATCATGAACTTGACATAAGTCAGTGATATGATATGCTTGCTTAAAATTTGCTAATACAGGGGTACACCTGGGGCACTGGCAGCAGTGGTGAGCAGTGCACTGTCTTTTGAGCTCCATTGTCCATCTCACAGTTCAGCCTGTGTTCCTGAGGAGGAAATTCAGATCCATGTGGGGCACATCCAGTGAAGATGAACAGCATGCCATTCTTTGAGCTCCATTGTCTGGCCTACAGCTCTGCCTGGCTTCTTGAGTGATCCTGCAGGCATCAGGAACAACCAGCCAACACCAGGGACAATCAGCTGGTTAAAGGCCAGCGTAAGAACAAAATCAACAGGCACCGAGGCAATATGGCACCATCAGAGTCCAGCTGTCCTACTACAGCAAGCTCTGGCTATCCTAACACAGGCTAAAGCACAGAAGATAACTTTAAATGCAATCTTATAAAGATGATAGAGGCCCTTAGAGAAATACAGGAAAATACAATCAAACAGATAAAGGAAATGAACAAAACTTAGATGTGAGGGTTGGACTAAGGGGAAAAGAGGGAAGTGGGAGGAGGTAACGGCAATTCAAATTGATGAAATAAATTAATAAAAATATTTGATAATACAATCCAAGTATAGACTTATCCATCTTCTTTAAGGAGGCTCCATCCCTTACATGGTATTTGTTTTTAGGAAAATTGAATTCAGAAGAGGAATTAAAGCAGGCCTGTCTGAAAGAATGACATTTGAATGTTTCATTTTATTTCAAGATATGTTTAAATGAATGTCTCCAATTCATCTTAACTCAAGATGGGTTGCATTTACTTTTTTTTGCCTTCATTAGAAGCTTACTGAATCACGTTAGTGACATGCTTTTTCTTGTAGACACAAATCAAAAATTCCCATTTTCTGTGCTTGTTTTTGAGTAAGACAATCCAGAACTAAGTTGATCTGCCTACTTACCTGCATGTTGAATATCCAGGTGTTGTTTGGTTAGTCCTCTGGCTATAAAACTGATTGCAGTAATGATATGTCTTTAATTAGCATTTTGCTAATACATTTTTTATGTTGGTGCTAGATCCCAATACTGTGATGAGTTCAGCATAAATCCATCCATGTAGATCATATGATCTGTATATGGCACATCTGTTTTATATCACAAATATATTTTAAGCATGCCACTCATTATTTGTAGGATTTTGTACATGAGGAAAAGAGTGGCCAATTTACAGAATTCTTAGCCAGAACAATGTCCTCAAGTCTCTGTAAAAGTCTGAGTTCCTTATGAGCTAATTTAAGTCACTTGCATATTCTTCCTCTCTTAGTCTGTATGCTATACAGTTAACAGCTGAGGGCAAAGAGCTGCTACAACCCACATCTATCTAGGAAGCTAGGCCTAAGTTAACGTCATTTATGGTTAAGGAAGATCATTGTTATGCTTAGTAATTTCTTGTGGTTGGCAGCCTTGGGATTTGGGATTGCTGCCTAGTTCAGAATATTGTGTTATAAATATGGATGGATTTGTTGTAGTACAAACATTTAAAAACCCTAGCGTGCTTTGTCTAAATGAAAGAATTGTCCAAGTTATGCAGAGATATATCTCATATTTTCTCTGCGAGTTTTTTGTCTGTTTTTTTATTGTTACAGTTTTCATGGTGTTGTCTTAGATTTCCAGTGTTAATGTATCTGAGTGCGTGTTTCATTTATTTATTTATTTTTAGAATAATTGAGTTGGAATTTCTTTCCTCTTACACAAAGTTATAGTATTCAAACTACAAAAATTGGGTTTGATCTTTGCAGTAGACAAGGCTTATTTTTCCCTGAAGTTACTCTTGGCATCATTTAGACACTGAAGGATTTCTGCCTTTTTGGACAGGTTGTTAACTTCCTACCATTAGCAGCATATTATATAACCTCTGTGTAACCCAGGTCGCTGTTCTTTCATTTTCATAGGCTGTACTGCCAAATCTTGTCTGTTTAATGACTGTTGTATTTTTACATAAAATGTTCTCCAATATGAGAACAACTTATCAAAAATGTTCATCTATGCCTACTACAATGGACACTGATAACACAAACATTTGCTGAATACTTACTATGAGTTATCAATAAAATAACTGTTATTGGATATTCTCTCAGTAGTCTCAGAAGTAGATTTTCTTTCTAGAGAACTAACAGTCAGAAAGTTAAACAACTTATCATGAGTTATATGATAATGAGATGAGGGGTGACAATGTGATCCTAGGCTCTGCAGACACTGCAGTCCCTGGACCAGGCCGTCTCTTGATGATGGGCTTTTATTTTAATTTTTTAATTTTTGGCTTTTTATTATAAAGAACTAACTGAGGCACATGAAGTTTTTGGCTATTTGTTGTTAGTAGGAGATAGTAAGAATACTAAAAAAATATTAGACTAGGTGTAAGTAGGATACTGTCATTATCTTTATGAAAAATCAAACATAGCTATAGATAGACTGACTGTTGAGTTAAGAGCTAGCAAGTTAGAACAGACACTGGATGTTCCTAGGCCTAGGACCGCACTTCTGTATGTCCACTTCCTATTGCAGTGCTGGTTAAATTTGCCTTTGAGGGAAACTTCTGTGAGATTTAGAAAGCTTATGTGAAGTACAAGCTTTGCAAGTTCACAGCCATGTTTAGTTGCTGTCTAGATATTCCGAAAAACTTCTGTACTAGAGTCTAGCACTTCCTGGAATTGCCCCCACCATGTTTTCTCTAGGTGCAGTGAAGAATGCAACCTGCAGGCTTTTATGTGAAGTTGATGGATTTGGTCAGTTTGACTTTCCAATGATAGTTTACTTGTTCTTTCTTTATTAGGAAAAAATTCTAGCTAACACCATCCAACTTTTCACTGCTGCATCCTCTCATAGCTGTATGCCTTGATTTTTCCAATTTTACTCACTTTCCCCATAATGCTGACATTGGCTTTGTCTTTCTGAATAAACTCAGATTGATTATAAAGTCTTTCTTTTGATACATTCAAGCAGCCTTCAGTCATGTGTCAGCATTCCATTTTTTTAAAATTAATTTATTCTTGTTACATCTCAATGTTTATCCCATCCCTTGTATCCTCCCATTCTTCCCTCCCCCCCCCATTTTCCCATTATTCCCCTCCCCTATGACTATTCCTGAGGGGGATTACCTCCCCCTGTATATGCTCATAGGGTTTGGGCCCAGGGGTCCCGCTCAAACTAAGGCACCAGCCAAGGACAATACAGGCAGTAAACTTTAAGCCCCTACCCAGATCTAGCCAACGGTCAGAACATTCTCCACAGTTGAGTGGAGAGTGGGGTATGACTTTCTCAGGTACTCTGGTGCCTCACATTTGACCATGTCCCCTGGAGGTGGAGACCTGGTGGCACTCAGAGGAAGGACAGCAGGTTGTCAGCATTCCATTTTATTCCCCCCCTCACCAGGAGTGAAAAGCAGGATAGCAGAAATGTAGATTAAAAAAATTAGAGGCATAATTCTGCTAATCCTAATGATTCCTTGTATAAAATCTCATGCTTTAGATAACAGACTACCAAGAAGAGACTTGATACCCTAGCATCATATTCAGGGGGAGGAGGTCCCCCTCAGTCACAGTCATAGGGAAGGGGAATGAGGTGAAAGTGGGAGGGAGGGAGAAATGGGAGGATGCATGGGATGGGATTGCAAATGAGATGTAATATGAATGATTTTATTTTTCAATAAAAATAAATAAAGAAAAAGAAAAAGAAATCTCATGCTTTAAAGTATGAACATAGTATGCTATCTAATTCTACTCCAAATGCATGCACTGAGGACTCATTACGTAACACCAGAGCTTCCTGTATTAGGAGTTACAAGTAGAGCCAGTTCTTACTGAGTTTACAGTGAGTCAGGGGCTGACATCCTTAATTCAGGAACCAGTGGAAATTAGCAACCTGGTGGAAGTCACTAGATGGTGCAAATTCTTGAGCTAATATTCTGATATGTCTGGTTTTCAAATTTCCAACATTTTTTTTTCTTTGGCCTGAGCTCCTTCCTGCCTCCCAAGAGCTTTGAATTGGAAAGGACATGAACAAGTAAATGTATTAGTCCCTGTTATAGAGGGACTTAAATGGATTATGCTAAAAACCACTTAGAGTCAAATTCACTTTTTCTAACCACTGGCAGTTTTTATGCATGTAGATACTATCATGGCACAATCAATTGCCTCATGCAGCTGACCACATAGCTCTCATTTGTTCTTATTTTGAATCCCAAGTTTGATTTCTCAGGAACAAGCTTGAAATAAAGACATTATATTATTATTATTTTTTAACAGAATTAATTGACTTTATTGTTCTTGTAAAAAACGCTTATGTGGTAGCCACAGCTGGAGCCTGGGTCCTCTGAACAGACACTCTGGTGTGGGTTTTCACAAGATGATCAGTGAATTCCTGATAAGGAGACTTGGTGAACACAGTTTCTTTCCAGAGATCGGGTGTCAGGTAGCTGTAGGTCTTGGAAATGGCATCAAAAGTGGCCTTGGCAAAGTTGCCCAGGGTGGCAGTACAGCCCCTGGCTGATGTGTAGCAGTCATCAATATCGGCCATCATCAGTAGCTTCTTGGTCACAGGAGCTGAGACAATGCCAGTGCCTCTGGGGGCAGGCATGAGACGCACCAAAACAGAGCCACACCGGCCTGTCACCTTGCATGGAACAGTGTGTGGCTTGCCAATCTTGTTCCCCCAGTAGCCTCTCCGCACAGGGACGATGGAAAGCTTGGCCAAAATGATGGCCCCTCGGATAGCAGTGGCTACCTCCTTGGAGCACTTAACACCAAGACCAACGGGATCATTGTAGTCCCCAATAGCGACAAAAGCCTTGAACCTCGTCCGCTGGCCAGCCCGTGTCTGCTTCTGCACTGGCATGATCTTGAGAACCTCATCCTTTAGGGAAGTTCCCAGGAAAAAAAATCAATAATCTCGGATTCCTTAACGGACAGGGAGAACAGATAAGATAAGTCTCCTCCAAGGACTTGATCTTCATATCCTTAACCAGGCGGCCCAGCTTGGTGACGGGGATCCACTTCTTGTCTTTGGCTTTCCCTCCAGAGCCCTGCGGCCTCGACCACGACCACGACCCCACGCCCGACTGCGGCCCCTAAAATAGCTGCTGAATCCTCCTCTGAAGCCGCCTTGCCCTCCTAATCCTAGACCCGGGGTCCTCCAGGCCCTCCCGCTGCACCGGCGTCATCTGCTATTTTGTGTTTTCCCGAGGAAGAAGAAGCGACATTATATTATTATACTCATAAAATTGGTGAAAAAATAGAAGAGAAAAATAGAGAAAGGATAATTTTGTAACTGATCATTCTTCAAGAGTAGAAAAAAAAAAAAAAGAAATCGATTTAAGAGGAAAGCTCTTCTCTTTGATATGGCTAGAAAATACATCTTAAGAACACATGTGATTTTTCCACCTGAGCTTTTTTTTGGGAAATATTTAAATTTAAAGTAAGTTAGTGTCTAGATGAACACTCCCTGCAAGCTAGAGATGAACCTTTAGCATAAGTTGGCCGCTGAAAGAAGACAAGGAGGTCAGTGAGTGAGTGAGCATCTTCCACAGTTGTGCAAAATAAGAGATTAAATACACAGGCCAAAAACGGCTTAAATATTTAGCATCTGATATCCTTGGCATAAAACGTCCTAAACTGACAAATCAAGTTGTGAAGAACAACGTACCTAACAAGTGGCCACAGCATACTGGACAACTTTTCTTTTTCTTTTTTTTTATCTATTCTTTTTTTCTGTTCATTTTTATTTTTTAAAAATACATTTTATTAATTTATTCATATTACATCTCAATGGTTCTCCCATCTCTTGTATTCTCCCATTCCTCCCTCCCTCCCATTTTTCCCTTATTCCCCTCCCCTATGACTGTGACTGAGGGGGATTTCCTCCCCCTGTATATGCTCATAGGGTATCAAGTCTCTTCTTGGTAACCTGCTATCCTTCCTCTGAGTGCCACCAGGCCTCCCCATCCAGGGGACATGGTCAAATATGGGGCACCAGAGTACGTGTGAAAGTCAGTCCCCACTCTCCACTCAACTGTGAAGAATGTCCTGTCCATCGGCTAGATCTGGGTAGGGTTCGAAGTTTACTGCATGTATTGCTAGACAACTTTTCTAAAAGTCAGCATTTGTGTGAACACAGTGAATGCAAGTGGATTTCATTTACTTGTCCCCAAAAACCTGATCCAGAGCTTTGTTGTTGTTGTTGTTGTTGAGTAAGAGATTCTAACTGAAGCATGTTACAATGCATGTGCTGTGTTTGTTCACAGCATGGGCTTGGGCATGTAAGTTTGTAAGTTGTGCTTAAGGAAGCCTTTACTCAGAAATGATCTGCTTGCTTTCCTTGACTTGAGGTGCTCACCAAAGAGCATTGCACTTATATGTGCTGGTCTCCTTGATTTTCAGACTAAAAATACATAGCCAGGATGATGAACACAAGGGGAAACTGAAAAGGTGACCATGTGTTCTTGGTACAGCAGATGCTGGAAGTTTTAATTATTTGGTTTCTGTTGTATTTGGCATATCGTGTGCCATTAAAGGGTTTCTGACTTTTCAAAAATACTAGAAATATACTTTTTAAAATTGTGAGGAAAGAGTAAAGCAAATAATGACATTTTAAAGAGTAGGTAAGTTATGTATCACTCGAGAATCTCCCAGCTGTAAGAGTGAATTCTAACTCAAATGGCCTTACACACTGGAGTCTACTATTTTTCATCATTTCTGACATTTAACGGGATATGTTTCAGATCAAACAAAGATCATCTCTATAGAATCATAGCCTAAATTCAGAGGCTTTGCATATTTCTATTCTGTCATTCTTTATCCTAAGACAAATTCATCTTATTTAGACAAAATGGCTCTTTGTGACAAGAGGGCTTTATGTTTACCTTTCCATGTGTAGATGGAGTGAAGGAAACCCAATATAATTAATTCTCTTAGTTGATCTGATTGTGCCAGCTTTGGCCTTTTAAAATTTGCAGGCAATGGATGAAACTTGAAACACTAATCCTGAGTGAGGTAACCCAGACCCAGAAAGACACACATGGTATATACTCACTTATAAGTGGATACTAGCTCAACATAGATGTCCTCTGAGAGTCTCCACTTAGTGGGGGATAGTGACAGATGCTGGGACTCACTGCTGGACTCCAGGTGAGAGTGGTATGGAAGAGTGGTGGCATGGAAGGACCTAGAGGGTTCAGCATCCCCACAAGGAGAGCATCAAGGCTGGTGGATCTGGACCCAGAGGTCCCTACACAAACTGATGCACCAACCAAGGACAATACAACAAACCTAGACCCACCTGTTCAGATCTAGCCAATGGACAGCTCATTCCCCATGGTTGTGGCTAGAGCAGGGATTGACTCTGACATGAACTCTGGTGCCCCTGATTTGATCCCTTCCCTTTGGTGGGGAGGCCCAGCAGCACACAGAGGAAGGGGAAGCAGGCTATCCAGATGAGACCTGAAAGGCTATGGTCATATGGTGGGATAGTGGTCTTCTTCTGTCAGAGGTCTAGGGGAGGGGGGATAGGGCAAAAGTAGGAGGGAGAGTGGTAATAGGGAGATACAAGTGAGGGGATAACAATTGGGATGTAATATGAAAAACTTACAACAACCCTCACCACCTTTTTCATTTTTTGTTTTTTTATATTTTTGGTTTTCCAAGACGTGATTTCTCTGTGTAGCCCTGGCAGTCCTGGAACTCCATATGTAGAACAGGTTGGCCTTGAACTCAGAGATCTGCCTGCCTTTTTGTTTGTCTGTTTTAACAAAGCTAGAAAACACAATTACTACCTTAAGTTTTGAAAACCAAAAATATAGTGTGAGTAACTTTTGAAATAGCAAGAAGCTCTGACATCATAAAGGAAATATAGTGAAATTCAAGGTCTTATACAGGAATGCAATTATTTAATTCTCTGTCTCATGATCAAGAAAACTTTGTTAGACATGCTGTGGATTTTTGGAATCTGGTTGTTTTATTAGTTTTTCATACTTTGATGTTTTCTTTCTCCAGACCACCTAATTCTTTTCTCTAAATTCTCATTCCTGTTGAATAATATATTAGCAAGCTAACCACAGAACACAGTTTCCATGCTATTTCTCTGTAATGATATTAGCAGAGATTCTTTGAGATGATTGATGTAGAAGAGACATTAAAATACTGATATATTTTGAAAACCATAGTCTGACCTTTGTGATAATGTTCTGTGCAACATATTCTATCAAGTTGGTAATTATATAGCACAGACAAAAATGAAGCACATAAGAATTAATTTTTATTGGATTTAGTTCAATCTTTAATAAAAACTCCCCCATTGGTAATTATCTATTTAAGGAACAGTGGATGAAGACTAAAAAACACCAATTTAGATCAACTGAATACTTAAAAGAGGCATGCCATTTTCTATTTTGTCCCAAATACTCTATTTTGAATTGACTATCTTTTTATCACCTAAAAATTGAATTTCATACAGAGCAGTTTTTATAATTTTTATGTTTTTAATAACTCTTCTAGTATATTTTATTTTGGCAAAACTCAAAAGTCCAGTGATTTATTAAATTGCTGGAGGATCCCTATATACTTTACATGATCTCTGGGAGGTAAAAGAATGTCTCCAAGTGTCAAGCAGCACACTATTAAGTGTTTAAGGTACAAGTATTTGACATCTGGAAAGATTTTATTGAGCAGAAAATGATGCATTTTGACTTGTACTCTCTCTCTCTCTCTCTAATATATATATATATACACACACACCATATCCTGAATACAGAAGAGCTCAGTCCACAGAACGTTGTTTTGGTGCAGTCTTTTCACCTTGTGACAACAGTTCTCACATTCTTCACTTCCTGCCCCTTTTGGTCACTGCTGATTCCAGGCTAATTCCTTCCACTCCTTTCACTTGTTTTCAATTGCCTCTGTTGCCTATTTTATCTTACCCCTTAAATAAAATGATTTCTTGAGGATTACTTCTACTTTACATCTTCAGCTTCTTTCATTCAATAGTTTGTTTCTTAAAGCCCCCTTCACCTTGTGAGTAGCTTCATCTATCATGTCTAAGACATACAGAGATGTGTCATTAACCCTTGGAACTAACATTCAATTCCCATTGTCTGGACATATCACACTTCCTGGATATTTTGTAGATGTGTCCCACAATGACAGTTTAGTTTAGCTGTCAATGCTATTGAGTTGACATACTTCTTGGTGTGTCTGTGAGAGTATTTTCAGAAGTATTTAACCATAAATAAAAGACTTGTCCACATTGATGATGCCATTCCAATGTTTGGGGCCCTTGGTAGAGTAAAAAAACCTGACAAACAAAAAGAACAGAGGAACATATACAGGTGTACATGTTTGCCCTTTCTTAAGAAAGGGAAATAAAATAGACATCAGAGGTGGATAGAAAGAGAACTGGGTCGGAGGGGGTGGAGAGGGGAACAATTTTGAGGATCAGGTATAGGGAGAACAGGGATGGGAGGTAAGAGAGCTGGGATAAGCTGCAGAGTTGAAACTGGGTAAGCTCCTGGGAAGATATGGGGGTGACTCTAGCTGAGACTCCTAGCAGTAGGGGCGGAGGAGAGATATGGAGACTGAAGTCTTCACCTCCTATACCTAGGCAGGACTTCCAGTGGAGGGAGGGAGACACCAACCCATCCACAAAACCTTCGACCCAAAATGTACCCTGCCTACAAGAAGTGCAGGGATAAAGATGGAGCAGAGATTGAAGGAATGGCCAAACAATGACCGGACGAACTTGAGACACCCTCGCCCCCGACCCTTGCATGGGAGAGAGCCAAACCCTGACATTATTAATGATACTCTGCTAGTTTTGCTGACAAGAGCCTAGCATAACTATCTTCTGAGTTTCTCCACCCAGCTGGGCCTTGAAACAGATGATGAGACCCATAGCCAATTAGGCGGACCTTGGGAAGTCTTGTGGAAGAGTTGGGAGAAGAATAGAGAGATCTCGAGGGGACAAAAATTCTACAAGAAGACCAACAGAGTCAACTAACCTCGGCCCATGGGGGCTCACAGAGACTGAATCACCAGCCAAAGAGCATGCATGAACTGGACTTAGGCCCCCTTACACATATGTAGCTGATGGGCAGCTTGGTTTTCCTGAGTGTCCCCTAGCAATTGGAGTGGGGACTGTCTCTGACATGGACTCTGTTTTGCCTTTGGGCCACTTTCTCCTAGCTTGGCTGCCCTGTCTGACCTCAGTTGGAGAGGATGCACTTTGTCCTGGTGCAACTTGATGTGCAAGAGTGTGGGATGGTAAGGTGGGGCTCCCATTTTCTGAGGATTATGGGGAATGAGGATTGGAGGGTGGGACCAGAAGGAGAGGAGGAAAGGGGCTGAGATTGGAATGTAGAGTGAATAAATTAAAAGAAAAAGAGTGTATTGTTTTCCCACTTGTGTATAGTCAGAGCTCATGGTTTTTCACTTGTGAACATGGACTCATAGCAATAACTCTCCAGGGGCTTCTAGACCTTCATCCTCAGACTTCGGTTATGTCTTTGGTCCTTCTTGTTTGGAAGATTCTAATTTCTTGGATAAAACAGCTAGTGTTTTCGTCACCTTTCCAGCCTTACTGTGCAGGAATATTCAGCCTCTGGGTTTAGAAGTCAATATAACACACACACACACACACACACACACACACACACACACACACACACACGTTGTACCAGTTTGGGAACCTCAACTCAAACATCTAAGTACAGCTCAACTAAGCTCCTCTCACCACATTGCTCACTGCCCCTCCACATATCTCCTGTTGGTACCTCACTCTTCCTCACTGCAATTTGGAAGCTATAACATTTTCAGATTTGTCCCTTCTCCCAACTCCTATACCTAATTTCTTACTACACCCATTAAGATTCCACCTCTGAAATGTTCTTCCTTCCTTTTCGTATCCAAATTCACATACAGCATCGACTATAGCACTGCAGCACCTTTTGTCTAAGTTCCTTGTCTCCTTATCCTTAACCTTAAATCTACCCTCTGCAGTCATCTACTCTCACACATTTCTCACCATCTGAATAATATATACTAGATTTTCAAATGTCTTCTCAGCTCCCAGGCTTGGTTTTTAGCCTAATTTCCATGGATGCATGGGTCACATCAGAATTACTTGTCTGCAAACATGCCATTCAAGTTAATAGTTTATTATTATTACAATGTTCTGCTCTTTCTAGTTATTTTCTGTATTTTTGATTTTACTCTTCACTTTACCCACATCTTATTGCACTATTTCTTTTGAATTTGCTGTTCTCTTCACCTAGAATAATATTTTCTTGGGCTTAGCATTATAAACTTCTTCTGGTTTAGATACCCCTAATTACAAAGGAGAGTCTTTTCCAAGATTTATCCCACATGGGACTACCAAACTGCCTTGCATTCAACTAATTATTACTGCCAGAAATTCTCTTGTACTTCATATGAGATGTAATATAATTATTAATAAGGCTTTCTCCTTATTTTTATTATTCCTTTATACCTAAAATGTTTCTGTCATACAATAAATACACAGTAATATTGTTGGGTGAATAAATAAGTAAAGATTTTATTCATGGTTGTTCATGAGATACAACACGTTGGTCACTGAACTCCTCTCTATCCTAAATCATTTCTTCTACGTGATATTAATTTTTTGGAAATTATGATCAACTTATAAATCTCTTTGTTTAAGTTAGTTAAATTAAATGACTTTTAAGAGAGAAGGCAAAAACAAGGAGGTAACGCTGATGTGCTCTTGGGGACAGGGTCAGTCCATCAGGTTATCATCAATTTGTAGTTAGGCAGCAGTGAGGTGGGGAATTTCATGAGTTATGTGGCCAGTGCCTTACTCTGATTTGCTACTGATGTACATCAGCATAGTGGGGAGGCTCTGTAATATCCATGGGATATGGATATCAAGGTTGAACTAATTATCTGAAAAGTCTCTTTGAGCTTTAGAATTCTGGTTTTTTGATTCATCATCTAACACAACCTCTCCCTTATGACAAGCATCATGTTGTTTACTAGAGGAAAATTAATAGTGAGCAAGTTGTACTCAAGCCTTGCTTTTAGGAATCTTATAGATTTGTGTAGGAAAAGATATTTATATATGATCACACAGCTGTATTCACAGGATGAAAGTGGTATACATTTTCATGCTGTTTTAGGCACCAGAATAATCTCTAGGCCAGACATTAAGTCTAACTTTTCCTTCTATTGAAAATAGATTATTATTTTTCTTTTTTTTAATTAATTTATTCTTGTTACATCTCAATGTTTATCCCATCCCTTGTATCCTCCCATTCCTCCCCCCCCATTTTCCCATTATTCCCCTCTTTTTTAATACAATATATTCTAATTGTGGTTTCCCACTCTTCTACTCCTCCCAGTTTCTTCCCACCTCCCTTCACCTCCAGATCTACTCCTTTTTGTCTCTCACTAGAGAAGAGTAGGCTTCTAGGAGATAACAACCAAACATGACAAAATAAAATATAATAAGATAAAGAAAAAAATTATTATATTGAAGTTGGACATGGCAACCAAACAGAAGGAAATGAGTCCCAAGAGCAGGCACAAGAGTCAGAGACCCACTTGTACCAAGAGTCAGAAATACTAAGCTAATAGCTCACACACACACACACACACACACACACACACACACACACACACACACACACACAGAGGACCTGGTGTTGATTCATGCAGGCCCTTGCTTCTTTAGTCTCTAAGCTTACATGTGCCGTGCTTGGTTGATTCAGAGAGCCTTGTCCCGGTGTTGTCAATTGTTGCAGGATATTTGATCCATGAGATTGTGAACTGTAAAAACCTGTCACTGATCCCATTGTGATCCTTGAGATTGAACTGTAAATCCCTGTTTTTTGTGTGGTTAGCCCTAACATACATTTAAGCCAAGAACTTTCTGTTTATTATAAACATTGGTTAAGGTGTGGTTCAGCCAGCCTTACACGCACCTTCAATCCATGAGCTGTTTGTGGGATTTAATAAATTTACCCCTAGGTCAAGAGGTGGAGCAAGGGACCAGCTGATAGAGATTAAAGAGTAGGAGGGACTTAGAGGTGAGGGGTATTGAAGGCAGTATGTAGCTGTAGAAGGGGCCTTTGGTACTTTTAGCTTTCGCTCTTGGGATTTTCGCTTGAGTTCTTTAGCTCTTGAGCTCCTCAGCTCCTTGGCCTTTGGCTCTTTCGACTTTGAGCTAGCAAGCCTTTGGCCTTGGGTTTTTTTTTTACCTTTTCATCCTGGGCTGTCAGCTGAGCTAGTGAGCCTTTTGGGCCTTCTCAATTGGGATGTGAGCTGATTAGGAAGGTCAGCTGGGTGCTTTCTCTGCCTCTCTGAGCTAGCAGGTTTTTCACCACAGCATCTAGTTCTTGAGTGTTTACCTGGCATCCACCAGCGAGACCCAGCATCTGTCCCGATCTCCTGCTGAGCGGAGACTCTCAGAGGACATCCATGTTGAGCTAATATCTACTTAAAAGTGAGTATATACCATGTGTTTCTTTCTGGGTCTGGGTTAGCTCACTCAGGATGATCATTTTTAGCTCCATTCATTTGCAAGCTTTCCTTTTGTTTTTGTTTTTTGTTTTTTGTTTTTGTTTTGTTTTGTTTTTTCTTTTTTAATAGCTGAGTAGTTCTCTTCCGTGGGATTCCTTGAGCTCCGAGGACAGGGATTTGATGGAGTCCTCTTGTTTAGACTTGCTCTCCACATAATGTCTGGCTGTGGGTTTCTGCTTCTGTTTCCATCTGCTGCTGGAAGACACCTCTCTAATGATGACTGAATAAAGCACTGATTTTTGAGTATAGCAGAATATCATTAGGAGTAATATCATTGATAGCATTTTTTTTTTTAGACTAGTAGTGTTTGTTTTTGCCCTCGGTCTCTGGGATATCCAATATGTGGTTCTTGGTTACTCAATTCATCTTAGTTATCGGTTCCTTCTCATGGAGTGTGCCTTTAGTCCAATCAAACGTTGGTTGGATACTCCCACAGATTCTGTGCCAACACTATGCCCAAGCATTTTTTGCAGGCAGGACATATTATTAGTCAAAGGTTTTGTGGTTGTGTTGTTGGCCACATTTATCTTTCCTATTATTTGTCAGACTTCCTTCCTTCACCAAAGAGACTGAAATGTTGGGTTAAAAGCTCCAGATAGGCACCAGCTTGACTTCTCTACACCCAGTGAGTTGTGTGGGTGTTATCCTCAGCAATGGAACCATATTCTCAGCTTGTGGAGAGCAACTCTTTGTCTTAGCAACAGCCTGGATTGTTTGGGAATTTCCATGGGACCCCATTGGCCAACAACTCAATTGAATGCAACCCAGTCCCGCTACCGGAAGTCTTGCTTGGTGATAAGATATGGATAATTGAGACTATCCCCCATCACTAGGAGCCTTCATTAGGATCATCTTCATAGATTCTAGGAAGTTTCCACTGCACTAAGGTTTATACTCCCAGAAATGCACACCCAATTCCAGTTTGCTCTTGCTACACTCTCTTCTTCCACCCTATCTCCCCCAAATGACCTGATCCCCGATCCTGTCTGTACCTACAACCTGTGTACTCGTATTCCTCTCCCAGAGAGATCCATGCAGTCCTCCAAGACCTAATCTATTTGGCTCTGTGTATTGTGTCTGGGTTATTACTTCATGGCTAATATCTACTTATAAGCAAATACATGCCATATTTATCTTCCCGAGTCTGGGTTACTTTACTTAGGATGATGATTTTTTTTTTTTTTAGTATCATTCATTTGCCTGCTAATTTTACGACGTTATGTAAATGTACCACAATTTCTTTATCTATACTTCTCTTGAGGGACATCTAGGTTGTTTCCAGTTTCTGGCTACTATTAATAAAGTGAAAATAAACAATGGTTGAACAAGTGTCCTTCTGGTGAAAAGGAATGTTCTTTTGGTAAATGTCAAAGAGTTGTACAGGTGAGTCTTGAAGTAGATAGATTCCCAATTTTCTGAGGAACTGTCATATTGATTTTCATAATGGCTATATAAGTTCATACTCTGACCACCAATAGAGGAGTGTTCCTGTTACTCCACATCTTCATCAGCATGACATGCCACTGTGCTATTGATCTTAGTTGTTCTGACAGGTGTAAGATGGAATCCCAAAGTAATTTTTTTGCATTTCCCTAATAGGTAAGGATATTGAAATTTTCTTTAAGTTCTTCTCAGCCAGCCAAGTTTCTTCTATTAGAATTCTCTGTTTAGATATCTTTTTTTCCAAGACAGAGTTTCTCTTTGTAGCCTTGGCTGTCCTGGATCACCTTGTAGATTAGCCTGGCCTTGAACTTACATTGATCTGCCTGCCTCTGCCTACCAAAAGCTGGGATTAAAGGCATGCGGCACCATACTGGCCTTTTAAAATTAGGTTATTTTGTTTTTTTTTTGATATCTAGTTTCTTGAGTTTTTAATATAATTTGGATATTAGTCCTCTATAGAATGTGGAGTTGGTAAAAAAAAAAAAAAACTTTTTCTATTCTGTAGGCTGTCAGTTTGTCTTTTTGACAGTGCCCTTTGCCTTACAGAAGTCTTTCAGTTTCATGAGCTCCTATTTATTAATAGTTGATCTTAGTGCCTGTGCTACTGGTGTTCTGTTCAGAAAGTCTTCTCCTGTGGCATCACATTCAAGGTTATTCCCCAATTCTCTTCTATCAGGTTCCATCTATCTGATTTTATATTCAGATCTTTGATCCACTTGGATTTGAGTTTTATACAAGGTGATAAGTATGGGTATATTTTCATTCTTCTACATTCAGGCTTACAGTTAGATAAGCACCACTTGTTGAAGATGCTTTTCTTTTTCATTGTATGGTTTTAGCTTCATTGTCAAAACTCAGGTGTCCATAGGTATGTGGGCTTATTTTTGATTCTTTTTTAAAAAATTTATTTTATTAATTTATTCATATTACGTCTCAATGGTTTTCCCATCCCTTGTATCCTCCCATTCCTTCCTTCCTCCCATTTTCCCCTTACTCCCTTCCCCTATGACTGTGACTGAGCGGGACTTCCTCCCTCTTTATTTATTATTATTATTATTATTATTGTTTTATTTTTATTTTTTTATTACTTTATTCTTGTTATATCTCAATGGTTATCCCATCCCTTGTATCCTCCCATTCTTCCCTCCCTCCCATTTCCCCTTATTCCCCTCCCCTATGACTGTTCCTGAGGGGGAATTTCCTCCCCCTGTATATGCTCATAGGGTATCGAGTCTCTTCTTGGTAACCTGCTATCCTTCCTCTGAGTGCCACCAGGTCTCCCTATCCAGGGGATGTGGTCAAATATGAGGCACCAGAGTACATGTTTTTGATTCTTAAGTTTGATTCTATTGATCAAAATGTCTGTTTTTATGCCAACACCCTTCAGTTTTTTTTAATTACTATAGCTCTGTAGTACAATTTGGAATCTGAAATGGTGAGGTCTCCAGCTGTTCTTTTATTGTTTATGATTGTTTTAGCTATCTTGGGTCTTTTGTTTTTCCATATGAAGTTGAGAATTGTCCTTCGAAAGTCTGTTCAGAATTGTGTTTGAATTTTGATGAAGATTGCATTGAATCTGTAGATTGCTTTTGGTAAACAAGGTCTGAAAGTCTAATTTTTCATGGGCTAGTACATCAAATGTTTTATTAAAATGATTCACATATAATAAGTTTTCCAGAAGAATCTGAGCTCCCTCATAGTTCCAAATATGGAATGTTATCATAAATTTCAAGCTGTCATGTCTGTGGCATCTGGGTTGGGAGGGAGAGGAAGCATAGAGAAGAGGGGAATGCATGAAACAGTGTTAGGTATTTCATGTCCTGTTGATGAATTCGTCACTGGCCAGAGGGTTGTACTCGTAAGTAAGAAGCTTTCTTTCATCTTTGAGTAACTATTCCATTCAGTTACATTCAAAAGCTATTGCTCGGCGGGATCCAAGATGGCGGCGAGCAGTGTGGACCGCGTTTGGAGGCTCCAGTGAACAATTCAGGGAATTGCACAGATTTCTGAGCCAGGAACACCGAGGTCCGAACATCACGGCAGCGGGAGTGCTCCACGGTTCGGAGGGACCAGGGTGCGGAGGACCTGCGTGCCCCTGCACACGGGAGGAGCGTGGTTTTTCTCTGATCGGAGCGGCAGCGGTAGAGGCGGCAGCACCAGCGGCACCAGCAGCGGCGGCTGAGGTTTGCAGCTCATAGCCTTCCGGTGGAGGCGATTGGTGTGGTGGCTGGTGGGAATTGCTGCGGGAGAGGGGACTCGGGGCAGAATTTGGGTCGCGTGGAGCCTTTGGACCCAGATTGGACTCGGCGGACAGTTCGGCCCCAGAGTCCCGGGTATTGGCCCGGCCCAGCAAACAATTCTGCCTGAGGCACTAACTCAGCGTGGCCATAGCTCCCCTGCTGTGGCGCAGGCTTAGTTGAGCACGCTGCTCCACACTAGGCACTACCTCAGCTCAGCGGCAGCTCCCCTGCGGTGACACAGTCTGGGCGGAGCACTTGGTTTCACCACAGGCGCTAACTCAGAGCAGCCGCAGTTCTCCTGCTGTGGCGCAGGCTTGGTGACGTGCTCGGTTCCATCCTAGGCACCACCTCAGCTCAGCGGCAGCTCCCCTGCGGGGACACAGTCCGGGCGGAGCACTTGTTCCACCACTGGCGCTAACTCAGAGCAGCCACAGTTCTCCTGCTGTGGCGCAGGCTTGGTGACGTGCTCGGTTCCATCCTAGGCACCACCTCTGCTCAGCGGCAGCTCCCCTGCGGGGACACAGTCTGGGCGGAGCACTTGTCCCACCACTGGCGCTAACTCAGAGCAGCCGCAGTTCTCCTGCTGTGGCGCAGGCTTGGTGACGTGCTCGGTTCCATCCTAGGCACCACCTCAGCTCAGCGGCAGCTCCCCTGCGGGGACACAGTCCGGGCGGAGCACTTGTTCCACCACTGGCGCTAACTCAGAGCAGCCGCAGTTCTCCTGCTGTGGCACAGGCTGGACAGAGCTCTCGGTTCCACCAGCTCTAAGACTCTGGTTGGACACAGTGTACAGTTTGAATCCAGAATTCCTGGCTGAGATTGGTGGTCAGTTCGGGCCCTGAGTCAATAACTGACCACAGCACGCACTTTGGGCCAAAAGGCCCTAGTGGAGCTTGGTGCGTAGTCCCAGCCCAAAAATTCTGGCTGGGCCCTGTGTGCATTTTGGGCCCAAAATCCCTAGCTGAGCTTGGCAGACGGTTCTGGCCCTGAGAATCTAGCTGAGTTCTGCCCGTGGTTCGGTCCCAGTGCTCCTGGCTGGACTTGGCAGGGAACACAGAAGGCTGTGGATACCTTGGCCTGACCCAACGCTCATTCAGAGACCCAGAACAATTGCAGGATCCACAGCAGAGAGGGACTGAGGATCACTGGCTGTGAGAGACCAGAACAACAGGGCTAACCTCCTAACATCCACACCAGTGAAGCTTTGAGCTCGCAGCCTAGGGAAATCGTAAGAAAACAAGTGAATCTATCATCAGACACCCTCCATTCAACTCTGGAAGCTACCCAACAAAAACAAAGACGGCAAGATGTCTAAAGGACAACGAAAAAGCATACGCAAAAAAACCCAAAACAACATGGCGTCTCCAGTTTCCAGCTATCCCAAAGAAAACCACCCAGAGAACTCAAATACAACGGAAATACAAGAAAATGACCTCAAATCCTTAGTAATGAGGATGATAATGGAGGAAACAAATAAAATTCGTAATCAAATGCAGGAAGACGCAGACAAACAGGTGAGAGACATAAAAGAAGCACATAGAGTGGAACTGGAAAAATTGCAGGAAAATGCAAACAACCAGATGAAAGAAATAACTAAAACGGTTCAAGCTCTGAAGACCTATAAAGAGGCAATGGAAGAAACTCAGGAATATACAAAAAATCAGATGAAAGAAATCAAAAAATCAGTTCAAGATCTGAAAATGAAAATGGATTCAATGATAAACACACAGACAGAAGAAAAACGAGAACGTGAGACCTCAGAGAAGAAGGCGAGCAACACAGAGGTGAGCTTTTCTAACAGAATCCAAGAGATGGAAGAACGAATCTCAGGGCTAGAAGATACAATCACAGATATTGAATCAACCATTAAAGAAAATGCCAAATCTGGAAAACTCCTGACACAAAACATCCAAGAAATTAAGGACACCATGAAAAGAAGAAATTTGCGGATAATAGGCATTGAAGAAAGAGAAGACATCAGACTCCAGGGCCCAGAAACTATTCTCAACAAAATCATAGAAGAAAATTTCCCCAATCTAAAGAAAGAGATGCCTATAAACATACAAGAGGCCTACAGAACACCAAATAGAATTGACCAGAAAAGAAAAACTGCCCGCCACATAATAATCAAAACACAAAACTTGCAGAACAAAGAAAAAATATTAAAAGCTGCAAGGGAAAAGGGCCAAATAACATTTAATGGTAAACCTATCAGAATTACACCTGACTTCTCAGCAGAGACCATAAAAGCCAGAAGGTCCTGGACAGAGATCCTGCAAACCCTAAGAGAACACAGATGCCAGGCCAGACTACTTTACCCAGCAAAATTATCAATAACCATTGATGGAGAAAACAAAATATTCCATGACAAAAACAAATTCAAACAGTACCTATCCACAAACCCAGCTTTACAGAAGGTACTAGAAGGAAAACTCCATCCCAAAGGGTCAAGCTACAACCAAAAATACCCAGGAAATAGATAACTATCCCATGGCAAAAACACAACTACACAAACGCTCGACTGGAAACAACATCAAAATTAAGACTCTTAACAGTCACTGGTCATTAATATCTCTCAACATCAATGGCCTCAATTCTCCAATAAAAAGACACAGACTAACCGAATGGGTACATAAACAAGACCCAACATTCTTCTGCATCCAAGAAACACATCTCACCCATAATGAAAGGCATTACCTCAGGGTAAAAGGTTGGAAAAAAATATTCCAAGCAAATGGTCACAAGAAGCAAGCAGGTGTAGCCATTTTAGTATCGAACAAAATAGACTTTCAACCAAAATTAATCAAAAGGGATGAGGAAGGACACTTCATACTCATCAAAGGTAAAGTCAACCAAGATGACATCACAATTCTGAACATCTATGCTCCCAATACAAGGGCACCCACATATGTAAAAGATCTCCTAAAAAAGCTTAAACCACACATCGATCCCCACACAACAATAGTGGGAGACTTCAACACCCCACTCTCACTGAAGGATAAGTCATTGAAACAGAAACTAAGCCGAGAAATAACATCATTAACCAATGCCATGGGTCAAATGGATCTAACAGATATCTATAGAACCTTTCACCCAAACAAGAAAGAATACACCTTCTTCTCTGCACCCCATGGAACCTTCTCCAAAATTGATCACATCGTAGGTCACAAAGCAAGCCTCAACAGATACAAGAGGATTGAAATAATACCTTGTATCCTATCAGATCACCATGCTCTTAGGCTGCAATTCAACAACAACAGAAATAACAAAAAGCCTACACGTTTGTGGAAACTAAACAACTCTCTGCTAAATGACACCTGGGTCAGGGAAGAAATAAAGAAAGAAATCAAGGAGTTTCTGAAATTCAATGAAAATGAAGAAACAACATACCCAAATTTGTGGGATACATTGAAAGCAGTGCTAAGAGGAAAATTCATAGCACTAAGTGCCTTTAAAAAGAAATTGGAAACATCGCACATAAGCATCTTAACAACACAACTGGAAGCCCTAGAAAAAAAAGAAGCAGAAACCCCCAAGAGGAGTAGACGCCTGGAAATTATCAAACTCAGGGCTGAAATTAACAAATTAGAAACTAAGAAAACAGTCCAAAGAATCAACAAAACCAAAAGCTGGTTCTTTGAGAAAATCAACAAGATAGACAGACCATTAGCCAAACTAACTAAAAGGCAGAGAGACAGTATTGAAATGAACAAAATCAGAAATGAAAAGGGAGACATAACAACAGACACTGAAGAAATTCAAAGAATCATAAGATCCTACTTTGAAGGCATATACGCCACAAAATTTGAAAATCTAAGGGAAATGGACGATTTCTTGATCAAGTTCACCTTGCCAAGTTGAGTGAAGAACAGATAAACAAGTTAAATAGTCCCATTTCCCCGACAGAAATAGAAGCAATCATCGATGGTCTCCAACCCAAAAAAAGCCCAGGGCCAGATGGTTTCAGTGCAGAATTCTACCAGACCTTTAAGGGCGAGCTAATACCGATACTCTTAAAGCTACTCCAAAAGATAGAAATGGATGGAAAATTACCAAATTCATTCTTGAGGCCATAGTCTCATTGATACCTAAACCTCACAAAGACTCAACAAAGAAAGAGAATTTCAGACCAATTTCTCTTATGAACATAGATGCAAAATACTAATAAAATACTTGCAAAACGAATACAGGAGCACATCAAAGATATCATTCATCAGACCAAGTAGGCTTATTCCAGGCATGCAGGGAGGTTTAATATACGGAAATCCATCAATGTAATCCATCATATAAACAACTGAAATAAAAAACCCCATGATTATCTCCTTGGATGCAGAGAAAGCATTTGATAAAATTCAACCACCCATTCATGTTTAAAGGTTTTAGAGAGATCGGGGATACAAGGCACTTCTCAACATAATAAAGGCTATATACAGAAGCCAATAGCCAAAATCAAAGTAAATGGTGAGATACTCAAGGAAATTCCTCTCAAATCGGGAACAAGGCAAGGCTGCCCACTCTCTCCATATCTCTTCAATATAGTACTCGAAGTTCTAGCCAGAGCAATAAGACAACAAAAGGAGATCAAGGGGATCCAAATGGGAAAGGAGGAAGTCAAATTATCCCTCTTTGCAGATGATATGATAGTGTACATAAGTGACCCTCAAAACTCCACCAGAGAACTCCTAAAGCTGATAAACACCTTCAGCAAATTGGCTGGATACAAAATTAACTCAAAAAAGTCTGTAGCCTTCCTATACACAAATGACAAGCTTGCAGAGGAAGAAATTAGGAAAACCACACCCTTCACATTAGCCACAAGCAATATAAAATATCTAGGAGTTACCCTAACTAAGCAAGTGAAGGACTTGTATGAAAAAAATTTCAAAACTCTGAAGAAAGAGATTGAAGATGACCTGAGAAGATGGCGTGATCTTCCTTGCTCATGGATCGGGAGAATTAACATAGTAAAAATGGCCATCCTACCAAAAGCAATCTACAGATTCAATGCAATCCCTATCAAAATAACTACACAATTTTTTAAAGACATTGAAACTTCAATTCTGAACTTCATATGGAAAAACAAAAAACCCAGAATAGCTAAAACAATCTTGTACAATAAAAGATGCTCCGGAGGAATCTCCATACCTGATCTCAAACTGTACTATAAAGCAATAGTACTTAAAACAGCATGGTACTGGCACAGTAACAGGCTGGTTGATCAGTGGAATCGAATCGAAGACCCAGATATGAATCCACACACATATGGTCACTTGATTTTTGACAAAGAAGCCAAATCCATTCAATGGAAAAAGGATAGCATCTTCAACAAATGGTGCTGGTCTAACTGGAGGTCTATGTGTAAAAAAATGAAACTGGACCCATATTTGTCACCTTGCACAAAACTCAAATCCAAGTGGATTAAAGACCTCAACATAAAACCAGAGACACTAACTCACTTAGAAGAAAAAGTGGGAAAGAGCCTGGAACATATTGGCACAGGAGACAACTTCCTGAACAGAACACCAACGGCCCAGGCCTTAATGTCAACCATTAATAAATGGGACCTCATGAGGCTGAGAAGCTTCTGTAAGGCAGGAGACACTGTCAAGAGAACAAAGCGACAGCCTACAGACTGGGAAAAAATCTTCACCAACCCTACATCTGACAAAGGTCTAATATCCAAAATATATAAAGAACTCAAGAAATTAAACACCACCAAACCGAATAACCCAATTGAGAAATGGGGCTTGGAACTAAACAGAGAATTCTCAACAGAGGAGTATCAAATGGCTGAGAAACACTTAAAGAAATGCTCAACCTCCTTAGTCATCAGGGAAATGCAAATCAAAACAACTCTGAGATTCCATCTTACACCCATCAGAATGGCTAAGATCAAAAATTCAAGCGACACCACATGCTGGCGAGGATGTGGGGAGAGAGGAACACTTCTTCATTGCTGGTGGGAATGCAAACTAGTACAGCCACTTTGGAAATCTATCTGGTGCTATCTCAGAAAAATGGGAATAGGGCTTCCTCAAGACCCAGCTATTCCACTCCTTGGAATATACCCAGAAGATGCTCCAGCACACAACAAGAAAATTTGCTCAACCATGTCATAGCAGCCTTATTCATAATAGCCAGAACATGGAAACAGCCTAAGTGTCCCTCAGTAGAAGAGTGGATAAGAAACTGTGGTACATATACACTATGGAATATACTCAGCTATTAAAAACAAGGAATTCCCGAAATTTGTGGATAATGGATTGAGCTAGAAATGATCATAATGAGTGAGTTAACCCAGAAGCAGAAAGAATCAAATGGTATATACTCACTTATATCTGCATACTAGCCCAAGGGGCATGTCCCACGAAAGCCTTCACTTACCAGGAAACTGGGACAGAGGGGAAGGCATCCTATTGGGACTCTAAATGAGAGACGCATGGGAGAACAGCAAAATAAAAGAATCCAGAGGGTCCTAGAAATCTACAAGTAGAACAATATGATAGGCAGATTTGGGCCCAGGGGTCCCGCTCAAACTAGGCACCAGCCAAGGACAATACAGGAGGTAAACTTTAATACCCCTTCCCAGATCTAGCCAATGGTCAGAATATTCTCCACAGTTGAGTGGAGAGTGTGATACGACTTTCTCACATACTCTGGTGCCTCACATTTGACCATGTCCCCTGGAGGGGAGACCTGGTGGCACTCAGAGGAAGGAAAGCAAGTAGCCAAGAAGAGACTTGATACCCTATGAGAATATATAGGGGGACGTAATCCCCCTCAGGAACAGTCATAGTGGAGGGGAATAATGGAAAATGGGGGGAGGAATGGGAGGGATACAAGGGATGGGATAAACATTGAGATGTAACAAGAATAAATTAATAAAAAAAAAATTAAAAGCAAAAAAAAAAAAAAAAAAAAAAAAAAAAACAAAATCAGCAGGAAGAAGTGGGGGGCGGTTGGGTAGGTTTTTGCTTGTATAATGTTCTTTAATGTAGCAAATAAATCAGAAGTTGTCTGTCAAAAAAAAAAAATAAAAAAAAAAAAAACAAAAAAAAAAAACAAAAGCTATTGCTCTGTACAATGTTCTATTCAGCCTCAGGGAACCTGGTAGTGAAGAAGGGAGGCTCAGCTTTGTCATTCAAAATCCTTTTTCTTTTTGTTCATATTCTGCACAATACTTAATGCGCACAAATTCTTCCTGGAAAGAGGTGGGGCGGAGAGGCTGATTTGGCTGTCAGTTTTTTGTGGTATGCATGTGGTTTACATGTCTAATCACTCTGTATGGAAACTGTACACCGATTCCTTCTACACCAATAATACCTGGGAGTTCTTTCAGGCAACAAATGCTGTCAGCTTTTCATTTCCTTGTTATAATACCAAGGCTCAGTAAGCCACAGGCAGTGGGGTTGGATAAAGTGGCTGATTCCTCAGAATGGCTCAGGGTATCTTATCATCTTTTTGACCTCTGGTAGCCCTTGCTCAAGATATTGGGTAATTCTGAGTTTTCTTCTAAGTTCCTTTGGTAGCAAACAAAAAGGAGGATCCATACTGTACTTCAGAAGAACGTTTGTGGAGGATAATATCTTTAATACCTTTTAACTCTTAGTTTTCTCTTTCTATGATTATAACCATTTTCTACCTCTTCTCTTGGATCTTTGTTAGCCTGGTTTACCCACAGAATGAGTTAGAAAGCATGTTCTAGGATGTCAACGCCTAGTTTATGGGATTTAGCTTCTGTCTTAATGTTCAGTCTTGCACTAGTCTTTCTCAGAGTTGCCACCCAATGGTGTAGAAAGCCCAAGCCTCATGGACAAGTCCCAGTCAATTCTTAGCATAACTCCTACCTGTAAAATTGAGGTATGTTGCACACCTGGCCCGTGGACCTTCAGGGATTTCTAAAGCCAGCTGCTACCTGTCTCAGACTACATGAGAAAAGCTAAACAATACCATCTAGCTGAACCCTGACAGACAACAGATATAGGATATGGTTAATTTGAGCCACGGTTTAGTGAAAGTTACATAGGAAAAGATAACTGAGACCCCTTGACCTTTATAATAGAGTCTCTTGTCACAATCCCTTCTAGGAAAAGGACATTTTCTCTTATGAAGAGATGTTAAGAAAGAGCTGGCTGCGTTCTGATTGTCCCCAACTCTAATTTCCTACACTGAAAGTTGACAGAGCATGAGATCCTTTAGTACATTTTGAGATGAATCACATGGCTTCTTGTTTCAGGGTACATTAAGCTTTTACTGGGGTGAAGGAGGTATAAGATTGGAGTAGTTAGTACTTTTTCTTTATAATTATCTTCATGCTTTCCTTATTATAAAGATGACACAGAGATTTAAAACATTCTGTTTTATGCAGAACCCTGGGATTTCACACTGTGAAATAATATTTTAAATTCACTCCATTGAAATTTGTGTTCATTTTTATAAGGATTCAAATATTTGTAACTGTCTCTAAAGTTCTGTGCTTAGTTTGTGGTAGGTAGTTATCTGTGTGCCTTCAAAGTCCCACCTCTCGGACCTCCAAAGAAAGGAAAGGCAGGAAAAGAAGAAAAAGATTTCATAGCATGCTTGATGAGGGGACTCCCACCTCAAGGGTATGTGCATTGACCTAAGGATCATTAAGAAATCTGGTTTGGCTTCTTACAGCAACATCTCCAAGATCCAGAACCCTGACCTGAGCTTGAAGAGACCTTGAGTTCAAGTGCCAATCTCTTAGTGCATTAGCAAAAACTATGGAGCGAAGCGGATTTGGTGCCATTCTTGGGAGCCAAAACTAGATTTCCAAGATCTCACATTGCTTGGTCATTTCAACCAAACACCCACTCAGCACTTTCTGATTACCAAGATAGGAGTTGATCCACCAAAACATTTCCAGGAGTTAAATTTCACAGAAAGAATTAAGATACTGATTTATTTAGACTCTTGGGAAGTTGGCAGTGATCTTCTAAGCGAACAAATGAAGGAGGGTGACAGAGCTTTGAATCCATATTTCTAGGACATGATATGGGCTGGGCACCTTCTAAATGAATTGTCACTAATTTTTGGGTACACATTTCTAAGATTCATTTTCAATAGGAAAGGGATGTATTGATTTTATGTGCATGAGTTTAATTAAAACTGAAAGTAAATGCTACATATAAATTTTAAGTTATAATCCATGGGATCCTATATGCAATTTTCAACTTCTCCTTTCTGGTTTAATGTAGGGAGGATGGAATCTTCAAACACAGTACCACCAGGCAAGAGGAGACCGTATTCTCCCATCACGATGTAGAACACCAGGGCCTCTTGATCCTACAGATTGCCATGTGAATTAGTGTCTTAATCTGCTTATGCAGTTATAAGAAACTATGATGATAAGTTTTGTGGCTTATTGCAACATAAATTGATTTCTCACAGTTTCAGGGACTGAGATATCTAAGATCAGAGTGCCAGCAGATTTGATGTTTGATAAAGCCCTGTTTGCTCGTTTATAGATGACAATCTTTTCACTGTGTTTTTGCATTGAAGAAGGCCAAGAGATCCTATTGTTATCTATTTTATAATGACCCAGATAGCAGTCATGAGGGATCTTAATTCTTTTTTTTTTTTTTTAAGGGATCTTAACTCTTAAAGTCCTAACATGACAACATCCCCTGAATGGGGAGACCTGTTGGCACTCAGAGGAAGGATAGCAGATTACCAAGAAGAGACTTGATACCCTATGAGCATGTACAGGGGGAGGAAGTCCCCCTCAGTCACAGTCATAGGGGAGAGGAGTAAGGGGAAAATGGGAGGGAGGGAGGAATGGGAAGATACAAGGGATGGGATAACCATTGAGATGTACTAAGAATAAATTAATAAAAAAACATTAATAATAAAAAAAGGTCCTAACACATCACTTTAAGGGTGAAGCTTTCAACATAAAATAATTAGAAAGTACTCAGCCACAAATGGGACATTCATATCACCTTCCTCCTAAGGCTCAGCAACCATCTCGGAAGAGAGCTTGGTTAAATTGTATGAGCCTGGGGTTGGGGAAGGTCAGAATGAAACATTGTCTTTTGGACATGCCAGGACTCCTACACCCATGATGTCACATCAGCTGTGGTTGCCTGTACATGACCTGCATTAAATCAAGTCAGTTAGCATTCTAGCTCAGAAGGGTAGGCTGTCCTGAGACTCCACACCTAGCTGAGGACCTGTGACAGTTGATTGCCTATGGGGAAGGGAGAATCATTTTTATTTAAGTGTATAATTCCCTGGTTGAAGTGGAAGGCTCTCTTTCCACAAGCATGAGAACAGCAAAAGTTGGACTCTGTGAGATATTAAAAATGAAGACACAAAGCTGGGATTGGTAGAGTGTGTGTGGGGGTATAGGAGGAGTCAGAGGGATTAACGGGAAGGATTAAAGACATTGTAGGCAATACTAATAATATTAATAAAATACATTAAAATTTGGTACAGTGTGGAGGCACAAACATTGGTTCTTTTATCCTAAACAAATTATTGTCTTTTTCATTGAGATTTTGGTATTATCTTCATCTCCTAAAGATGTCTTCATTACCAATATGCCAGGAGACCTGTGTTTCAATATATTTTTTTAAAGATCCAGTGTAAGAGCTTGAATCCTATATGTATCTATCCATGAAATTCATATGTGTATATTTGACGGATATAATAGACACACAAAAAAATCTACTTGAAGATAAAGTTTTCAGTCTCATGGGAAGACTTTATCCTCATGGATGAAAGGCAGGAGGATGAGGTTGTCTTGGCAACAGAGCTGTAGAATTGGGAAGGAGCTGTCTGTTCTTGGTACTGCTGCTTGTTTTTGGATTCAACTTCCATGTAATAGAAACTGAGGAAAGTTAGCCAATATCTCTTTACTTTACTCACCTGTAAGAGAAATACTAATTTTCTGAGTGAAGTGAATGTTATAGTTCTTGATCTTTTGTGGAGTATTTAAACTGTCTTTGGTTTATGAAGTGTCTACTTCACCCCAGAGCCTTTTCAATTGTTAAGAGCTTTCTTAGTCTATAGGGTTGGGATGACGATCTTCTGGCCGCAGGACAGCATTGTCAGTTGAGAAGAGCCTACTGTTTTCTGGTGATTCTTCTGTTAGAAAGTGGAGGACTAAATGTACTTGGTTAGAAACCTTTTTGGTGGTCAGCCTCAAGCCTTACTACAGGTTTTTCCCCAGAGGTCTTGGTGGCTTTGACTATGTGTACAAGGAAATGCAGTTCTGTTTTCACTAGAGATGTGTCACAGCTGGCTTTGTTTAACACAGAAAAATCCAGCCCAGGAATTGACTCACCAAAAACCTGTCCTTGGTTTTTAGGACTCCTATCTTTATTGGCCTGACATAGAAAAGCCATGGGATTTTCCTTGGCATTGTGGTTGAAGGGAAGGACAGGTTTTTAAAAACTGGAATGTGTCATCTATCTGAAGTTAAAAATGGAAAAGGGTGAGTTCCTTTATCCCCTTGTAAGTCTATATCATGAAAATGAAACAGAAAAGTAACAGATGAACACTCACCAGAACACTCTGTTGCAACCATTTAAAACATATCTAAGGCTCAGAGGTGAATTTTATTGCTCCTTTAGTGTTCTCTTGAGTGTATCAGAATATGGAGTTTTTCGATTCATTGGACTTTGTAAGTGCTCTGTTCTCTAGAATGAAAGCCAGGCAGATGCTGACATGCCATCTAGGGATGGGTGTGCCCCTAACCAAAGGCTGAGTGCTAGAGATTAGTTATGTCAGGGAAGCTTGGGACAGGCACAAAATAAACACCTGATGAGTGCTAAGTCCTGATGGTTTTCTTCCTTCCTTCCTTCCTTCTTCTTCTTCTTCTTCTTTTTTTTTTTTTTTGAAATCACACAGGGACTCCCTGAAGTACCTTGAAGTAGTGGATGAGGGCATGGTAGTGGTATTAGGTACATTCTCAGTCATTTAGACATCTGTGGAAAGTGGGGATTTCAGCAACACCTGGGCTATACTTACAGTGGACGTGTCTTCATGAGCTTGTGATAAGCTTGATCTCACCTTGTCTCTGTTCCAATTGTTCTCAGGATCTACATGTTGACAGAAACCTTCCCCCAACTTGTTGAATCATTATATAAACAGTTCTCTTGCTGGAGGCCTGGGTGCTTGTCACTGGAATTGTTCCCAGTGTGTTCTGTGCTTCTGTGAAGGACTTGGAGAGAGAGGCCTCCTGTTCTGAGATATGTCTATATAAATGATCCTGCCTCTCTAGTATGCCTCCTTCTTTCCCTCGGATAGTTCTTGGTCCAGGAGGCTGGAGGGAAGCATGCTATGTTTGTTTTAGCAATGCTTCATCTTCTAGTTGCACATTGTAAGGATCTCATCTAAAGATAGGCTAGTATCTCCTGTTCCCATGACCTAGTAGTTTGGACTCATCTGTATCTGTTCACTCATCCAAACATTATTTATCATATACCCAGGACTGTATTTCCTTTTAACTTTGTTCTTGAACAGTCTGAGCAAATTTTCATTAGGTCATAGTTTTATTATAGGACCTTGCTTTCTGTGAAACAGCACAGCCTTCTTGCTTGGCTTTGTCCCTCTCATCTTTGCTGGTTTCCTAGTATTTCATCTGGCTCTGCCCCTAGCATACCTTTGCGGTAGCTTGTTGGCTTGTAGATGGTCAAGTTTTGACAGATTTATAATGACTAGAACTCCAAACCTAGGAAATAATGGGTAAAGCAGCTTAATCAGGCTTCTTCTTCTGAGCCACAGCATTAAGAACATGATTGGAACAGCAATTTTCTCAATCATCCTAACTAAACTGCTGAAAATGGAGCATTGTAAGTTTCACCTAGTAGTCACATAGATCATAGATAAACTGATATAATTTACCATATTTATAAGCTATTTATCTTGAGATTTTACCTTTGCCACAAAGATTTCCTACTTCTCTGCTTCCTATTATATCTATTTTTGATACATTTTTGTCATTTGATCAGTTGCGATTTCCTGTTGCCATCTGATTACTTGTGTACTTTAATTATTGAACTAAAGAAATATTAACTTTATAAGGGCAAGGCCATTACTTGGCCCTAAGGCTGAGAACATTGAATTAACATGCACCAAACTGAGTTGGTCCACCCTCTACATTCTTGAATGCCTGGTTCTGGCACAAGGACTGGTCATTTGTCATTATACTTTTAAGCAAAGTTGGTAAATATACAAATATTTAATTATTTCTATCTTGTTTTTGGTCAAACTAGAAATGTCTTCTTCTCATCCAATCCTTCATGAAATACAGACTTCAGACTTCTCAGCCATTAAAGCTTCTCAAGTGGACTCTCCTTTCTTCTTTGCTGTATTTTCTTGAGGTCAGGTTCATCACAACATTGCTACGTGAGTGCAGAATCTCTTAGTTATCCTATCTTCTAGGTTGTTTTTTGTAACTAGGTAGGTAAACATTGTAGTTTTCTACACTAACGGAAAGTCTTGTTCTTTTGCTCCCCCTTTTCTTTCAGTCTAGGCTAGTAGCCTTCTCACTGGCCCTGACCAGTGAGATGTGGTGCTGATGCACTAACTGTCCGCTTTGGCAGCTCAGTGCTCCTGCTGCTCTTGGAACTATGGGAGCGTGTGAGGGAAGTCAAGCTGTCTTTTTCACAGTGTAGCTTCCATGAAGAAGAAACAACTGGGCTGTTAGGGAGCCTGTAAGCAGCATGTGAGGGAAGCCATCCTAGTGGACACCTGGACATCAGACCTCAGGTCTTTAAGAAGCACAGGTGCAGAAATTGCTGCCCACAGAATAACAAACAAAATATTATTTTAAAATTTGAAGGGTGGCTTAGTATGAAGCACAAACTAACTGATAAATGATAAAAAATGGGACATTTTCTTGCCTTTGCTAAAGGCCGAAGATACTTTCTAGCTTGTTTATATTGTAAATAAAATGCTCAGGATCTGGTCTTCACTTATTTTTCTAGCCTGTTCCTCTTCTTCATGTGTGAACACTTGTTATTATTTTTTCCAGCACATTATACCTCTATTTCTTTTCCTAGTCCTCTCTTCTCATCTGGTCACCTTCTGTGCATCCTCTGGGGAGTCTAATCTGCAGGCACTTCTGCTTTGTGTCCTCTTGGTATTTTATTACTAATCCTAGCACTGGACTTTAGTGTAAACTATTATGTTTACCCTCTCTAAGGGGATCACGGACATATTAAGGCCAAGGTTTACCTCCTATTCTTTGTGGGTGTATGAATCAGGTTTTATGAACGTAAAAATAAATAAACCATGACACAAAATGGCATGTAAAGTTCATGGCCACTTCTAATCTTCTAAAGATCAGTAAGCAAATTATTGGCTTTTAATCTAGTCAGTTTCCTTTCTATGAGTTTTATTTTTCTCTTCTCTAATAGTGGCTTTTTAATTGATATAGATTTTATTGAAATAATAATCAAGAAATGTCTCTTATTTTATAACAATTGTTAACTATTATAATTATATTAAGATATCTAAGGATCAAGAAAAAATTAATTAAAAAAAGAAAAAAAATAAAACATAAGGAAATAAAAAAAAGAATGTGAGATAAATAATCAATCCTGAAATTTATTGTGAAATATGCCAGAAACATATATGAACATGTTGTGTCTTTCCCCAACATAAAAGTTTATTAAATAGCAATAAATCCACAAGGTTTTAAAAAAAAGATATCTAAGGATCAAACTGGCATCTTAGTCTTTCATAGTTCTGAATTCACACATGATGATTCTCTCAGGTTTGGCTTTCTGAAAAAATTCCTTGACTTATTCTAGAGTATCTGCCTGCCTGTCCAATATTATGCAAAATGTCATATGACTTTTCAGATTTCTTGAAGAAAACATAAGTTTAATAATGAGAAAACATTTTTCTTTCCGGGCTCATAAAATGAGCCCACTCAGTGGATGACCTGAGTTTAATCTTTGCGACCAAAATGGTAGAAGGAGAGAACAGGCTCTCACAAGTACACACACATATTATTTGAGTAAAGGGCTGCATCTGATTTGGATTCTGTTGCCTCCTTCTGGATCTCCTTTCCCCAGCAGGGCTGCCTTGTCTTAACTCAGTGAAAGAGGAGGCACTTAGACTTGATGTACCCAGGGAGGTGGGTATGGGGCAAGAGGATGGGAAAGTAGGACTGGAATGAGAGGAGGGGGTGGTGTTGTAATTGGAATATTAAATGAACAAATAAATAAATAAAGGAAAATGAAAAAAAAAAAAACCAAAATGGTTTCTTCTATGTTAAGGCAATTACTATCTATTTCATTAATTAAAAAAAACTATCAAAATCAATTTGCTAATCCATTTGATTCATTGCATGTTGCATAAATTACACAAGTGATAACTTATGAAATCATCACTTGAGAGGGAAATGTGTGAGGAGAGAGAGTCCAATCAAAATAGGAGAAATTAAAATTCCTCGGAGTTATCACCCTAGTATTAAAAGAAGAGTAAGATAAACACACACCAAACGTGTCCACCTTCTCCACAAAATTGTGGCAAGCCTGAGTCAGCCAACATACAGAAAGTGATGTGAATATTCTTCCTGGAAATCTAGTCTGAAAACAAAGAAAGGAAGTGACTTACAGAGAGATGTTGACATGAGCTACCCAGCCCTCTGTCAGCTCCAGCTCAGGATGAACAATGTGGACGTGCCAGTAGCTTCGGTTTTAAAAATGACAGGATGGTTATGGTGTCACGTTTTAAAACTTCACTTTTGGTTCTCAGTTTATCTATGGGCTTCCTCTTACGTGTTCCCTAGTGAAATTCTTCCAGTAGCAATGTGAGGAGATGGAGTTTTAGAAACATTAAATACAAGTGACGCCGTGTTAGGGACTTGGGTAGAAATGGCAGTTCTCTTCTCTGGCCTAATTATAATGGAGGTGACTGTTGTTAGCTACACAGCATCATAGTTGGGACTGAATAAAACAATAAAGGCAAAATTGGGATGGTATGCATCAGAAATTATTATTCATTGTAATATAGATTTAGCTCAGAGTGAAATGAAAGTATGCTTTTCCCTTTAGATTTATTTGTTTCCAGACTTTCTGAACTTGAACAGATTACACCTGACAAATGACACAGGTATAACGGGAGGATGGAAGCTAGAGAGGAGGGGACTGCTCAGTTATAATCACCTAGGCTCATCCTTGGAGGTTCATTTCATGAAATAGAAGAAAAAAAAATCATAAATACTGGATCAAAAGAAATCCCAGACGGCTGATGTGACATAGAAAGCAGAGTTTCTGACTGTGTCCATCAAGGCTCAACTTTCAGTTCAGACAACAATGAAACACTTCCTAGTTCTGTAAAGGAGAAAAAAAAGTAGCAACCTGTCCCACCTAAAGAAGTGTGATGTGAGCATGCACAGAAGAAAATTGTCCACCTGTGACTATAGCTAAAGAGTATGACCACCAAGAGCAGGTCCTAAAGGCAGTCTTCATGTAGAAAGGATAAAAATTGGACAATGGATCTCGTGTGGGTGGAATGTTGGGGTGGTAACTCATATACTCTAAAGGACCATATTGAAAGAGAGATGAGTAATCAAAGTACTGAATAAAAAGTCCTGCAACTAAAATAGACAAGCATGGAACAGGAGCAGTGCTGGCTAAGTCTTTGTGCAAGTTTCTCTAGTGCCGCCAGCCAACCTCTTTAGTAAAATTCTGCAACATTGGCTGCATAGGCTGTGGCATCCCACATGGTGAGATAAATTAGCACCAAGAAATATGGCTCCCTGGTTAAGAGAGCTTGCTGTGCAACCAGCTTGTAGTTCAGATTCTGACATCTACATACCAAGAAGGTATCCCCACTCCCATCCATATTTGTAACCCAAGGTCTGAGGGGAGCAGAGACAAGAGAATGGTTGGGGCTTATGGGCTTTCCAGCCTAGCTGAGAAAATGTGAGCCTCAGGTCCAGAGAGAGACCCTATCTCAAAGGAATGAGTGGAGCATGATAAGGGAGCACAACAAATGGCATCTTCTGCCTTCTGCATGCACACAAGTGCACATACAACCCCCCCTCTTTAACACACACTAAATATTTAAAGTAGAGTAATCCCAGGTACAGTAAAAATGTCTATGCTTTCAGGAACATTACCAGTTCCAAGGCCTCAGTTGACACATGTGCCCCACTGCACATTGAAGGAAAAGTTATTGTGGAAAGGTTTTTTTTTTGGGTAACTGTGAATGAACATCTTCAAAACCTTGGATTGAATATGAGCCTGCAAGTTAGTAACAGTTAAGGCCTCTACTGTAGTGTGTCTATGTGGGAGTACCTATTTCCCACAAGGTGATAGAGATCAAAATTGTCTGTTTGAGAATGAAGGGTGTAGAACCAGGCCTGCCACACAGTGGGGCAGTATGTTTTTAGGGAATGCATGTTTGTTGTCTGTATTTAATCCTTTAATACTGTTGTCAACTCTCAGTAGGTTAGGGCAGATTACTTGTAGGCTTTATTCTTGTGAACTAAGTGTTTTGTTTGGTTTGACTAAGTAGCATTAAAATCCCACATAGAAACTAGAAAACTAGAAAAAAAAGAAAAACTCTGATTATTCCTTGACAGATGACAACTTAAAGCTTGGAAGTCAATTAAGAGATGAGATTTTTTTTTTCTTAAACTTGGCTGACTTTTTCATTTAACTAAAATATAAGTTCATACTTTCTTTCCTCCATGTCCCCCTCCTATCTCTCACCCACATTTTAGGCTTTCTTTTTAAAACATTTGCTGCTGCAAATACATGCAAACACAACCCACTGAATTGGCTTAGTGTCACCTGCGTATATGTGAGTTCCTAGGGCTGCCCTCTTGGTATTGGATAACCAGTCAGGGTCTCTTTCCTGGGAAAGACTAATTCTCCCTCTCTTAGCAGTTGTTAAATCCTTCATCTAGAGGTGGGGTCCTGTGAGTTTTTCCATCGACACTGGCATGCCAACTGGTACTGAAATTGTTCAGGTCTTGTTTAGACAGCCGTGTGGTGCAACTTCCTTGTCACCATGAGGGACTAACTTTTAAATACAGCATAGGACTCTCAAATCTGTGCACGCTGTCTTGTTGTACAAAAGCCAAATGATACAGAATGATTTGCTTATACCTTACATAGTTCAAACAGTTGCTAAACCCATAGTGCTCGATACACACACCTTACAATGCCGCACACCCACCATACATGTGTGTAGCTACTTTGCAGGTACTGACCCGATGTAATCTTCATAGTTAATTCCACTGAAGAGGTGCTGTTATGAACTCATATTATAAATGGATAAATCAAGGTGTAGAGAGATTGAGTAAATTACTTAGGGTCACACAATTAGTGGGTAGCAGTAGCAGTATCCCGGGATTTCACTGCTGTTCCTAGCATCTGTTTCTATGGATTCTGTGACACTGTCTTTCAGTAAAAAAATACAAAGTTGTACAGATAGTTCTCTGGGAAGGCTGCCCTGTCAGAGCGTAGCAGATACTGGCAACTGATGCTCTGGATGCAGAAGCCCACGTAACTTCACTTAATAGTTTACGAGCTACTAAAACAAGGCTATTTCAGTTCTGTGTGTGCATATCCTGACTCGCCCTTTCCTTAGGGAAAATAGGGCACAAAATATACGTAGAAATGAGCTTTTGTTGCTGTGCCAAATTTGGCAGGGATGGTGACCCCATCCTCGTAGCAGAGGAGGAGAACATCCCTGCCAGTAAGTGAGTGTGGCTTTCAAAGTCAAATGAAAGGGTCCTCTGTGTGTACCTGACAGCCTCTTTCAGCATCAGCCGGGGCTCTGGGAGAAAAGGAAAAGCGGCGTGTTAACGGGAGTCAGATCTAACCAGAGACCAACCCGGCGTTTGAAAATCTTAAAATAATGGTCAATGAAATAAAGGTTCCTGAGTCAGAGGATATGACCTCCTCATTTGCATGATTCAGAATGGCAGTGACGCCACAGGCAGCCAGTCAGATGGGAGGAGTTCCTGAACATGGAAACTTTGAACAATTAACCGGCCACAGTAGTTGGCAGCAAATGAATTGTCTTAGATAACCGAAGCCTGCACCATTGGCCCTGCACAGGAAACTGGTGGCTATCAGAACTTCACAGTAGGTTATTCCTGTTACCGCCCTCATGTTTTTTCTTTTTTCTTTTCTTTCTGGAGTACAGGGCTGATAGTAGACAGTTTTGTGAAGTGAATTAAAATGCCAGTCTTTAAAAAAAAATATAACATTTTAAATAATTTTTAGAGAAGTTCATATGTGCATACAATGTATTGTGATCATATTCATTTTTCCATTTATCCCCTCAATAACTTCTGGAATCAGTGTCCTACTCCAACCCCTTCCCAACTTCATGACTTCTAGTTTTTTAAATATTTCACTGAGTCCAGTTTGTGTTGCCCATACATGCATGGGTATCAGACAATCTACTGGAATATGTCATCCTACCAGATGCCACATCCCTGAAGAAAACAGACTTTACTTTCTGTAGAATTCATCAGCTGTCAAGAGCTCCTCAGCATCAGGTAGGAGTTCGTGAGACCCTCTGTGCTTCACAGTAGAATGCTGACAGGATTGCTCTAACTCAGGTCTTTTGCAGGCAGCCACAGCTGTTGTGACTTCATGAATGCCTTGGTTCTTTCATGCCCAAGAAACATTACTTCTACCCAGTCTTCCCCAGTCTGTGGCCCTTTCATGGCCAAGGATGAATTCCGTCCCATCCAGCCCTCCTGGGCCTTTAGCTCTCACACTCTGCTTGCTCTCTGTGATGTTTCCTCAGCCTGTGGGGGGACACAGGTGTCCCATCTATGACTTAGTTTCTCCATGGATATCTAGTCTCTGAGCTTCAAGCAGTTGTGAGCTCCTGTGTTAACCACTGCCTACTATAAAAAGAAGTTTCTTAGATGAGGCAGGAGAGCTGCACTAATCTTTGGGTAAAGGCTGCTTATTTAAGGTCAAGTGTCCAGTCCTTAGACAATCACATCTGTCTCTGGAATGACTCCGATAACACTCATATTGATAAGAGTGAATTTTATAACTTGGTTACAGAAATCGAGGGTAAAAGGTATTTAGGGATTGATGAACTTCCTTAAGGTGAGTGCAGGGGCTGATTTTCTACCCTCGGAAAGTGATTCACTGTTTCTAAGGTCTACAGATGACCAACAGACCTTTATTATATGTTACAATCACATCAAATGTAACATACTAGACTCTGCCAAAAAAGTAACACCATTTTCACGTCTCAATAAAAAATTCCATTCTTCCATCGCTTCATGTTTTTAAAATTAAAACATCTTTTGATACATTTTATTTTGATCATGTTACTTCCCCTCCCCCCACACTTCTCCCAGGTCCTTCCACCTCTCAACCCACAAGGTATATCAGCAATATTCCGGGACAGGCCCCATGGCCAGAAATAGTTGGACAACACAAAATGGGCTCCATGTTTTGTTTTGTTTTTGTTTTTGATTGTTTTTGGTGTTTTGTCTTTTCTTTTCTTTTCTTTCTTTCTTTCTTTCTTTCCTTCCTTCTTTCTGTTTTACTGAATTAGTCTTTTTTAAATACACAGGAGTGTGCCCTGCTACCTTTGCAGACCTGGCCTCCTGTCAGCCCCCTGATTTAGTAGCTGTCCTGATCAGACTTTTTTTTTTGCCTCCTAAAACCTGGCTGTGACTTGGAGAGTAGACGGATCAAGAAAAGGCTCTCCATGCTTTGAATGTAAGACATTCTGCCGTAGGACAATTTAAAAATTTCATATGTGGATTGTCATTTGTGAGTAGTGCTCTTCAAAGATGCAGTAATTCTTGGGCATCCTGAATGGCACCTTTTGATGGTTGAAAGCTGCATCTGTAACCTCGAAAGAGACCCAGCTGAAGTCTGCTAGCACACAGACTCAGGCAAGCTTCTTTTTAGGCCACTGGGAGCAAAACTCCTTACATGGTGATGCCACTCTCCATAGCCCCATCTAATGCGCAAATATGTCAAATTTAGGGTTCACATGATACCATTGCCACAATACAGAGAATTGCTAAAAATAGGTTAAACAAAGTGGCAATCATGCCAGGAGTCATATGAATGGCAAGAAATGGGTTCTCTGGCTAACTTTTCTTTTGTGGGTGCCAACAATTGAAATAAACCATCTATCTTCATCAAGACAAAACCAGTCAGGACTGAGTCCACTTTCCTCCCCATTCCCCTGCCAGCTCTACAGCTCCTTCCTCCAGTGATTCATCAAATAGACATCTGCCTCCAAAGCATCACTTATTTTGGCTTTCTGTTAGCCACTGTCATTAGGAAAGCCCGAAATGTATAGCAGATACTAGAAGAGCCAGAAGCAGGTATTCTGACGTTTTCTAAATATAACTTCCTTCCTTGTTCAATATCCATTTTGCTGCAAGGAAAGTAGGAGATAGTTGGTGATGCTAATAGAACAGAGAATGAAAACATGTTATCTTTTGGTTTTGCCCAGCCCCAAACAGCTTTCCACTGAACACAGGCCATCCTAGAGAAGAATTTGCAAAAGACAAAACTAACCATTCATTGTTATCAAGAAAGATTACCTAACTCATTTCTGTTTAAAAGAAACAAATCCTAGGATGCCAAACAAAACAAAACAAAACAAAAAAACCAAAAAACCAAAAACCAAAAAACAAAAAACAAAAAAACAAACCCATAATTTTAAACAGTTCAGCATAAAATCCTCTGTATCTACCACGGGCTGACCTTGAACACATGGTCCTCCTCCAGCTTCAGCTCCCAGGTGTTGGTACTCACAGGGCTGGGTCTCCACACTCAGTAGAAGAAAGCTCATTTTAAATTACAGTTTTATTGACACAAGTGCAAAGAAGGTGACATAATAAAGAGAAAGCTCATTTTAAATTACAGTTTTATTGACACAAGTGCAAAGAAGGCGACATAATAAAGAGTGTGCTTAGGCCATCTTTCGTTGCTAAACTCATTAGGAATTCAGAAAATTTGGTTCCATTTTAGATATGATGAACTACAATCAGCACTGTAAGAAGACTCGCAAGGGATTTACATGGATTTATATAAGGTTTGAGAAGCCCTGGGTTCAGGTACTATTTGCCAAGATTAGCTACCCACCCTAGACACCAAGTGTGAGGCTCTTAAGAAACATAGACCCTCTACCTTTATAAACTTTTTGCTTTGCTCTAGTGAACCATACTCACTGATTTGATATATTTGGGTTTTTACAATTGTTTGTTCCTCTGACACTAAAGGTATGATGCAAATAATAGAAAGCAACAATCATATGGGGAAGAGAGTGGTACTAACTGCTTTTCCCCTCAAGTCAGCAGAGCAACTGTAATGAAACCTTGCAAAACTAAGTCATACTCTGGTTTCTCTAAGCCTTTACCTTGAAGGTATGCAATAAGTAAAATGGCTTTGCTGTTTGATCAGAAGACCTTTGTGAGACCGCACTCCACATCCGGTCTGTGTCAAATTTATATGTATGTATGTTTAATCTCATATAACGATGTGTATATGCGGTACTTTTTTCTTCCTGGTTCTTTCACTTGATGGAATTTTGTGTTGAACACATTGGATGCCAGATATAAATTTGTTATAGGTTTTACTACATATATTCCTGGATTTCTTCCCAGACCACTGAATTCGGGTGAGGCCTGGAATATGTATTTTAAAAGCCACCTGGCAATCAGCAAGGCTTGGAAACTATTGAGCCAGTGGATTCCGAGGGACCAACCAGCATTATAATAGTAGGAAAAAATTAGCAGGTTTAGTTATTTTAAACTACTAAAAAATGATTAGTTTGTTATTTAGTTAAAATAACTAAATTGTTAACTGAGAAATCTTAGTTAATTCATTTCTACTTACTAACACATATACTAAAGAATTTCCAGAGTGTGCGCGCGCGCGCGCACACACACACACACACACACACACACACACACACACACCCTTCAGGTAGTTCCACAGATAATCTTTTGGAAATGGTCTATATTTCCTGTAATGGTATTTTGGAAAAAAATTCCCTAGGGTTGAATCAGCTAGTCACCTGGAAAGTCAGTCTATAACTAGAAATAGAGAGAGGTTAGATATTTATCAAAATTACCATGAATCTGTTCTGGAGTTCTGAGTATTTGGATTCTGCCAACACACTCCATGAAGCATGTACAGAGGGCGGACATCATTTCTTTGGAAAGAAAATACTTTGTAGTGATTTCAAGAGTTATTTTCAAACAATGTTCCTCTCAACAAAGGAGGCATGGGGATTTAAAGAAGGCTATGTGTATGTATATAGGAAAATGATTTTAGGGGTAGGTAAATTTTTGAGCATGCTCAGTTCAAGACCTCACTCCTGAGCATGCTGAGCTAAGGTCAGAGATCAAGATGATGGCAGACATAGAGATTGTGCAAGGTCAGCCCAAGGTCACAGAGCACAAACTCAGAAGGTTACAGTGGAGCACAGGAGCCCATCACATATGCTCAGTTTTCTCTAAAATGTTTGCTTAAATAAAAGCTAAAGATACTTAGAGACTATATTATGTCAGCAGCTTGCCCTTGTTGAATCTAAAGCATTGTCCACTGAGATACTTTACTCGACATTCTTGAATGGTACTGAGATGAAGGCCACTCTTCTGAAGATGCTCATGGCTAGATGGGGCTGGCATGTTATCCTAGTTAGTCCAGTGACACTCTCTTAATGGCAGTAGGAGAAAGACTTCAGGATCAGGAAGAACAGTATAGGACACTGTAGTTTGAGTTTCTCTTTTAATAATTTTATAACACTGTAAAGCACATATAATTATCATCTAAACCACAAATAAATCAGCAAAATTAACATCCCTAATTTAAGTTGCCTAGAAAGTATGGACTTAATGTTCTGGAGGAATACAGGCCAAGCCACAGTTAAGCAAACATGCTGACTAATTGGATACTATGGAGGGGTTACTTAGTATTGCATCTAATAGTTAAACTGTGTTACATGTTACATCTGGTAAGGCACAGACAGCACAGTAAGACTTTAGAATACTATAGCTAATTAAATGAACAGGCCAATAGGAAAACAGCAATAAAAATCATTTACTGATTGACTCTGCTATTAATTCTTTACCATTTTTGTTGTTATTGTTAGTTCTTTAAGGTGTGTGTGTGTGTGTGTGTGTGTGTGTGTGTGTGTGTGTGTGTGTGTGTGTGTGTGTGTTTGGGGCAGTCTCTGGGACACTGTCAGTCCCAGAACTTGCTTTCAGAAGAGGCTGGCTTTGAACTTAGTTCCCTTTGTCTGTCTTCCTAGTGCTGGAATTAAGGGGTACATCACTATCCCTACCCCCAAAGTTTGTTATCCTTAGTGTGAGCTCTGGTTTATTTCACAGGAGCAGGCATTTGTAAGAGAACTTCTAATTCTTGTCCCTTATTTATGCTTTTATAATGAGTCCAGAGAATCACACTTTGATTCAGATCCACAGGACAGAGTGTTTTCCAACATTATAAAACTGTCGGTAACCAGGACAGGTAGCTCTTCCAATTTCTCAGACCTCTTAGGAAGTGTTGTATGGCTAGGCATCCTTGACTAACCTCCGCTTCAAGATGAGGACTACCTTTACTCTGTCACACATCTAGTGTCAAGCCTGAATAGACATGTAGAATTAGCTTTGAGGTCTTAGGACTAAGATGAAAGTTCTGCCCCGAAACTATGAAAACTTATTATTTTTAAATCTGTTTCTTCTCCACACTTGTTGAGGTCCATGAGCCGAGTCAATGATTAATACCATCAATTGACAGAGAGTAACTTTTTTTTTTTTCAGGAGGTTTCTTTTATTCCACATGGATCTGTTGGTCTTGGTAGTTAAGGGCCTTTCATCCAATGGGCTATCTTACCTAGCCATTTTTCTACTGATCCCCTTGAACTGAAGTTACAGATACGGTACTAGGAATGGAACCCAGACCCTCTGCAAGAACACCCCATGCTCTTAACTAAGCCATCTGTCCAGTTCTCCCCTGTACTTTTTAAAACACATATACAAAGGTTCAAAACAGCCAGTAGACTATCTAGAAGCCACAGTGACAATATGTGACCAGAGACTCAAGCCTAAAGAACGTATTTCTTCTTCTAGCTCTGGACCTGTTTCCCCAGGGCAGGAAATGAGTGCCAGACATCGATTTTCTTCATTGCTCCTCTTTTCAATAATAAAATAGAAATTTTACACAAATCTTCAGGAGTAAATTCCAATTTGAGTAACAATTTGTAACCAAGTACAATAAGTTTACAGTTGGATGAATACAAAACTCTAAGTAAGGATGGTGAAGGGAAAAAAAGATTTGGTAACAAATTCTCAATGGAGGAATCTCTAATGGCTGACAAGCTCTTAAAGAAATATTCAATATCCTTAGTCATTAGGGAAATACAAATAAAAATGACTCTGAGATTTCATCTTACACCTGTCAGAATGGCTAAGGTCAAAAACTCAAATGACAGCACATGCTGGTAAGGATGTGGAGAAAGAGGAACACTTCTACACTGCTGATGGGAGTGCAAACTTGTACAACCACTTTGGAAATCAATCTGGTGCTTTCTCAGAATACTGGGAATAGTGCTACCTCAAGACCCAGCTATACCACTTCTGGCCATATACCCTAAAGAGGCTCCACCATACAACAAGGACATTTGCTCAACTACATTCCTAGTAGCTTTGTTCAGATTAGCCAGAAACTGGAAACAACCTAGATGTCCCTCAACTGAAGAATGGATAAAGAAACTGTGGTACATTTACACAATGGAATACTACTCAGCTACTAAAACCAAGGAAATCCTGAAATCTGTAAGCAAATGAATGCAACTAGAAAAGGTCATCCTGAATGAGGTAACCCAGACTCAGAAAGACACACTTGGTATATACTCACTTATAAGTGGATATTAACCATGAAGTACATGGTAACTATGCCACAGTCCACAGACCCAAAGTAAGAAGGGAGGAAGCTTGAATCCCACTCAGAAGGGGAAACAGCATAGATATTGGAAGTAGACGAAGAGAGGGGACTAGGTGGGAAAGGTGAGGGGAGGGGAATGAGAGTGGCGACCAGGTACTTGAAAGCCTGCTGGTCGGTGGTGGGGATGGGAGAATGGGAGGCTACAGGGCTGGAAAAGAGATGGAAAGCCAATGGATGGGGATCTCTGGGACAAGCTGGAGACCTGCTATAGCACAAGCCCCTGAGGTGACTCTAACTGAGAATACTAGCAGCAGGGGATATGGAGACTGAATGGTTAACCCTTATAGCCAAGCAGGACTTCCACTGGAGGGAGGGGTACACCAACTCACATAGGAAAGGGTATGTTGTAGTGAAAATGTTCAAAAGAGAAAGGAGAGGAGTTATGGAAGAAATGAGGGAAGAAGAGGCGAGAGCTAATAAAAATGAAGCAGATATAAGTAAACAATTCATAAATCTACTACTATCTGCAATGCAATAAAATGCAACAATGCAATAAAAAGCATGAGCAGAAATCCCACATCTCTGATTTCACTGATGATGGGTTAACTTGTTTTTTCCAGAATCATATACAGATGCAGTAATGTAATGTGGACTCTTCTAAGCACTCTAAGTTGGTGCAAGGGTCATTAAAATTGGAAATTGAAGACAAATCAAATTTACACCCACCCTATAAATGGGCACCTTTTACTAAATCAGAAGACTTGGATAGAAGGCATTTGCCAAGCATTCATCTCAGCTCCGACTGGTACTTCTCCGAGGGATACTAAAATGAACAGGCAAAGGCACTTTCTCCAGTCTTAGATGCAACTGATCCACTCAACAACAATGCCAGTTGTAGAAGCAATGGATTATTAAGCAAAAAGTCCAGTACCAGGTGTACACTATCTCTGTAGGATATGTAGGTTAGGTAGGTCTTGAAATCTCCCCCAAACAATATAGACTATTACCATTTCTCTTGATTAATGAAGATACCACACACTTTGGATGCTACACGTAGAGAAATTAGGCCAACACTAAGTTGGCAGTGCCCTTTGTGCTGGCTAGATGTCATAGTCCTGGAAGAAGCTATGCAGGTTTCTAGGGTAAGGGAGTTGGGTAAAGGAACCAACAGTCTTACCTAGTAGTGAACTTTATGAGCTATAATACTAAGATTCCAGGCAGGATGTGTTCACTGGTGCAATGCATCATGAATCTTATTGATGTAACCAACCATTCTCTGATTTGATTTGAGAACCATGCTAAACAAACAAATAAAACATCTATTGTAAGCCCCATACAAACCCATGGCTGAAGAGGTCTTTAGTCCTAGGAGGAAGACTGCCATTTAGCTAAATTGACATACCGTCAAACCTTCTAACATATGTTTCTACCCACAGAGTAAGGCTATTTTCAGCCTTAAGTAGAGAAACCTCTCCCTGGCAGTGAACAGAGGTAAATGCAAAGCACAATAGATGCTCAATATTCTGAGAATTATGGGTGATTGTGGGCTCGGCACGAACAGAAATATGCCTTTTGTGCCTTACAAAAGAAACAATTGATTTAAACTTGTATAAAATAACACATTTTATAGATAAGATTATAGAATATCTAGTGGATGCAGGAGCCTACTTGAGTTTGGCATTCAAAGTTCTTGATTGCCTTTAGGGTAAACTTTTTCCAAAATCTAAGATGTGATTCTAATACAACATTCCTCTATACTTCCATTAAACTGGAAATAATCATTGTTGTTGAGTTATATCTCTCTTAAAGATGGGTCATGTTAATAAACATACCAAGACAAATTAAAACTGTTTTGGTAATAAGACAAAATACTTATGAGTTTTGTAGACTCTACTTTTTGCTTGCTTGTGAGTCTGAGCTGCTGGCATTTGCTTGGCCCTGCAAACTGGCATCAGAGTTTTAGGAGACATTTTCACAGATTGAGTCATATGGTGTTTATCTCACATGATGCTTTGTGGGAATAGTAGGTCCTTGACATTATATTGATTTGCATGTTGCCCTTAGTCCTTAGAAACCTAAACTCAAATTAAAACCACATTACTTTAACAGGATCATTAATCACTGTTGACAATAGGAGAGAAAAGAAAGCATTAGGTTGGTCGTTCTTTCATTCCACTCTTTTGTAATGAAGATGAATTCTATACACAGAACGAACAAAATATTCCCAAAGAAAGAATATTAAAGAAGAACCTGAATAAAATGATAGGTTTGTTGGGAGGCAGTGGTAAGGAAGGAAAAGAGTTCTTTTATGAGTTTGTTTGAATGCCTCTGGGAGAAGTACCAGTGGGTGATAAGACGCCTTTTATCTGAGTCTTCTGATTTAGTGAAAGAGAGTTACTTTACAGAATCATTTGGCTTCAGTTTTCAATTTCAGTGACCTTGTGCCAGGATATTTATTTTTAAAATGCCTTTAAAAGTATATAATCAGAATGTTACTTCTCAAAGTCATTAAGTTATATGAGCTGTCCCTAATCTACACAAAATCTTACTAGAAACCAGGGTGTTAGTTAGTTAAGAGAACTGTAACACAGTACCGTCCTTTGGATAACAGCAGTGAACTTTACCTCAGTTCTCCTGGATAAGAGGCTAAAATTAAATTGTTCACCTGGCTGGTTTCTTTTAAAGGCTGTGGCAAATCTTCTTCACATCTTCGTCTTCCTGTATGTTGCTCTTAGAAGTGAGTTAGTCATGTTGGGCTTGGGACCACTCTAATGACTCCACTGTGATTTCATCACTTCTGTTAAACCACTAATAATAGCCTAATAATAGCATATTCTGTGGTACTAGATATTAAATATGGATACAATTCAGTCTACATCAGAAGGAATACATTAAACATCCCACCAAAAGTTAGGTTTTCATTATAAATAAGTGTAAGATTGTAAAACATAAGCAGTGAAGCCTGATTTTTTGATCTATATGAATAAGTGTTAAGAATATCTCTAATCTTTAGGGAAATATGTCCTATTATACTGTCATCAAAGATTAGCTGTACCTGAGGACAGGTGTTCTCAGCAAGTGCCAAAAGGGCTGCTGGTGCAGTATTTCATAGGCTTGTTGGCAGATTAAAAACTATTTTTCACCAATATCAATTTACATAGTAATTTCTGGGAAAAGAGAGTTCAACCCAAAATACACACTGAATGCGATTCACCTTGGAGTCAATGTTATTTAACCGATGAACTTAGCTTTGCCTCAATAATCAATTCAAAACAAGATTCAAAGTTCAGTGTTAATACAAATCTTTATTTCCATTGGAGAATACTTAGAAGTATTCACTAAGCCATGAACTCCATGTCAACATGTTCTGCCATTAATCAAAGAGTAAGTACATAGTAATTGAAAGAAAACAGGCCAGCAAACTCTTCTTGCACAGAGTTCAAGCAAGAATTCTGTTTTTGTGGATATAGGATTGCATGTCATGGAAACCTGAACATTTTATTTTGAAAAGTGAAGTGGCAGAAAGACTAAGTGGGCTTTGAAATTTCTGAATACCATTTCAAGTAAAATGAATTTTAATATGCTTGTTGCACCACTCAAACTATAGGGTTTTTTTTTTTTTTGACACCCAGTGATTTTACTTTTCCTGTTTTTCAGTTTATCTCTAAGATACTTATGAATTTCAAATACCAGAATATTAGATGTTGGGTATTCATTTCAAGTTTTTTCATTTCTAGAAATAGCCTACGTTTTAAATTTAAGCTGTTAGATTTAAGCTTATTTTACCCCGTCATTGAATAAGGAAATGCCACATCATGCGCTGCTAGAGAGACAAGAGCCAACAGATCTTTTGGATTGTGGAAAAATGAGTTTTGTAGATTTCTGTGTGGCAGAGATTGAATGCTTTGGGAGAGAAAGGAAAAGGGAAGGAGGGAGGGAGACAGGGAGGGAGCGAGGAAAGGAGGAAGGTAGGGAGGGAATGAGGGAGGGAGGAGGAAAGGATACCCCCTGTTGGAACTTGTGGCAGCAAATTCTAGAACTTGTGTCAAGGATTTAGTGATGGGAGCCATAGTAGTTGTTATGGGATGTGAAAAGTAGGCAGTGAGGATTTTAGCATTTGCACGACACAGTTAAGGGTATCTACAACAGTCGGCATGTGATAGAAAGCCCATTATTATCTCATCCCTGTTCCTTCCCCAGGTGCTCTCTGTCCTATTTTGTTCTCTCCTCTCTGATCTGGCCCTGCTGGACATGCTTAATGTGCTCAGTGGTAAACTGTTTCTCACATCAGGTTCCTTTCTCTAGCTGTGCCTCTGCCTGACAAGTTTGTCTAGATCTCGGCATAAATGTAGCATTTTTCACTGTGCTATTCTGACTCCAATCCCAGTTAGCTATCAAATCATGTGTCTGCCCTGTGACTATATGCTTCTCTGTTTAGTTATATAGCTATTTCATATTTTCCTTGTTTACTTATTTTATTATAAGCTAAATGTTGTGGCTACTCTTGTGAACTCTAAACTCTATGAGAACAAGATCTTACCCGTCTTGTTCTGTTTGTACTTATTATTTAACTGCCTGGCACACTGGTTAGATCCAATTGTCACTGGTGTTTTATGTGCAAAGGATCAAAGAGCAAACTACAGACTGTCCCAAGCCAAGAAACTAATGGGCACTAAAGTTATCCTGTAAGAGGAACTGGTAATATTCACCTTGGCAAATATTTGAGTGATCAAGGACAAGAACTTACCAGCACACAGTATCCAACTTGCTAAAAGAAATTTCTCAGCCTTATCACAGTGGAATAGGTCAGTGTCCTAGCAGGGGGAAAGTCCATGTACATACAGCATGGCTCTGTATCAAGAAAGACTAGAGGAAACTTTGTAGGTAGTAGTGCTTAGAAGAAGCCTACAGATCCTTACAAAAATTAACAACTTACTATTGTAATATTTTCCGTAAAATATTGTAGCTTTTAATTAAAACGTTTTAATAAACAACTTCAAATTGATCAATTTGAGGAAAAAATTGTTCTCATTGCTACTGGATGTAATCCACGCATGAACTGATTTTTATTGTTATAGGTAGTGGAAAATTTAAAAAAATGTCAAGATATGCATAATTTGCCTGTAAGTAAAAGAGACACTCTCACACCCATTTCCTTATTTCTCATAATAGTAGGCTCACATTAAATCTCCATGGATCTTTTATGGTTATGTTGTGGTGATAATTAAAAAAAAAAATGTGTCTAGATAATTCATTCCATTTGGTCACAATCTGCTAAAAGTGCTGATGAGTGACAATTTCACTCCCTACCCATTTATTACGACATATCCCCCTAGGACACCTAATGACGGATGACAACTAAAATGTGGACCTAATGAAAATTTCGTTTACGTTATGCTTCAAAGATTAGCTATGACTATTTTTGGTATAAGAATCGACGTACGTTTTAGAACGTGTTGTCATTTTCCAGTGGGTTAGCTTCTGCCTCTTGTGATGTATGTGTCCCGCTGTAGAAAGCACTATATTGGGTGCTAAGTAACACAAGTAAGAAGCTCCAGGAACAGCTGTGAAGCCTTTCCATATTTTGCCTGACTGGGATGCATTGGCGAATAAAACCTCAGCCCTGCAGAAAGCAGAAAGACAAAACATTGCCTACCAGGTGGGTTCTAGGGCCGAGAACTTTATTCTGGATGTGGCAGAACAAAATTCAAACACAATACCACATAATGTTTAGGCCTGGAAAGACTGCTCATGTACACTTATCTAGAGGACTGAGCCTCGTTTTCAGCGCTAGTGCCTGGAAGTTCTTAATGTCCCGTTGCTCCAGCTTCAGGTATCTAGTCTCGCCTCCATGGGCCCCATACTCTCTGAGTAATAATACACCCACATAGGCACAGGAAAATTTAAAAAACCTTTAAAAAGTGCTTAAAGATGTGCCCCTGTTTTTGCTATTGGAACATCTACAAGGAAAAATAAAGGCCAAACATCATTGGTTCTTTGGTAAGACTTTGTAACACCTTTAGTTCCTAATCCACTTATGTTCTGTGTACTTTTGTTGTTGTTGTTTGTATGTCCATGTTTCTCATTGTCACAGGAGAAGGCCAAGATGTAGAAGAGGGGGGAGAAGTGGAGGAGGTTAAGGAAGGGAGGAAGAGGGAGAGAAGAAAGATATGATTGCCGTAATACCTTTAAAATTACTCCTGCACCTTATTTCCTCTCCACATCTCTGTACTCAATGCTGGGTCATGAACTACAAAATTTTTTTCTAAAAGCTCCAAGAAAGCAATCATTTTGGTTTAAGAACTAGGCTAGAAAGTAAGAGTCAGTCTTAACTGAGGAAGGAGAGGTTATTTCCCTGAATGCTGGCCATGCTGGGCAATCTACATCTGAGAAGTATTGTCCTTGCACACACAGGAAGGATGTTCTAAGCCATGAGTTTGAAGAAACTTCCAGAGGTTAGGAAAGACTTATGGAGTCCCATGTGTGGCGGGAGGAGATCTCACTGAAGAAGCAGCGCTCACAAGATGGTTCACGCTCATTGTCCAGCAGGGCTTTTTAGTGTCCATGAGACTTTTGTTGGGTATCTTTCTGTGTGAGGTTGTACCATGTGCTGCAAGAAGCAGTGATGCTACTTTGGAGAACAAACTTCTTGGATGGGACTTAAATCAGATGGCATCTACTAAATTTCAACCCCCAGGGAACTGTATGTTAGTGCCATGTCACTGCAGTCTAATTAATACATGGACTTTTTCTTCTGAAAAACATGTCGTTTAGTTTTACAAATTGCCTATCATGTTTTTCTTAATGCCTGAGAGCCCAAAAAAATGGTGACAACTCCAGTGGAAATCTTGGCTTTGCTTTATGCTATTTGATCTTATTTTTCATCCTGAAAACTTCTGGAAAACTTTTATTTCAAGGTTTTGTTAAACTATGAAATGTTTGATGGATACATTTCAATATTTTTTCCTGTGTTTTAAAACCAATAAAATGAATTATAAGTAACAATTTTCACCAAAAATATTCTCCTTGACCAAAAGCTAAAAATAAAAGGGCCATAGTAGAAATTAAAAAATCAAGTTAAAGAATATGAACTTAGTATACAGGATATTAATATCTGTAAGTAACAATAGTTAGATAAATTAATACTTGTAACCAATGTATGATTAATCTTTTTGGAGATAATTATCTGATGAGTTTAGAGCATTGTGTATATATATGACCTGTATTCAGTCTTGAGGTGAGAGGAAAAGGGGAAAGGAGGAAGGGAGAGAAAGAGGGAAGAAAGGAGAAAGATGGAGGGAGGGAGAGAGAAAGATAGAGGGGAGACCCTTTTTCCATCAATTACTGGCTCAATGGGGCCTTTAAAATTTTTTTTAAAATTTTTTTATTAATTTATTCTTGTTACATCTCAATGGTTATTCCATCCCTTATATCCTCCCATTCTTCCGTCCCTCCAATTTTCCCATTATTCCCCTCCCCTATGACGGTTCCTGAGGGGGATTACCTCCCCCTGTATATGCTCATAGGGTATCAAATCTCTTCTTGGTAACCTGCTGTCCTTCCTGTGAGTGCCACCAGGTCTCCCCCTCCAGGGGACATGGTCAAATGTGAGGCAGCAGATTATGTGAGAAAGTCATATCCCACTCTCCACTCAACTGTGGAGAATGTTCTGAAATTGGTTAGATCTGGGTAGAGGTTTAAAGTTTACCGCCTGTATTGTCCTTGGCTGGTGCCTTAGTTTGAGCAGGACCCCTGGGCCCAAATCAGCCTATCATAATGTTCTACTTGTAGGTTTCTAGGACCTCTGGATCCTTCTACTTTGCTATTCTCCCATGCTTCTCTCATTTAGAGTCCCAATAGGATGTCCTCCCTTCTGTCCCAGTTTCCTGGTAAGTGAAGGCTTTCGTGGGACATACCCCTTGGGCTAGTATGCAGATATAAGTGAGTATATACCATTTGATTCTTTCTGTTTCTGGGTTAACTCACTCATTATGGTCATTTCTAGCTCAATCCATTTATCCACAAATTTCAGGAATTCCTTGTTTTTAATAGCTGAGTTGTATTCCATAGTGTATATGTACCACAGTTTCTTTATCCATTCTTCTACTGATGGACACTTAGGCTGTTTCCATGTTCTGGCTATTGTGAATAAGGCTGCTATGAACATGGTTGAGCAAATTTTCTTGTTGTGTGCTGGAGCATCTTCTGGGTATATTCCAAGGAGTGGAATAGCTGGGTCTTGAGGAAGCCCTATTCCCAGTTTTCTGAGATGGCACCAGATAGATTTCCAAAGTGGCTGTACTAGTTTGCATTCCCACCAGCAATGAAGGAGTGTTCCTCTCTCCCCACATTCTTGCCAGCATGTGGTGTCACTTGAATTTTTGATCTTAGCCATTCTGATGGGTGTAAGATGGAATCTCAGAGTTGTTTTGATTTGCATTTCCCTGATGACTAAGGAGGTTGAGCATTTCTTTAAGTGTTTCTCAGCCATTTGATATTCCTCTGTTGAGAATTCTCTGTTGAGTTCCAAGCCCCATTTCTCAATTAGGTTATTTGGTTTGGTGGTGTTTAGCTTCTTGAGTTCTTTATATATTTTGGATATTAGACCTTTGTCAGATGTAGGGTTGGTGAAGATCTTTTCCCAGTCTGTAGGCTGTCGCTTTGTTCTCTTGACAGTGTCTCCAGCCTTACAGAAGCTTCTCAGCCTCATGAGGTCCCATTTATTAATGGATGACATTAAGGCCTGGGCCGTTGATGTTCTGTTCAGGAAGTTGTCTCCTGTGCCAATATGTTCCAGGCTCTTCCTCAGTTTTTCTTCTAAGTGACTTAGTGTCTCTGGTTTTATGTTAAGGTCTTTAATCCACTTGGATTTGAGTTTTGTGCAAGGTGACAAATATGGGTTCAGTTGCATTTTTTTTACACATAGACCTCCAGTTAGACCAGCACTATTTGTTGAAGATGCTATCCTTTTTCCATTGAATGGATTTGGCTTCTTGTCCAAAATCAAGTGATCATATGTGTGTCGATTCATATCTGGGTCTTCGATTCGATTCCACTGACCAACCACCCTGTTGCTGTGCCAGTACCAAGCTGTTTTAATTACTATTGCTTTATAGTACAGTTTGAGATCAGGTATGGAGATTCCTCCGGAGCACCTTTTATTGTACAAGATTGTTTTAGCTATTCTGGGTTTTTTGTTTTTCCATATGAAGTTCAGAATTGAACTTTCAATGTCTTTAAAAAATTGTGTAGGTATTTTGATAGGGATTGCATTGAATCTGTAGATTGCTTTTGGTAGGCTAGCCATTTTTACTCTGTTAATTCTCCCTATCCATGAGCAAGGAAGATCATTCCATCTTCTCTTTCTTCAGAGTTTTGAAATTTTTTTCAAATAAGTCCTTCACTTGCTTAGTTAGAGTAACTTCTAAATATTTTATATTGCTTGTGACTAATGTGAAGGGTGTGGTTTTCTTAATTTCTTCCTCTGCAAGCTTGTCATTTGTGTATAGGAAGGCTACAGATTTTTTTTTGAGTTAATTTTGTATCCAGCCAATTTGCTGAAGGTGTTTATCAGCTGTAGGAGTTCTCTGGTGGAATTTTGGGGGTCACTTATGTACACTATCATATCATCTGCAAATAGGGATAATTTGACTTCCTCCTTTCCCATTTGGATATCCTTGATCTTCCTTTGTTGTCTTATTGCTCTGGCTAGAACTTTGAGTACTATATTGAAGAGATATGGAGAGAGTGGGCAGCCTTGCCTTGTTCCCGATTGTAGAGGAATTCCATTGAGTATCTCACCGTTAACTTTGATTTTGGCTATTGGCTTGCTGTATATAGCCTTTATTATGCTGATGAAAGTACCTTGTATCCCTGATCTCTCTAAAACTTTAAACATGAATGGGTGTTGGATTTTATCAAATGCTTTCTCTGCATCTAAAGAGATGATCATGTGTTGTTTTCTCTTCAGTGTGTTTATATGGTGGATTACATTGATGGATTTCCATATATTAAACCATCCCTTCATGCCTGGAATGAAGCCTACTTGGTCATGATGAATGATATCTTTGATGTGTTCTTGTATTCGTTTTGCCAGTATTTTATTTAGTATTTTTGCAATAATGTTCATAAGAGAAATTGGTCGGAAATTCTCTTTCTTTGTTGAGTCTTTGTGATGTTTAGGTATCAATGTGACTATGGCCTCATAGAATGAATTTGGTAATGTTCCATCCATTTCTGTATTTTGGAGAAACTTGTAGAGTTTCGGTATTAGCTCGCCCTTGATGGTCTAGTAGAGTTCTGCAATGAAACCATCTGGCCCTGGGCTATTTTTGGTTGGGAGACTATCGATGATTGTTTCTATTTCTGTAGGGGAAATGGGACTATTTAGCTTGTTTATCTGTTCTTCACTCAACTTTGGCAAGTGAAATTGATCAAGAAAATCATCCATTTCCTTTAGATTTTCAAATTTTGTGGCGTATATGCCTTCAAAGCAGGATCTTATGATTCTTTGTATTTCTTCAGTGTCTGTTGTTACGTCTCCCTTTTCATATCTGATTTTGTTGATTTCAATACTGTCTCTCTGCCTTTTAGTTAGTTTGGCTAATGGTCTGTCTATCTTATTTTCTCAAAGAACCAGCTCTTAGTTTTGTTGATTCTTTGGACTATTTTCTTAGTTTCTGATTTGTTAATTTCAGCCCTGAGTTTGATTATTTCCAGACGTCTACTCCTTTTGGGTGTTTCTGCTTCTTTTTTTTTCTAGGGCTTCCAGTTGTGTCTTTAAGATGCTTATATGCGATGTTTCCAATTTCTTTTTAAAGGCTGTTAGTGCTATGAGTTTTCCTCTTAGCACCGCTTTCAACGTATCCCACAAATTTGGGTATGTTGTTCCTTCATTTTCATTGAATTTCAGAAACTCCTTGATTTCTTTCTTTATTTCTTCCCTGACCCAGGTGTCATTTAGCAGAGAGTTGTTTAGTTTCCATGTACATGTAGGCTTTTTGTTATTTCTGTTGTTGTTGAATTGCAGCCTAAGAGCATGGTGATCTGATAGGATACAAGGTATTATTTCAATCCTCTTGTATCTATTGAGGCTTGCTTTGTGACCTACGATGTGATCAATTTTGGAGAAGGTTCCATGAGGTGCAGAGAAGAAGGTATATTCTTTCTTGTTTGGGTGAAAAGTTCTATAGATATCTGTTAGATCCATTTGACCCATAGCATTGGTTAATGATGTTATTTCTCGGCTTAGTTTCTGTTTCAATGACTTATCCTTCAGTGAGAGTGGGGTGTTGAAGTCCACTATTATTGTGTGGGGATAAATGTGTGTTTTAAGCTTTTTTAGCAGATCTTTTACAAATGTGGGTGCCCTTGTATTGGGAGCATAGATGTTCAGAATTGTGATGTCATCTTGGTTGACTTTACCTTTGATGAGTATGAAGTGTCCTTCCTCATCCCTTTTGATTAATTTTGGTTGAAAGTCTATTTTGTTCGATATTGAAGTGGCTATGCCTGCTTGCTTCTTGCGACCATTTGCTTGGAATATTTTTTCCAAACTTTTACCCTGAGGTAATGCCTATCATTATGGGTGAGATGTGTTTCTTGAAAGCAGAAGAATGTTGGATCTTGTTTATGCACCCATTCAGTTAGTCTGTATCTTTTTATTGGAGAATTGAGACCATTGATGTTGAGAGATATTAATGACCAGTGACTGTTAAGAGTCTTAATTTTGATGTTATTTCCAGTTGCGCGTTTGTGTAGTTGTGTTTTTGACATGGTATAGTTATTTATTTCCTGAGTAGTTTTGGTTGTAGCTTGACCCTTTGGGATGGAGTTTTCCTTCTAGTACCTTCTGTAAATGTGGGTTTGTGGATAGGTACTGTTTGAAATTGTTTTTGGCATGGAATATTTTGTTTTCTCCATCAATGTTTATTGATAGTTTTGCTGGGTAAAGTAGTCTGGCCTGGCATCTGTGGTCTCTTAGCGTTTGCAGGATCTCTGTCCAGGCCCTTCTGGCTTTTATGGTCTCTGCTGAGAAGTCGGGTGTAATTCTGATAGGTTTACCATTAAATGTTATTTGGCCTTTTTCCCTTGGCAGCTCTTAATATTTTTTCTTTGTTCTGTATGTTTTGTGTTTTGATTATTATGTGATGGGTAGTTTTTCTTTTCTGGTCAATTCTATTTGGTATTCTGTAGCCCTCTTGTATGTTTATAGGCATCTCTTTCTTTAGATTGGGGAAATTTTCTTCTATGATTTTGTTGAGAATAGTTTCTGGGCCCTGGAGTCTGATATTTTCTCTTTCTTCAATGCCTATTATCCTCAGATTTCTTCTTTTCATGGTGTCCTTAATTTCTTGGATGTTTTGTGTCAGGAGTTTTCCAGATTTGTCATTTTCTTTAACGGTTGCTTCAAGATCTGTGATTGTATCTTCTAGACCTGAGATTCGTTCTTCCATCTCTTGGATTCTATTAGAAAAGCTCACTCGTCTGTGTTGCTTGCCTTCTTCTCTGAGGTCTCACGTTCTCGTTTTTCTTCTGTCTGTGTGTTTATTATTGAATCCATTTTCATCTTTAGATCTTGAACTGATTTTTTGATTTCTTTCATCTGATTGTATATTCCTGAGTTTCTTCCATTGCCTCTTTATAGATCTTTAGAGCTTGAACTGTTTCATTTATTTCTTTAATCTGGTTGTTTGCATTTTCCTGCAATTTTTTCAGTTCCACTCTATGTGCTTCTTTTATGTCTCTCACCTGTTTGGTTTGTCTTCCTGCATTTGATTACATATTTTATTTGTTTCCTCCATTATCATCCTCATTACTAAAGATTTGAGGTCATTTTCTTGTATTTCCATTGTATTTAAGTTCTCTGGGTTGTTTTCTTTGGGATAGCTGGAAACTGGAGACGACATGTTGTTTTGGGTTTTTTTGCGTATGCTTTTATGCTGTCCTTTAGACATCTTGCCATCTTTGTTTTTGTTGGGTAGCTTCCAGAGTTGGGTGGAGGCCATCTGATGATAGATTCACTTATTTTCTCACAATTTCCGTAGGCTAGAAGCTCTGTAGCTTCACTGTTGTGGATGTTAGGAGGTTAGCCCTGTTGTTTTGGACTCTCACAGCCAGTGATCCTCAGCTCCCCTGTGCTGTGGGTCCTGCAATCATTCTGGGTCTCTGAATGAGCGTTTGGTCAGGCCAAGGTATCCACAGCCTTCTGTGTCCCCTGCGAAGTCCAGCGAGGAACACTGGGCCTGAACCACGGGCCAAGCTCAGCTAGATTCTCAGGGCCTGAACTGTCTGCTCAGCTCAGCTAGGGGTTCTGGGCCCAAAATGCACACAGGGTCCAGCCTGAATTTTTGGGCTGGGACTGCACACCAAGCTGAACTAGGGGCTTTTGGCCCAAAGTGCGTGTTATTGACTCAGGGCCCGAACTGTCTGCCAAGCTCAGCCAGGAATTCTGGATTCAAACTGCACACTGTGTCCAACCAGAGTCTTAGAGCCAGGACTGTGCCAAAAGCTCAGCTTGAGTCTCTGAGCCCATTCTGTCTGTCAAGCACAGTTAGGGACTCTGGCCCCAAACTGCACGCCGAGTCCACCCGAGTCTCCAGGGCGGAATTGTGCACAGAGCTCAGCCAGGGACTCTGGATTCACACTGCGCACTGAGTTCAGCCCGGGACTCCGGGCCTAAACTGCGTGGATAGTCCAGCCAGAGTCTTAGGGCCACCGAACCTGTGTGCACAGCTCAACTAGAGTCTCTGGGCCCAATCTGCCTGGCAAGTCCAGCTAGGGCCTCTGGGATGAATCTGAGTGCTGACCTCAGCCTGTGTCAGCGCCCCAGAACAGCCCGCTGAGCTGAGCTAAGCTAGTGTCTTGGGCAGAACTGCTCGCTGAGCTGAGATAGCGCCTCTGGTGGAACTGAACGCTCTGCCCAGCCTGTGTCACAGCAGGAGAACTGCAGCTGCGCTGAGCTAGTGCCTCTGGTGGAACTGAGTGGTCTGCCCAGCCTGCGTCACAGCAGGGGAGCTGTGGCTGAGCTAAGCTGGTTGCCTAGATTGGAACTGAGCACTTTGAGCATTTTTTACAAAGTGTTTGGGTCATATTCTTGTCATTTTTGCCAATTCTTCCCAGACCCACCTCCTTGTCTTCTTTGTGTACTTTGTGTACTTCACTTTCTTAAAGCCCTCAAGAGCCTGCCCAAATATTCTTGTATGTGTGGTCTTTTACTGAAATGTGGTTGATGTAACTATAGGTTACACTCTTAGAGAAAATGACCTCTCCATCTTCCAACTGAAATTGCCAATAGCTCCATGTCTAGGTGTGGAGTGTGTGTCCACCTCCATTTTCCATGATGGAGTTTGGTCTGTTTGGCCTTGCACAGGTCTTGTGTGTGCTGTCACACCCACTGTGGATTTATAAGTGCATTGGCACTGCTGTTTCCAGAAGAAAATATTTCCTTGCAGCCATCTACATGCTCTGCTTCTTTCTCTCTTCCTGCCCCCTCTTCTATAATGATACCTGAGTCTTGATGGGGGTGGGTAGGAAGAAAACAAAGGTCTTGGCCTTTATATAAGCTGACAGTATTTTGTATAATGTGTGGAAACATGTCTAACCACCATATCACATGCCCAGGAAGTGCTTTGCAAAGCTTCTGGTTACCAAACAAGAATTTTGACTTGCCTCATTTGAAGCACTGAGAGCTATGAGCAAGCACAGATCAAGGCTGGACAGTTAACTTATGCTGAGTTTTGTTCATAAGTGTATCAGTATGAATAGAGTACTCAGGGACATGGCCTTGGTTCAGTACAGATTAAAGGGAATTATTTACCCTTCAGGCAGTTACACATACAGTCCTGTCCAAGAAATTAGTCAGGCCCAAGAACAAGCATCTACAGTTCAATATGGTTCTGGTGCATTGACCAAGGCTTCACTTCTGACCACTCTGTTGTATTGCCAAAGCAGCAGGGTGGAAAAAGATGTTTTAGGAAGAGTTGTGCAAAGTTGGAAAGAAAATGGCATGAGCCTCTGGGGAGACAAGATAGTGCAATGTTGGATTTAGGCTCTGACAGCAAATGGGCTTCTGTTTGAACTCTGGCTGTATCCTTCAGTGCACAATCCTTGGGCTGAGTCCTTAAAACTTACCTTGATTGTATTTTTTCATCCTAAAAATGGGCAGGGTAATAAATTTCTTATTGCTTTGTTTTGAAATTTGCAATTCCCAGCATACAGTTGCTACTCATATCAGAATTCTCCAGAGATATTCATTCAACAGTACGAATGTGTATTTGTGTGCATACATAGCTGTACAAAAAGAATTGTAAGGAATTTGCCATATGATTATTGAGGCTGGCAGTGTTTAAGATCTACAATCTTCAAAGCCTGAATTAGTTGATGTTTTATGTCTAGTCTGAAGAACAGAGAAAAACTGATGTCCAAGGTAAGAAATCAGGAGGAATAAATGATCCTCTGTCTGAGGAGGGCCAGCCTTTGCTACAGTCATTCCTTGATCTTAGGTAAGCTGAAGTCTCAAAGTGGTTTTAATTGATAAATAATCCTTACAGTGATGACGTCAATGTGCTTTATGTATATGAATGTGTGCCTGTGTTTGCATGTGTGTGTGTTAGTATAAGTGCACACATACCACAGCATGTGTTTAGAGGTCAGAAGACCACCTATGATGTCAACCCTCCCCTTCTATCTTGTTTGGGACAGGGTCTCATGTCCACTGTTATCTATGCTAGGCTAGCTGGCCTGCAGAATTTCAGGATCCTTCTGTCTCTATTTCCTTTTTGACCATAGAAGGACTTGGAAGATTTCTACTACCTTATTTGGCCTTATGTGGGCTCTGGGGATCTGAATTCAGGTCTTGACACTAATATGTTAAGTACTTTGTCTACTGAGCCATATCTCCTTCCATTACTCATTTTATTCATTTTAATATTTATCTTTTCAAAAAGAATTTCAGAGAAGTATTGATTGTAATGTTTGAAACAAACTGATACATAAAATTAGCCATTACTGAGCTCTGCAAACATATTGTATTAATAATCTCTGACTAGAAATTTATTTTGATTGTTATTATGTATAATGACATTGCATTTAATAAAATGGCTGTTCAGAGTCAAGACTCATTAGAATTGGAAATAACAAAAATATTTAAATTGGCTAATGTTTATTAATTTATATTTGAGATAGTCATAAAGAAAGCAATGTGTTGTGCTTATTAGTACAATCACAAAACTTCCATTGCCCAGGTTACTGCAATACTATAGATACAGTTTCCATTTTACAAGCTCAGGTTGTTATGCCTTTCAGTATCCCATTCCTTACTAGGTATTTGCATGTTTAGGTCATTCACTGGTCAGCATGCTATAAAATGGATATTTCTAACTTCTGCTACTCTTGGTATTTGCTATGTGAAAAGGCAAATGGTGACTCACTCACCTGGAAGGTTTCCATCTCTCTTTCCCATAAAGGGAGTGGTAAAACTACCAGTGTCACAGGCAGAAACTTGAAGGGCCTCTTTGAAGAGAGAGAGAGAGAGAGAGAGAGAGAGAGAGAGAGAGAGAGAGAGAGAGAAGGAGGGGGGGGTGTCTCGTTGGATATTAAATAGAGTAGACCAAGAGTCTGGATATCCTGTTGCTGACCTCAGACTTGGCAACAAAATCAGGTGTAACCCTGAGCAGACCCAGAAGCTAGGGATTAGGCCAGGATAGCTTGCATGGTTGGCTAGGCACAACTTCCTTTAAGTCTAGTAGTTGTCTTCTCTTCTGTGACATCTGGCCATAGAGCTTGCTACATTTCAAGTTCAGGCAGGCCCCTAAAAAGCTTGCCATCATCCTTTGGAAGACACATGTCTTAGAGTGAACCAGGTCAGAACCTGTGAGGACAACACTGCTCTAACCCACCTTTAAGCCAAGAGTCAAAGTACATTTTTTTTTTTTTTTTTGCAAGTGCTGACACCAACTGCGCAAAGTGATAGTACAGCATGGAACTCATTCAGAGAAGAAATAGTAAGAAAACAAGGACCTTTTTTTGGGTTGTAGTCACAAAAGCATGAAGCAGAAATGCACAAGACCAAGCCACTTGAATAAGACAAATAATGCTCTTGGTCGTCTAATAAAGCTCTTATCTAACGTTTTACTTGAAAAATGAAACATACACAATTACAGGTATGCATTTATGTAGTAAAACAAACAAACAAACAAACACAAAACCCAACCATGATATTGTGGAAGAGAGGACTGCTTTGTAAGTTGCCTCTTCAAAAACAACTTTGTCCTTTTTGTGTGTGTCATGAAGGCGTTGTCTATGAATTTTCTTTGTTTCTATAGAATAAGAGCAGGAGTTTTTGTGGATGCAATTTAGTTTGCATGTGCCCCTGCCCCCACCTCCAGGGATCATGAGTTGGTAGATAGGTCCTTCCTGGGAAAGTAGGAGGGGCTGGACCTTTAGGAGGTGGAGCCTCCTAAATGCCCTCTGAAGGGGTCGTGGGATGCAGCCTCTTGCGATTTTATTCTAGATGTGACCTCTCCCTCCAACATCTGCTTCAGTTATTGTGACACCTTTGGACAGAAGATCATATCTAGAATCCAGTTGATGCTTGTACTGTTCCTTTGAGTCTCCAAAACTGTGAGTACAATAAACAGCTTGTCTTAGCTGCTTCATTATGATAACAAAGAAAGAGACAAATACAAGAGAATGCTTGAAAGTGATGCTAATAAATTTGACCTAGATTTGGTCTTCTAGAAGCAGATGCAGAGACAGGGTTGATGGTTAGTCATACATGAGCTATAGTACAGGCTTGGCTGTGCAGGAGGGCTCGGGTTTTGACTCTTACTTTGCCCCCCAAGGAAACCCAAGGTGCTGAGCGTTCCTTACTGGGACAAGAAATCATTAGCACTTGCTGCTCTCATAGAGGCCTGTGGCCAAATGGGTTCTATGAACTCTCCAAGGCAGTTGTCCACATTAGAGTATCAGGGATTAGGCTAGTAAAAGCTAAGTGTCAGAGGCCGGCCAGTGGAAGAAAATGGGCACACAAATCATGGACAGAGTAAACAGGATCCAATGTGGTCTGTGTGGGAGAGTGCTGGTGTCTTCTACAGGCCACGGCTGTCACTGCTCAGATGTACTGCACGAAGTTCATTCTGTCCTGCTATGACTTCTTCAACATGCTGTTCAAGTGTGGGCTGCATGGCTCCAGCTGTTCCTCTCTTCACAGTTGGTTCCAAGACTCTCATTAAAATCTGTCACCACTGCCACCCACCTAAGGTTCCTTTTGTCCTGTTGGGGTCAGATGGCTTGTGCATTTCGATGTGACTCAGATTTTCCTCACACAACCCAGCCTTTTATTCCTGAAGGCTAGTTTAACTCCTGATTAGTTAGTCTCTCTTCAGGCTGTAATTGTCATCATCCACTCTCCGTAAAATCTGTACAGCTGGAGCACTAGAAGTGGCCTAGTGGGTTCAGAGGGGTGTGGTCTTAGCAAAATCAATGGCCATGATTTACTCTAGGATTCATGCATATGTGATGTAGATAACAATGAAAATACCTTTTAAAATAAACTAATAATTCAGAAAAAGAAACTTCCGTTTTCTGGTTAGCACTCTGACATAGATGGGTATACTTCTTTGTAACTTTGCATCTCAAAGTTCTTTCAAATCAGGAGTTTCGTCTTTTTTTTCTCCAGTACTTCCCAGCTTAGAATTCATCCTATATAACACTGATACAGAAACCAAAGTGGCTTCCTGATTCCAATGTCTGTTGTTCCTCAGATCTTCCCCCAAATTATGTCATAGAAAACATCCAAACAGCATGTCTAAATCACCTAACTCTAGTAGTTGTAACTAATTTACTGCATAGAGTAGAAACTGCTTAGTATGATTTGGAAATTCTCATAGCGGAAGTATTACCTACTTTTCTCATTGTTGTCACCAAATAAATACTTGAAAACCCATAAATACCAGGAAGGAAGTATTAACTTCAGCATGTCTTATTATGGGGCACATCTCCTCATGACAGGGAAGAAATGAAAGCAGGAGTTTGAGGCGGCTGGTCACACTGTGTCTTCATTCAAGAACGAGACAGCAATAGATGCTGATGTTTCATTCACTTTCTTCTTTGTACACAGTCTAGGAACCTATTCCACTGAATGCAATTACCTATGTTCAGTGTGGGCCTTTTCAGATCAAGCTTTCTGCAAGTGCCCAAAGACAGGTGTAGAAGTGGGTCAAGTTAACTGAGGTCATACTCATTTTCTACTATTGTCTCTCCCCTGTTCTTTCCTATATTTACAGATCCCTGGCATTTCTAGAAGTACAAGAAGGATTTGTTGTTCAAACCATGTTCTTCCTTGGTTGATATAATATATGGCTCAGCTTAAGCCTAAGTGGCACGTAGTCTCTGAAGCTTGTGTAAAATCCATGTATGTGTACCTTCTTACTTTTGTCAATTACAGTTCATTTTGTAGAAGGAATTTCTTTTTCCTATTGATCTATCAGAATGAAATGCTTTGAAGGTAATGGTATGTACACTGAATTTTCAAGTTTCATGCAAGAGTAGGAAGAAAACATTAACAAATAAAATGACAACAGAAAAAATGTGAAAAGACTAACTTCTAAGTACTATAGTAATTCTCATTGAAAGCCATCATATCTATAAACCTATAGGACTATTTCTTCATTTGCTATATGGAATGTAAATATATATATATATATATATATGTATATATATATATACTATAGGTATATAATATATGTATTATATACAGTGATTTCTTGGCATTTCTTCACTGGAAATTAAGATCTTCTGGCTATGAAGGCTAAATCATATTATCTTTTGTGTAAGCTAGTAAAATTTACCAAATAAAGAAAGCATAAAATGATATGTAATTGTTCTAAATAGGAAAAATTAGACCAAATTCTTACAAGGAATTATAATACAATGATTATTTTCAGTCAGTGCTTCAATAACTTGGCAGTGATTAGAAGCACTCTTGAAGCACTCTCACATTTATTTATGAACACTTGTATATAACACTACATATCATTATGCAGTTCAGAGAATGATGTACTCTTTTTTTTTTAAAGAAAAACATTTTTTATTACTTTTTTTAAAATTGAAAATAAAATCATTCATATTACATCTCAATTGCCATCCCATGCCGGACATCCTCCCATTCCTCCCTCCCTCCTGCTTTTGCCCCATTCCTCTTCCCTATGACTGTGACTGAAGGGGACTTCCTCCCCTTGAATATGATGCTAGGGTATCAAGTCTCTTCTTGGTAGTCTGCTATCCTTCCTCCGAGTGCCATCGGGCCTCCCCATCAAGGGGACGTGGCCAAATATGGGGCACCAGAGTTTGTGTGAAAATCAGTCCCCAGTCTCCACTTAACTGTGGAGAATGTCCTGTCCCTTGGCTAGATCTGGGTAGGGGTTTGATGATGACTGCACGTATTGTCCTTGGTTGGTGCCATAGATTGACCAGAACCCCTGGGTCCAGATCCACCCATCATAGCGTTGTTCTTGTAGATTTCTGGGACCCTCTGGATCCATCTATTTTCCTATCTCCTATATTTCTCTCACTTAGGATGTCCTCACCTCTATCTCACTTTCCTGGTAAGTGAAGACTTTCATGAGACCTGCCCCTTGGACTAGTGTCCAGTTATAAGTGAGTATATACTATTTGAGTCTCTGCTTCTGGGTTAGCTCATGAGAATGATGTATTGTACTTCATAATTTAATACAAAATAAATACTTTGGGGATTAAGTATTTATGATTATCAACTTGATCAGGTTTAGAATGGCACGTGCCTCAGAGTATCCAGCATTTGAACACTTGGTCCTCTGTTGTTGGTGCTGTTTTGGGAGGCTTAGGGGGTATATCCTTGGAGGAAGAATGTCATTGGAAGAGAGTTTTGACGTTTTAAAGCCATTTTCCATTCCTAGTTTGATCTCTGTGCTTCCTGATGATAATTCAAGCTGTGAACTTTCAGCTTCCTCCATTCTACTGTCATAGACTCTAGCCTTTTGAAACCATAATCCCAAATAAGCCAATTCACTTCTAAATGCCCTTGTCCATGGTGTTTTATCACAATACAAAAGTAACCAGTGTAATGTCTAAGCAGTAAAGCTATGTTTACAGTATATTTTGAAAGATCATGAGATCACGAGGACTCTCACCTAATCAATGTTACAAGCCAATGATGGGTTCAAAATTTGAACAGACTACTGGCAGTTGTTGGTGGAACTTTGAGTAGTGAAGCTAGTAGAAAAAATTGTGTTGATGGGTCATATCTTTGAAGAATACATTTTGGCTCCTGCCTGTTCTTGCTATCCTTCTTTTCTTTTTGGCTACCATAATGTGAGCCAGTCTCCCATTCCACATGTTTCTTTATCAAGCTTGTCTTCCCTCAAGTATCTCTAACATAGATCCAGTTGTTTTTAGACCAAAACTTTGAAGTCGTGAGACTAAGCAAATCTTTGTTTTGTTTATATCAGGTATTTCATCACAGCAATTAGAAAGCAAATGAACACAGTGCCCAACTTATTTGTTATACTTGTAACATTGTCTGCAGAGGACATCTTCCAGGATTCAGAATAGATGTCTGGATTCATAGATAATATTATGTTGGTTTATCAAGTAGGGTCACTGAGAAAGAGGAAACCTCAAGTGAAAAAATGGCCTCCATTTAGTCTTCTCTGTAGATTATTTTCTTCACTGATGATTGATGTGAGAAGGCCCAGATTACTATGCCCAGGGACACCCCTGGACAGGCTGAGCATGGCATGGTATCAAGCCAGTAAGGAGCAGTCCTCCGTGGCAGTAAGGAGCAGTCCTCCGTGGCATCTGTTTTAGTTCCTGCCTCCATGTTCCTGCTTAAGTTGCTGCCCTGGATTCCCTTGATAATGAATGGTGACTGGACTTGTAAGCCAAGCGAATCATTTTCTTCTCAAGCTTCTTTTGGTTATTGTCTTAGAGTTTCTAATTCTGTGATAAGTTCCATGACAAGAGGCAGCTTGGGGAGGAAAGGGCTTATTTCATCTCATAGATATAGTCCATCATGAATGGAAGTTGGAGCAGGAACTCAAAGCAGGAACCTAGAGGACTTCCATATGAGTCATTAATCAAGAAAGTGCCCTACAGACTTTACCAAATGCCATTCGTGTGGAGGTATTTTCTCAGTGAAGATTCTTTCTTTTGTGATATGTCTAGGTTGTGTCGAATTGACAAAACAAACAAACAAACAAACAAACAAAACCACCATCACCTCCACCAATAACAACAAACAGCCCGCAAAGTCCCAGTATTGTTTCACAGCAATAAACAACAACAACTATGAAAATGCCGAACCATAGTACATCCCAAGCAACCTGGTTTTAAAAGATGACCAATGTCTTGAACTGTTGCTTTATAATAATTTACCATTTTTGTTTTTGGTTGTGATGAAAATTAAACCCAAGCCTCATATATACTGAACATGTACTCTATCACCAAGTTAGCTCAATGGCCCTAGAAATTGTTGTAAAAAGCACTAGGTAATTGTAAGACATCTGCTATGTGAAGAACAGTAGACGACTTGGCCTTGTAGGGGGAAGCACCATGGAGAGAAGTCCAGTTATTAGAGCCATGATAGAACTTTCTCGTTTTTGCATTTTAGGAATGGTCATATTGGTCTCTACTTGCTGAAACTGGCCACAGATGGTTATTGTGGTCATGTTTTTCAAAAGACCAGGCACTGGTAGTTTAAGCAAATAATTCTAATTATAGGTACATGTTTATGGTGGCTTGTCATGCCTGAGAAATTATAGCCCAATCAAGGCAATGTGGTCACTAATTATGTTTTTAGAAATCTCTTTTAGAAAATTATGCAGAGTGATTTATACTATGATTTTTAAAAAACTCTTCTATTTAATTATGGTCAGAAGTACCAACTACCCAATTCACATGAAGCATGGAATACTTTTCTTTTTTCTTTTTTGGTTTTTTGAAACAGGGTTTTTCTATGTTATCTTGGCGGTTCTGGACTCTCTTTGGAGACCAGGCTGGCCTCGAACTCACAGTGATCCACCTGCCTCTGCTCCCTGAGTGCTGGGATTAAAGGTGTGCACCACCATCCCGGCTGGAATACTCTTCTTATTAGTATAGTTTTACTCCAACAAAAACAAAACAAAATGCTGATTAGATCTTGGTGAAAGAGACACTGTGTATTCATGTTCTAGTACTTCTTTAAGATTTTATTTATTTATCTTTTTGTTCATATGCATGTGTTCATGTGTTTATGTGTGCATATGTGTGCATGGGGAGGCCAGAAGTGAGCAATGGACCTCTCTGTGTTGGGATTACAGGTGTTTGCATGACACTCAGGTTATTGCATAGATGTAAGATTCTGAACTCAGGTCATTATGTTTGATAAGTCAGCACTCATAATAACTGAATCATCTCTCCATCCTCAGCAGGGCACAGGCCACTGGACCCATAAATTGTCAAATTTACAGACGCTCAAGGCTGATATAAAATGATATGGTCTCTAACCTCGGTGCGCCCTCCTTTGATTTTAATATTAAATGTAAATTTTATGAAAGGTTGTTATGCTAGATCAGTTAGGTAATGATGGAAAAAAGAAAGTCTGTACAAAAGTAAAGTCAGCACTAATACATTGTTTCAAATACTTTCATTGCTCAACTTGTTGAATTTGCAGAAATGGAACCTGTAGATGTGTGAGTCTGATGACTTGTGTATATATCAATGTGCATTAGGTTATAAATGTATATAATCTCAAATATATTTCTTTGTATACACTGTATATGTTAATACCTATGGGAGTATTATTGTGTTATGTTCTTGAGTGAATCATAACATTAGGCAGACATGATTATGTAGAAAGATGACAAATGCCCTCATATACACAGAAGTCTTTGTAGATGTATCATCATCATCTTCATCACCATCCTCCTCCTCATCATTTGGTTTCTTTCTTTGAGACAGGATATCTTTATGTAGCTTTGGCTATTTTGGAAATAGCTATATAGACCAGACTGGCCCCAAAATCAACTACAGAGACAGGACAGGCCTATCTCTGCCTCCCAATACTTGGGATTAAAGGCAACATGTACCACCATGCATGGTGCTGGTGTAGTTTGCAATGACACATCAGTGACTTCGACCTAGTTTTCAAGGTTGCAGAATTGTGACTACTAGTGAGTCTAGATGACCAATATATAATGTTCATGATACAAGCCTTCCATTTATTTTGAAAACATTGAAAAAATTTCAAAATAAACATCAAGTGAAAAGAAAATAACATAAAATGATCGTTTTGTTTTTTTCAAGTATTAAAATTGTGATTATAGTAAGAATTTCCTTCTTGAATCAATTAAAGTAGACCTACACACTTGTTAATAATTTGTAATTGTAGAAGAAATTGCCTTTATATTCCAATAAGTGCAAAACCCTTTTGCTGTCTTGGATAATCTGCAGTAAAATGAAATAACACTAAAAATTAAAACAAAATAACAATACAGAATTAGGAGAAACATCCTGAGAAAGAAGGCTGCAATCACTTTCCTGCCATGTTTGTGCAATGACAGAATCAGCTGTGGCACTTTCATTCATGGTAACTTCCTGGATTTATGAAGTGTAGCCATCTTATGCATCACCTGCAATAGACAGGCCATCTAATTCTCTTAGCAATGAGAACACGATGCTTCTCCAGGACCCTGGGGCTCTCATCCTGTCACTCCTACATCTCACACATTTCAAGTTTGACAATACTACAATCTTCCTTCCATTAGGTTTTTTTTTTTTTTTTTTTTTTTTTTGTCTTTCTAACCTGAAGTTTTATGCTTCACAGCATTTTGTGCTGCTGATTTTGTACATGTCCCAACTCTTTCTTTTTCTACCAATTTGTGAATTTCAGGATTGGGTTCTTCTCCCTAAAATTCAGTCAAACAAATTGATTATTATCACCATCTTTGATGAGGAAAAGTACTTGTGTACCTTTTGTCACACGCTGGGTAAGAAGGGCAAACTCTTAGCTGTCCAGGCTCAGTCAGGATTGTTGGGTCACAGAATTCTTGTGCATATATGACAGAGCAAGGCACTGTCCCTACAAGGAGCTCCACTAATGGCTACTTCTCGCTTGAGCCCTGTGCTGTGAGAGTGACAGTTGCCCACACAGTTGAGAAACAGGTGAGGCAAGAAGCTCCAGGAGAGCTAACAGTGCACAAACCCATTCTTCTTTTTCACCTTTTCTAAGTACTGCATCAAGAAAGCAGAGTCCCTATTTTAACAATGTGAGTATTTTATTTGTACATAATTTATGAGTTCACCTTTCAAAGACATAGGGGTTGTATTTTGAAATCGGTGAGCCCTCAGCCTCTCAAGAGCTTTTATTAATCTCAGATGCTCATTAGGGATGGAGAGAGAACACTCCTGCATTTAATAGTCTTGGTTTCTCTGCCAGCCCAGCTGGAGTTGGCATGGGAGCTGTGTTGCAACATCTCACCCTTTCCTTGTTCCTTGGCTAAATCGTCCCCGGTTATTTCCTGCATATGGAGAACACCAGAGAAGACCATGTCTAACCTCTATGAGCAAATGAGTCACCTCTAGGGGTGACTCTGGTAGTCAACAACAGTTGATCTATTTGAGTGTTTGAGTTTGAAAAATTTTTGGGCAGAATGCATTTTGAATTTTTAGAATGTCGGTTCCATAGGAAGTAAAGGGATATGATTGTAAGTAAAGGGTTTTTAAAAAATTAAGGCAAAATCTAAACCCATTGCCATTTGTAGATTGTTGTAATTGTCATCAAATGGAGGACAATATTGGACTGTTAAATAGTGAGGCTGGAAATACCCACTGGTAACCACAATTTGGAGCTTGTGGTGAGGAAGAATAAACAGCTTACTCCACAAGACAAGCTGTGTTTGCACATGCAGTAAATTAACTTTGTAGGTCACCTGCTAGTGATGAATGTCCTAGCAATTTTTATGCTACTTTCAGTACCACTAAGGGTTTGATTTTAAAGAAAAATCAATTAATGTATCATATCTACAATCTACCATATCTAGATCTCATAGCTCCTATAAGGTTGGTAGTGAGATGCTAGTAAATACATTTACTACCACTCACTTATGGCAAGAGTATATTCCATGAAAAACATCATGGCAGATAAAGAACAGCATTACTGGTACAAAGAAGAAGCCGAGTGGTTTTACGTATTTGTTTGAATTGCAGACCATCCTCTTAGAAGATGGTTTTGAGAAAATTATTTTACTTCCATGAATTTACATTTTCATCTCTAAAAATACAGTAATGAGGACAATTTATGGTATGAATCCATTATAATATAAGCAAGTTCTTTATGATATGGCTTTTTGTATGTGTTCATAAATATTACCAAGATATTATTGGCAAAAATGACTCACATATGAACTTTTGCTTATTTAGGGGGAAAAGAAATGTAACAAGCCCTTTGAGGTAATTTATATGACTAAGAACGATTTAATAGGAGAGGAACAATTGATTCTAATTTTGGTGTTCAGAAAACTCAATGGAGCTTTTGACTGTAACTCACAGAAAACAAGGCACTACAGTATCCGAAAAGTTTTGGCCAGACTATATTTTCCTTAAATGCACATTATTTTTATCTTGCAAGAGAAGACAGTGATCATAGATGCTGTTAGTAATATTATGACTGTGGTGCAAACACAGCTTTCTCAGCAAGACTTTCAGGTATGGTATAAAGTAAGAATGTCTTATTAAACTTTTGAGGCCCCTTGATGTATTCAGAATTTGAGATGACATTTTCAAGATTAATGAATTGTTCCTTTTGGTACTGAGTCCTCCATCAACAGTCTGTTTGAACTCTGATTCCATCAGCCACCCATGGTTCACTCACCTAGTGTCAGCAGAGGGTAATAATGTCTATTTATGTGGGTAAATGCTTTGGATGAAGGGAAAGCTGGAATTTCTGGAGTGGTGGTTTTTTTTTTTTTTTTTTTTTTTTTTTTTTTTTTTTTTTTTTTTTGGCTTGAGTCTTGCTGTTGTTGTGCCTAGTGGTCTAGAGACATTGGATGTCATTTGTGCAATGATCATTTTCATACATCTCGATTAGTACATGTACTGCTGCTAGTCAAAATCTGTGCCCATCACACCATGCAATGATGCCTTGTTTTTATTCTATTTAAAAGTTACTTATTATTAAGTGTGTGTGTGTGTGTGTGTGTGTGTGTGTGCGTGCGTGTGTATGTGTGCACATGTATGCCACATGTGGAGGTCAGAGGAAAACAGTGAGTCAGTTCTCTCCATGTGCCTTTATGTGGGTTCTGGGGATTGAACTAAGGTTGTCAGACTTACAGGGTAAGCTTTACCACAAAAAATTTATTATAATTTAAGTAGGTAGTCTATACTGAGAAATTTATTTTTATATCACATTTTAGCCATATAAAATGTTATTTTTTTTGGAAGAACTTGTTCAAGGAAGTTGTTGGCAAATACTTTTCAAAGTGCTTTCATTTGGTAATCAGCTCTTCAGACTCAGAAGTCTTTCATGTTAACAACTTAACAAAAATATCATCTGTGTCATCAAGAATGTTAGCAGTACAGCATGTTTCTTTCCTCTTTTTAGAACGGTTGTTATCATTTATTTTTATAATATTTGAAAATGTTTTATTTCAAAGTGACACATAATAACTGTACATATGTATGAGTCAAAATGTGTCATTGAAGGATGTATCTACAGCATGTAATGATCAAATTTGGGTAATGGGTGAATAAATTATCTCAGATACTAGTCTTTTCTTTTTTGTGGTGGGGTGATTCAAAATCCTCTTTGGTGGCTACTTAGACTTTTATAATCAGTTGCCCTAAGCTGCAGTTGTCCTGTGTGATAAATGACATTAGAAGTCACTCGCTGAGCAGCACCCCTGGCACAATACATGAATTCAACAGAGGGATTGCTGGATCATACAGTAGATTTCGTGGAAGTTTCTGAAAAAAATTCTATAGTGTTTTCCACAGTGGCTGTACTAGCCAAATATCTACAATCAACACAAAATAATTTATTTTATACCCTCACTAGCATCTGTGGCCTTGTATCTTTTTGAGAACAGTTATCCTAACCAGGGCAAATGATATCTCAGTGTTCTTTTGGTTTGCATGTTCTTGATAATCAACGACATGGAACTTTCTAAATATACCTTTGGCACTTTGTGTGTATTCTTTTGAGAAGAACCTATTCCGATCATGTGCCAATTTATAAATAGGATTACGTGTGTTCATGTTTTGTGCTCCCTGTATATTAATTTCTTCTGAGATAAAGTGCTTGCCAATGCCTTCTTCCATTTCAGTGTAGCATTATTACCTGAGAATATATTTTTTGTCTTTCAAATTCTCTTTCAAAGACACCTACTGTATAGACACTGTGTGTACTCATTATGTTATGAACCATTATCATAAAAAAGGTTTCCAGATAGTCACTAGGATTAATATTGCCTTAAATCATCTACTCACTGAGATTTTTTACACTATTAGGAATACTGTTCACTTATATACAGACAATGGCAACTACATTAAGAGAAGATCCTAGCCTCTGCAGACTAGAAAATAGCAGGAAACTTGTATTTCTTTCTCAACAGAATAAATTATTTTAATGTGAGATACTATGGTATTTTCTCCTAACATTTCTCAGTTCATCCTTGGCCTTACAATGAATGTCTGAATCCTCTGAGAAGACTCCATTCTTGCATTTACCATTTTGCTCTAGGGTCAAACACTCTGGCATGTTGTTTGCAGAAACTTGAAGTATGCTTTCTCTTTTAAAAGACTCTGAGGGCCACAGATCATAACTTGCCAAATGGCTTCTTACTCGTAAAACGTACATGATTCCCCAGGTAACTTAAGAGGAAGTTTCAGTTTCAAATTACAACATGACATCACATCAAAGAAGTGGCCTTGGAAAGATCACCATGGAAGAAAAAATGTGTTAGTAATATGTCCCTTTTGGATTAAGTTATATAATCCCAAAGATGTCTATGTGTGAGATCTGGACTACCGTCTGGTCCTGGAACAAAGTGAGACCAATAAATTCATTTAAAGTGTCAACTTTGGTTTAAAACTACATGAGCTGAGTGGTCCCCAAACAGAAAACCTGATAGCTCAGCCTTTTGCGATTCCAGTTTCTATTACACTCAGCAATAAATGAATTCCCCATGGGTAGAGTGATTTTGAGTCTTTTTCAGTGAGTTTGGATAATATGCTTCTAGTTACATTAGTAAAGGAAAAAAACCATAAAAACAAGATAAGTATAATTTATATGCTCTTCAAATGTATTCTTTAGACTTTAGGAAGGAGTAGATCTTATATGTATTGTTACGAATGATTTTATGTCATTTACTTTTTTTTTTTTTTTTACGGTATCAGCCATTGCAACTTCCCATTGTGAGTTCACTAAGATCCCTAAACCCTATTTTTTCCCTTTGTACTATTCTAGATTAACAAAAATGCAGTTTCCAAGTAGCATAGAACGAACCATTTATCTCCTGGCTTGGAGTTCTCTAGAGTAACTGTAGGATGCTCAGGGCATACGGTACCCAGGGATAGATAAGACCTACCTTGAATAGATCAGGCCTTGTTCATGTCTTTGGAAGGAATTCAGCATGGTGAGTCCAGGAGCAAGTCCTGGAGAGCTTGGATTTTGTTCCTTTTTTTTTCTTGGAAGCAGAATATCTTTGAAAGTGTTAGCCTAGAGAGTCACACTGCGCTTGGCATATGCATCTCAGAGTTAATTGCTTTTCAGCGTCTGCGCCTCAGAGATGGTGTAAGTGGAGGTATGCACAGTTGAGACTCAGCTGTCCGTAGCCTTCTTGAGTCTTCTCCCAGTGAACCATGGACTTTTTTTTTTTTAGCTCTTTGATGCCGAGGTATACAGGTATACATAATAATTCCTTTTGTGTGACTAATATGGTGTGCTCTGTTTCACTAGACTCATGCTTAAGGAAATCACAGAACAGTGAATCTGCTTTGTACAGAGACTTTTCTTGGTATGACTAGTCAAGTATTTACTCTTCTCCTCTTTCTGAAATTCAAATGAGACTTGTGGGGGACGACAGCTCTCAAATGGGGCCTGCGTGTGGTAAAGGTATTATTACACTTTCAGTTACTTCAAGAAGATTCTGACTAAGGTCAGACCGGGAATGCAGAAGTAAGAGACAGAGCCATGACATTTTCCATTATTTCCCTCTGAACTTAACTTTTTAGAAGTTTAGAAACAACAAAGGGTTCACAACATGTACACAGTAGAATGAAGGCTACACCAACAACTCTTCTAAGATACCTAGTCTTTCACGGATCAATAATTGTTGATTGTTGGATCGAAGGACGTTTCATGGTGAAGGTCAACATCATGGGAAGGTTTTGGTGACGTTTTCTTCTCACTGGTTTTGCAAGGAACAAAGAAAGCACTGTGTTGCATGCTACGGATACCTTTACCTCACTAGGGATGTATGTTGCCACGAAGCCAGGTGCACCTGGTAGGACAGGGTAGGATGATGCACCAAGAGTGGGGGGAATGCTGTCACGTGAACTGAGCTGGGTGGGGATGCTAAACAAGATTCAGCAAGTAACGTGACAGAGAGTTCTTCTCTGCCCACCCTATCCCTTCCCCTGAGTAACATTCCTTTCCAGAACCATCCTACTTGGCAGAGGCCTGTGCAGAGCTGCTCCCTGCCCTGAGGCAGTGGGATGGGAATGGGCCAATGTAAGCCAACTCGGCGCTATTCTAGGGTCTTCCTTTCGTGTTTCTCTGATGGAGAGAGAGTGGCTGGCTGACTTATCTTGGAGGACTTTTCTGGCCAGGTGTAGCCCTCAGGCTCTGCTTCTCACTGAGTTCATTCTTGTTACAGATGCACGAAGTGGGGAGGAGACAAATCACATAGAACATGAACTCAGGAAGCGATGATGTTTGCTTTTTGGCAAGACAATCTGCTTTTGACTACTGTCAGATTTCTCCATCTCTTAGCTATTCAGAGAGTGGTCTAGCAACCGTTTGTTTGGACAAGGAAACCTGCCACCTTGTTTCTTTTATGCCTTGTCAGTCAAAGTGACACTTGAAAATCTTAGGCATGACTTAACCCACTTTCAAAGCAAGGAGAACTTGGGAATTAAGGCTTTGCAAAGAAAGTTTACTCAGCGGAGTCAATAGCCAAGTCATGAGAGTGAAGGAGAACAAAACCAGGCCTTTGCCTGCCCCATGGTAACATTTTTCAGCATTACTGAGCAGGGAGCTAGCCCTAGGCTAACGTTCTTACTGATAACTCACTCCCACAAAGGTTCATGATTTTTTTTTTTTTTTACTAAAATTGACTTCTCTGTCCGGCCTCATCTGTGTTGTGGAATATTTATTTAGCTTTCTTAAGAATTTATACTTTTAAATGTGCAAATTAGTAAAGGTATATTTTAAAAAGAAACATTAAGTACTGCTTACCTTGGTTGCCTTATGCGAGTGTACTTCTATTGCATGTCCCCCAAATGGCTTACTTTAAGTTGTGGTCTATTTTGAATTGAGCTTATTAGAGCGTATTTTTCAGGAAAAAAAAAAAAAACTCACCTCTCATGAAAACATATACACGAATTAAAATATTATTACACTGGTATCATTGACTTCTTTCATTGTTGTGACAGAACACCTGACAAGAATAACCCCAGGAAGGAAGTATTGTCTTGGCTTACAGTTTAAACATATTCATCAGAGTCGGCCTAAGAACTGTACTGTCAGCGGAGGTGGGCCTTTCCATCTGAACCAGTCTAACCTGGGCAGTCTCTCCCAGGCTATCCCAGCTGATTCTGGACCCTGCACAGTTGATAATCAAGTTAACCATTGCATATATACAATGATGAGGGAAACATGAGATGTTCAAACATATTCCAAAGAAATCATAAGGATACATAAATTCTATGTATTTTAAACATATATACACATTCACATATTTATATAACCATGTGTTATAACCAGATTCCCCAAATGAATGTTATGAGATAATGGACATCTGACTAATATATTATCATGAAATACAATGAGATACCATGCAATGAAGTATAACTAGGGCCACTTATAACATGGGAATCAAGACTACCACCAACAAAATCCATTATGTGGTTTTGGGCAAGAAACATTCATATGACTGTGCCTTTCTAACACTTGATCTCAGGGCCAACTGAATTCAGAGTATCCCAGTCACTGAATCCCAGTCAAGAATTGCAGTTTAGCAGAGCCAGAGCCCCTGGAGCCAGTAAATCCACTGAAAAGTTACTCACTTAATTTCCTTTTCCAACTCCCAGATCTTAGACAATGATCCTGAACTTACATTTCACTGCCATTCTGAATTTAGGGAGAAGTGCATCTAACACCTTCTAGATGCTTTCCAAGAAGGAGCAGAAACAGCTACACATGTTTACCTCTGTTATGAGTGACATTATGCCTAGACCTACGCCCAGAGTTTTGTGCTGCATTGATATTTGGTGAAACTGAGGGAGTGGTCAGGTATAATTTCTCTTCTGTAATAATTACTCTTCAGTGTCAAGTTGACTAAATAAGTGAGGGTTTCAGCGAGGCGTACCTTAGGCACATCTATGAGAGAATGCCCACAGGGTTAGCGAGAGGAGAAGGCTCACCCTGAATATGGGCAGCACCATCCCGGAGGGAAAGGTCCTAAACTGATAAAGGAGAAACAAAGCTGTGCCCTAGAATTCCAATTCCTGACATCACCAGCTTCGAGCAAGCAGCTGCATACTTTCGCCACTACAGCCAAAAGCCAGTTTTGCACGTATGCTTCCCTGTTTTGACAGCGTGTACCTTCAGATCTGGAGCTGCAGTAATTCTTGCCTTAAGCTACATTTAGTTTGGCATTTGACCACAGCAATGATAAGAGTAACAAACACACATTCTGTACTGTTCTCTATAAGCTCCCTCAGCCTAAAGATTTTCTTATCAAGGGGATTAAGAACAGTGTCTGCTTATTGAGTGAGCAGGGAGGTCAGAACCCCGGCAGCCCACATCATTTAAACAACTTATCTAAACTCTTCCTTCAGATCTTGGTGCTGTCTTATCTACTCACACTGTAATGCCTGCCTCCCACAGCCCCTGGTTGGCAACTCGGCTCCCGAGTGTGAACATAGCTCCTCTGTGCCCCTAGGACCTGCAGCATCCTTCTTCCAAGTTATAAACATGTGGGACTAACAAGGCCAGATGGCCAGCCGTCCCCACAAGCAGGACAAGGACCACAGGACTGTGAAGAGTTGAATTGGGACAAAGCAGGACTATTAGCTGATAAAGAACAGTCCAAGATGGAGCAGAAGAATTAGTGAGATTTATGTAGTCAGCTGAGAGAAAATCCATGTGTAAATTGGATCAAAGGGCAGAGTTTGACCTCTTTAAATTCAAAGTTTCTTCATAATGGAAGAGTGTACAGGCTGTGCAACATACTGACTGCTTAGAGAGAAGCTGGGGAGATAAGGCGGCAGCAGTGACTGCCATGTTTAGGGGTTTAGGCTTTATCCTAAAAGCAAAAAGAGGAATTGAATATATATGATAAAGACTGTTTGAATTTATTTATTTTTCTTTTTTTCTGTTAACAGATGGTGAAGGGCATCGCAATAACAGTTTGTGAGCTAATTAAATGGAGTATAAATAAGATGTCTTCCTCAAAAGCCTTTCTTCTAGTGATGTAAGGACTGATTCAGAAAATATTGATTTAGAGCATTTGTTAATGTTGGATGTAGGAAGAATTCTTAGACACAGCAAACAAGAACAGTGTTTCAAGTTACATTTATCTTCCAGATGTGTGTGTGTGTGTGTGTGTGTGTATGTTCAGTAAAAACTTATTCCATAGAATATTTGAAACACATTACATATTTTATTTTGTTTTTATTTAAGATTATTAGTTAACTTTATTAACTCTATCTTTGCTTAACTGAAATTTAAATGTAACCCAGTGTCCTGAATTGTACCTGACAACCGTGGTTGTTGAGGAACACAGAGCTTAGAAGTAGACTGCCTGATAACAGGAAAGCATCCGCCCAGAGGAGCCAGGTCCTGTGATAGTTCTGCCATGAAAGGAAGCTCAGTTAGTAGGGAGAGGTCAGACCCCTCTGAACTTGGCTTTTTTTCATGTCAAGCAACAACAGTTTTACGCACCACTTCCTCTTGCTATTATAGCTGCTCACAAAAGATATTTTATATTAGTAAAGTTGCCTTGCTTGTCACAGTGGCAGGGTTTCTTTACTTCCAGGGCAGAGAGATCCTGAAAATTAATCCCCAGGTAATTGGATCAGAGAAATTAACTTGGGAAGAACCACAGGACAAAAAGAGAAAGTAAGTGTATAAGACAATAGAAGGAAGCTTTAGAGTGCATCTGCCCCACCATAAGGTAAACAAAAACTTCCTAAATAAAATACAAGAGAGGAAAAATATAACAGGAAAAGTTTCATTTTATAAAAACTAATTTATTAAAGCTGTTGCTAATAGACAAAACAACAATCCATAAACTTAGTGAAGTATTAAAACGTGTGTATCCACAAAGGTCTTAGTCAATAACATTTAAAAAACTCCAGACACCAATAATAAATTATAAGCCAACTTTAAAGTAGAGAAGAGTAAAGCTATTTCATAAGAAGAAACAATATCACTAATGACTATGCTCTTGGGAAAGTGATCAATGTTGGAAAACACATTTCCCTGACTTTTTTTTGTCTTTTAAAAAATTTTTTTATTAATTTATTCTTTTTTTTATTAATTTATTCTTGTTACATCTCAATGGTTATCCCATCCCTTGTATCCTCCCATTCTTCCCTCCTGCCCATTTTACCCTTATTCCCCTCTACTATGACTGTTCCTGAGAGGGATTTCCTCCCCTTGTATATGCTCATAGGGTATCAAGTCTCTTCTTGGTAACCTGCTATCCTTCTTCTGAGTGCCACCAGGTCTCCCCCTCCAGGGGACATGGTCAAATGTGAGGCACCAGAGTACGTGTGAAAGTCATACCCCACTCTCCACTCAAGGTTACTCCACTCAGTAGAATGAACAAAATTTCAAAGGCTGAGTGTACGCAAGCCTGAGGTATGGGACAAGTAAAACTCATAGATTCTGTGCAGAAGAGCAAAATAGTATAACTTTGTACAGTAGTTTGGTGACTTTTTAAAAATAAAATTAAAAATATAACTCACTGGTCTTATGTACATATGTTATAGTTTCAAGTTTTGTGTTTTATTGTTTTTTGTTTGCTTTTTACTGTTTTAAAATTTTAATTAATATATTTTTATTGCTTTGTCTGTTTTTTCTTTTACTTGCCTGTTTTAAAAAAAATCAAGGAAAAAGGCTTGGAGTTAGATGGGGGGAAAGATGAGAGGAGGTCCTGGGAGGACATGGAGGGGAGGGAAAACTGTGATAAAAATATAATGCATAAATTTAAAAAAATTTTTTTATTATTAATTTATTCTTGTTACATCTCAATGGTTATCCCATCCCTTGTGTCCTCCCATTCTTCCCTCCCTCCCCTTTTCCCATTATTCCCCTCCCCTATGACTGTTCCTGAGGGGGATTACCTCCCCCTGTATATGCTCATAGGGTATCAAGTCTCTTCTCGGTAACCTGCTGTCCTTCCTCTGAGTGCCACCAGGTCTCCCGAATTTTTAATTTAAAAATAGTAAAAAAATAAAAATTATAAGTTTAGTATACAACTTAGATATTTCTATCTTATGTGTGTATACAAGAGAAATGAAAATCCACAACTACAAAGATTTATAAATCAATGGTGGTTATAGGTTATAGATTATAGGTCACAATAAACTTAACAGAAAAACAATTTAGATATCCATCAACCAGGGAATAATTTCATGTTGTCCATGATTATTCAACTCATACCACTCAATTAAAGAAGGAACAAATTACCAATACATGGAATGACATGGAGATAGTTCAGAAGCTATTCAGAGAGAAGGGCATCTCATACCAATGAGATATGATGTGTTTTGTATAGCATGATGGAAATCAAAGCAGTAGTTGTTTCTGAGGTGAGATGTAGGGGAAAAAGCTGGAAATGAACAGCGTATTTCCTCTGGGACAATGAACATATTCTGTGTGTTTTGGGGTGGTGGTTATGTGGGTGAAAACAGTTGCCAAAATTAATTGAATCCTATACTTAAAAACTACTTGTTAATTTGATGTGAACTATACTTCAGTTAAATCTGCAACAAAAATCCTTGATACTTAATTTTATATATAACCTTTGCTGGCCACCAGATGTCAAGTAAGTGGGTTAAACATTATTTTTCGTTATGTCTCTGAGACTATTGACAGTTAAGTGGTACCTGGAAGCACAGGCTCAATGTTGTAGCCGTTGGTAAGTTGCCCATCTCCCAGTAAATAACATCCCTTGCTCATATTGGTGACTGTTTAAATTTAGGAGGTCATACTCTCACAGGGCATCAAAGTAGGAAGGGACCTTTCTGGGAAGAAGATTTCAGTGGAGAAGGAGTGGGGATGAGACTGAGTAATATGGGATAAAAAGGACCAAAGTTCATTGTATATGTGAAACCGCCAAAGAATAAAAGATAAACCAATTAAAATATCTGGGACTTATCATACATTCCTGTGCAAACCACAGGCCTGTTTGTAGACAGGACTTGCATTTTACTCATGTGTTATATGTACTTTATCATTTGTATCGTTAAGATACCTTGACACATTGTGGGGTTTCAGTAAATGTTTATACTATACTGGCCCCATTTTGATACTTTAATCCAAAACAGCACCAGGACACATTCCTGAACAAGTTTTCCTCTGAGAAGTTGAAAAAAAAAATGACCTTGGGATCTGGTCCTTGACTTAGCCTGTCACAGTTTAATCATCTTATGGAGAGGAGTGGGGCTGTCTTGTTTGGAATAGAAGAAGAAAAGTGGAGTTTGAAATAGGTAACAACATAGTAAGTTTTTTTCCATTGGGAATGTGTTAGCTTAGTGAATGGCATTAGTTATTAGAGAAACGGAAGCTAATGCCATGATCTCTGTCTCTGCTTTCAGCTACCATACTCAAACTTACAATTTATATGACATAATGAAAATTTATTTCTTGTACTTTATGTGATGCTATTAATAGCTTACTGATTTTCATTGTTGTCTTGTTTATTACAAATCTGGCACCAGTTATCATGCTTCTAAATTTAATGACACAAAAATGATTCCTTTTTAGGTATGTGATACACACACACACACACACACACACACACACACACACACACACACACACATGCATCAGTGTGACCAAAATACCTGACAGACATCAAGGAGCAACAGTGAATTTTGCCTTGTGGCTTCAGCAAGCTGTCATCCATTATGAGTGGGGAAGACGAAGCAGATGGGGACCAGTAGATGGCCATGGAAAGATTCCACAGACTCCTCAAACAGTGCTAGCAACTGGAGGCCAAATGGTCCAAACAAGAGACAGGGGAACACTTGTTCAGATCCAAACTGGAACAAGCTATTCAGGTTCTGAAACCTTCCTCTCTTTTCTGTTTATCCTAGTACCTTCCCCGTATTCACATCTGTTTCAAGATCAGCCAACCAGTCTCTAGAGGAGAGCTCTGTCTGTTTTCATGACCTCTGAATTTTTTTGTTCTCAATATTCATTGGCTTTCTCTACTTTCACAATGACGCAGAAGCAAGTTTCATTCTTGTGACACAAAGAGTCCTAGGTTTTTTGAGTAACCAATTGCCAGTGATGTTCTGGGGGCTCTTCCCTTCAGGGGAAAAAAACTAGTGGATTATATGGAAACATTACATTGGGAACTGTCAATGCCAAATGCTCACTTGCAAGTCATTTTAATTCTTTAATGAAACCACCACAAACTAAGCAAACAAGGTCATCTTTTACATGTTTTCAATATTACATGTGATCTTCTGCATTTTGGTAATTCTAATGTCAGTTTTGAAATAATCCTCCTCTCTTTTTGTTTACAGTCACTTGCCTGGCTTACTACAAAGTCTCCTTAGCCACTTTCTACAAAACTGGAGACCTAAAGGGTCACACTGACCTTCTTTTAATTGAATGTTCCAAGTACTCTGGCCCATCCAGCAGAACCCTGTAAAATTTGGTGGCTATGCCGCATTAAAATATCACTGCCAAAGACATATCTTGCAACATTTTATTATTTTATGTAGTGAGGTTTTGTCCATATTAACTAAAGCAAAGTTTCAGTTAATCCAAATTAAAATTTTATTTTCTAATATATGTATATATATATACATATATATGTAAGATATTTAAACATGTAAGGGCTATTATTGATATAAGCAAAGTGAATAAGATGCAATAATAAAATAGAATTATAAATAATTTACAACAAATTTAACACCATGTAACTTTCTTCATGATAAAACATTGTATATAGTTATAAAATATAAAATTATAAAATACATAATATATAAAAGAATTATCACTTATCCATGGCACAACATTTGCCAAAATCCCAGTGGACACATGAAACATAAACTGTGTTTTTATCTTCAAAGTTGTACCTATGATAAAGCTTACTTTATAAATTGGTATCATAAGAATTAATAATAATGATTGACAATAAAACAAAATGATTGAGATATAACTGCTGATGTTACTATTCATGCTTTGGAGATGTCACTAGGTAACATAAGGGCTTCATGGATGCAGAATTAGTCATACGATAACTGAGATGGCTACTGAGTGACTAAGGAACAGGTAGCATATACCCTGAACGGTATCGTGTTCATGGCCGAGACAGAATGGAATGGAGCAGCACAGGATTTCACCACACTTCTCTGAAAAGTATGCAATCCAAGCTTAACTAATTGGTCCTTAGCAGGATTGTCCATTCTGTGTTTTCAGAGCATAGCTTGTTTGGGATTGAGTTAAGATGATGAGCATGAATTTAGGGATAAAGCAGAACTGCTGTGTGTTTTATATAATATGTTATTCATTGCTTAGGTTATATGTGGCAAATACCATAAAAAGAGGAACCAAATTCTGGTGGCACTTGGTCTTAGAATAGCCTGGAGGTAAAATGACACATTTTTATTGCCTTCATCATGCTACATTTATCTATTTAAAGATATTAATTTAAGATTGAGCTTAAAGACACAGAAAAGCACAAGAGGGGAAGTAAAACTTGCTAGTGGTTCAACTTCTTTTAACTTCATGCAACTTTACAGAAAGAAGTGACAATATATCTTCAATCTCTAGAATAATGCTAATCAAAATGACTATTTTTACTACTTATTTTTAGGACCTTCTAACAACATTTCTTGCCGTGACTGCAGAATTACATCCAAAACCCCTGGTTTTCCCATGACATATAAATCTATTAAAAGTTAAACCTGAATCATAGATAGGATGCAAAGATAGATCTCAGATTAACTAGTCATTACCACTCTCTGTCACATGCATGAGAGTTCTGGGCATACCTCATCTTCAACTACTTGGAGTGGGTTAGAATTAGACCAGTTCCTTGCTGTTGTTTACATATGGAAGTAGGTAATAAGATTCAGCCTGCTGACTCTTTCTTCTTCATGATTCCTCTAGCTTTCTCTGCCCATTGACTTGAGTGTGCAGCGTAGATACCCTCTCCCAATTTGTTACCTTCATTGAAAACATACATGTTGTTTTAAAAGTTTTTTTTTTTTTTAAAATAACACTATGAAGTGTAGAGCAAACCATTTTGTATAAGAGGTACCCATTTCTTTTTTTTTTATTAATTTATTCTTGTTACATCTCAATGGTTCTTCCATCCCTTGTATCCTCCCATTCTTCCCTCCCTCCCATTTTCCCATTATTCCCCTCCCCTATGACTGTTCTTGAGGTACCCATTTCTTATGATAGCAGGAATGTTACTTGCTGACAGTGTGCAACTGACTTTATAGGAATTACTCTTGACAAAGAGAACAACAGTTCTCAAGGCATTCAACCAATATATTGAGGCTGCCTAATTTTCATGGCTGTAAACTCTATTGCCAGTTTCAGAAAGGCAATAAAGTACTTGCATTATTCCACCTTAAGAAAAACATCAGTATTCTCTCATTGAAGCTCTCTCTCTCTCTCTCTCTCTCTCTCTCTCTCTCTCTCTCTCTCTCTCTCTCTCTCTCTCTCTCTCTCTCTCTCTCTCTCACACACACACACACACACTCAGGGATTCTTAGCATGAACAACAAATTCCTGAGCAACTGATCACAGAATTGTGGCTATTAATGTAATGTAAGAACTCTAACACTTCATATTGTTCCTTTTGCTTTTCTTCTTCTCCTGGGAGGTGGTATGGGCGTTTGGATTTTCTCTTATTAGACATTTCTTACCAGATCCAACTCACAGCAGTGGCCTAGGATGCTTCCAGAGAGTAACATCCAAACTTGATATGCTCTATAAAGGGAACCAAGTATTATTTTGGGGGTGGGGATCCAAGTATTTAATTACTGTAGATTTGTTTCTATGGCTCAAATGTTTGTGTTTTTCCTAATTTATTCTGGAATCCTAATTGCTAAGGTGACAGTAATAGCGTAGTGGTGAGGGACTATTAGATCATAGGTATAGTAAGAAGGTACATCAAAGTTCACCTTCATTAAATGTCAAATCCGCTAGTGCTTGTAAGCTTCATTTCTTACAGCTTTTAGAACATCGAGGGATATGTTTGTGTGGTATTTTTTAAAGGACCTCATTTATCTAAGGGTGTCTTCATTATAAAGCTGAAGAAAACTTTAGATTTCTGATCTTCCCCTCACCTCCTGAGTATCTGCATTACAAACATGTACCATAAATACTTGTTTTATAGGATGCTGGGAATCAAAACTAAGATATAATGTGTGCTAGATAACTGAGCTGTATCACCAGAGCTTTGATGTATCCTAGCAGTCTGAGTGGAATAAAGCATCCATAAACCAGATTAAGCCTGACCCTATTGTATAATCAAAATATCATTTTTTCTCAAAGATTGGATTATTTTGTTTTAGAGGATTTTATTTGTTATGTGAAATAATCTCATAGCAAACTCAAGTAGACTAAGTTGGGAGCATACGGTATAAAAAAGATACATAGAACCTTAATTTTCCAACACAAGAAAAAGTATACTTAGAGGTGATCATAGGACACAGGTGACATGAAAGAAGAGGGGACAATTAGTCCAGGTTAAAGGTTCAAATGAAGATGGGGATGGAAAGCAAGGATAGAGAGTAAGTGAATCAGCGCTATGGATGTAAAGAGAAAAATAGCACGACTTTAAAAAAAGGTAAATTCTGGCTAAAGGTTCTGAAAAAGTGAGCTGTATGTAGCCAGAAGGTATATGAGCATACACAACTTAAGACTCATGATAAGGAGAAAAGACCTGGGTGGCCACAGGAAATAAAAAATACCAGGACAGTTCATCAAAAGGATACAAGAGAATACCACAACATAAATAAGACACAGGACTTAACACACACATTTCAATAAAAGCTGAACATTAGTGGTCCCAATTAAAGCCCCCCTCAAGTACCAAAGACAGAGAAGTGGGACATGCCCCTTGGGCTAGTATGCAGATATAAGTGAGTATATACCATTTGAGTCTTTCTGCTTCTGGGTTAACTCACTCATTATGATCATTTCTAGCTCAGTTCCCTCCATTTGTCCACTTTTTCTTGATTGCTTCTGTGACCCATCTATCATTCAATTGTATGTGGTTTAGTCCCCGTGAGTTTATGTACTTTCTGTAGTTTAACTTTCTGTTGATAAAAAAGACAGGATGATATTTATATTTTCCTATATTTAATAAGACTTTCTTTGTGTTCTAATACATGATCACTTTTTCAGGAAGGTCCATGGGTGCTGCTTAGAATGTATATTCTTTAGTGTGTGGGGGGCATGTTCTGTAGAAGTATGGTATAGGTTCATATAAATTTTGTTGTTTTGAAAGTTTACACAGTACTTTGTAGTGCCCATTGGTCACATTTCATCAATAAGGTAGAGTTTCACAAAAACAAACTGACTTGAGGGAACATGAGAAGCAAGGTCATAGGGAAGAGAAGGGCATGTCTATAAATCAAATAAGGGTGACAGTTGGGGCAAGTGGGAACCAGATGAGGGAGAGAGATGGCCTCTGCAACATGGTTAAAATCAATTCCAAACACTTAGGTAATCCACATTTCAATCCTCTCAAGCAGCACACACTAATTTTTATAAATGGCATGTTTATGGATTCCTTTATTGCAAAACAAGAATTCCCAGACTTTCATCATGAAGGTACAAAACACATAAGGAACTAATAAAGTCCCAAGTCTACAAGAGTAGATAGCCACATAACCATGCTCATCCAAGACTGCATGTTAAGGTGTGAGGAGAGTCTAAAGAAAGCAACTAAAATGTGCTGGGAGGCTCAAAAAAGGCCTCATGGGGAGGGGAATGCTGCTGCAGAATTACCATGTAGTGTGACCCAGACAAGAGTTAGGTGTTCTGGGGAAATTGGCCTTACTGAACTAGCCTTTCAGGCCATAATGTTTTGTGGTAATTCTTTCCTATCTATTACTTTATTTGAACCACAAACCAATGTAGGTATACATTATATCTCTATTTTTAAGCTCTTGAAATATATGGTCACAAACAACAGCAACAGCAACAACAACAACAACAACAACAACAAAACCATTCTTATATTATTCACTAGAGGTAGACATGACTTCTGAGTCCAGGATCTTTTGATTCAATGGCTTCTTTTTATTGATTCCAAAACATTCTCCTGAGAACATTCTAGACAAATCTCTTCAAGTGCCCCATTTATGGCATTTGAGGCAAGAATGGAAAGCTGAACACAGTGTAATTGGGTCAGAGTCACTAAAGCATGTAGTTTGGGGAACAGCAAATGCCTCGGCAAAGAAATGAAGCTGCAATCATTCCTTTTTTGTTGCTGTTGCTGTTGTTTTGTTTTTGTTTTTGCTTTTCAAGACATGGTTTATCTGTGTAGCCTTGGCTGCCCTGGTCTCACTTTGTAGTCCAGGCTAGCCTTGAACTCACAAAGATCTGCCTGCCTCTGCCTCATTGAGTGCTGGGATTACCACAACTGGTTGCAAAGCTGCACGCTCTTATTTTATTCTATTTCTAGTTTTTACCTTTAATTTTGTTTACACACACTAATATATACTCATGACCACCCACCTTCCTCTCTCCTCATTCCTACCTTACCATATGCCATGAGACTACCACCTCATGATTTTAGGTGAAGTCTCTCTTTTCTCATTACTCTTAGCATTGTCTCTATATTTATACAAATATTACCCCAGTTAAAATTTTCTCAGTCCCCACATTCAGATCAAGGGGGCATAGACATTGTTTTCCCAAACTCCAGAATCCATCTTATCTTGTACTTGAATGTAAAGTGAACTATGGTAATTGATCTATAGTTTTCCCATTCTTGGGAGCCAATTTATATGGTTTATATTTGTATTGAGAAGCACTGTGAGCACAACGAATTACAAGCTAAACTTTCTAGTTAAAAATTTACTTGGCTAGTCATTTGTAGTGGTGTTGTTTCACATAGAGGTGGCTGGGCAGCTGCTCTCTTGATCTAGGCTACTCATTAAAAGTCCCATGGCACTGATTTCGAAAGAGTTAGCCAGTCAAGCCTAGCATTTGGGCCAAATTCCAGATTAGGTCATTGGGTTCTGCCTCTTAAATTTTCTGTGTCTTTTCATGGTATTCCTGGTTATTTTCTTGGTCCTTTCTTTAGAGGGATGGTAATATGTTTTCAATAGTCAAGTGTGTATACATCATTCTTTGTGACACTGTCATCTAAGTCAGAAGGTCAACAGGTCTGAGATATTGCAATAAGGTTTCCTTTGTGCAGTAAATGGAAGAGTCTTTGGTCATTCTTATTTTTCAGTAACCTGTTGTTAAGTAACGAATCCCTCAGAAAACTTTGTGGCTTAAAGCAATGACATTTAACATACTCAGATTTCTGCAATCTAGGGGAGGGTTGTGGATATAAATGTTACTGTTCTGGTTGGCATCCATAGGGTCTCCCCAAAGTCTGGGTATTGGAATTATCTGATGGCTGCCTCACTGGTGTGGCTGGCACATGACGCTGACTTTTGGCTGGGACTTCTGTAGGGGTCTGTGGTTGATATATGGCCTTTCCATTTGGTTACTTAGTCCTTTTACAGTGTGGTTGCTATGTTTTAAGGATTGATTTCTAAAGAAAGAATTAGGTTGAAATTCAATTTTCTTTTCTAATTTAGCCTGGGGAATGTCTGTGGCATTCTGTTTGTGCATGAAGAGTCATTATGTCCAGTGAATACTCAAAAGGAAGGAAATGGATTGGTACTTTTGGAAAATATATTTTATTAATTAAATTCTGTTTTGAAAATTCCATTCATGGATATAATGCATTCTGATGACCACTACCCTTCATCCTATTTCCCTCCCACTCCCATCATACCCCTCTCTTCCCTTTAAGTTTCTTTTCCCCCTTCATGCTTTTTTTGTTGTTTTGTGACCCATTTAATTTAATAAAGGCCAGGTTATAGAACTAGTGCCTGGTGGGTTTGCCAGTGGATATACAACTGAGCCCAGTTGACACAATACATTCCAGATGAACGACACATACCTGTTTTAAGCTTGCTCAAAATGCTACAAAACCCAGATGTTCAAGCCAGAAGTATGTGGCCGTGGCCGACTTTTTCTTGCTCTTCAGCCTATAAGTCTTACATGTGTATCTTCCTCCTAAAATCCAATCTTTTCCTCCCAACCATCGCTACAGTTTGTGAGATGAACATGGTGTTTGAGGGTCTCCTGGGTACTTATCTTCATATCCTTTAATCAGATTTCTTACTGCTCTGACAATAGGCTGTCTAAACCATAAACAGGACCACTACCAAAGAAATAATCTCCCAATCTTCCCATACAGAATGGGTGTTAAAATCTCGTATCAGCACAGCACACAAGAACATCTCTAAATTTGTGGACTTTGACTATCCTTTCCTGCCAACAAGCACTGAAGCCTCCTATGATTAGAGGATGTCCCACCTTCTGAATATTGGTGGGAGGTACAAGATAGTTCCTACAGGAAAAATTTAAAAGTTTAGATCACACATATGCTGTCTTCCCAAGACCTAGGAGAGTAGGGATCTAGATTTCTTCAAGTTCTGTGTGGAACACAGATGGTTTTATAAAACAAAACGAAACTATACTTATACTTTCTTGTCTCAACACACTGTACAGATTATTTCATCCCTGGCCATCAAAACATGTTTTATTTTCTCCTGACACCATTCTATAATTTATACCAATTTTTTTCTTATTGGTACCAGTAATTGAGGTTCAGTGTTTACAAGTTCTTGTTCTGTGATTCGAGGATATGAAATAAAAAAAATAGTAGCAGAGGAACTTTACGTTTAAGTAAATAGAAAAATAATCATCCTATAATTGAATTCAATCCTGACATTATCTGCCTGGATTTAGTTTTAGATCCAATGGGCTAGGAGAATAAAAGCATCAGAAACAGGAAGAACTGTTAAGAGCGCAGGTTCTGACTTCCTGTTTTTGTTCGTGTTAAATGCACTGAATGCTATTCTAAGTGATACTTGTGAAAAATAACATACACTATTTTGTCGACAGTAGGCAGCATGAGGCAGTAGTTTATAAACTAAATATATTTAAAAAAAAAAGCTATAGTAAGTCGGGTGAGGTAGTGCATGCGTGTAATCCTGGCACTCAGGGAGGCAGAGGCAGGTGGATCTCTGTGAGTTCAAGGCCAGCCTGGTCTACAAAGCAAGTCCAGGACAGCCAAAGCTACACAAAAAAACACTATCTTGAAAACCAAAACAATTAGCTGTAGTAATAATTTAAAATTAATCTTTGAAGGCTGCCATGAAAGTTTTATTATGGTGTCTTTATATTCCTCAGAAAAGGGAAGCCCCCACTTCCTACCCATCCCCTTCCCATGCACCCCAGCTCATTAAGTCATATGAGGTCTGAGTGTGTTCTCTTCCCCTGTGGCCTGGCAAGGCAGTCCCACCAGGGGAAGGGATCAAAAATCAGGCGACAGAGTTCATATCAGAGATGGCCCCTGCTGCCCTTACTAGAGGACCCACATGAAATCTGAGCTGCCCGTTGTCCACACCTGTGTTAGGAGCCTAGGTCCAGTCCATGCATGGATCTTGATTGGTATTTCAGTGTCAGTAAACTCATCTGAGTCCTGATTAGTTGGCTCTGTTGGTATTCTTGTGGAGTTCTTGGCACCTACAGGTTCTTTTCTCCTTCCCCCCACTTTTCCACAGGACTCCTTCTTTATCACCTCATTTTTTTTTTTACTGTGAGTCTCAGCATCTGTTTTGAATGCCTGCTGCATGAAGCCTCTAAAAGGACAACTCTGCAAGGACACTGTCTGCAAGCACAGCAGAGTGTCATTAATAGACACACAGCAATCATGAATACTACAAATAAAGCCACATTTTAAGAAATTGTGCCTAAAACTCCAACATGTGCATTTCTGGAGACACATTTCGAACTACTTGTAGACTATCAGATTCACTGCTTGACATTTAGCTGTCACACGTGATTAATCTGAGAGAAAATTGTTCTTCCTTCCTGCCACCCCTGAAATTTTCACCAGATTTCCTATGAGTTGCCCAGTGTTTGTCTGTGGGTCTCAGCATTTGTTTCGAACTGCCAACAGAGCCAACTAACCAGGGCCCAGAGGGGCCTTTGGAGTCTGAAGCACCAAGCAAGGACCATGCATGGACGGTACCTAGGTCTTCTACATAGATGTAGCCAGTGGGTAGCTCAGGCTTCATGTGCATCCTCTGGTAAGGGGAATGGGGCTGTCTCTGTCATGGCCTCTGTGGCCTGCTTTTGGATCACTTCCTCATAATGGGACTGCCTTGACAGGCCACAGTCCTAATATGACTTGATGAGCTTAGTGAGTGGGTGGGACTCCATTTTCCCCAAGGAATAAGGGAAGGGGGATGAAGGAAGGAGGCTGGAACTGGGAGGAGAGGATGGACGGGGCTACAGCTGGGATGTAAAGTGAATAAATAAATACATTTTTTAAAAGGTAGAAATTATAGAAAGAAAACTGTTATTCACTTTGTCCCATTTTGACTCATTCATGTGGGGTTGTCAAACTGTGTCAGGCATGCTCCATCAGAGATCTTGAGTATGTATTCTTGACTATTGTGTTTTATGTTGTTGACCTTAGCCAAACATTATGTCATCAAGAGGCTTGTGTTGGGGCTGACATATCAGCAAGACATCCTGTCTTTCCCACCCTAGTCAGTCTCAGACCTAGCATTTAAAGAAAACAACATGCCGTTAAATTCCCAAATTCTTGCAACTGTTAGTAGAAATGTGCCAGAAAATGTCATAATTTGAAGGATAGAGAAAGAATACAAGTAACATAGAATTCCTTCTTGCGAAGGGGCCAACCTGAAGTTAGTGCCGCAGAGCACTTTGGGAAAGTGGATTCCTTGTAGATCAATATATGTTCAGCCTGTTAATACACAGCAGATTTCTGGGTGGTCTAGAAGGCTGCTGCTTCATAAAGTTCTTATGACAGAGGTCTTCATTTATCAGAGTAATTTATTTCTCCACTGACCTTTTATACATAGCATTAAAGATAAATGTATAGTGACTCAGATGCATTAGTAACCGCAATGGAAATAAAAGTTGCTGTTAAAGGAGTATTGTAAACATTTGGAAGATGAACAATCTGAAATGATATTTCTCTTGGAAATTTTAGTTGCTTTCTCTTCACTGCGTTTTTTTTTCCTCCTACTTGCTGTCAGTGTGTCAGTGTTATTTTGAAACTATAGTCAGCGGGACCACACTAGAAGTTTTCCTTCATATTTAGCTTTTCTTCATCTCCCTTTCCAGCTATTAGTCATCTTTGCTGATGACAGAGTCTTAATGTGCAGAGATCCATTATCTTGAGACTGTGGATTAGCTGTCACCCAGGCTAGACCTGGTTCCTAGCCACTGCTTTCAAACCAATTAGTCCTACTAAGCGGCTGACATTGGTGAATATGGAACATCCAAGGACACATCGCTGAAGCTACCTTTTAAAGCTTTTCTTAATAATAAAAGGTGAGTTTATATTGTCATCTTCTGCCCAAAGTCCTTAATCTTCCGTATTCTAAACACTTCACCACGTGGATCTTACTCTCAGGAATTTAAAAATAGCATTTACCTATTTTGTTTTCTTTTTTCATTTCCCCCCAATTTTCTCCTTCTCATGTCTCTCACTGTGATATTTGACTTCTTATCGTTGCTGTGTTCTACAGATCTGATGCCTTTCTCTTGGTTTTATTCCTATTTCTTATTTTTGCCTGTGGTTAGAGTCTAATGTTTCCAAGTTCCTGGCCTCTGGTTCAGTGAACTAAAATAAAGCCCACAGATGTTTGCAAAGCATCAAGAAAACTCTACTTAGAACAAAAAAAATACAAATATCAGAATGCACTGCATGAATGAAGACACTCAAGAGTCCTAGTTATTCTGTGGATTTCTTTTGTGGGGTTAAAGAGAAGGAATGGCTTGGCTACTAAGGGTGTACGTAGGATAGTTCTTTCTGCCTTCGTTGCTAAGGTGTACATAGGGTGGTTCTTTCTGGCTTGGTTGCTAAGGTGTACATGGAATGGCTCTTTCTGGCTAGGTTGCTAAGGGCATATGTAGGATGGTTCTTTCTTTGGGCTGATGAGTTGGGTCATATCATCATTTTCTATGTGCATGTCCCTTTCCATAATACATCTGATTTTACTGTATGCCTGCTTGATTAGATTTCTCATTTTGTCAAGGTGACGTTAGACTCCTTATGGTCTGATTTGAGTATGAAAGAGTAATGATCACCCATATTATACATGTATTATGGCTTTTAGATTTGAATCAGATAATGTAATTAAATTCCTTGCTATGCAGTTTTGATTTAAAAAAAAACCCGACGTTAACAAAAATTGACTATATTCGTTACTTCTCTTGTCATGACAAAATTATTTCAAAAGAATGTTAAGGTACAAGCGTTATTTTGACATGTTGTTCAGGTGATATACATTTTATCAAGATAGAGAAGATATCAGGGAAGATAAGACAACAGGGACACAAGGAAGCGGATCATTTCTACTGGTAGGATGTAGAGAACAGTGAATGGTTTCTAACCTTGCTTTTTTTCTGTGCATATAGTGCAGGACTTCCCAGCAATGGAATGGTGCCATTCATCCCTATGGTAAATCTTCCATGCTACTTTACCTTATCTACCTACTCCCTCACAGGTACACCTATAGTTTTATTTCCATGGTGTTTTAAGTACCATAAAGTTGACAAGAATAGACATCATACCGTGTCAGCCTGGGTCTTCTTCTGCCTTTCGGGTATCCAGACATGGTTGAGTACCAGGCCAGACTGGAAAGATTGAAGGTTAGCCTGTGGGTTAGCAGGATCTTGGTCTGTGGTGAGTGTGGGAGATATTTTCAGTGACATAGTTTATTTTTATCTTTATTGGGGGTGAATAAGGGCTATATAAACCTTGGTGAGTAGGTGGAGGTATTTGGGGTGAGTGTGCATCATCGGCTGGGGCCCGAGGTGCTGGGAATGCTTCTTGCATGAAGTGGAATTCCAGGTGCTAGTTCAACATGACCTTATAAGGAGAGAGGAGTTTTAACCTGCATCCTGGCCCACCAGGCTATGTGATTGCCTCAAAGGTGGCAGAGGTGGGGGTCTGAAGGTTTACGTGAACCAAGGTATGAGACATGCAGAACCAGAGGAAGAAGGGAGCAGTCCCAATCCTGTTGGCCTCAGGGTGAGATTTTCAGGGTTTGGCTATGTTTTGACCTCATTCTTGCTCCAGCCTGGCTTCCCCAGTTGCGTAGCATTCTGGCCCCACAATACTGAATAAAGAATTTATAGTCAGCATGCTTCTGAAAATACTTTAAATTTCATCATTAGATCATGCCAAATTAGACCACATATTTGTTTGTTAATAAAATTATTTATAATTTATGTTAGAATTATGTCATCAGATTTGTTTAAGTGTCGTGATTTGGATGTTGCTTATTGCATACATGGAACTCCTTTCTTGAGAAATTTCTTAGGTTTCTCTATTTGAAAAAAATCATTTTTTGAGAGAATGGGTGATTCCTACTCTGTTTTATACAGTAGAAAATTTAGATTCCAATTGTAGAATACTTATATAAACAGAATTTTATGTTATTCATGTTAAAGTATACTTTTGCCTTGAATATTATTCTATATAGGTTCTTTTTTGCCCTAGTTCCTTCAATCTTCTTGCTCTACTTTTCTCTCTTTTTTGTATATATTGTATTTAGAATACATCTTTAAAAAGTTAACCATAAACTAAATACAGAACTTAGCAGGCACAGAGAGAATTACTTCTGAGAGTCTCTTTAGGAAAGAGAGACAATTGAGGTAAAACAAGACTATTCTGTTGGCCTTGCAATGAGGGAAAACACACTGTAGAGAGTACATCTTGGCAGGAGACGGTTGGTGGTCTATCCAAGGTGATAAGAGAGTGTCTTCCAAATTCAGCCATTAAGAAAACAGTGTCCCGGCATTATAAGTTAAAAAAAAATACATTTCCCCAATAGCCACTCACTCTAACTACTTGGGAAAAACCATATGCCTATCTTAGGCTCCATAATGTCTGTCTTTTGAGACTCTGAGCATAGGAACTTTTTAACCTGTTTCAGGTCTCCTAATGTGTGGATTTGGTAGCAATACAAGATTTATATGAAACAGTCCAGGCATACCTACCAACATCACTGTGTCCTTCTGTCCACTCTAGACAGGCTTAGTAAATACAGTGTTTGAAGCCTCATCTAAAGTAATAACACAAGAAAAATAAACAAAAGGGATACAAATTCAAAATAATTGTAATTTACCTTTTATTTCTAATCTTGCACGTTTGAGCAGATTTCTTTTTGAATCTCATTGTTAAGACATAGGTGAACATGACTAAGAATACTATTATTAATCATTGACTTTGAATATTAGACATTTCTTTTAAAATTGCAAATAAATGGAAATTAGAGAGTTGACAGAAGACCTTTCACATATCACAAATCAATTATATTTTCTTACTCTGTTGGATTCCCTCTATTTCTTTCTCAGTATTAGTAATTATATTTAAAGTGAATTTATGTGTAAAGAAAGAAAATAATTTTTTTTTGTATTCAATACCTTAGAAAACAATGTCAGTAGGTTTGGCAGATGCATATAAGCAATTGCCCTCATTCACGTTGGTCATAGCAACAAAATTTTACTTGGATATTTAGCATATTGAGAAGGCAAATGAATGAAAAAGGAGTCAAAGAAAAGCAGAAGAGAAATACTGGAGTTAGGAGGACAAGTTACCCATTTCAAGGTTTCAAGCAACTCCTGATTCAAAGATGACCAGCCATTGAGGGAGCATTCTTCATAGCCAGCACTGTGAGGCCACCACAGAGTGGGAGCCAGGCTTTTTACAGCAAAGTGACTCACTTTCTTTTTGAGGAGTTTCCAAAAATCACGGTAATGACCAAAGTGATGGAAAGAGCACAGTTCAGAGCTCTGGACATTCAGTATAGGAGTGTGACAGTGCTTGATTCTGGCAGATCAAGCTACTGTAGTCTGCTTCTAAGTTCACCATGACCACTGAGCTTTGAGATTCTTGCAGATTACACTTTGTAAGGGAAAACATGAAAGACAAATGTAATTCTTGGAGGTAAGTTCTTCTTACTTTTCATTTACTGGAAGGTAAAGCATTAACAATCTAACAAAATTTCTCTTTGTGTAGAAATTGAAGTATTCCATTTGGTCCATGTACTAAATACTTATTGAGCCAAATGAGAAAAGAGTTTAGAAAAAAAAGAGTTCACTATATGGGATCACACAATTCTACAATAAATCTGTAGAGTTCTTTGCAAATTCACAGTAACTTCTTTAGGGAGAGTAAAGAAGGAGAAGATTAGTTATCGACTGTCAAAATAGTGCTGCACACTAAAGGAACGCAGCATTTAATGGTTTAAAATGAAGCTTAGTTATGGTGTTGCTAAAGTTTATAGCTGAGCTGGGTTGTTCTTATTCTGGCCAGTAATAATCAGTATTTGTTGGGTTTATTCATATATCTCTGCTGAAACTGTGGGAAGGCTGAAACCGAAATATCTATAATGGTCTTCACTAGAATTATATGATCTCTCATCTACCCAGTAATCTTCAGCTTTTGAAAAGAAGGTGGGAGGGGAGGAAGGAGCAAGTAGTGGAGGAGGAAAGAGAGGGAAAGAGGAGGGGGGGGGGTAAGTGAGGGAGGAAACTAAGGAGAGAGGGAGCGAGCAAGATACTAGGCGGAGTAAGTTATACCACACATTGACCAAATTTCAAGGGAAACAGAAAAACAAACAGTTTTTGATGAAACAAAACAAAACAAAACAAAACAAAAAACCCAACCCAAGTATAAGTCAGTTACTTTTTTATTGTGGTGACATAATATATGGTCCTTCCTTAAGAAAGGAAGAGTATATGTGGTTTGCAGTTAGAGTCTGTCATGGGGTGGGGAGAAAGCATGAATTAGGAGAGGCAATAGTTGGGGCTGCATTTAGTCATGAATTAGAGAGAGATGAATGTAGTTTATCAGTTTGCTTTCTTCTTTTCCCCTCCGTTTCAATCAGTGTCCTACTCCAGCCCATGGTATAGAACCAGCAACATCCCGGTTGTATCTTCCCACCTCAGTTGAACCTCTTTCGAAAGGTTATTCCAGATGTGCCCATAGGTTTATCTTTTTAGGTGATTTTAAATCTCATCAACTTGACAGTGAAGATCAACCACAAACTACAAAGCTATATTAAAATGTAAAAGAAGGGAAGAGGTCTTTAAGGTCATTTATGCAATCTGTTTCTTTCATGGAGTTTAATCAAGGGAGTCTTGTTAGGAGAAGGCACAGTTTAGCTTGACTTTTGGAAAAAAGCACAAGGAAATTTATAGTAAGTAACACAACACAAGTGAAGCCATGGCTAGATGTGAGTAATGGGAACATGGAGTCTCCTTTTACAATACTGGGTATATGGTTATGTGTGTGTGCAACTTCTCAGAGGGTAGGTAGAGTTGCTTATATTTAGTAACGATCATGATCGCCACGTAAGCTGGATAATAAGTTCATCACACGAAATACAGAGATATAAGTATGTGTGTTACTGAAACCTCTCCATGGCCTGGTGTGCTGATGTGTGTTTATTTTATTTGCTCCCTTTCCAAGTATAAGGCTGTAAACATTTATAGGTCAGACCTATTTATCTTTATTACACAAAACATTATCTTTCTGTTGTTCCTTATGGTCTATAGCAGGGATGTAGGTTGTAAATACCTTAACACATTGTTTACAAAGCAACTGAGGCTGAGTGTTTTGGATGTCTCTGAGAGTTGCACAGAAATTCTATTCCTTGGTGGAAATGTATGTGGAGCCTGAGAAGAGTTTCTCTGTCTTAGCGATTCTCAGATTTTTGGTCTTAGACTTCTTTTATATGAGAAGACTGAAGAACCCCAAAAACTCTTTTTTGGGTTGGACACATCATATGTTATATTTGCTATGTTGGAAATTAAAACAATAGCACATTTCATGTGACAATAATAAGCAAACAATAAAAGCACTGATGGTTTTAACAAAACAAAATCAGAAACATTGTAAGAGGGAGATGACCAGAACATTACCTAGTAGTGGTGTCTGGCTAAGACAGATAGGCTGCACCCACGACACCTCAGCTGCACGGTTGCCTACGCAAGCAAAACAGAAAGAGCACATCATTTGACATTCCAGTGTGGGTGAGGGACATTTTACAGGTCTTGGCCTCTAGATGAAGCACTACAGGTCTTCATGGCCATTGAAAGAGAGAGAATTTATTTTCCCCAGAGATAAGCGCCCCTGGTACATTATCCAATCTCAAGTGGTAAGCTCTAAGCAAATGCACTTATAAACAACACTAAGTGGGCTCAGCATCTTACAGGTAACAATAGGTAACAATAATAATTGTGAAAGAGAAGGTAATGGATTCCCTAGGGATGATGATGTGCAGGATCTGGGGGAGGGGAGTGGGAATGGGAGGAGTTTGTGGGAAGAGGGAAAAGTGGAAATTGTGTAAATACAGTACTCATGTATGAAATTATAAAGAAATAAAAATATGTTTCTGTCAAAGACATATTTTCCAAAAACATTAAGAAAATGCTGGTATTATTTTAGACTTTTAAAATCTTAGTAGTGTTTCACATGAACTCTGGTTCCCCATATTTGACCACGTCCTCTTGATGAGGAGGCCTGGTGGCACTCAGAGGAAGGATAGCAGGCTACCAAGAAGAGACCTGATACCCTATGAGCATATACAGAGGGAGGAGGTCCCCTTTAGTCACAGTCACAGGGGAGGGTAATAGGGGTAAAGTGGGAGGGAGGGAGGAATGGGAGAATACAAGGGATGGGATAACTATTGAGATATAATATGAATGAATTAATAAAAAAAGAAAAAGGAAAAAATAAAATCTTAGTAGTGTCTGTTCTTTTTTCCCTTTGATTTATTGTACTATGTTGTTTGGTTGAAACATGAAAGGAAATTTTGGCTTCGTGAAGCTGCTTAAAATGTGGCAACAAGAGAGATACCCCGAAAGGGTCCAAGAGATTCCTAAGATCTTCACAACATAAATACTTAGGGAAAGAACCGAGAATGAAAAAAATATATAATAGCTTTTCCCCCATCCTGATTTAAATGGGCTATTCATTGTGAATAATAGTAAAAATATTTCCTCTAATTTATTAATTTGTTGTAGCATAACAACAAAAAGCCACTGTGAGTTTTGGGTCAGTGCCCCAAATCACTTTGCCACCATGGCAAACCTGGAATAAATGACAAGCTTCAGTTATGGGCAAAAGTTTCAAAGTATCTGGTCAAATGTTTAGTTAGAATTTATAAAACTGTGGCCTTATCACTATACACCTAGCTTTAGTTAAATGATATTGTTTGCAAACACACACACACACACACACACACACACACACACACAAACCAAAACAAAACCCGAAGGCTTATTTTATACATGGCTCGTCCTCAAAACTGGCCTTCCCTCCCTGGTGACCTTGGCAAGAATTTCTCAGAAATCAGAAGCTGGTTGGGGAGTGGCACTTCCTAAGGCTTGGAATAGCAAAGAAACCTTGAGTTCTAACAGATTCATTTTTTAAAAGGAATGAATTGAAATTGTTCTTGCCAAAAGCTACACAAAAGTCCATTACACATTCTTAATTAAGAGTAGAACACGGGGAAGGGAGGTGAATGCTAGGTCTGCTTTTGAAGCCTTGTGTCACCTGTGATTCTAGTCTGCACTGGAAGGTGAGATGATGGTTTGCAATGAAGCCCTCCCTGAAGGCCACATGTTGTACAGAGAAGCGGTTTAACTTGCCAGTGTGTAATAATTCAGTACTAAGTGTATAGAATGGTTCTGAAAAGAGCATTACTGCTGTTACGAAGATAACCACCCACCCTTGTCCTAGCACTGCTGCTGTTACCAGCTGGTCTTCTGTTTCACAGTTACCTTTTAGCATTGTTAATAAAAAGGCAACTTACGAGAATTCACAACTTTCTTTTTTTTTTTTTAACTTAAAATACATGCTATTTTCCCTTGTAATCAACTATAGAAATAGCTTTTTGCTTTTAATTTAGCAAAGACACAATGTAATTTTTTTTTTTGAGAAGGATCTTACCCTGTATGTATAAACAATGAACTTAAAAGTTGGGACAAGTGACCTCCATGGGACAGAGGGAAATAAATGTCCAGGAAGCCTTACATCCTCCAGGGAAGCTGTGTCCCCATTTCCTTCCTACTCCCCTTCTGAGGGATGTGAAGTTTGAGCTGTCCTCCTGGGAGAATAATTCTGTCATTTCCATTAGGAAGTGATTAGTGAGGGGAGTTCCTTTTTTTTTTTTTTTTGAATTTATTTTAGAAAAATGAAACCTCTTCATTGCAACATGATGGTGTGCTTCCTTTGCAAACCCTTTCTGTGTTAATGTCCCAGTACTCACTTTGTCCTTGATCTGAGTCACAGACACTTCCCTGATCCATGCTGTTACCATATCTGGTATCATGCAGCAGTAACTACTGTGCACTGGTGGTTTGCACTGGGAGAGAGACACAGGGAATATAGCTCCCCAGTTTCCCATAGAGATCATTTAGCCTGTAATAGATACACCCTAGGGCCATCCTGGAGTAGCCGGATGCTGAAGGACTCCGTTGTTAAAGTGAATTCGACTGCATCTGGAAAACAATTTTTTAGGAAGGCGTATGGTAAAGCGTTTTCTTTCCACATACCAATATTTCTGCAAGCTTTCCCTAGTCCTCACTGAACTTCAGGGAACTTTTTAACAGTTCAGTGTGCCTTTTAAACACTACATGTCTGCATCCTAGCAGGGGGCAGCTTCCTCAAACCTACAGCAGGCCCATGCAGGTCTCTTTTCTCAGAGGTTTTTCACACCTGTCATCAAGAAAAGTAAAATTTGTAGCCAGCAACCTGGTCATGGAGCTAATCCACTCATTCACATGTACACATCTTTCAGCAAACAAAGTGTGGCTTGGAGGAAGGAGTGCCATTGAGAGGAAGGAGGTTCAGGTTCCGGTCTTGGACTGACCCCAAGACAGCCACGTGACGTTAAGAACCACTAGCGCCAATAGGATGCCTTGCCCTCTGTCCCAGTTTCCTGGTAAGTGAAGGCTTTCGTGGGACATGCCCCTTGGGCTAGTATGCAGATATAAGTGAGTATATACCATTTGATTCTTTCTGCTTCTGGGTTAACTCACTCATATGATCATTTCTAGCTCAATCCATTTATCCACAAATTTCGGGAATTCCTTGTTTTTAATAGCTGAGTAGTATTCCATAGTGTATATGTACCACAGTTTCTTTATCCACACTTCTACTGAGGGACACTTAGGCTGTTTCCATGTTCTGGCTATTATGAATAAGGCTGCTATGAACATGGTGAGAGACACATGGGAGAATAGCAAAATAAAAGGATGCAGAGGGTCCTAGAAATCTACAAGTAGAACAATATGATAGGCAGATTTGGGCCCAGGGGTCCCGCTCAAACTAAGGCACCAGCCAAGGACAATACAGGAGGTAAACTTTAAACCCCTTCCCAGATCTAGCCAATGGTCAGAATATTCTCCACAGTTGAGTGGAGAGTGTGATATGACTTTCTCACGTACTATGGTGCCTCACATTTGACCATGTCCCCTGGAGGGGGAGACCTGGTGGCGCTCAGAGGAAGGACAGCAGGTAGCCAAGAAGAGACTTGATACCCTATGAGAATATATAGGGGGAGGTAATCCCCCTCAGGAACAGTCATAGGGGAGGGGAATAATGGGAAAATGGGGGGGGGGGAGGAATGGGAGGATACAAGGGATGGGATAACCATTGAGATGTAACAAGAATAAATTAATAAAAAAAATTAAAAAAAAAGAACCAGTAGCGCATTTCTATATTTCCAGTAAGAAAATTTAGACAGCATACTCTAAAGGTTCTAGATACAATAAATATTTCACTGACTATCTCTATTAGCCAAATGAAAACATTTTTTTTTAATGGGACCTCATGAGGCTGAGAAGCTTCTGTAAGGCAGGAGACACTGTCAAGAGAACAAAGCGACAGCCTACAGACTGGGAAAAAATCTTCACCAACCCTACATCTGACAAAGGTCTAATATCCAAAATATATAAAGAACTCAAGAAATTAAACACCACCAAACCGAATAACCCAATTGAGAAATGGGGCTTGGAACTAAACAGAGAATTCTCAACAGAGGAGTATCAAATGGCCGAGAAACACTTAAAGAAATGCTCAACCTCCTTAGTCATCAGGGAAATGCAAATCAAAACAACTCTGAGATCCCATCTTACATCCATCAGAATGGCTAAGATCAAAAATTCAAGCGACACCACGTGCTGGCGAAAACATTTTTTAAGATGGATCCAAACTTAAAGTAGCTGTGGTTTCTTTTGGCATAAAGTGAGTCCAGTAGTTTAGCGGAGGCATGTATAGGTGCAGTAGGCTTTTACCGCTCTGTGAGAGATGGGCTGAACATTGCTTCATCTTAGGAAATTCCAGCCAGGCATGGCCCTTAGCATTGAGAGGGACTGAATTCTCAACCAGCCTTGGCTTCTTTCAGCTGTCTCACTTCAAGTAAATTATTTCAACCCTCTCGTCCTCAATTTTCTCATTTGTGAAATTAGAGATCGAAGGACATTTGTGTTTCTCAAAATGAACCCATGATTGAGTTTTGGGAAAAAGTAAAGATAAACAGTGGTCTGCCCTGCCTCATCCCTGATGGCTTTCCACAGAGTGAGTCTCATAGACTGATTTAGCACCTCCATTTTGGCATAGCCTTATCTGTGGTTGTGAATTTCATTACAATTAGTGCCTTATCAGTCTGTCACTCATCAACAGGATCAAATACCAGCTGTAGCTGTGAAAATATGTCTGATCGGTACAGAGAACATGGATATCAAGTCTTTGGGTGTTCACTAGTAGATTCAGAAATATGGAAATGTGTTCACAATGATTTGGCTCTAGGTACCTGCAAACGCTCATTACTGATCCTTCTGAGGGAGCAGTGGTCTCCCAAAGTGTCATAGGGAAGTGACAGCTACTGCAATCCTAGGAATATCACCAATACCTGGTTCATATAGTTTTAGAGGATCAAGCCCAGGCATTTGTGCATGGTACGCAAGCACTCTATCAACTGAGCTACATCCTTCATCAAGAAAAGACTTTCCATATTTGAAAGATTCTTTGAAAACAAGACAGGTTAACTCTTGGCAACACCCAGCCTACCTCAAGAAGATTATGAGCATCAAAGAACCTCCTTATGGAGTTGGCTTCAAATTCTACAAACCAGCCACTGGGATAATGCCCTCATTTCTTCCACAGACAGAATTCTGCCTAAAAATGAGCAAGTTTGGATACAGGCAGAGTCAAAGGTCAAACTTTGCTAAGACAGGGTAAGAAAGTCTTAAACAGTTCCTGTCTCACAAATATGTCTATCAGATATATTGGGCCAGAAGGCTGAAGATGATGCTCCGATGTTATAGAAAATTTTTGGTGACTGTTCAGGCAGCAAGCTGTCTCTGTCATTTTTTCATTTTGGAAACTGCTAAACTTGCACTTCTAGTTCACTCAGGTAATTAAGTTTTGTTCCTTCTCAAGTCTTGAATGGGGTTGAAGACTAGATAGTTTAGTCTTACTATTAAGCTTAGTTTTTTTTTAGAGGTTACAGTGTTTTTAGGTTTAGATAGATGTTTTAAGTTGATAGTGATGAGAAATGAAAGATATTGATTTTTTTTTTGTTTTTTTGAGACAGGGTCTCTTTATGTTAGCCTTGCCTGTCCTGGACTCTCTTTGTTGAGAAGGCTGGCCTTGAACTCACAGTGATTCATATGCCTCTGCCTCCTGAGTGCTGGGATTAAAGGCATGTGCCACCACACCCAGCAGTTAAGATATTGATTTTTTAAAAATATATTTTATTAATTTATTCATATTACATCTAAATTGTTATCCCATCCCTTGTATCCTCCCATTCCTCCCTCCCTCCTATTTTCCCCTAACTCCCCTCCCCTATGACTCTGACTGAGGGGGACTTCTTCCCCCTGTATATGCTCATAGGGTATCAAGTCTCTTCTTGGTAGCCTGCTATCCTTCCTTTGAGTGCCATCAGGCCTCCTCATCCAGAGGACATGGTCAAATATGGGACACCAGAGTTCATGTGAAAGTCAGTCCCCACTCTCCACTCAACTGCGAAGAATGTCTTGTCCATTGGCTAGATCTGGGTAGGCATAGGAAGTTTACTGCATGTATTGCCCTTGGCTGGTGCCATCGTTTGAGCAGGACCCCTGGGCCCAGATCCGCTTGTCATAAGGTTCTTCTTGTAGGTTTCTAGGACCCTCTGGATCCTTCTATTTCCCCATTCTCCCATGCTTCGCTCACCTAAAGGCCCAATAGGATATCCTCCCCTCTGGCCCAGTTTCCTGGTAAGTGAAAACTTTCATGGGACATGCCCCTTGGGCTAGTGTCCAGCTATAAGTGAGTATATATCATTTAACTCTGCTTCTGGGTTAACTCACTCATTATGATCATTTCTAGTTCAATCCATTTGTCCACATATTTCGGGAATTCCTTGTTTTTAAAAGTTGAGTAGTATTCCATAGTGTAAATGTACCACAGTTTCTTCATCTATTCTTCTACTGAGGTACACTTAGGCTGGTTGCATGTTCTGGCTATTATGAATAAGGCTGCTATGAACATGGTTGAACAAATGTTCTTGTTGTGTGCTGGGGCATCTTCTGGGTATATTCCAAGGAGTGGAATAGCTGGGTCTTGCAGAAGCCCTATTCCCAGTTTTCTGAGATAGTGCCAGATTGATTTCAAAAGTGCTATAGTAGTTTGCACTCCCACCAGCAATGAAGGAGTGTTACTTTTCTCCACATCCTCACCAGCATGTAGTGTCGCTTGAATTTTTTATCTTAGCCATTCTGATGGGTGTAAAATGGAATCTCAGATTTGTTTTGATTTGCATTTCCCTGATGACTAAGGAGGTTGAGCATTTCTTTAAGTGATTCTCAGCCATTCGATGTTCCTCTGTTGAGAATTCTCTGTTGAGTTCTGAGCTCCATTTCTCAATTGGGTTATTTGGTTTGGTGGTGTTTAATTTCTTTTTTTTTCTTTTTTTTTAAAACACATTTTTTTTGAAAAATAAAAGAATTCATATTACATCTCATTTTCTATCCCATCCCATGCATCCTCCCATTCCTCACTCCCCCCCCCACTTTCACCCCAATCCCCCTTCCCTATGACTGTGACTAAGGGGGACCTCCTCCCCATGAATATGGTGCTAAAGTATCAAGTCTCTTCTTGGTAGTCTGCTATCCTTCCTTCGAGTGCCATCGGGCCTCCCCAACAAGGGGACATGGCCAAATATGGGGCCCCAGAGATCGTGTGAAAGTCAGTCCCCAGTCTCCACTTAACTGTGGGAATGTTCTGTCCATTGGCTAGATCTAGGTAGGGGTTTGATGATGACTGCGCATATTGTCCTTGGTTGGTGCCTTAGATCAAGCAGAACCCCTGGGCTCAGATCCACCCATCATAATGTTCCTCTTGTAGGTTTCTAGGACCCTCTGGATCCACCTACTTCCCTATCCCCTATATTTTTCTCACCTAGGGTCTCAATAGGATGTCCTCACCTCTATCCCACTTTTCTGGTAGGTGAAGACTTTCATGGGACTGGCCCCTTGGGATAGTGTCCAGTTATGTGAGTATATACCGTTTGAGTCTCTCTGCTTCTGGGTTAGCTCACTCATTATAATCATTTCTAGTTCAATCCATTTGTCCACAAATTTCAGAAATTCCTTGTTTTTAATAGCTGAGTAGTATTCCATAGTGTAAATGTACCACAGTTTCTTTATCCGTTCTTCTACTGAGGTACACTTAGGCTGTTTCCATGTTCTGGCTATTATGAATAAGGCTGCTATGAACATGGTTGAGTAAATGTTCTTGTTGTGTGCTGGAGCATCTTCTGGGTATAGTCCAAGGAATGGAATAGCTGGGTCTTGTAGAAGCCCTATTCCCAGTTTTCTGAAATAGCACCAGATAGATTTCCAAAGTGGCTGTACTAGTTTGCATTGCCAGCAGCAATGAAGGAGTGTTCCTCTCTCTCCACATTCTTGTCAGCATGTGGTGTCGCTTGAATTTTTTATCTTAGCCATTCTGATGGGTGTAAGATGGAATCTCAGAGTTGTTTTGATTTGCATTTCTCTGATGACTAGAGATGTTGAGCATTTCTTTAAGTGTGTCTCAGCCATTTGTTATTCCTCTGTTGAGAATTCTTCGTTTAATTCTGAGCCCCATTTCTTAATTGGATTATTTGGTTTGGTGGTGTTTAATTTCTTGAGTTCTTTATAAAGTTTGGGTATTAGACCTTTGACAGATGCAGGGTTGGTGAAGATCATTTCCTAGTTTGTAGGCTGTCGCTTTGTTCTTTTGACAGTGTCTCTTGCCTTACAGAAGCTTCTCAGCCTCATGAGGTCCAATTTATTAATTGTTGACCTTAAAGCCTGGGCTGTTGGTGTTCTGTGCAGGAAGTTTTCTCCTGTGCCAGTGTGTTCCAGATTCTTCCTTACTTTTTCTTCTAACTGATTTAGTGTCTCTGGTTTTATGTTGAGGTCTTTCTTTGATCCATTGGACTTGAGTTTTGTGCATGGTGACAAATATCGGTCCAGTTGCATTTTTTTAGGGATACAAGGCACATACCTCAACATAATAAAGGCTATGTACATCAAGCAAATAGCCAAAATCAAATTAAATGGTGAGATACTCAAGGAAATTTCTCTAAAACCAGGAACAAGGCAAGGCTGCCGATTCTCTCCATATCTCTTCAATATAGTATTGGAAGTTCTAGCCACAGCAATATGACAACAAAAGGAGATCAAGGGGATCCAAATGGGAAAGGAGGAAGTCAAATTATCTCTATTTGCAAATGATATGATAGTGTACATAAGTGGCCCCCAAAATTCCACCAGAGAACTCCTACAGCTGATAAACACCTTCAGCAAATTGGCTAGATAAAAAATTAACTAAAAAAAGTCAGTAGCCTTTGTATATACAAATTACAATCCTGCAGAGGAAGAAATTAAGAAAACTACACCCTTCACGTTAGCCACAAACAATATAAAATATTTAAGAGTTACTCTAACCAAGCAAATGAAGGACTTGTTTGAAAAAAATTTCAAAACTCTGAAGAAAGAGATTGAAGATGACATGAGAAGATGGAATGATCTTCCTTGCTTGTGGATCGAGAGAATTAACATAGTAAAAATGGCCATCTTACCAAAAGCAATCTACAGATTCAATGCAATCCTTATCAAAATCTTCACAGTAGCCCAAGGGGCATGTCCCACGAAAGTCTTCACTTACCAGGAAAGTGGGTCAGAGGGGAGGACATCCTATGGGAACTCTAGGTGAGAGAAGCACAGGAGAATGGGGAAATAGAAGTATCCAGAGGGCCCTAGAAACCTACAAGAAGAACATTATGACATGGGATCTGGGCCCAGGGGTCCTGCTCAAACTATGGCATGAACCAAGGACAATACAGGCTGTAAACTTCAAACTCCTACCCAAATCTAGCCAATGGACAAGACATTCTTCGCAGTTGAGTGGAGAGTGGGGACCATATGGGGAGGCCTGATGGCACTCAGAGGAAGGATAGCAGGCTACCAAGAAAAGACTTTATACCCTATGAGCATTTACAGGGGCGGAGGTCCCCCTTAGTCACAGTCATAGGGGAGAGGAGTTAGGGGAAAATAGGAGGGAGGGAGGAATGGGAGGATACAAGGGATGGGATAACCATTGAGATGTAATATGAATAAATTAATAAAATGAAAAAAAGAGTAAAATGATACCCAAAAACCAAAATACCTACACAATTATTAAAAGACATTGAAAGTTCAATTCTTAACTTCATATGGAAAAGCAAGAAACCCAGAGTAGCTAAAACAGTCTTGTATAATAAAAGATCCTCCAGAGGAATCTCCATACCTGATCTCAAGCTGTACTATAAAGCAACAGTAATTAAAACAGCATGGTACTGGCACAGCAATAGGCTGGTTGATCAGTGGAATTGAATCAAAGACCCAGATATGAAACCTCACACATATGGTCACTTGATTTTTGACAAAGAAGCCAAATCTATTCAATGGGAAAAGGATAGCATCTTCAACAAATGATGCCGGCCTAACTGGATGTCTATGTGTAATATATTGATTTTCATTCAGGAATTTAGACTCACCAAGATAGGAAAGATGTTTTATTTAAGGTTGCCAGATGCAATTAGCCAAAACATCTTGAATGTAACATTTATATAATTCCTGATTGTTTCGTGGTTCTTCTTGCTGTATGTAGTTTTTAAAAAATTTATGTGTAATGATATAAATGTATATACTAATAGAATAAAATAAATCTTAAAAAGAAATAACTTTCTTTACCTCCCTCTTCTTCCTCCATTCCTTCTCTTCTTTAGACAGACCTCAATAATCAATGCTTAGCACATAGGTTCTGAACATGTCTTGGGAATGGCTCTTACCATGGAGCCTATCTTACAGTGTGAGAAACACTGAACTCGCTTCTTTCTAAAGTTTTCCCAAGCGCTAAAATTCTAGAAGTAGTTAAATACTCTCCGTTTTGCAATGCTTCTCAAGTTCATTCTAATGAAAGCTGGATTCATTGGTGTCTTTGAAGTGTCAAAAGCTGAAAATTGTCTTTCAAGTTTTCATTTTAATCTGAAGGATATTAAATTGATAATAAAATAAAAAGAATCCACCATTCAATGTGTTTTGTAGGAATTCAGATTATTTTACAAAGCATATACATATTTTATAACTTTATATTTATTGTGTTTTAGTTGGGTTCAATAATTTTTCATTCTTATTCTCCTTGAAGCAACTAGGAACAGAGACAAAGTTTTAGCTTTCTGATTTCATCGGGACTCTATTTAAGTTGAAATAAATTAGTTTTTCTGATTTGAGTAAAATACAAATATCTGTTATTATCTTATAAGTTCATATTTTTAGTTTGAACTTCCTGTTTAGTTTATGATTTCCAGTTCCTTGAACATGTTTGATTTCTTTTTACTTGTTTGCTTTCTGTTGAAATGATTTATAGCCTCGGCAATTATATTAGTGGGTTCTAGTGGAAAAACATGGAAAAGTAGAGAAATGAAAACTGCTATTTTTATAGTAGGTTGGTTTTTTTGAATACTTAAAAAACTTCAGATTTCCACAGTTTCCATTTCTGGTGAGATGTTTGAACAGTGATGGTTCTCAAATTTGCAGGCCAGCCTCAGCTTAACTTCATTGCCATATTTATCTAAAAATGTCCTTTCAACTACACAAAGTTAAATGCCAGTTTAAGACATTATTCTTAAAATTAAATGTGTGTGTATGTGTGGGGGAGGCTAGAGAGATTGCTCATTGTGTAAAGTTGCCTGCTGCCAAGATTGATGATCTGAGTTCCATCCCAGGGAGTCACACGGTAGGAGAGAACTGATTCTCTCAAGTTGTTCTCTGATCTCCACAGTTATCCCATGGCATAAATATTCCCAAACATATACACACATGTACAAACATTCCGCATTAAGTGAATAATCAAAATAATTAAAAAGTAACAAAGGAAATATTACTTGCATGAAACTCAAATGTATTAGTCATTATACTGAGATTTTTTTATTTAATTAATTTGTTCAGATTACAACTCAGTTGTTATCCTATCACTTGTATCCTCTCATTCCTCCCTCCCTCCTGCTTTCATGCTATTTTTACTGAGATTTTAAAATGAAGGTATAATGTATGGTAGAAATTTCTTAGATAACAACATTCTTATGTAGATTGGATGAAACTTAAATATGAGGTATGTATATATGTGTGTGTGTGTGTTTGTGTGTGTGTGTGTGTGTGTGTGTGTGTGTGTGTGTGTGTGTACATGTGTTTTGGGATGTGAAAGTCAACAAGATTGGAGATTGGTTCTCTATACCACAATATGTCAGCTTTGGTTATATTTATCTTCATGTCTACCTGTTGGTGACAACATAACCCAACAGATTATTGCATAAAATTATGTCCCTTTGATTTGCTATTGGACATGGTTTGGATTTGATAGCAAAAGATTTGATCTAATTTCAGGTCTCCTAGGGAAAGGCTGGATGTTGCCAAATGTATTTAGAACATTTCCCCAATATTAGCATTGTGTTCACAGCTTAGCCAGAGTGTTTGCTGAAAAGAAAATTTCTGAATGTCAAAGCAATTATCTGGATAATTCATAGTAAACAAAGTGAAATAACTACAGTGAGAACACTAATAGTAAAATAAAGTGAGTTAACTAGACTTCATACAATTTATTTAATTCGGAGTTCATAATTTTTTTTTTTTTATTTTTTATTTATTTTATTTTTTATTTTTTATTTATTTATTTTTTTTTACGTTTTATTTTTTTTATTTTTATTTTTTATTAATTTATTCTTGTTACATCTCAATGTTTATCCCATCCCTTGTATCCTCCCATTCCACCCCCCCCATTTTTCCATTATTCCCCTCCCCTATGACTGTTCCTGAGGGGGATTATGTCCCCCTATATATTCTCATAGGGTATCAAGTCTCTTCTTGGCTACTTGCTGTCCTTCCTCTGAGTGCCACCATAATTCTTTATGATTGTAGTAAATTACCTTCATAATAACTTTTGTTGGTGCAACTTTTATATACTTAGAGCTAAGTATGAAGATCCCAACATCATAGAATCTGTGAATTTGGTTAAGCCAAAACTACATAATCTGTTTCTTCATTATGTGCAAGACCAGAGACAGTGCCTGCTCCTCAGTGTGTCTTTCCTAGCTCTTCCTGCAGCACGCCTGTTCACTCGGGTTGATTAAAATTCCTGCCGTGCCCACTGTTGACTCTTCTGCTTTCTCACTTTCTCCCTGTAGAAGAGGTATGGGAAGGTTGCCCTTGTGAGAAGAAATCATAGTGCCATGAAAGCATGCTTAGGTACTTTTGATATTCAAGGAGAGAGTATTGATTATAAACTCTTCATGGTTCACATACTAGATTCTTGACTTTGGCAGGTTCTATGTAGCTCCTATGGCTTGGCTGCCAATTTAATGCACAAACTGCCTCACCATCATAGAATCTTCTAATTCATGCCCAGACATTTCTAGTGTTGGAGACTCAAAGCTTCAAGGCACTCTACTAGACATGTCTTTCAGTTAGCTTATGTGTGCTTTCCTGTCATCTATAGCAGCTGTTGGTCTGTACATGTGTGCAGACCTTTCTCTCTCTCTCTTTCGTGTGTGTGTGTGTGTGTGTGTGTGTGTGTGTGTGTGTGTGTGTGTAGTAAATATCCAGAATTATCTCTATGGTTTGGCCCTGAAGTATTTGCTCACATTGAGATTAAACCACATAGAGTTTGTTATCAGTACTCTACACTAAGTGTGCTGTCAGAGTGTTATGAGTTCTTTTCACAAGGGCAATTGTTCTCACTTTCAGGCTAAATAACCTCAAATCCCTTCAACTGTTCCTTCCTGTCAATGATAGCAACTGCAACTCTGAGTGCTGCCACATATGTCATTTCAATTGATTCTCAAAACAACTTGTCAAATATGTAACGGCTTGTGGAAATCTGCATTTACATTGTGGAAATTGAGGGACAACCATTGCTTAGGAGCCCTGATAACCAGATACTCTTTATAACTTTTTCATTGCCAGCTTTCCTTCTTTTTAGATTTAGTATTAGTAAGAAAGAAAAGGGTTTTAGCTTAAGCATAGCTTTATGTGATACAATTACACTAAATTTAATTTAAAGTGTCTTAATATTTAACCAAGCATACACATACCAGCAGCTCTTAGACTTTAAACTGGTGAAGTATAAGATGAGGACAAGAGAAAAATAATCAATTTTAGCTATGTAGCATTTGTTTAAAAATGTGTTCAAATTAGATCTCACACAGCTAGAAAGATTCTAGGCTCAATTTAAAAACTATTTATGCCATTTCCTTAAGTATATTTGTCCCTCTTTGTTTTATTCCTGATTTCTACAGTTTTATTTGTATTGCTATTTTTCCCCATTGGTTATTCTGAATATTTTACTAATGAGCTAAGAAATTTCCAGTCACTTATTCCTGATTGGATACCAAAAGAATACTGTCTGCTTTTAAGAAGTAGAAAGTGTACTTTCTCATGGGAAACATTCTTTTACCTGAGACAGACAGTCTCGTTTTGTATACTTTACCTTCTAAATGTTACCTTTCATGCTGTAGTGAATTCAAGAGGAAACCCTACCCTTTCCTTGGAATGAGTCATGATGTAATGCCTCACAGATTAACACTGCAGTGTGACTAACAGGCCTCTTTCTTGCTGCTAAATCTACACATTTCGTCACATTCACTGGAATAGACAAACCATAGGCTGCAACTTTTTCTAAAACTAAAAACTGTGAAAAGGATTGTTGTGAGATTCAGAAATCTTCTTCAAATTAATTTATTAGGTTGGGGTATAAGCATCAAGATTAATAATGCTGTACTTTAATGCTTTAGAGATAGTATTATAGGTGGGTAGTGCCAAAAATGTAGGTCATTAACATCATTATGAAAGTATTCAAAGTACGTATCAACAAACATAGTGTCTCTATGAAATATCTGACAGGGAACAGAAGCAATAACTTACTTATAAAATAAAGCCACCTACAGAAGACCAGTTATTCTGTTTTAAAAATGTTTATTAATTTCTGTGAATTCCATACATTGTACTTTGATCATGTTCACCCATCTCCCCTATCTCATTGTTGATTCCCACATTCCATACCCATAAATGATGTTTTTAGTCACTTTTATTGTTTAAACTAACTAACTAACTAACTAACTAACTAATTAACTAACTAACTACTGATTTTCTTTCTCTCAGCCTTTGGCAATTATGTCCTTCCACCATGATGGGACTTTTGTCTGGCTTGATCTAGTGTAGGTCTGTAGGTCCTGCCAAAACCACTGTGAATTCATATATGCGACTACCCTTTCCTGTCCAGGAAACATGGTCTTGTAGTCATCCACTGCTTCTGCCTCTTTAATTTGCCTACCTCTTCTTCTGAGATGACCCCTGAGTCTTTGGAGGAGTGTGTGATATAGGTACCCCATTTCCTCTGAGTGTTCACCAGCTGTGAAGCATGGTGTTAAATTCCATGTGCTGATAAAAGAAGCAGCTCTGATGAGAGCCGAGAGATGCACTAACTCATGAGCATATTGAAAGGTAGTCAGGAGCAGGGTTAATACTTTGTATTAATATATAAGCAGTGTTAAGTTCTCCCCTAGGTCTATGACCTATATAGTCACAGCTTCATGCCTCCAGTACCTGGGCAAGGTATGGGCTCCATTTTGTGGAATGATGTCTTTAATCCAATTAAAAAGTGATTGGTTATTCCTATGATATGGTGTCACCATTACATCAGTGAGCTTATCTTGCCAAGAAAGTTGTTATTCTGTCTCACAAAATTTACAACAGGGTAAGAACAATTATTACTTTTCTCTTCCAAAAGCTTATATAGTTAATTCCCACAATCTGAAGTTGAGCCAGTGGAGAGGAGGCATCCATGTTGAAATCGACTTGATTTGTCCATGTTCTATGGCTCAAGTGTATGCTGTCTTTAGTAATAGGGACTTACTGTGAAGTAATAGTCTTAAACTTTGCCTAGCTGTGCAGGATTATAACTCAAACAAGAAAAGCTGAAGAAAGTTTAGTGCAAGTCTGGGCAGCTTAATGAGGGCTTGACTCAAACAAGTGAAACCAATGGGGGTGATTACAGAAGGGCCTGTAGATGTACATCAGAGCTGGAGTAGCTTGCTGAGATTCCACAAAGCTGTAGGTTCAATCTCTAGTACAAGAAAGAAAAGAAGAAGAAGAAGATGAAGAAGAAGAAGAAGAAGAAGGAGGAGGAGGAGGAGGAGGAGGAGGAGGAAACAATCCCCAAAGAAACTGGTAACTGACCACATACTTTTGATGATTTGATCTTTAAAATTACTAAATAATGAAGTGAAATAAAAGGGGATAAAAGAGATGTATGGGACTAAGGATGAGAAGGAGGCAGGTGACAGGCAATTCAGTAATATTTCAGAGGAAAATAATGATAGCAATAAAGGTACTTAGCATCCTTGTTTTAACCTAGTGATTACACATGGCATTAGGAAAAACAGAACCAGTAATGATATAATAATATCAAAATATTAGACTCCTTTATTCTCTTGTGGTTCACTCAATTTAAAAGCTTTTAAAATGTATTTCATGTATATGGATGTCTTGTCTGCCTGTGTGCGCATTCGTCATGTATGTGCATGTCTAGTGCCCTGTGGAGACCAGGAGTTGGTGCTGGATGCCCTAAGACTGGAGTTACAGGTCGAATGAGCAGCCATGTGGGTATTAGCAACTGAACCCAGGTCCGTTTAAAGAGCAAACAGTACCCTTAATGGCTGAACCATTTCTACAGTTGCTCATTCTATCTCTTTTCAGTTGCATCTACTTGAGTAGTGTATTGCATCTACTTATTTGAGTAGAAATAAACCATCGATTACTTAGGCGCTTGTCTCCTTTTTGGCAATTAGAACAATCCTTCGATTTGGACACGTGAGTTTCTGATACCTTGGAAACAACTGAAAAAAGATTTTAAGTTGTAGTTTGGAAGTATAGGAGCCCAGCAAGAAGCCAAGACTCTGGTAAGGAGACATGTGAAGAGGAAATGCTGGGGAGCTATAAATATAGCCATACTGAAGGAAATCCATATTATATTCAAATAATCATTGGAGGAAAACTATAGACTTGGTTTTTTTATATTGCTTGTTTTCGTGAAGTTCAGCTCTGCTCTGAGATGAATTGTAGCTTTATGTGTTTTCATCTTCTATATTCTATCTTCTTTAGTTCATCTACCTAACTTACTGGATGATTTTTCAAATTATTATATTTATGATAATTTACCTGAGCTTAAATTTCCACAAGTAAGCAGCAGGGAAGGAATAAGAATTATATCCAGGTGTAACGTGTAACACTAACAGTGGTCTGTTCCAGGATTGCCCCAGGTATAGTGGACAAGAGATCAAATCCTTGCAATTTATATTGGGTGGAAAATTTTGTATCAGAATGGCAAGAAATGACAATTTAGATGCCCCTCTATAAGAGAACAAGTAGGTAAGGGTGTGCCTGTTTCCCCTTAATACATCTGGAAAATGATTTCTATTTATCAGGAAGAATTTGGAAATGTCTTTGAAAAGTTGATAATTTCAGAATATCAATTGCTCATTCGTAGACCATTCCCTGTTGAAACAATTGAAAACTCCAGGAAACTGATTTGTGCAAAAGGAAAACCGTACCTGTCCCCTCCCTTTTTATTAGGTCCTTGGGAAGGGCGAGGACAGGAAGAGCAATGGCAGGTATGCACAGTATTTGCCAGAATGGAACATAAAACTGAACACTATGTTCACATCTGAGCATAACTGGTAATGGTTCTACTATATTTGACCTTTAGAGGAAGCGATAAGCAAAGTTGGATCAGTTAACTCCTGACCAGTAAAGCACATTTCCCACACCTTTGTTCTGAGAAGTGCCAAAAAGAGCGGACTGACAAGCTGTTAACGGTAGTTTTACTCTCTTTTTTTCTTTTCAAAAATCACTATTTTATTTTTATTCTTCACAGATGATCAAAAATCACATTTTTATTGTTTGCTCTTTAGTATTTTAATAAGGAGGATCTGTATATAATGCATTTATGCTACTCTCTCCACCACACTCTCTCTTAACCTCTTGTCAACTTTATCATGCATGCGCACATGCACGGTCTCTCTCTCTCTCTCTCTCTCTCTCTCTCTCTCTCTCTCTCTCTCTCTCTCTGTCTCTCTCTCACACACACACTCACACACTCACACATACAACACAGTACATACACACATGCAAGCGTGCATGCACGCACGCACATTCTGAAAACCATTCCTGTCACTAAAGGATGACTAGGAAGTAGCCAGGCTGTATTATTAGCTCTACACAGTCCAGAAACAGCATATCTGTGTGTAAATCTGAAAACTGTCATTTATTAACTCTCAGTATGTGACTGCATCTTTCTTTGCTAGATTCTTACCTGTAGCATGGAGATAATTGCTTTGATATGTGTCAGAAAGCTTTCTATATAGTCAGTAACTCTACCTGCTTGTGCTAATTTGGGAACAAAAATGAAAACAAAAAAATGCCATGAAAACTCTGTTTATCTAAGAAGGGAGACTAAAACATCTTTGGCTCTCTGGGATGCTCAGAAGACTTTGTCCATGATGAGAGTGGTGCTGGAGGTTGTTATAAATCAGCTGAAATAGTTACAGTCTGTATCTTAAGAAACAACACCCACATCCCCAGTTCTCACTGTACTAACTTTTTTTTTTTTTTGCTAGGGAAAACTTGATTTCTCAATTTGTTATGGTAACTATGTATTTACATCTACTAGGTTAGTATTTAATTTTTCCCAATTCAGGATTATCTCTTTCTCATTTCTCTCATCACTTCTTGGAAATAATTTGGATCTCAAGGGTAAATTTATGTGCTATCCTGACTTTTAAGATACACATTTGTTTCTGCAATAGTTTTATAAAATCTGTCCAAAGTAAGTCAAACTTACTGAATGATCAGAGAAAGAGTGATATGAATTCAAAACCATAATGGTAAGAGATTAAATACAAGTTACCTCAATGTGAAGGCAACCTACTTTCCTTATGAGATGCCAGAATGGATAAATAACTATAGGGGTACTAAGAATGTCATAGGCATCCACTTGAGTACACAACCAGATGGAGGTGGCAGTGGGGAGAACACCTTCATGAGGACACCAAGAGAAGTGTGTTATGATGGTCTGTGTCTCCATGACTTGTGAAATCTAAGTCAGAGTCAGCTAGACAGGCAAAGGTACTTCATATAATTTAATCAATTTATTATCCTTTCAAATGGAGCAGTGGTTGTCAATTGGAACAGATTTTTCCCTCCAAAGGACCTTGGCAATAGTAGGAAAAAAAGCTAGTTAGTTGTCATAGATGGGATGAAAAGGTGTGCTACAGATGCCTCCTGGGTAATGACCATAGATTCTGATACATCCACCACACAAAGGACAGCTTAATAACAAAGAATTATATGTCACAACGTGTCAATAGTGGGATGGAAGAAACTTTGAGCCAGCAGAAGTATTTGTGAGGGTGAATGTTTTACAAATAGAGCTAAAGTCATGGGAGAGATTTGACATATAAAATATATTTTGTGACTATTTCAACACAGAGACAGGAAACTGTCCATTCAGACCTCATTTATTTGATTATTTTATTTAATTAAAAGATACTTACATAATTTCCCTCTCCCTCTTCTTCTTACCCTTCCCTCCCAGGTTCAGTCTCTTCTTCAACTATTATATTTATTTGTAAAATACAGGTGAATAAACACACATTTATATTTGCTTAATTTTTAAAAATAAAAAAAACAAAGAAAAATTACAGTGAATGACCAGTACGTGCTTTGAAACTTCCTAAATAATCAGATACCGGTGAATTGTGGCTGCTCTTTAGGATGACCTATGATACTGTATTGGGAATTTTCAGAAATCCTGTTTAAGTACTTCAAATATAGGGTTAAAACTTTATATGGTTCAAAAGATCTGATTAGAATCTCAGTTTGGGTTAAAAGCATAGTTTCTGTCGCCTTAAGAAAGCCGATCTGGGAGCTAGAGAGATGGCTCAGCAGTTAAGGGACTTACTGCCCTTGCAGAAGACCCGATGCCCTCTTCTGACCTGGGCAGGTACTGGGCATGCATGCAGTGCACACACATAAAGTAGAAATAAATAAACCTTTAAAAAGGAAAGCTGACCTGCTTGACGTCATCCTTTGCTACATAGAAGCTGATTGTTCAATGGTTTTCATGGGTGAATGGCTCTTGGATATGTAGAAACAAATACTATCCTCCTACAGTCTGTATCCATTCAGAACCTAGGCTTAAACCAGAACCACAGTGGCTTTGGAATGTTTTGAAATATGTAACTATGAAGTGTTTTCTTTCTTTTTCATCTTAGTTGAATTCTTAAGTTTAAAGTTATTCTTGACCGATAGAGAAAGACATGAAATGTATGTGTATGAATGAGATAGTATGGGATATTTCAAAATATATAACAAGTAAGTTATATTAAACATGCCTGTTTTTTTGGGATTTTTAATATTTTTAATGTTGAATGCTTTTGATGAACTCTTCTCTCCTGCTTCCTCTAAAGAATGCAAAGTGTGTGGCCCATGTAGATGTGATGAGATGCTCGGGCAATCTGCATTATGAATTTGAAAAAGCCATTGCTTGTATTTTCTTTTTTGCCCTCTTAGCCTCCCGTTGAACCTGCTCCTAAAATACGTTCATATTTTTTGAATAATGTTACTGGTAAGGATATGGGGAATAGAGATGAAGATCTCAAGATCACATGGGAAATCAGGGGCTGATTAAGATCACATTTCTATCAACCAATCTCCAAATCCCGCCTAAGCAGTCCATCCAGAATTCTGTAAGGGCATTTCATGCCACAGCAGGTTTCTTTTCTTTTCTTTTTGTTTGTTTGTTTGTTTGTTTTTTTGAGAGTAGGTTTCTCTGTGTAGCCTTGGCTGTCCTGGACCAGGCTGTCCTTGGATTCACAGCGATCTGCCTGCCTCTGTCTCCCAAGTGCTGGGATTAAAGGCATGAGCCACCACACTCAGCTAAAGCAGGTTTCTAATGAAAGACCCGATAAGCTAGTTTCCCCATGCACAAGAAAGACATGACATTTTACTTTGATTCCCTCAACCATTTTACTTTTTCTTCCTACAGAGTGTTCAAGGAAAGGTCTAGCAGATACAAATAAACACAAAATTGTGTCTTTTTTTCTGTCTGCATGAAGTAATGCTGTTTTCTTCTTTTATTTTGTTCTGCTTCTATGTTATGTTTGTCTTCATGTCTTCAGAAAAGATTTATTCCCTAATATTACCAATTACTAGAAATTATTGAGAGACATCTTAAGTGCTTTGAAAAGAATTATTTTCAGTTTTGCCATTGACTTTAGAGAAGTACACTCAAATTGCTTCAAGGCCTCTTCATTTGCATGTAGGAAACAGCTAAAATTAATGAGGGCATTTTGAAAAATTTTGATGACATATTTATTGGAAATACTTCTTAATATGGAAGTGGCTAACATTTTGTCTCTAAAAAACAATGAAAACCATAAAAAATTATTAAGTCCCCTAAGTTTTGCTTTTATAGTGAAAAGTGAAAAATCAAACAAAAGTGAATTAGAAGTCAATATTATGTCTTCCAGATGAGGTTTTGTTTCTGTTTTGTTTTTGTCACATGACCACAGAAAGGCAAGGCAGAATTCTGAGAAATAAATGACAGATATTTGCAGTGACAATTTCCTAATTTTGGTTTCTTTAAAAACCACAGAAATATTATAAGAATATGTTTTTTATTTAATCCCAGGTGTGGGGATATGAGGCTGCTTCGGACTGTCTGCAGCAGCTGACTATGATTTGCCTCATGCTCTAGCAGAAGCATGGTTTTACCAGATGCAGATAATTTCTGCGATTATTTGACATTTGGAATTCTGGGAACTTTTTGGAGGGTATATAAATGCTGGGGGCCCTGAGAGAGATTGTTGGTGGTTGTTGGTCATTTAGGGAGGTGAGTTGTAGTTTGTTTATAGCTGTGGTCAAAGAAGAAACAAAAGGAAAGAAATTAGATTTAGTGATTTTCCTAATTCCTTTCTCCCTTTCTCCTTGTTTCTCTTCCATCTAGTGTTAGAGGGTGAAATGAGGCGGGGGTGGATAATGGGTGAGAAAAAGATCCCACAAAGTAGTAAAAGTCTAGCTATAGAGATTGAATATGTCCAAGCTGTAAACATTTTATGTGTTATCAAAAAAGTCATATTCTAACTTGTGACTCTGGAAACATGGCATCCAATCAGAATACCTTATTGTCAAATGCTGAAGGTGATTGTGACCTTCAGAAATATGTGCCTCTTGTTCTTGTTGCTAGAGATAGTTGAATAGTGCAGAACATAAGAATCCGGCTGTACTGTGCGGTATTTCACCATTACTGCACTGATTGATATGTGACCACAGAAGTTTCTGAACTTCTGGTCTCAGTTTCCAAACAGTAGAAGACACATGCAGGAACATAAGTGCATTATTTAGTGTAAGCAAAAGTTCACAATCTCCTGAGATAATTTTACTCCATCTATAAAGTGTCAGGATGTTAATATCATCAGATCCATAGTGGTACAGACTAACAGCAGTAACACATGTGAAATGTAGAACTCAGTAGGTACCTAAGAATGTCACCGATTTAAGCTTCTTCAATATCCTGACTTTAAGAATAAAAATCAAACTCATTAGGAATATTTTTCCAAAGGGCAAGTCAAGGTAAGTATGGTATCGGGCAGTCTAGACCATGGATGATCACAGTCCTGAGAGAGAGAGAGAGTTCTGTTCCCTCATAATGGTGCTCCATGGAGATAATAGGTCTCTCCAGGAAGCACAATGGTTGCTATTCTTGTTTTTCCACCAGGAGTATACATCCAAGTAGAGAATTTCCAACAGGCATCTTCAAGTCTTGTGCTAGTCTCCGTAGTGCACAGAGACTTGGTCTACTACATTTATGCCTGAATACAATCTTGTGTAGGTATTGTGAGGATACACACAGCTGCTATGGGTTCATAACTAATATAGCCTTGTAATGTGCAACGGATAGTATTTCAAAACACCCCTCCCAATCCCGTAGCTCTATATTTTCTACCTCTTCTTCTGAGATGGTCCCAGAGATTGGTGGGATGTGTGATGTTGATAATGCTATTTCATTAAGGCTGAATATTTAGTTTCTCCTTCTCAGCACTTTGACCACTTATGTGTCTCTCCATTGACTGATGTACAGTGCAAAAAGAAGCTTCTCTGACTAAGACTTAGAGAAATCCAGGCCTATGGATATAAGCATAAGTATTTAGAAGGCATTTTGACAGTGTGGACATTTGACAAAATGACAACAGTTAGTTAGGCTCAAGGACCTGTGGCCTCCCCAGCTATAGACTTTAGATGAGGACTACAGTATCAAGCATGAAATGTCTTCCTATGGATTAGGCACCAAACCCAAACTGTTGTTGTCGCTATTATACCAGTAGGCACATCTGTCTGGTAGGTCTGTCTTGTAGCATCAGCATCCTATACTAGGTAAGACTATTTTCTCCACCAGTATCCTACATAGCTCCTTCAGGTACCATGAAAACTAGACAACAGGGAGGAGATCTCTAGTTGGTTTGAGATTGTTTTCTCTGTGCTCTATAGCCAAAATGTGTGGTGTCTTCTCCAATAGGGCCCTAACATGCCATTATGGATTTTATTTGTAATATATCTTTTTATTCTGATATATGGGATTTTCTAATATGCAATGAGTCAAAAACACATGTGTAAATATATATGTCTCAGAAATTCATGTCTTGCATTTTCCAGATACAACAAGACTGATACACATATGAGCTCACAGAGACTGTGACAGCATACACAGGACCTGCACAAGTTTATGCTGGACAAAAACCCAACATGAGAAGGCATAAACACATGTAGCATTCTGCAGGATATAATTTGTGCAAATGCTCATGTTTCATGAGGTGCTCAGAGATGGGGGGCGGCTTTTGTGATGTGAGAACTCCTACTTTGTTGTGCAGGCAAGTGATGCATTTGGTATTAATCAAGTTTATTTAGACAAAAATATCACAGACATATTACCAGAGAACATAACCATTTGTTTCACAGACAAGGACTCTAGTGATTATTACTTAGAAGAGGTTAAAGACCAAGCAAGATGTATATAATATAGAGAGAAAACTGTAGAATTCATATTTTTATTAAGGTCTTGCAGATAAATAATAAATTTTACCCCCATCTGGGATTATATTGCTTTATGGAGTCCAAGATTCTAGTAAAGACCAATTGATTTGGTTTGTCAATATGTTCATTCATTATTTAAGGAGCTAAGCATATAATTTTCCCTCAGGACAATTTAAGGATACCTGCCATGTGTGGAGCTGGTGAGCTGTTCATTATATAAAGATGTTTACTATCAATTATGGTAGCATTTGATTCCTGGGACCCACAAGGTAGATGGGACCCACGAGGTAGAAGGAGATAACCCACTTGCACTCATTTGACCTTCACAGGTATACTGTTGCATGCCTTTGCACACATGTTCACACAAAATAAAATAATGTATGTATGTGCATGTGTAAGGGAATGTCTGTGCACCCCTGAACATGTGATAAGGAAATCACATCCTTACTGTTAAAACAAGGTGATCCACACCAGAAAGGAGGAAGTCAAATTATCACTATTTGCAGATGATATGATAATATACATAAGCAACCCTCAAAATTCCACCAGAGACTCCTACAACTGATAAACACCTTCAGCCAAGTGGCAAGATCCAATATTAACTCTAAAAAATCAGCAGCTCTCCTGTTTACAAGTGACAAATGGCCTGGGGAAGAAATTATGGAACCTACACCCTTCACACTAGCCACAAATAATATAAAGTATCTTGGTGTAAATCCAATCAACAAAGTGAAAGAATTGTATGAAAAAAACCTTCATGTCTCTGAAGAAAGAAATGGAAGAAGATATCAAAAGATGGAAAGATCTCCCATGCTTCTGGACTGGGAGGATCCACACGGTAAAAATGGCCATCTTACCAAAAGCGATCTACAGATTCAATGCAATTTCCATCAAAATCCCTATGCAATTCTTTACAGACATTGAAAGATCCATTGTCAACTTTATATGGAAAAACAAGACAACCAGAATAACTAAAACAATCCTGTACAGTAAAAGATCTTCTGGAGAAATCTCCATCTCTGATCTCAAGATGTACTATAGAGCAACAGTAATAAAAAAAGCATGATACTGGCATAGCAATAAGCTGGTTGATCAGTAGAATCAAATTGAAGACCCAGAAATAAATCTACACACCTACGGACACAAGAAGCCAAAACCACACAATGGAAAAATGGATAGCATCTTCAACAAATGGTGCTGGTCTAACTGGATGTATATATGTAGAAAAATCCAAATGGATCCATATTTATCACCATGCATAAAACTAAAGTCCAAGTGGATTAAAGACCTCAACATAAAATCAGACACACTAAATCTGTTAGAAGAAAAAATGGGGAAGAACCTTGAACTTACTGGCACAGGAGACAACTTTCTGAATGGATCCCTGATAGCTCAGGGTCAAAGATCAACAATTAAAAGTTAGGACCTCATGAAACTGAAAAACTTCTGTTAGGCAAAGGACACTGTCAACAGAAGAAAATGACAGTCTACGGGCTGGGAGAAGATCTTCACTAACCCTACATCTGACAGAGGGCTAATATCCAAAATATATAAAGAACTCAAGATATTAAACACTACCAAACCAAATAACCCAATTAAGAAATGGGCCTCAGAACTAAAAAGAGAATTCTCAACAGAGGAATTTGAATGGCTGAGAAAGAAAGAAATGCTCAACATTTCTAGTCATCAGGGAAATGCAAATCAAAGGACTCTGAGATTCCATCTTATATCTACCAGCATTGCTAAGACCAAAAATTCAAGTGATTTGGAGAAAGGGGAACACTCCTCCATTGCTGGTGTGAGTGGAAATTTGTAAGACCACTTTGGAAATCAATCTGGCCCTTTCTCAGAAAATTGAGAATAATGCTACCACAAGACCCACCTATACCACTCTGGGGCATATACCTGAAAGATGCCTCTTTATACAAGAACATTTGTTCAACTATGTTCATAGCACCTTTATTCATAATAGCTGGAATCTGCAAACAACCTAGATGTCCCTCAACTGAAGAATGGATAAAGAAACTGGGGTATGTTTAAATATTGGAATATTACTCAGCTATTAAAAATAAGCACCCCTTGAAATTTGCAGGCAAGTGATTGGAACTACAAATGATCATCCTGAGTGAGGTAATCTAGTCCCAGAAAGACATGCATAATGTATACTGACTTATAAGTGGACATTAGCCCAACATAGATATCCTCCGAGAGACTCCACCCAGGGGTGAATGGGACAGATGCTGAGACTTGCAGCCAGACCCTGGGCTGAGTGCTGAGAGTGGTGCAGAAGAGTGGTGGGATGGAAGGACCTAGAGGTTTCAGGAGCTCCACAATGAGACCATCAAGGCCAGTGGATCTGGACCCAGGGGTCCTGCACAAACTGTTGCACCAAACAAGGACAATGAATTCAGTGAAGCTAGACTCACTGTTCAGATCTAGCCAATGGACAGCTCATTCTCCACAGTTGTGGGGAGAGCAGGGACTGCCAATGACATGAACTCTGGTGCCCCAATTTGATCACTTCCCCTCGGTTGGGAGGCACACAGAGGAAAGGGATGCAGGCTACCCAGATGAGACCTTATAGGCAGTGGTCATATGTTGGGGGAGGAGTTTCCCTTTTGTTAGAGGTGTAGGGGGGAGGGGAATAGGGTGGGAGAGGGAATGATGGAAGTAATGGGAAGATACAAGTGAGGGGATAACAATCAGGATGTAATCTGAATAAATTATAATAAATAAAAAAGCAATTCCAGAGTGTAATATTATTGGAATTTATTTTTATTAAATTGTAATACTCTAAGAATTTCAGATGGATTTGAAGCAAAGCAGGTATGTGATACCTAAAACAAGAGACTATTAATATACTGACTCCTATAGCCTGTTGTTGTAAACTGCACTTTGGTATTTCTGGAGAGCGGTAGATCTGAGTTCCTAACCTGGAGTAGGAACTCTTGAAGAGGGGTTGACCCTGGAAACAACTTGGCACATGATTACAAAGTTTCTTAGGAGAGAGAAGCACTGATGTCCAGAACTCATTAGCACGTTGCTGAGTTCTTGAACAGGATAGTTCACATCTGTGCAAAGCCTCTGTTCTAATTTATCTTTGTGTACCATATTTGCCAACACTCATTTCAGAGCACAGTGATATCTTGTATATGTGCCTCTGTGACAAGGACAGAGGTTAGCCAAGCCATCTTCAGAGAACCTAGTGGTGTTGGGGTTGCAGCATTGCAGGGCTGGGATGACTGCCAGCTACTGAGATGGTGACATGTAACTTTAGCTTTGATAAATTCTTGTTGGAGAATATGGCATAAGAAAAAGGGTTATGGTTGTATAACAATGATTATCTTTGGTTTCAAAACATTTACTTACACAACGATCTTCAGGCCCATGTAATCACTGTGAAATTATAGAGTGTAACTTTCCAATCAAGCTGTATATGATCATCAAAGCAAAGAGAGGAGTGAAGTCAGTTGACTTGGTGAGCCATGCTTATAGGAAAAGAGTGGATTCTACCAATAGCTTATCTTACTGACTCCAAGTTGATAGTTAAATCTAAAAATTTCCATGTGTCCCAGTTTTTCAGTTGTAAAATCAACATAGCAATATGCATTTGTGGCCCAGAAGATCCTTTCAAAGGAAAACTAAGAAAGTATTTCCTTAGGCTTTTTCTTCCCTTTTTTTTTCTTTTAAAATAATTTAATTTATTATAATTTATATAATTTATATAATTACATCCACAGATTTTATCCCTTTGTTTATATCTTCCCATTCCGACCCTCCCTCTCTCTTCCACCCTATTTTCTTCTCCTACACTTCTGTCATAAGAGGACCTCCTCCTCCACAGTATGACCCCAGCCTATCAGGTCTCATTTGAATAACTTGCTTCCCTTCCTCTGTGTGCCTGCTGGGCCTCCCCAACAAGGGGAAGTGATCAAATCCTGGGCACCAGAGTTCATGTCAGAAGCAGTCCCCACTCTTCTCACAAGTGTGGAAAATGAGCTGTCCATTGGCTATATCTGATCAGGGGGTCTAGGTTCACTGCATGCATTGTCCTTCATTGGTGCAACCATTTGTGCAGTCCCCCTTGGGTTCAGATCTTCTGGTCTTGATGGTCTCCTTGTGGGAGTCCTGAATTGCCTGAGTCCTTTCATCCCTCTGTTCTTCCATACCACTTTCAGTGCTCCACCCAGATGTCCTCTGAGAGACTCCATCCAGCAGAAGGCAGAGACAGATGCTGGAGCTTTTTATTCTTAAGAAGTAGCTCTAAATGACATAATAGCATCATGGCATTCCTCCTGGCCTGAAAACTGTGTTATGTTGTTTTTGGCATTGTATATTGTCTCTGGTGCTTAGTACAGAATGTGCCTTGTTAAAATGTTTAATAGCAAACTAACAGCCATAATAATTATCTGTGGGTTGTTCTGCATAATGTGTTAGGTGAAAGGGTTTTTATGTGTATTATTTTGTTTATTCCTAAGAGTCATTGCAAAACATTCTGCCAAGCTGACACTACAGTCTTTTGTAGGTAAAAAATTGGATTTGAGGACCTGGAGAAGCTACTCATGTGCTGTGTATGCTTCGGATGCAATGCTGAAGCCTACCTCTGTTTGATTCCAAGGCCCATGTCCTTGTGCATCTGGTGGCAATAAATTATATGTAGAAGTATGAATTACCAACTGGGTAGAATGTGAACATCAGGGTGGGTTCTCATCCAGTGCGACTGGCCTTTTTAAAAGGACAAGACCAAGAGCACAGCTAGAGAGATAGCCATTTGTAGACATAGCAAGAAAGCAGCCCTCCAGGTGACATGGTCAAATGTGAGGCACCAGAGTACGTGAGAAAGTCATATCACACTCTCCACTCAACTGTGGAGAATGTTCTGACCATTGGCTAGATCTGGGAAGGGGTTGAAAGTTTACCACCTGTATTGTCCTTGGCTGGTGCCTTAGTTTGAGCGGGACCCCTGGGCCCAAATCTGCCTATCATAATGTTCTACTTGTAGGTTTCTAGGACCCTCTGGATCCTTCCACTTTGCTATTCTCCCATGCTTCTCTCATCTAGAGTCCCAGTAGGATGTCCTCCCCTCTGTCCCAGTTTCCTGGTAAGTGAAGGCTTTCGTAGGACATGCCCCTTGGGCTAATATGCAGATATAAGTGAGTATATACCATTTGAGTCTTTGTGCTTCTGGGTTAACTCACCCATTATGATCATTTCTAGCTCAATCCATTTATCCACAAATTTCGGGAATTCCTTGTTTTTAATAGCTGAGTAGTATGCCATAGTGTATATATACCACAGTTTCTTTATCCATTCTTCTACTGATGGGCACTTAGGCGGTTTCCATGTTCTGGCTATTATGAATAAGGCTGCTATGAACATGGTTGAGCAAATTTTCTTGTTGTGTGCTGGAGCATCTTCTGGGTATATTCCAAGGAGTGGAATAGCTGGGTCTTGAGGAAACCCTATTCCCATTTTTCTGAGATAGCACCTGGTGGCACTCAGAGGAAGGACAGCAGGTTACCAAGAAGAGACTTGATACCCTATGAGCATATACAGGGGGAGGTAATCCCCCTCAGGAACAGTCATAGGGCAGGGGAATAAGGGGAAAATGGGAGGGAGGGAAGAATTGGAGGATACAAGGGATGGGATAACCATTGAGATGTAACAAGAATAAATCAATAAAAAAAAAAAAAAAAAAAAAAGAAAGAAAGCATCCCTCTGCATGACAGTAAACCTACCAGACGAACACCTTCATATTGAACTTCCAGCCTCCAAGGTGTGAGAAAGCTAATTTCTATTGTTTTTATATCAACCAGTCTGTCATATAATTAAAAAATTTAAATTATTACTACAGCAAACAAATATAAGTCTCATTATATTTTAATTTTTATCAATGGCGAGGTGTCTGCCATGGAAGCTGTTCATTGTTCTGAGGAAAGCTTTGGACCAAAGACACTACTAACTCTTTCCTGTGTCTCTTCAGTGTGACTAGCTATACTACCTTCTTTTCATTTTTTCGTTGTAGATTATTTTATGCTTTGCAAATATTCACATCTTTTGTTTTCATGGAGGGCTGTGGGTCTCTCCTACAATTTTTACTTGATCATGTAATCTAGTTTAACCTTTGAAATATTAGGAGATATAGAAGAAGTAGAAATGTGTTTCTCATACTAACTTTGCCTCCCTTGACCTTGAACTCCCATCTTCAAAGAAACCCTTGGTGAACCAAACTAAGTAAATTTTCTTGCTCTGAGAAAGAGTCCAGGTTACCTCAGCCAAGTTACAGCAGATTTTCAGACCAGCAAAGCAACGTTTTGTTCGTCTATGCTACTTATATTTGAGATGGATATTGTTTTTTGTATGTAAGCAACATTGTTGTTTCAATGTATGATGGATATATTATCATTTTATTCTGTCCTACCAATTTGCATGAAATATCTGGGTCAGATTTTACAACCACTATTTTCTTCAGTATATTTTGCTTAATTTGGGAAGAATTTCCATGTTGAACCTCCTGTAAATATTTCCTCTATATTTAAGCTTAATTTCACGATTCCTTAAGAGGCTTAATGATCTTCTAGAATCCCTTTCTAACAGGAAACCTAGGCAACAAGAGTAGCTTCCAAATATGAATGTCATATTGTTTTGAGTTGTTAAGTCAGTGCAACCAGCTAGTACCTGTCAGAAAAAAAGATGGAAGAAGATAAGCATTGGAGCATGCAGAAAGAGGAAAGGAGCAGCACAGCAGGCAGGCTTCATGCTTGCTCCTCCTTTGGAGAAAACCACGAACCCAGCGTAAGCAGCACGAGTTAATGTGCTCAGACAATCTATCCAACAAAATGTGTCTGACACTCATTATAACTTGAATCATGGCCCCCTCCAAATCTACATACTGAAGTTCTAATTACCAGAACTACAGAGAGGAACGTCACATGGAAACACATAGTATAGTCAGGAAGAAATAGCAATGGGATGGTTGTGGGTCCTTAATCCAACATAACCAATATCTTTACAGAAAGGACACTGTGATAGAAAAGAACACATAGTTCATGTGGATATGAATGCACAAGACAGGAGGAACTGGATAAGAAACTTACAGCCCACCACCAGACCAGAAGAGAGGCATAGCCTTAGACAGAAAACAATCCTTCTCTCACCTCTGTCTCAGACTTCTGGCCCCTAGAACTGCAAGTCAGTGAATGTGTGCTGGTGAAGCTGCACAGCTAGTGGTATTTTTTTATTTTATTTTATTTTATTTTTATTAATTTATTCTTGTTACATCTCAATGTTTATCCCATTCCTTGTATCCTCCCATTCCTCCCCCCCATTTTCCCATTATTCCCCTCCCCTATGACTGTTCCTGAGGGGGATTACCTCCCCCTATATATTCTCATAGGGTATCAAGTCTCTTCTTGGCTACCTGCTGTCCTTCCTCTGAGTGCCACCAGGTCTCCCCCTCCAGGGGACATGGTCAAATGTGAGGCACCAGAGTACGTGAGAAAGTTGTATCACACTCTCCACTCAACTGTGGAGAATATTCTGACCATTGGCTAGATCTGGGAAGGGGTTTAAAGTTTACCTCCTGTATTGTCCTTGGCTGGTGCCTTAGTTTGAGCGGGACCCCTGGGCCCAAATCTGCCTATCATATTGTTCTACTTGTAGATTTCTAGGACCCTCTGGATCCTTTTATTTTGCTATTCTCCCATGCGTCTCTCATTTAGAGTCCCAATAGGATGCCTTCCCCTCTGTCCCAGTTTCCTGGTACAGCTAGTGGTATTTAAAAACCTATCTGGCCATGAAATCCACTGACCTCTGTAACATAGATCCCCCAGATTCATACACATCTCAGACAAATGTAAACACTGGGAATTCACTTAATAATAGTCATTGTATATAGATTTCATACAGAAAGAAAATTAATGTGGTTTCCTATATTAGGAAAAAAACAGAACATTTTAATTTTTAGGAAAATTAGATGGCCCACATCAACCAAGAATAACCTTACTCTCTTGCTGTGTAGCAGTTAGGAGAAGCATGCCCACATTATACTATTCTGAGCCTTGTTATAACTTGAGCATTACTTATATGTGTGATGTACATTTATGCATTCATGCGTATGTACGTTTTAAAAGTATTGTTGGGAAAAGCAGTGAAGAAAGACATTTCGAGTAGGGGATTTAGGAACATCAGCTTACACTCTTCATGCATTCCTGAGAAGAGGCAGACAGCCTTGTTCACAGTGCAGAGATGTGCTAGCCTTAGGTATGAGGAAGGGTACCTCTTGCTTGTTTGGCAGAAACGGGTCATGAAGGCTTGTGAAAACCCATCCATCTTGACTTCGTTAGAGTTTTCTTCTTTATCTCGAGTAAAAACAGAAGGTACTAGTTCAAAAATATTGTTTTTGGCAAGCTTCTTTGCATTTCAAAAAATTTATTTAAATCACTATCCATGTTTCTGGTAAAGCCAGGGATCACTCATGTCTATATGACACAACTCTAGTTGCCATGGGTAACTAACTGTTTACTAGAGAAAATATTACCAGCTAATAATAGCTTGGGTGGAAATAATAGCCACTGCTAGGATTTCAGATTTACACACCATCAATTTCCAATTTGCTGAAATAGGTGCAATTTGCTTTCTAAGCTTGCATGCATGACTTTTTCCAGGCTTCTATGGTCCTTCCCCAGTACTGAGTACCACAGACCCACATCCACATGCCCATATGCTTCTCAAGAATGCTCTTCTGTCTCCAGCAATGACTGATGCCAAGTGTTAGGTTGGAGGTTTGTCATAACTTGAATGATAGGGAGAATAAACACATTACAGGATTGCTACTTATTTGCTTTGGTTGATAGCAAAATTGTAAAGGCATAATCACAGAAGTACAATTCGTGCTGCTTCTTAGACTCAGCACTTTGCCAGCTTCTCGTTCCCAGAGCGTGTACCAATAAGCAGACTTGAATTATTTTGTGAAAAAAGCATGCCTGTGCTCAATTCATTTGTTCAACAGATATTTCTTTAGACAATTACCATCCCCATTCCCAGGAATGCAGACATTATGCCTTCTTTTCAATGATTCTGCATAGCCTAACATCAGACTCCCTCCTGACTGCCAGGGAGTGCAGCTCAAGAGGACAGAGTTCATGACTTGGACTCCAAACCCCTCCCCCTTTAGCTTCCTTCCAACCATGCATAGGAGGTTGTATACAGGCATGGGGGTGAGCTGACTGGTGCCTAGGATTGTGGGAGGAAAATACCCCCTCTAACATCATGGAAACAAATAGCACTCTTGAGAGCTCTGGTTTATGCTTCCAGAGAAAATCTGGAGAAACATTCAGCTACCATGGCAACCCGTTCGGTCACATGTTCCCGAGATCTATGAGGGCAGAAAATTCACTGAGTAGACCACTTTGATCTATACAAACATGGAATAATAGGTAGAGGCCAGCTGTGAGGAGTGGCTCTTTATTTTTAAGCCAGTGCATCTTAGTACACAGTGTACATGGGAATGCGTAGGTGGGAGAGAAAAGTTAACAGATGAAAAGCAAAATTTTTTTTCAGTCTCACACCCAGAGACTGTAATCCAATATTTCCCAAAGTAGAGCTCACAAACCAGTATTTTAATATGCTTTCCAGCGCATGGGGATGATGGCTCAGCCTAGGCCACATGCAGACCCAGGAAATGAGAGGCTGGCACAGGAATCCAAGGAGCAAGAGACGTTAGTTCAGATGATGTTCCTTTGGATACATGATACCCTGGCATAGCAGCAGTGGATGGAGACTTGGAGCGTGGTATCTGGAGAAGTGTTGGATTTACAGAGCCAAAGAAAGCTACAAAAAGATCGGGACTGGGAAGTCAAGGAGTTATAAGCGAGACTCTCTACCTGCCTGGTAGAGAGATACCTGAACGAAGGATCTGCCCGTGTGAACTGCCCTTCAGCTTAGCACCTGTCCATGCCTTCAAGAGTCCTCAAAACAAACAAACAAAAAACAAAGAGCCCTCGATAGGGAGTTGGCAGTGAGTGGAAAAAATTGTCACTTGAATTTGTGAAAGATGACACATTGAGACCGGGTTGTTTTAAAATTAATTTATTTTTAGTGCTTAAATTTCCATAGCGAATAGAACACACACCAGGAACCAGCGTTTGGATAGATAGAAAAGGACGTAGTAAAAGCCAGGGTTGGTGGTTATGCCAGATATTAATTGTGTTCATTTGGGCTTGTCAAAGTAGGCTTAAAGCTACTTATTCCTAGGTAGTGTGTCCTAACAAATAAATTGAATTGGGATTTTTTTTTTTTATCATTTATTATCTCTTCATGGGTCTAGTCCCTTCAAGTTAGAGTTAAAATTAGCAAAATAAATGCCCTCTGTGGCAGCCACAGAGATACAGCAGGAGCCACAGCTGGTGGCCAAATGGACAGCAAGTATGCTGGTTGAATGAAGGTTCAACAACAGGGGCTGGAGTAGTGTTGAAACAGGAAAGCTGTAGTCTAGAAAGGTTTTTGTACAAGAAACAATGGATATCTGGGTCCTTTCTCTACTAGAGACTTCTCACCTATGGTTTATTAGAAGTAATATTCAGAGGAGATGCTGAGTAGGCTGTCTCTTCCACCAGGACAATCAATAGTGTCTCGACATCACCTGGGCCATCTGAGAAACCTGTGGGATCATGTTGAGAAGAATATATGTCCCTGATTTATTTATTTTATTATTATTATTATTATTATTTTGGTTTTTCGAGACAGGGTTTCTCTGTGTAGCCTTGGCCATCCTGGACTCACTTTGTAGACCAGGCTGGCCTTGAACTCACAGCGATCTGCCTGCCTCTGCCTCCCGAGTGCTGGGATTAAAGGCGTGCACCACCACGCCCGGCTTTATGTCCCTGATTTAAAAAGCTTTGACCCCTTGAAGCTTTCTTCTAGTTACCTTCTAAGCAAATTATTTTCAGAGTAGTTAGTTTAGGGTAGTAAAGGAAACAGAAAAAGATATTAGGAAGTGCACATCTTCTAGAAGCAGGGAAATTAATGGTTAGTTTTAAAATAGATATCTTGGCCTGTTCTGGTTTGTAATAAATATATATTTCATATTGGGGACCCACAGGGAGATTTGTTTGTGTATTTCTTTGCACGTTATCTAGAGTTTTCTAGTTTCTAGAGAACAGACTGCAAACACTGTATTTGAATTTACAGAAAAAGCTCACCAATGCCCTTGTAGACAGGGACTTCTCTGCACTGCTGGAATCTGTCGGTGTTTCTCCAGTGACTAACATCAGTGGAGAAAATAATTTTGATATAGGAGGTAACTGGTGTTTTTAAAGTGCTTTTCAATGCTGGTCTAAAGGCCTGTATGAAATGGCTCAGTGCTGGAATTCTGGATCCCTGTTTCTCAGACGATTTTGGGGAGGGGAGGTAAGCAGTTAGTTTTCCCTGTGGTGGAGTGGAACTAGCATTCCTGTGTCCTAGCCCTGTGGTTTCTAATATTCTGATTTCACCCCAGACAGGAAGGAGTCTTCTTATAGAGAAGGATAGCCCAGAGGGGTTTGTGAAATCCTGAGATGACCCCAGAGCTCTAGGCATGTCCATTTACATTTCAGCACTGCCAATGTATTCCCATGAACTGGCAAACTCTTCCATGAATACATGAAAAGCCTTGGGCAGAGTGAGTACACTCTAAGTTATTTGCATTTTGAATTAATGTGTCTTAAGAAACACCTTCTTCTAACAAGAAGACATGCTGCTCTGAGCCAACGGAGCTGCATGATCATGGCTGTAGCAATGAGGGTGGAGGACACTAGTTCCAAGCTTAGCCAGCATGCAGATGACAGATAGAATGGTCATTGGGCATCAGGAGAAATGAAAAGAACAGAGATCCAGAAGGTGATGAATTTCCTTGTCTCATCCATGCATCTCCTGTTTAATCAGCACCATACAGAGAGGAGGGTGACTAGACGGCTGGATCATAGGGCTGGTTTGTTTTGCTCATTCTTATATTCATAGCACCCTTTCTTTGCTGCCCTATGTCCAGCCTCCTGTTTCGGATCATGGTTGCCTAGATACTCACAACCAGGGTGCTGACAAATTCCCAAGGATAAGAATCTTGGCTCTGCGAGAACTTTAGAATCACATCTCTAAGGACATTTTTCACCCACAGAGTGTCATCAGAGAAAATTTGTGGCTGCTTAATATTCTCTAGTGGACTGTAAATTTTGGACATGGCCCTATCAAAGGAAAAATGGGACTTCAGGAAGTGTCTGGAATGCGTAGTTTCCAGTTAGAATGGAGTCAGTGTGACATTTTGTAAGATACACTGTGTTCCCTACTCGAAGATGTTTCTGGGACAGATAATAAACGTTGTGAACTTTTGTGCCAAGTTATGAACATGGGGGAAACTGGACTGGAAGAATCAGCTTTGAACTTGAGTGCTGTTGGAACAAAACTGGAGTTGTGACCTCCTCTTATTGGCGGCACCATCTTCACAAAACGGAGGTGACTGGTTTTCAGTGTCAATTTTCAATGAGTGACAGAAAACCTATTGTGTATGCAATATGAATTTTTTTTATTAAAAATAACTTTCTGCAAATAAATGATCTGTATTATATGCCTTCAACATACTGAGTTCTATGTTGCACTTTATAAATAATGCATGAGTGTTACTTTTAACACAAAATTTAAAAAAGCAAATGTAGAGTGAAAATTAGGCTAATTTGACTGCTTATCATTTTAACCAAAGCTACAGCTTTCATAAATTAACTCTATTACCATCAAACCATTCCAATGGTGTGTGCTGCCCTTGTTTAACGAATATGGGAGAGACTTTAATCCTGAGAGTGAATCAAATTAGGACTGCCACTTTGGGGAGTCCATTTCTGCTCTTCCTCATAACTTGTGTCTGTAAAAGGAGCACTGAATTTTTGTTGCTCAGTTTTCATATTGGTAAAAAAAGAGATTGATTCAGTCCACGTTTTCCTTCAGCTCCTGTAAGAGTCCTGTTGTTTTCCTCCATGCTTCCTCCAGCCCTGAGCCATGGTCAACACTCCATCTTGTCCTGCTGGACCCTTTCCATATTTTTTTCTAGCTCTGGATAGTTTACTATTTTCTTCAGATCGTTCAGGATCATTCTTTCTGGTTATTTTAGAACTTCTGTGTGACTACTGGGTTTGAAGATGAGTAGCTTAGAATCTCACCTTTTAGTGAAAGGAGCTACTGGATTCTGCTCACCTCAAGGAGCAAAGATTCCATTAGTTCAAAGGCTCCACTTGTTTACCATGGCTCACTTTTTCTTGTGTCAAATATGACCAAAATCTTATGTAATTAACTGACATATTAAATTTACGTAGGGATGCAGCTATTCTATTATTTTAAAACTCATTTATTTGGGTAATATAATAGGTGATTGACTCTACAAGAGTGTGTTCCATGGCCTTTCCAAGGAAAGCTTATGAATCATTATGATTTCATCAAGTTGAAGAGAAGGAATGACGAATTGGTGGTATGAATCAATGCCAGAAATTTTACAAAAACACATAGTTGCATTTTTAAAACATTTCTGAAAGTTTTACATGGACATTTTTGGATCAGAAAGGAGAAGTGGAGTAGGAAGAGAAGAGAGAAAGAGAGTAACAGTGGGGGAAAGGGAAGATGAGGGGACTGGTCTAACTAATGGTATAGATATATTCTAATGCAGGAAAAGGTGGTGTTTCAGACTAGTCCATGGCAGTGGGGTGAAGCAGGTACTTGATTTGGTTTGATTTGATGGGATCTTCTCTGCTTTATTTCAGTTGTCTGGCGAGCATGGAATAAGGCGACACTTAGTCACAAGCTTGAAGTTATATAACAGGGTAAACTAGAGAGTGTAGGAGCTTCTTTTCTGGTGAGAAGGTTTCTTCCACACTGAATGATTGCAATTTTTCTTGGGAAGTGAAGGTGGGATAGGGAGTTTTTACCTCAGCAGTAGTCAAGCTCCTGATAACAGAAGTTTTGAAAATAATAGTGGCTTAAGCTGCTGTTGGGTATCAAGGGTTGATAGAGTAGAAATATCTCCTGACTTCCCTGAGTAGTCAGGATGTGGCTGGTGTTGGTAGACTATTTCAGTGGCATTTAATTATCTTAAAATGCATCATTTAACATTCAAGTTTTTCATATAATGCTAATCATATTGTTTGAAATCATGTAACTGAAGTATAAATAATCAAGTTTTAATGTTAGGATTTGAGGCTAGATTTCTAAAGACAATATTTCTTCAGTACACACACACACACACACACACACACACACACACACACACACACACACGTATGCCAGTGGAAAAAAAGTGACTGGTTCACAAAATTAACAGAATTTAAATTTAGAGAAAGGAGAAGTCAGGAAGTCAGTAGGTCTGGGGTTAGGTCTTTAAAAAGCAAGCTGAAACACACGGGGCAAAGGCATCTGTGACCTTAACTTCTCATCTATTTCAAATGTAGCTTATCCGGTAACAGCATGCCATACTTCCAGATGTAACTCATTCCACAAATGTTTCCTGTGTTAAAAGTAGGCGGCATCTTGGCTGTATATATGTGGGGGAGGGTAGTGGAAGATGGCATTTCCAGAAGGTTCTTCTCCATTTTTCAGTTTGCTTGCAAGCTATGTTACGGTAATCAAGTGTTGGTGTGCCAAGCTCATGTGCTCCTGAAGTGAAGCTCTTTGGAGTGTTCATCCCTACAACATTATGTTGGCTGTCCCAACCTGCTATCCCCACAAATAAACTCACATGTGGCCCTTGGTTTCAGCAATACCTCTAATCTATGGAGCAGATACTTTTCCTGTCATAAATTTACTTTTAGAGTATAGTTTGAAATTTTTCACCTGAAGAAACTGCTTTAATGGCTACAAACATTGGAAGTGAGGACTTAAAAGGACATTAATGGGTTGTTTTCTTCTGTATTCAGTAAAGTCTTCAATATGACTCAAGTATTTGGAGGACAGGTGAGTGTTGGCATTGTATACAAAATGATCCAGTTTTTTTCTTGCAATGTGACGCTTCTAGACTGACAGAGTATGATATTTGTGGATAGGAAAGAAGCAGCTAATAAAGGCTGTTTAGCTGTAGCTTTGACCTGTGTGGACAATGTACTGCATGTATTGACATTCTGTTTTTGTTGTTGTGACAAGAGTGGTTTCTTAGTTTCTGTTTTCCATGTTGCTGTGATAAAATGCTACCACAAAAACGACTTAAGGAAGATGAGATGGGTTTTGTCTCCTAGTTCTAGGGTATAGTCCACTGGGGCAGAATCTCAGCAACCCATAAGACTGGAGCCTTGGACACCAAAGTTAATTGTCTTCAGGAGCATTTTCTCTCTGAATCAGTGAGGAAACCCTGCTTCATATGCTTTTAAGTTGCTGGTCGTTTCCAGACAGTTTTCGGTATTCCCTGCTTTGTAGGTGCATCCCATCGTAGAAACACACTGTCACAGTGTTGCAGTGGGCTAATGCAGCAGCATTACTTGAGCCCAAGAGTTCAAGACATCCTTGAATAATACAGTGAAACTCAACATAAATGAATAGAAATAAAGCTATGATGGAGTCTTGTGGCAGGGTCTGTTTTCCAGCATCACACAGACACACACGGACTTGTACGTACATGAATCATATTTGCAAGCAAGGTCACATTATGAAGAACTGGGGCTAGGGTGTTGTCACATCTGTTGGGGCCCATCCAACCAACAACAGAAACATTTTTTTTATCCTTTTAGAAAATTTAAGACGTACTTTTTACCTCTGTAGTCATTCTCCCCTAAACAGATCTTTCTATTTTGATCAAAAATTGAAATATGAGAAAGTAATTATGAATTTTAATTTATAATAGTCCATAAAATTTGTAGACATTGAGGATCACAGGGAAAGTGGGAATAGAGAATGCTACAGCAAATACCCTACAAACATAATGTTGTGTAGGTATAGTAGTACAGAAAGCTTTGATTTTTTTTTTTTTTGAGTAAGCCAGTCCAAAAATTCCACGTAATTTGTCACTTACATGTTCTGTATTTTAGTTAAAATCCAGTTACTTCTGCTTAATTATTCCCCCCCCCCCAAAAGAACCTGTTGACACTTGGGGAACAAATGATGGATGAGAAGCTCAATGGAGCTTTCATAGGATTTGGAGCTCAGTAGATATTGAATGCAGGTGGTCATTATCTGTGTAGTGTCTGTCTGCATCTTGACTATGGTTCAGAGTTAACAGTGGTACATTGACAAGTCACTCATGGCCCATCTAGGATTTTCTAAGTCAATCTGCAGGCAGAAGGTTCCTGCCTCTCTCACCTCCCTAAACTTTAGTAAGGATCAAACGAGCTTGAAGGCTAAAGGGACTTCATTTAATACTTCTAAAGTGTGTGTTTCTATCCTGGAGCTAAAAGGAAATGTTTCCTCATAGCTTTGTGTATTTTAATGCTTGCCATTATTTTCTTTGTTTTAACTGTCTTTACTATAACATATTAACTTATTCTTTGAAAAATTTGTACATTTATACAAGGATACAAATAGATCATTTCCTCCCTCAATTCTTCTTGAATCCCCTCTGATGTGTCTCCATCTCTTTTTTAAAAAATATATTTTATTAATTTATTCATATTACATCTCAATTGTTACCCATCCCTTGCATCCTCCCATTCCTCCCTCCCTTCCATTTTCCCCTTACTCCCCTCCCCTATGACTGTGGCTGAGGGGGATCTCCTCCCCCTGTATATGCTCATAGGGTATTGAGTCTCTTCTTGGTGACCTGTTATCTTTACTCTGAGTGCCACCAGGCCTCCCCATCCAGGGGACGTGGTCAAATATGGGGCACCAGAGTTCGTGTGAATGTCAGTCCCCACTCTCCACTCGACTGTGGGGAATGTCCTGTCCATTGGGTAGATCTGGGTAGGGGTTCAAAGTTTACTGCATGTATTGTTCCATCTTACACCCATCAGAATGGCTAAGATAAAAAACTCAAGTGACACCACGTGCTGGTAAGGATGTGGACAGAGAGGAACACTCCTTCATTGCTGGTGGGAATGTAAACTAGTACAACCACTTTGGAACTCTATCTGGTGCTATCTCAGAAAACTGGGAATAAGACTTCCTCAAGACCCAGCTATTCCACTCCTTGGAATGTATCCAGAAGATGCTCCAGCACACAAGAACATTTGCTCAACCATGTTCATAGCAGCCTTATTCATAATAGCCAGAACATGGAAACAGCCTAAGTGTCCCTCAGTAGAAGAATGGATAAAGAAACTGTGGTACATTTACACTATGGAATACTTACTCAGCTATTAAAAACAAGGAATTCCAGAAATTTGCGGACAAATGGATTGAACTAGTCATGATTATAATGAGTGAGTTAACCCAGAGGCAGAAAGAGTCAAATGGTATATACTCACTTGTATCTGCACACTAGCCCAAGGGGCATGTCCCATGAAAGTCTTTCTTACCCACTAAATCCATTTCATGCTGTCCATATGTGTCTGACTATGGGGACATACACTTGAGCTTGAGCAATCTACTAGGGGTCGTCTCTGAAGAATGATTTTCCTTCTCCCAGAAACTATCCACACTGTTAGCTCCTGATTTATGCGAGATCTTGCAATGTCTATGCTTCAATTTTGGCTGGCATGATCTTGTACAGGTCTTGTGCAGGCTACTATAATTGAGAGTTTGCAAGTGCAATAGCCACGCCATACCCAGAAAGAAGCATTTTTAACAATGCATCTCTGTATTCTCCGCCCTTATGTTCCTTCTGCCTTTTCCTAGGTAATGCTCCATGAGCCTGGTGAGGAAGTTTGGAAAAATGACCCATTTAGGACTGAGCCCTTTCAGTCTTTTGTTCTTAGTTCTTTGGCTAACTTTGGGTCTCTTCACTAACTGCTTCCTAGGCAAACCTAAGCTTCTAACGGCCAGTATGACCGTTCTCTTTAACTCAAATCCGTATAGTGAAACAGCACCTTTTATTTTATGTGTGTACAATGTATATCAGATGCGAATCCAGGTGATATCAACATAAAGTTCCTTTTCATTTTGGGTAAAATGTACAGCCTGTCACTACTAGGCTAATATTTGACCACTCATACCTTGATACTGCCTGTAAGAGATGGGCCTTCCAAAGCAGAGTTTGAATGAAACGAGGCCATTTCTTAGGAGGATAGGCTGCAATTACAAACCCATTTGCTTTCCAGATCTGGGTGAATCTCGTGCTGCAAACGTAAAAAGACAATGCTTAGGCAAGGCTGGTGTTTCCACTCAAATCTGGAGAAACTATCATTTGCTTCTCATATGCCAACCACACTGGAAGCTTACATACCCCAAAAGTAATGTATGTGACAGTGGAAACTTCCTCCTCACGTTTCTGTTAATGTTGAGGCAGGCGTCATTCCTGAGCTGGCCTGTTATTATAGGTCCATATAAATTGCAGTAAACTTAGTGGTGTGTGTGTGTGTGTGTGTGTGTGTGTGTGTGTGTGTGTGTGTGTGTGTGTGTTTGTGCAGTGAAAGAGAGAGGGAGAGACAGAGACAGAGACAGAGAGAGACAAAGAGCACATAGGCATGGGATGTGCACACTCACATATCTTTGTACTTAATGATTGTGAAACATGACATAGTTTTCAAAAAGAAATTGTAAAACTTTTTTTCAAAAGATTACTGGCTGTTCTCCAAATGCCTCTGGGAAGAGCCATCTCAGAAGAGCTGACTTGAAGTCAAGTGAAACTCAGTCGTTTCAGAAGCATGGCCGGCTGAAAACAACCAAGATAATAGCATCTGGTTTGATTCAAATAGTTTTACATTTATGAAATTGTTTCTATAGGATATAAACTGGAGCCAGTGGGCCTGGGACATGTACCCTTATAGCCTCATAACCACATGTGTGAAGTTCTGTGGGTTAAGTCATTTTTCTAGGGAAGATATTTGAAAGTAAACCAGGTGCACTTGAGTGCTTGGGTTAGCTCTAGGGGTTAAATTAGGTCAGCCTTTCCCACCTCAGTTTCCTGACAGGGAAATAACTGCCTGCCTGCCCCCCTCTTGCTCTCTCTCTCTCCCCCCCTCTCTCTTTCTCTCTCGTGTGTGTTTGTGTGTGTGTGTTCATTAGTATCAAGACAAATGTTCTTTTTGTGTCTGGGACTAAGTCATAGAATGCTATTGAAACTGATAAAAGAACAGGCAATAAACTTGTTGTTCATCTACTTCAGGTAGAACTTGGTCTTCCTAGCTCTGGATGGGTCTTTACAGCAGCAATATGGAACCTCAATCCTTCTCTGCCTTCTTATTCTGTGATGAAACCTCTTGCTGGAACCCACTTTCACCACTCCACCTGCTATGACATGTTGCAACTAAGGAGAGCTTCTCAGAGCTTATGACAGTCTTTTACCAGAATGATGTCTCCCCAAATTGTCAGCTAAATAAACCTCTTACAGTTAGCCTATCTCAGGTATTCTTCTATTAGTTTGTTTTGTTGAGACAGGGTCTCACTCTACAGCCTTGTTTGGCCTGTAACTCATTTTGTACACTCGGGTGGTTGTTCTCACAGAGCTCTATTTGCCTCTGCCTCTTAAGTACTGCAATTAAAGCCATGTATCACCATGCATGGAGGCATTTTTTTTATTAGTAATGAAAAATGGTTGAATCCATGGGATGTATTATGGCAGTTTTTGGCATGTGAAGTTGGGAGGAGGGTTTTAGTGCAGTAGTGAAAAGACCGTGACCTATTAGATGCAAAGCTTGCCCTATCATGTATTTTGGCTTTTAAAAAAATGCATGAGGTTGTTTATTCCTACTCTCTGTGCCACGTGACTATACAAAACCAACCACCAGTGAACTGACTGAGTAAAGAAGATCATATAAGCAAATAGCACCACCACCACCACCACAACCACAACACATACAGCCCACACACCAACGCACACACACACAAACATAGACACACAGACATTACACTGACACACATACATGTGGACATATCACCCACATCACACATACCACACACAAAAGAACAGATACACAGATACACTAGACATATACACACATACACAGACACCTAAACACACAGACACATAGTCACACAGACACACAATCACACACACAGAGACCCATCACACACACACCACAAACAGAGACACATATACACACCCCCACACACAGCCAAACAGACACATACCACATCACACAGGACACATACAAAGACATGCTATACACACACACACACACACACACACACACACACACACACACACACACACACTCTTCACACACCCTACACATAGACACTGACACACAAACTACACATACACACACACATATTTAGACACATACACCCAACGCATATACACTAGACATATACACACCACACACACCACACAGACACACACACCACAGACACACACCACACAGACAAACACACATACAATGCAATCCCTATCAAAATACCTACACAATTTTTTAAAGACATTGAAAGTTCAATTCTGAACTTCATATGGAAAAACAAAAAACCCAGAATAGCTAAAACAATCTTGTACAATAAAAGATCCTCTGGAGGAATCTCCATACCTGATCTCAAACTGTACTATAAAGCAATAGTAATTAAAACAGCATGGTACTGGCACAGCAACAGGCTGGTTGATCAGTGGAATTGAATCGAAGACCCAGATATGAATCCACACACATATGGTCACTTGATTTTTGACAAAGAAGCCAAATCCAGTCAATGGAAAAAGGATAGCATCTTCAACAAATGGTGCTGGTCTAACTGGAGGTCTATGTGTAAAAAAATGAAACTGGACCCATATTTGTCACCTTGCACAAAACTCAAATCCAAGTGAATTAAAGACCTCAACATAAAACCAGAGACACTAACTCACTTAGAAGAAAAAGTGGGGAAGAGCCTGGAACACATTGGCACAGGAGACAACTTCCTGAACAGAACACCAACGGCCCAGGCCTTAATGTCAACAATTAATAAATGGGACCTCATGAGGCTGAGAAGCTTCTGTAAGGCAGGAGACACTGTCAAGAGAACAAAGTGACAGCCTACAGACTGGGAAAAGATCTTCATCAGCCCTACACTTGATAAAGGTCTAATATCCAAAATATATAAAGAACTCAAGAAATTAAACACCGCCAAACCAAATAACCCAATTGAGAAATGGGGGTTGGAACTAAACAGAGAATTCTCAACAGAGGAATATCAAATGCCTGAGAAACACTTAGTCATCAGGGAAATGCAAATCAAAACAACTCTGAGATTCCATCTTATACCCGTCAGAATGGCAGGTTATTATTTTATAAAAGTAAAAATAATAATGAAGATAACTTAGCTCCAGAACTCAGTTCCTCAATTTATTTTGGTGTGTAGAAATGATGCATTATTATTTTAGTTATCAAAATGATAAATACATTTTTAAAATTTGAATTTGTTTACCTAATAAAAATGTGCTCGGTGTGATTTTTAAAACTCAACTGTTATCTGGCATACATTCAGCAGCAGTTTAATGTGGAATTTTTTGTATGAATTCTTTTAGCATAAAAAAGTATGCATGGGCTAAAACAGACATTCTTCTACAGTGTTTTAATTATTTTCTTCTGTTTCTGTGTGATAATATACCCTGATAAAAGGGAGAGAAATAAAGTGCTGTTTTTTCATCCACAGTTACATGTTCTAATTCATCAGTTTGGGGAAATCACAGTAGCAGCTCAAGTTTGTATAACATGTATGTATGTATGTATGTATGTATGTATGTATGCATGTGTATGTCTGTATATATAGACTTCAGTGGGCAGAGTATCTGAGTGCCTTCAGAGGACAGAAAAAGGCATTAGACTACTTGGACCTGGAGCTGTATAGTGTTGTGAACTATTTGGTGGGGTGCTAGGAAGTGGACTTTGGTCCTGTGCAAGAACAGTATGTGCTCTTAGCTGCTGAGCCATCTCTCCAGCATTCCTCCTCACTCTTTAATAGCACATTGTAAAAGCTCTAAACAGACTTTTATATAATATATTCTGATTACGTTTTCCCTTTTCCCAGCTGCTCCCTATTTCTTCACCTACCCAAATTCACACCCTTTCTTTCCTCTCATTAGAATACAAACAACCATCTAAACAACAATAAAATAATATAAAATAAAGGCAAATACAACAGAATAGGATAAAATAAACAAACATTAAAAAAGGGAGCCGAAGAGAAAGCACTAGAAATACATACCACTGTTCCACTAAATGTATAGCAATAAAACTCTCCTTAGTGATACTTGCCTACGTATTAGTGCCTCGTTCAGCCATCATCAGAGAAGCCTTGTTGCAGGATATTTGATCACACTGTGAAGTCCAATATTTTGTTGTTTACTGAAAAAAAAAACCTGTTTCTAATTGTAGTATGGCTCAGCCCTACTACACACCTTTAATCCAAGAACTTTCTGTAAATAGGATTAAATAAAGTTAATCCTAGGTCAAGAGTCAGAGCAAGAAGCCAGCTGACAGGGAGTAAACAGAAAGAAAGGATATTGAATTGAGGATATGGACAAAATGGAGATGGAAAAAGGACTGTTTCCTTCTGGGACATGAGCTAAGTAGTAAGAGCTTTTTCCTTGTGGGAGGAAGGCTGGCTAGGAAGGTCAACTGGGAACTTTCTCTGCCTTTCTGAGCAGGTTTTCACCTGAGCATCTGGCTGCTGAGTCTTCATTGATAATATTGACTGATTGACTTCTTTTTTTTCCTGATAACAACAAAGCCTCTTCATGATATAGGTGGGAACAAATATAGAGACCCGCAACTGGACAATGTGCACAGAGTGAGAGACCTTGAAACACTCAGGACTAAGTGAGATGTCTTCATCAAATTCCTTTCCTCAGGGGACAGAGAACTTTCTGGAAGAGGTGGAAGAAAGAGTGTAGGAGCTAGCGGGGATGGAAGACACCAAGGAAACAAGGCCCTCCCCACTTTTAATGGCTCTTTCCAATTGAAAATACACACACACTACAGGACTTAGAATCTGGATTTTTAAATTTGTAGGCTCTGATTTCAGTTTGGTTTACAGTGGCTCACTAAAGTTTTAGTGCATGAAGTTGTAAGTTATTGCATTAGTCTTAGGTAATCACTTTTATAATACTGAAGTTCTTCAATTTGGAAAATGTGATTATAATCCTACGGTCTCAGATACTCAGGGGTCAGTTGCATTTGCGAGTAAGAATAAGCCTAAAACTTGACAAATATTCCTTTAGCTCAAGTCACACAGGATAGCTCATTCTGATGGCAGACCTTGGTCTTGTCTGTGTGACACAAGCAGAATGTAAAAACCATGAGGTCATGGAGCTTTTCACCCAGATTTCAGAGGAAAACTTGAGTGGCCAAGTACTATATGTCAGGGATGCCGTTACTGTTAGCAGCTTCTGTGTGGGTGATAGATGAAGCTGTGGGAGACATTGCAGCTACAGCAGGAATCCAAGAAAGCTACGCGCTCCAAAACCATGGACTACAGCTTGAAATAGTTTAGGCAGTGCATAAAGTTAGCTAAAGAGAGGAAGTAACCAGCACAACCAGCTACACGGACCTGATTGCTTAGGTTCCTGCATCCTCCCACAACATCCCAGGATGCTGGACAACCTTGATGTTTGCACTGCTGGTATTTGGCCTGGCTTTTCTCAACTCTCTCCTTTTCATTTTCCTTTTGGGTTGGGAGTATTTATTCTGTGGCATTATATTTTGTTGTTGTGTAACTTTCTTATTTTTTTTTTTAAAGTAGGAGCTCCCAGTCAAATTTAGTACAGATTAATTCCAGGATCTTCTACACCCTTTTCTTCATTGGCATCAGCATCGTCTATGTTGTGTGACATAAAATTTATGTGTCCATTTGACAGTGAATAAATCCTCTAAATAGACAAATCAAGTTTCCTCTCTTATAGATTACCTTATTTATTGATTATCCTATTGGAAAGCTAATCAACTATGTACACATCATCAATTCTTATTTGTATGGTATTGTAGACTTTCTCCTCAGAAGAACCCCTCATGTCATGTTGTAGAACATTACCAGCACACCAGAACATGCTCTCATCCAGTCATTCTATTTTTTTCCCCAGTGCATTATTTCACCTGCTAGAATGCAATAGACTATTTTCAGTGCTTTTCCCTTTTTATCTGTCATTCACCTTAGGAATTCTCTGGTCTAGATTGCGTAGTGCTAGGCAGTTTGTTAATATCTTCAGTTCAGTCCTTGCACTTTCTAAGACTGCTCCTGGAGCAGGTCTCATGTTTCTAGTACTACTACTTAGAACTGCAACAGTGCTATTGATCCCAGTTGGATGATCAGAAATTCTGTCTTGACATACATTGTATTAATTGCATTAATCTGATGAATTGTAATAACCGGACAGATTATCTCTGATAACTCATTTTAATACCTTATGATTTGTCTTTTCCTGCAATCATTAGATCCATTTTCATTGTGTGTCTGATAATTTATGACTGAATGTGATACATTTTGTGTATTGTCAAAATCATTTGAGGATCTGGCTACTCTTCCCCTCCTCTAGGAGATTTATTTATTTATTTTGGAAGAGTAGGTACATACTACCTTAGTATACTGTGAGAATGAACTGGTTTGAAGCTGAGTTTTAGTTTTAGAAAAGCAGGCCCACCTCTGAGAATGTATTATAGCCTTTGATTATAGACCTCCTAAGTCTTCAGAGAAGTTAACCTTGTTGTTGTCTGTAAGCTCACAAGAAACTTCACATTTCTGTTTTGCTACCTATCTTCAGCTGGAGTTCTTTCTTGCTTCACTTTCTTGCTTCAATTAAGACTGTTATAAGGCAACCATGTTCATAGCTGCTTTATACATAATAGACAGAACATGGAAACAGCCTAAGTGTCCCTCAGTAGAGGAATGGACTAAGAAACTGTGGTACATTTACACTATGGAATACTACTCAGCTATTAAAAACAAGGAATTCCTGAAAGTTGCGGACAAATGGATTGATCTAGAAATTATCATAATGAGTGAGTTCACCCAGAAGCAAAAAGAGACAAATGGTATATACTCACTTATATAAAAACACTAGTCCAAGGGATACGTACCATGAAAAACTTTACTTACCAAGAAAGTGGGTCAGAGGAGAGGACATCCTATTGAGACTTTAGGCGAGAGTAGCATGGAAGAATGGGGAAATAGGATCCACAGGGTCCTGGAAACCTACAATAAGAACTTTATGACAGGCAGATCTGGGTCCTGTGGTCCTTCTCAAACTAAGGCACCAGCCAAGGAGAATATAGGCAGTAAACTTTGAACCCCTACCAAGACCTAGCCAACGAACAGGATATTCTCCACCGTTGAGTGGAGAGTGAGATCTGACTCTCATACGAACTCTGGTGCCCCTTTTCTGACCACGTCCCCTGGATGGGGAGGCCTGGCGACACTCAGAGGAAGGATAGCAAGTTACCAAGAAGAGACTTGATATTCTAAGAGCATATATAGGGGGAGGAGGTCTCCCTCAATCACAGACATAGGGGAGGGGAGAAGGGGGGAAGTGGGAGGGAGGTAGGAATGAGAGGAAACAGGAGAAGGGCTAACAATCGAGATGTAATATGAATAAATTAATAAAAAATGTACAAAAAAGACTGTTATAAGGGTAAAAAATCAACTTGTAGGGCTCAGTTTCTTTTTAAAAATATATTTTATTTATATTTATTCATATTACATCTCAATTGTTATCTCATCCTTTGTATCCTCCCATTCCTCCCTCCCTTCTGCCTTTCCCCCTCTTCCCTCCCCTGTGACTGTGACTGAGGGGCACTTGCTCCTCCTGTATATGCTCATAGAGTACCAAATCTTTTCTTGGTTGCCTGCTATCCTTCCTCTGAGTGCCACCAGGCCTCCCCATCCAGGGGACGTGGTCAAATATGGGCACCAGTGTTCGTGTGAAAGTCAGACCCCACTCTCCAGTCAATTGTGGAGACTGTTCTGTCCATTGGCTAGATCTGGGTAGGGGTTTGAAGTTTACTGCACTTATTGTGTTTGGCATCAGTTTCTTTTTTAATTTTTTATTTTATTTTACTTTTAAAATTTTTTATTCATTCATATTACATCTCAATAGTTATCCCATCCCTTATATTCTCCCGTTCCTCCCTCCCTCCCACTTTCCCCCTACTCCCCTCCCCTATGTCTGTGACTGAGGAGGACATCCTCCCCCTCTATATGCTCATAGGGTATCAAGTCTCTTCTTGGTAGCCTGCTATCTTTCCTCTGAGTGCCACCAGGCCTCCCCATCCAGGGCATGTGGTCAAATATGGGGCACCAGAGTTTGTGTGAAAGTCAGCCCCCACTCTCCACTCAACTGTGGAGAATGTCCTGACCATTGGCTACATCTGGCTAGGGGTTTTCTGTTTACTGCACGTATTGTCCTTGGTTGGTGCCGTAGTTTGAGCAGACACCCTGGGTCCAGATCTGCCCATAGGGCTCAGTTTCTTGCCTTCCCTTTTCTAAGAGGCTATCACTTCAAGGTTTGCCTATCCCAGTAATACCTTTAATACCTTTGGAGACATGTAAATATATTCCTCATATTTTACCATTATTCCTGCTATCTAAAGAAGTTTGGATAATAGTAGGTAAACTTGTTATACTACTAAGTGAATAATTAAGCCAGATAATCTCTTTGTTAAATTCTTGGCATTGAAGGATATTGACTCATGAACCAACTCTTGACTACAGTGATTCTACTTGAGAAATAACTTAACTCGTTGTAATAGCTAACTTCTTCACAGCAAGGGACTTTAAACGCAGGCTGATGGGAGTCACTGCACAGATGGGTGCTGACGCAGGTTTCTTACACAGTTCTAAGGCTCTCCAGAAGCAAGGCCAAACCAAAGGTTATTCTGGAACTTCAGAGGAACACATTTAAAAAGTTTCTGAAACTTATTTCCTCATCATGATAATATCTTTTTTATTGCTTAAATTACCACTCAACACCATCTGTGCAGAGTAGTAAACAACACACACAAATGAGGCAAAATCTCTAGAAATTATATAAGGATATACAGTTATATTTTATTTTTCATGCTACATTACAGTTAATTCTTACATACTTGAATACAATTTCCTAAAAGTGAAGACATTGTATTTTATGAGGCTGGCACATAACACAGTTGTGGCAATTAAGGTCATTACGAATGGGAGACCTTCTAGGGAACACAGTACAAAATTCTAAAAAGCCAAAATGACAGCACATTCTAGAAAGTGAAGATTAAAAAAGTTGTATCCTATACCAAATGGTCTTCCCTGAAAACATACATACAAGTAACATACAGACCAAGCAGTTTACTTTTAGGAATATATATATATATATATATACACACACACACACACACACACACATACAGTAACAATGACACAAGGGGCCATGAATTTGAAAGAGAGCAAGGAAGACTATATGGGAAGTTTTAGAGGGAGAAAAGGGAATGGAGGAAATAATTTAATAATAATAATAAATTAAAAACTTAATAACAGTATAAAATATACTCTTTCTGAATTATCATTCTTCTTTAATAACATTCCCTTTTCGAAGACATAAGATATTACTCTCTGGTTAGATGGCAAGACGCTGCCCTAAATCAAGCTACCACAATCAAGCACCTTATAGTGGGGAAGGTGAAGGACAACAATCACAGGAGCGAGTAAAGCATCCATTGCATGCGTGTTGTATTGTAAGATTACTGTCATTGTCTGTAAAACATTAATGCATAATGATGATTTATGACATCAGTGACTCTGCAAGTGAATGACCACACCTGTTGAAGTGTCCAATATTTGTGCATCCTTCCAATTTCAAAGGTTTTCACTTATTTTTATTTTGCTGCTATGCTAAGATTAGCAGAAAGGACAAGCCCCAAATTCTACATTCCAGAATGATTAGTCCTCAGAAATTTTAAAATAGGATGGATAGCATTAGATGATTAGCGACCTACATCTCTGACCTAGTTAGACTTTGTTCTGTTTAGTGTCCTTGTAATTATGAACTATCAAAGCTGCCTGTGACACGGTAAGCAAGGCTTGTGATTCTGTAGAATGGAATTTCAAGTTGTGTGGTAGCACATGGTCATATGATTGCATTTGTTACCAACACGTATTTTTTTCTTTTCATGGAAAGTTTTATATTTCCCACTTTTATTGGGAAATTTTTGTTATTCATTTGGAAGACAGACCATGTGACTGAAGGGCCACGGTGACTTCTCCATTTCTGCTTAGCCCTGTTTTTTTAATGCTTTTCATCATTTTTCCTGGACCTTCTAGTCAGCACCTGGAGCTTGAGCACATATATTGAATTAATTGGTGTGAACCATTAATTCCAGTCTCCCTACTCTGAATGCTTTTATACCTCTATTCCTTATTCTGGTAATATTAAATTCAACCAATATATCTGAGAACTCCAAATATATGGTTACATTTGTAAAGGGTTTTCTAGTACAGTAACAATTATGATACACTGTCTCACTTCTCTGTATTAATTCTGAATTGTGCGAAACAGAGACATGGTTGCACTATGACTGTGAGTTACTGATATTACATTTGGCATTAGGCCCATGTAAATAGTTAATGACATTCACTGGAAAAAGGAGAATAAATCAAAATGAAAAGTTCAACGGCAAGGATTTCTTTCAGCATGGTATACCTTATATTCAGCTTTTCACACCTTTAAAAAAACATTTAATTAAATATCTTAAGGGAAGAACAAAAGTGCACATCAATGTGAAATTCTGTGAAGATATACAATTTTAATTTTTTTATTACATATACACTATAATAAATGAGTTTATCAGAATGTCTGTGGGTTTTATTTGGATGACACAGTTTCATCCTTTTGGTAATTATTACCATTACCAAATCAAGGGATGATAGCAATGCATTTATTTATTCAAGTCTTTTAAAATTTTTTTTGGCAGAGCATAGTTTACTACTGAGTAAATAAAAGGTCACAAAGTAATAAGACATTTTGATTCAAGTCTTATCAGACTTCCGTACCAAATCTCCCGATGTCATGAGTCTTTTTCTGAAGTCCCAGTGCTTAACCGTATAGAAGTGAAAGATGAATGGATGTGTACTCTCACTGTGGAGTAAGAACTTGTAATCCTTATCCCATTGGAAGTGAGCACACCTAGTCAAGGAGTTTTATTTGAAGGTTTTCCCACCTTATTTAGGGACAGACAATCATGCTTATTTGGAAGAACTCAGTGATCGAAATGATCATGCATAGTGTTAACTCAAGAGGAATTTAAAAATAATATGAAAAATCTAAATGAAGAAATAAATATGGAGCTGGGTACAGTGGCACACACCTCTAATCCCAGCACTCAGGAGGTAGAGGCAAGCAGATCTCTGTGAGTTCCAAGCCTGCCTGGTCTACAGGGTGAGTCCAGGACAGCCAAAGCTACACAGAAAAACCCTGTCTGGAAAAACAAAAAATAAAATTAAAATTAAAAAAAGAGACGAATATGCTTTTTGGTAATAAATGCACTGTATTTCTTTATAATTCAATGGTGGCTTGTTTTTGAGGAAAAATGTCCTGAGATTACTTAAAAATTCTCTCACTTAGGAACCAAACATTGTCTGTTCATATTTTTTGCTTAATATTACTGTGAATAGGACATTTTCATAATTTATTAATTCTAGATTCTACTCAAGTGCAGTCCACAGTCATATTCATCCACTGTGAGTTCTCCACAATTAGAAACAGTCCTCTTGTGTTCTACATCATTTCAGGTAATCATCCATATCCATTGCCAAGGCTACCAAATTTATTAAGCCCTTTGCAGGCTTCCAACTGTGTTTGTTACCATGAAAACATTCAGTTCCTAGAAGTTAAAAATATATGTTTAAGCAGCCCATAAGTTCTGGCCTCAGGTTAAAATCTATGTCATATGCCAGAGTCTATAACTCCTTAAGTCAGTGTGATCTCAATTCCATATGGCCCGATAAATCCATTTGATCTTTACGTAAAAAAAATCTCTACATGGGTGATTACTTGACTGAGGCCATTCAGAGATGGAAGCAAAGGGTCTTTAATTTAGATGCATACATGCACTTGGTAATCTCCAACCTATCATATTTAAGAGACTTAGATATGCTTAGGTAGAGTCAGATTTGTAGATATTGGTAGAAATGGGTTACAATAATCACGGGGGAGAATTCACAATGGAATTCAGCTTCCCATCAAATGATAATTTGCCTTGCAGTCTTATCCAATGATGGACTCATGCTCTGGCTGGCAAGAAAATCATGCTTCTGCTTTTTACTTGTATGAGAATTTCTTACATATATGCATCTTGATCAACCCATTCTCATTTCCTCTCTTTCAATTCCTCCCTTACCCTTCCCACCACTGTTATCTCTCAGTTTCACTGTTTAAAACCCACTGAGCCCACTTAGTTCTCCCATAGGGCTCTCTAGTGGACCATAAGTAGCCGCACAGGGACTTCACGCTTGAATATGTCTGACTCTCCTCTCCCGGCAGCCACCAATTGACAACCACTCCTTATTCCATGCTGGGGTTGATTTTGTGCATTACTTGATCATGACAGGCTTGATCTTATGCAGGTCTTCTGTTTGCTGTCACAAGCGCTATAAGATCGCATGTGCAAGTGCCCTGTTGTGTCCTGAAAATACTTTTTGTTGAAGTCATCCACTGCCTCTATCATTTAAATTCTTCTCCCCCTCCCCCTTGAAATGATAGTCCTGAGCCTTTGTAAGTCTGTGTATGAGGTAGATGCCTCATCTACAGATAGGCACTGACAGTCTCTTATTCTCTGAATGTTGACCAGTTGTGTTCTATGTGAATCGTCATGTGTTTCAAGCTTCTCGGGTGAGGGCTGAGAGATGTGTTAACCTATGCATGGTAACCTATGCATGGTAACTTACTAAGAGTTGGTTGAGGACTGTGTTCATTTAGCATTATAATAGCACTAGGCTCTCCCCTAGAACCCAGGATACACCTATCTACAAGTCTTTACAGGCATGTGCTCTATCTTGTGGAGTAGGCCTTAAATCTAAACAGGAAGTCATTCATTGCTCCCATCACATTTGTACCACAATTACACTACTGCCAGGCTTGTAATTATTTTAGCTTGCAAGCTGGGTAAAATAAATGATTATCGTATTTCCACAGTGTATTGAAATGCAACATTCAATAATTTAAAAACTAACCAGTAGGAAAGAGGTCTTCTGGTTTTTACCAGCTTGATCTCTCAGTGTTCTATGACTCAAGTATGGGTTGTCTTCAGCAATAAGGTTTTACAGACAAGTTGAAAGGCAAGTAAAATCACTGGCATTAGCTTGTAGTGTTTGGGTGCCTACAGGACCTTGGTAAGCAACAATTCCAAAAGTGGTGACCCATCCCTTGCACTGGGCTCTTTGCTTGGTAGGGCAATGTGTCTATGAAAGGTAGTGTTTCCTCTGCCCACTCCATTACAGAGTAGCCCCACTAAAACCTTTTGTGTTTGTTTTTGAGAGATCGTCTCACTGAGTTGTATAGGTGGCCTCAAAATTGTGATCTTTCTGACTCAGATTACTTAAATTGGGATTATAGACAAATACCTTGGAAGTGATGAAGACCACAGTTTAAGCCCTCTATTTTTGTCTCAGTGGGTACGATACTAACTGTTGAAGCTGACAGCCCGCGTTTCAACTGTCAGGACCCACTGGGTGGAAGGAAAGCACAAACAGGCTTCCTACATTTACATATAAACTAAGTAAAATAAATATAATATGTATATGTATATATTTATATAATTAAAAGGTTATAGTTTTGAAAAGACAATCTTTTTTTTCTAATTTTTTATTAATTTATTCTTGTTACATCTCAATGGTTATCCCATCCCTTGTATCCTCCCATTCTTCCCTACCTCCCATTTTCCCCTTATTCCCCTCCCCTATGACTGTTTCTGAGGGGGATTTCCTCCCCCTGTATATGCTTATAGGGTATCAAGTCTCTTCTTGGTAACCTGCTATCCTTCCTATGAGTGCCATCAGTTCTCCCCCTCCAGGGGAGATGGTCAAATATGAGGCACCAGAGTACGTGTGAAAGTCATACCCCACTCTCCACTCAACTGTGGAGAATGTTCTGCCCATTGGCTAGATCTGGGTAGGGGTTTAAAGTTTACTGCCTGAAATCTTGCATATTCGGCCTGTGTATGAATGAGCAGAGGTTGGGAGTAGGGCTGCTAAAGAGATTCATTGCAGAAGAAACCTTCATGGCAATGTTTTAGGGACTGACAAACAGGTTATCAAGACAGAAGACAGATTCCTCCATTATCACCCTCATTACTAAGGTTTTGAGGTCATTTTCTTGTATTTCCGTTGTGTTTGAGTTCTCTGGGTTGTTTTCTTTGGGATAGCTGGGAACTGGAGACGTCATGTTGTTTTGGGTTTTTTTGCATATGCTTTTACACTGTCCTTTATACATCTTTCCATCTCTGTTTTTGTTGGGTAGCTTCCAGAATTGGGTGGAGGGAGTCTGATGATAGATTCACTTGTTTTCTCACAATTTCTCTAGGCTGGAAGCTTTGATGCTTCACTGGTGTAGATGGCAAGAGGCTAGCCCTGTTGTTTTGGACTCTCACAGCCAGTGATCCTCAGCTCCCCTGTACTGTGGGTCCTGCAATCGTGACCATGTCCCCTGGAGGGGGAGACCTGGTGGCACTCAGAGGAAGGATAGCAGGTTCCCAAGAAGAGACTTGATACCCTATGAGCATATACAGGAAGAGGAAATCCCCCTCAGGAACAGTCATAGGGGAGGGGAATAAGGGGAAAATGGGAGGGAGAGAAGAATGGGAGGATACAAGGGATGAGATAACCACTGAGATATAACAAGAATAAATTAATAAATTAATAAAAAATTTAAAAAAAGAAAAAAGCAATGCAAAAATAAAGTGTGTTTTCTTTTTTAAAAAAAAAAAAAAAAAAAAAAAAAGACAGAAGACAGAGACTGTCCTTGAACTATCAGGTCTGTGCTCGTACATAATGAGCACATTCTGGTAAAAAAGGATTGTCAGACATAATGAAAGAAATTCCCTATGTTAATGAATAGTGGTGACTTTTTTACTTGGGGACATTGAAGTGAAGTGTCAGTCATTGTGTTAGTCTCCCTTACATCCCTGTGTCTGACTATTAGTTATGTACTAGCAAATGTATAACAGCTAGATGTGCAGCATTTGCAAACTGGTCAATAACAGGCAGCAGAACAATCATGTCTGCTAGGTAGGAGGCTGAAGTTGAGCCTGGGTGCCAAGCTTTAGCAGGAATTCAGCAGGAGGCATGCACGGTCAGATGTCAGTATAGAGAAATAGTCCTACCATTCCAGGAGCAGAGCTCCAGCCATGCATGCCTCGAGATTACATCTATACTAAAGAATAGTAGGGATAAAAAAAAAAGTGAAAAAAAAAAAAAAAACAAAAAAACAAAAAACCAAGCAATTGCTCAAAGGAGTTATTTCTATGCCCAAACCAGTTACCTAGTGCTTCATAACATCTGCCCGCCCAGCTTAGGTTTTTGTCAACTTGATACAAGTTAAGAGTTTTCTGGGAAGAGGAACTTCAACTGAGAAAAGACCTCCAATTGGATTGGCATATACGCAAGTCTGTGGGGGGGGCACATTCTTGTTTAATGATTGACATGAGAAGGCCAGCCTCAATGTGGGCAGTGCCATGGCTGGGAGGAAGGAAGCAATGAGTAAGCCATGGCAAAAAACTGTATCAAACACCATTGCTCTGTGGCCTCTGCTTCAGTTTCACGGACTCTACATCTGGATTCTTGCCCTGCTGAAGTTCCTGCCCTGAATTTCCTTAGTGATTGATTAAGATTGGGACTTGAGAGCCAAGTGAACTCTTCCCACCCTAAGTTTTTTTCGTGAGAACACAGTGAGAGAAAGTATACCAAGATGCACCCATAATCCTTGTTGATACTTGTGTGCTTATTCTTTCTGTTATCTGTCTGTCCTAGTGACATTTATTAAAGGTTTTCTTTGTGCCTTGAACTGCATAAATCATGAAAATGAGTGACTTTTGGGGGTGTTTAGTTTAGTTAGGAAGCTGACACAGGACTATGATCCTGGGAGTTATACCAAGGCCATAGTAGAGGAAAGATAACTTGTGATGACTTGGGGGCTGTAAGAAGCCTTCCCCTGAAATCTTGGTCCTGAAGGATTAGTATTGTTGATCCAAGAGTAACAGTATTACAGTCAACACGAATACCTTGTGAAAGTTATAGACCAGAGAGCACATGATGCAACTTAGAGACCACTAAAACAACTTTTTCAGAGGACATCCTTAGGCCTGGAAATATGAGTTAAAAAAAAAAAAAAAAGCTTCTGGGACAAGTGTAGAGAAAGAGGAGCATTTGTAAGTGTGTGAAGATCAGGATTATATAAGGCAGACTACTATCCCATATACATATATACGTATATATGTAGATTTATGGCATGCTTACAATTTAAGTTACCAAAACTCAGTGCATTCCTCCTATTGTTTTAGGATAGGGTATTTGAATGGGTCTAGTGTTCATCATAAAGGAGAGCTCAAAGGACTACCTTAATTCTTTCTTCAGGGGAAGGTACAGCCAGAAAGTATCATTCAAGAAATGGTAAGGAAAAGCCACTACCAGATGCCGAACTTGTTGATTCCTTGATTCTAGATGTTCTTGTGCTCCAGATCTGCGAAGTAAAATCTGTTAGGTATAAGAGACCCAGTCTATGGTAACTTGTTATAGAAACATCCAAATAGACTTGGACTTGCAGCAAGTCTATGGTACTTTGTTAAAGCAGGAAAGCTGGACAGCAATCTGATGGCATCTCTCCTTGGGTCTCTTTCTTGCCATAGGGATGGATTCTCAATTGGTGCTAGGGGAAGCTACTTGGTTTCACTCTTGGGTAACCTAGAGGAGCTGGCACCTCAGGTGATGTCCTTGAAATGCCATAAGAAAAGGGCAGTCAGTTCAGCATTTTCTCTAGTGCTAAGCTGTATGTCATCATTCTTAGCAGAAGGCTCTGTGGGTTGGCCACAGACTGCTGTAACTGTTGGCCCTCTGTATTGTTTTTCCCTTTCTTGGATTCAGTGCTCCTGGACATCCATGCATATTCTAGAAATTTCCATTCGCTCTCAAACTCTTCATGCGCCATAGATGGCTTAGAGGAACTCAGGCTAAAGCGGTGGTTCAAGTCATTAGTCCAACTACCAGGGCAGTTTGGTGAGTATATAAAAGGTTGTACTGAGAGCTTAGACCACTACAGATTCATGGCTGCAGGTGGGAGACACAGACCTACAGGTCAGAGATGAAGGCAGTTTACTATCTGTAGCAGGACCCCTATGACTAGCAGATTGATGCCACTTCCCTCAGCTGAGCTCACTATGGGGAATGCAAGCAGGACGGAGGAAGGAGCTCTGATCCTAAGGAACTTACATCTTTTGTAACTCAGCGGGATGATGCCTACTTACTTTACTCCCAGAGCAAACATTTTTACTGCTAAGTGGAAATGTATCCAAGTTATACATTTGACTGAAAGTTTATCTTCATCATCCAAGGTAGCAACCAACCTACATTTTACTTGGCACAAAGATCCTTGAAAGTATACCCTGAAACAAAGAGCAGCACGTGTTCAAATTTGAGAAAACTGGTAAATCACTTCTTTCCATGACTTTGCAGAAACTTATTACTTATTTATTTATCTACTTATTTATTTATTTCAATGAGTAAGTTCAGTATTGTTATGAAAAGTAGGAACTTCGAGTGTCAAAAATATAATTCATAATATTATTTTCCCCAGGAAACAACAAAATAGTAGTATATGGTCAACTGCAAGGAAATGCTATCTATCTGTATGTCTTTATAGATCTGCAAATTCATGATTATTAGAGGTAGGTGTAGATGTGTAATTTAGCTCTTTTCCATAGTACAAATGATGTGCATGTACTATTATTGTTTATATTTTGAATAATATTTCCTATATTTTATTTGGTAAGTCATGGTAGCTGCTATGTATTAAAATTGGAGAGCATACTGAAAGCTTATATTTGTCTGTTTTAGAAAAACACTGCTTGCTGGGCATGGTGCCAATGCATGCCTATAATCCTAGCACTTGGGGAGGAAGAGGCAGGTAGACTGCTGTGAGTTTGAGGCTGTCCTGGTCTACAAAGCAAGTCCAGGACAAAAAAGGCTACACAGAGACACCTTGTCTCAGGAAAAAAAGAAAGAAAAGAAAAGAAAAACATCCTTCTGAAGACAGAAATTAATAGATACATATGACAATATTGCTCAGAAAAAAAATCCTTCAGCACAGAAAATCTGTACTGTAATGACTCTAAAAATTATATAACAAAAGTATACATAAATCCTATTTGAACAATATTCATGGGGTGGAAAGGATGATGAAAACAATTAGGATAATTTGATTACCTTGATACTCAGGAACTGAAGCACATTTTACTGCAACTGTTGGACTAAGGTTATGTGGTGATGAGTAATAAATGGGATGGTGGCTCAGGCCAGTAGAACAGTGGTTGGGTTACTTCATAGAGTCATTCTCTATGCTGCCAAATGTAGAACTGGAGTGGATACTCTATTTGAGCTGGAATCTGCTGGACTAAAGGAGAGAACCTTGTTTTGGAATGCAAGAGATAAGCCAGTTTGATGATGACACCTTGCAATGATGGGGCTCTATTCTCCAGGATCTGTTAAATATTCAAAGTAAATGACACTATATAAAGAAGTAGGTGAAACACATGCGTGTAGGATCCAGGATAGAAATCAACTTTCAGCCCCTCCTACAGCCCACTTGGCATATATGTAGCTTGATTTCTCTTAAATTTTTGCCTTTCAGTGTCTGAAGGTCCCTACTGTTGGAAGTGAAGGCTTTCATCAGTGTACAAAATGGAAGAGTTTTTTGAATTTTAATCTTCTATGGCTGCCTAGTAATTTAACCTACTTATAACAAACAAATGGACAGGCAGGAAAAAGAAGAAATGAAGGCAAGTTAGCATAAGGGATAGAAATAGGTACTATTTGGCAACAGGTGGTATAATGTGTTTCCTTCAGTATTCTTTTACCAACTACATCAAAATGGGAATACACAAGTGGTAACTACAAGTGAGGAATGACAATTTGACCAAGAACCCAAACTCCTCAGAGATAAGCACTGGGTCATCCAAACCGGTAAAAAAAAACCCATAGTAACAGAGGAGGACAGAAGGGGAGAGGGAGGGAGGGAGGAGGGAGAGAGAGAGAGAGAGAGAGAGAGAGAGAGAGAGAGAGAGAGAGAGAGAGAGAGAGAGAGAGAGAACACAATGGGCAGTAAAGTTGAGGATCACTTGCAGTCTAGAGACAAGGTCTCGCTGGAAGTGTAGAGAAATTGGAATCCCAAAGAATCCTCTAAGTGAGGAAAACTTATGAACACCTTGCAGAACCAAGTTTCTTAAGTGAGGTTTGATTGCAGTGGATACTGTTGTGAACCACAAAGACATTCATCCTTTTATCATGAATGTGTGGGCTGTGAAAAAGACTAGCTGAAACTTTTCTTAGGAATTACACCTGATGGAAGGTCACTCGCTCACTCAAGGTTATGTTCCCATGCCATCCTGACAAGTCAGGATCTGATGAGTGATTCAGTTAAGTGTTCAAAAGCCTGCCACATTGTGTCAATTAGGATCTCCAAAAGTACCATCCCATGTGCAGAATTCTAAAGCCTTTGATATAACAGTGACCACAGCCCAGCATTTAGCTCCACAAATTCTTGCTTGCAGCTCTCAACACATTATTCTCATGAAGACAGATGGATAATTTCTGATCAAAGACACAGCAATTCATTTTCCTATATGGCAGTTTAGTCAATCTAAACAAGAACAACATGCCACTTCAGATTTTGAATTAGTTGCTTTGGAATGAGAAATTTCATGCAAAAAGGAGTGAAGTCATGAGGCAACTCAGTATCTTCCCAGAGAAGAAGACCAAATTTGGAGGGATTGGGACTGGTGGTGGTACATTTTCTTCCTTTGTAACAGTTACTGAGAAACCCTCCCTCTTCCGAAGAGGCTCTGTTGTCCTCTGAGCTGTGAGAGGGAAAGGCCACTCCAGGGCAGAGACTATTGTGTCTTCAGGATGCACAGGTCAGCTGGAAATGCAGAGCTGAAAGCTAGCTGGGAGCCAACCCCTATTTGCTCACTGCCTTCCCTAGCTCTTGGCTCCCAGTCCAGGCAAGCTTGCTCAGTCCTTAAGGCTAATGAGCTGTGTTCTTGCTTTGACTCTGGGCAGACCACACACTTTGTGGGCTGGTATAAGACGAGAGTGAGGAAAAGGAGTTGCCAGAAATCACCTGTTTTGTCTTCTTGCAAGTTAAGAAAAGCTGGGTAAAGACCCTCTCCGTACCATTCTGTACCATTTTAAATCAAAGCCAATTCTGACCCTCATGAAGAACAGACATGAAATCCTGATACTTGACTAAATTTATTTATGTATTAGATTTTCTTTCACTCTGGCAATGTGTGGCAGTGGCTGGCAGCCCAGAACTACTCGTTCCCCCTTACCCCACCCCCTGCTTCCAGGAAGTAGCACATTGATGGTTAACAGACCAGGCTATAGAAAGCTTTGCTTTCTCAAAATTGCTGTGACTATATTGAATTGTCTGCCAACCATAGACATATGGATAACTAAGAATGTGAGAGGCATGTATTTTTCCAGTCACATTAAATTGCATCAACGTGGAGGTCTCCCTGGCTTTTGTAGCAACAGCTAATGAGCCATATGTGGGAGAATCCAGATGTTTGGACTATATGCTTTTCCAATCCATTATGCAAATGTCCGTTTATGACAACACGTGACATTGTGTGGCAAGGAGAAGGGCTGCATTACTAGTAAGGAAATCAAAGTGGAGGCTAATTACACTGTTGCTGTTTGAAAATGGGGATTTTCTTTCCGAGAGTGTTATTTTCAATATGAAATGATGGGGTTGAATAACGATTTGTGGTTTGTGTTTTCATGGATCCTTTTACTTGTTATTTATTTATGTAACCATATGTCTGCTTTAATAACTACAATAACTGTTACACACAATAATAACATGTGGAATGACACAATGGATGCTTTACCGGATATATAACCTGATAAATGCACAGTGGCTTACAGCTTCCTAAAGGGCTGACTACAAGGGCTAAACATTTTGATGTTTGAAAATATGGGATGGGTATAAGTGTAAGTGGGAAGAATTTGACGACTAAAATGAACATGGTGGGAAAAGGTGAAGTGTTTTCAGCAGTTATTTTATTCCTATGAATATCTACGTTTTTAGGTGAGAGCAGGGATGGGGCATTTCAATAGTGCAGCTTGCACTCTATTGATACCAAACTAAAAGGCCTTATACCCTTAGTAAATAGCAGCTCTTTTGCCTCAGCAATAAATCACTCATGTCCCCTTGTTGGAGTTGCTTACTTTATTTTGGCCAATAGCCTGAAAAAGTTGAGAAACTCAGGTTGTTGGGTGTGAGCAAGGGACAACATGAACAAAGGAAACTGAGGAGTAGGAGAAGACAACTTTGGGGCAACTTGGGTTGGGAAAGGCTGTGGCAAGAAGGCCTTGGATTAGGATGTCTTTGTAGCAAAACTTAAGGAGACAGTATTGATTGTCTTCTCCAAATTACTGTTTTCACTGAAAGGAAGAGAGATTCTTTTCAAAATTTTAAAATTTCACTTAATTTATTAAGGATGTGTGGCACTGCCTGCAACATGCAGTCAGAGGACAACTTATGGGAGTCACTTTTCTCCTTCCTCCATTTGGAGCCCAGGACTGAATTCAGGTTTTCAGGTTTGGTTACCTAACATGTCATCTTGCAGGCCCTAGATGTCTGTCTGTCTGTCTGTCTCTCTCTCTCTCTCTCGTGTGTGTGTGTGTGTGTGTGTGTGTGTGTTTGTGTGTGTGTGTGTGTGTGTACCCCTTTCCCCATCAAATGACTTGTACCCTACTGTTCTCTTCTCTATTGCTCCCCCACCCTCACCTATCCTTTTTTTCTTTCCTGTTTTCTGCAGTTACTCCAGGATGCGTACTTACAGCTCAAGATTTGCAGCTAGAAGACTCTGAAAAGAGAGAACATGTGATGTTTTTCTTTCTGAGTCTGAGTTAGGTCACTCAATATGATTTTCTGGTTCCATCTATTTATCTCCGTGTTAGTCAAAGATTGCTAGGGTAAGAAAACTTATAGAATGAATTCCTCCCTTTATCTATATGTATATTTGTATGTACACACACACACACACACACTCACTCACACAACTTATTAGAATGACTTAAAGGCTCTGGTTCAGCTAATCCAACAATGGCTAGCTATGAAAAGAAGGTCCAAGAATCCAGTAGTTGTTCAGTCCATGAACTTGAATGTCTCAAATGGTCTTCAATATATGTTCCCAAAGAAGTAGGATCTAATGCCAGTGAGTGAATGGACTTGCTAGTACAGTGAGAGTAAGCAGGCAAACAGCAAACACTTCCTCTTTTCATGCCTTATATAGACTTATGGCATGAAATATGGTTCAGATTAGAAATGGTTCTTCCCACCTCAAAAGATGTGCATTAAAGGTGTATCTTCACACCTCAAAGAACTGGCTTAGAAGTGGATCTTCCCACTTCAAATTAAGCAACAGTTCCTCACAGGTGTGCCTCTATCTTCTTTAGTTTTAGTTAATCCTACATATAGTTAAGTTGATAAGCAAGATTAACCACTACAATCTTCAAAGTACATGATTTCATTTTATTTTGACAGATGAATAGTATTCCATAGCGTATATGTACAATATTTTCATTGTCAATTTGTTGGCATTAGGACTTTTCCTAGCTAATTTTGAATAGAACATATAGTATAGGACATGTATCTGTGGAGTGTGATGTCAAGTTTTTGGGCATATACCCAAGAATTGTATAGTTGGGTCAGAGTTCTCCATACTAATTTCCATAATGGCTATAACAATGTGGAACAATGCCTACAGTTAACGAGGGTTCCCTTTTCTCCATATTCATGCCAGCATTTGTTGTTCTGTTGAGCTTTGCCATTCTGATTGGGGTAAGAGGAAATCTCAAAGCTGTTTTGTTTTGCATCTTTTGAGGATGAACATTTTTTGAGATATTTCTTAGCCACTTTTTACTTCTTTTGAGAACCCTCTGTTTATGTCCCAGGCTTATTTTCTGAATGGATCTTTATTTTGAATTGATCTTTAACATTTTTAACATTGGTTTTGAGTTCTTTATATATTCTGGATATTAATCCTGTCAGATATGTATTTGGCAAAGATTCTCTGTTACTCGGTGGATGTTCTTTTTGCCAATTGATTGTTTCCTTAGCTGTGCAGAAGCATTTTAGTTTACAGAAATCCCACTTGTCTATTGTTGGCCTTATTTCTTGGGTGAATGAGTTATTAAAAATCCTTTCCAATACCTGTATTATGTAAAATATGTTTTTCTATGTTTTCTTCTGGTAGGTTTAGATGACACTCATTTTTTCTTACATCTACAAAATAATCTCATTTTAGTGATCACTTTGATTGGATTAACCTTGATAGTGGAATGAAATAATTATTATGCATGATCTATCAAGGTGTTTTGAATAGTGATACAATTTTTAAAATGAAGGAGAGGAGCATAACTGTCCTCTGAGAGGTTCATCCTATAACTGATTGAAACAGATTCAAAGACCCTCAACCAAACAATAGGCCTATCTCTGGGATTTTTGTGGAATAGTGGCAGGAAGATTAGAGGAGCCAGAGTAGTAAAAGGACACCACAAGAAGACCTACAAAGTAAACTAACCTGAGCCCATGGAAGTTCAAAAGGACTGAACCAACAACAGAAGAACATAAATGGACTGGACATATGGAGCAGATGTCCAGCTTGGTCATCATGTGGGTTCCCTAACACTGGGACTAGGGGCTGTCTCTGACTCTGTTGCCTGCCTTTGGATCCTTTTCCCCTAGCTGGGCGCCTTGCCTGGCCTCAGTGGGAGAGTATGTGCTTAATCCTGCTGCTACTTGATGTGCTAGGGTGGGCTGGTACCATGGGAGGGCGTTCCCTTCTCTGAGGAGAAGAGGAGGAGAGCGGGGTGAGGGGCTTGGAGGGTGGGGCTGGGAGGAGAGGAGGGAGGGACTGCAATAAGGCTATAAAGTTATTAAATAAATACATTAATGAAGAAAAAGAGAGAATTAATTCAATATATTTCAGGAGTACTGTCAACCCATCGTTTCTATAACCCTGGATTTCATTTATCTTATAAATGAAAATACAAAGTGCTGGCAACACTTTTGTTACCTGTATTAGAAAAATAAATTGTGTTATTGGATGCATCCATCCAGTGGTTAAAAAAATGAACAAGAGATGCTCCCATGGGTCAATATTATCTCCTTTGAATCACGGAACTGAAGGGGAAATTTTAGTTTTTAGGGCACAAGACATACCTGTGTGGTGTGTGTGTGTGTGTGTGTGTGTGTGTGTGTGTGTGTGTGTGTGTGTGTGTGTATGTGTATGTGTGTATCAAAGGACAATTCCTGAATTTCAGCTTGTGTCTGAAACCATGCAAAATTGTAATGGTGTCAATGGCAGGGAATCACTGGGTCAGATGAGTACAGGGACAAAGTTACTTTTGAGTGAATTATTCTCAATAAGGTTATCAGTTATTTATGCAAGAAAGGTCATAGTTCATGCAGGTACACTTCCACTGATCAAATTTTACTAGTTTGGTGATTTTGTTATTGTGTTATCTTTTCAACAACTATAGTTGTTCTTTAAAATATTTGACAACCCACTGACAAAAACATAGAATTGACATAGCATTGTCAAATCCAGATGAGTGAAAATCAATATGGTTAAGAATTGGTGCCTCATATTTGATCGCATTCCCTGGATGCGGAGACTTGGTGGCACTCAGAGAAAGTATAGCAGGCTACCAAGAAGAGACGTGATACCCTATGAGCATATACAGGGGGAGGGAGTCCCCCTCAGTCACAGTCATAGAGGAGGGGAGGAAGGGGAATCTGGGAGGGAGGGAGGAGTGGGAGGATACAAGGGATGGGATAACCACTGAGATGTAATAAGAATAAATTAATAAAATAAAATTTAAAAATTAAAAAAAAAAGAATTAAAATTTCTTGGCTTCCTCAATGGTTCTTGTTGTGATTAATCTGCATTGTCACCCTGCCTGGAATTGAGGTCAAATAGGAATGAGACCTTCCAGCATGTCTGTGTGAGTGTTCCCAGACAGGTTTACCTGAGGAGGACAGATCCCCCTCTGAATGTGGGCTGTCCCATCCCAGGGTCCCTGGCTGCATAAACCTGAGGAGGTGAGCACAATGCTGGTACTCATCTTGCCGTGACTTCTGATAAGATCTCCAAAACTTGAAAGAGATTTTCTTGAATTTTCACATCATCTAATCTACCTTCCTCTTTTCAGATACAGAAATGACACCGGGTGTTAAAACAGTATTAGAATTAAGGAGGGGAAACAGGTTCCTTCTGTTCACGTCTTCATTTGTTAACCTTGTCTATTTGGATAAACTTTCTTAAGCTTCCTTTTACATGAAAAGAGAAGAAAGATTTGCGGCGGCTGTGACTTTAAGAAGTGATGCACACAGTGCTTATCTTAGTGGCCAGACTATAGTAAACACTCAGAAACTGTCACTGCCACTGGGGCTATGACTGATTCAGGACCTTTCTGCCAATTTCCCCGATTCCTTGCTCTGCCATTATAGGAAATGTGTGAGTTGTTCAGAACCATTGGCCACTTGTTTTTATCTCAGCAAAATTTCGTGGCTGCTAATTATGTCATATGGAACTCACCCTCGAAATGAGCGGCCAGCATCCTGTAAGAGCTGGCCATCTGTGCTACACTCTACTGTCATTTCAGTTTTACATCTTCTGATCACTGCAAGTCCAGTGACAAGAATGACAGGAATTCCACAGTGGGCCAGAGATTGCATCCCTAACACTTTCATTTCTTTAACCCCCTTTTGAATGATGCTGCCACAGATATTTTGTATAAGTCTAAGATAGTTACATATTGACAATAAGTAAATAAAATTTTCTTTCCACTTATTAAAGGCTTTTTATTAAGACACCAGAAAAGAACTTTCTAAGGGGAAATGGTTTGTGTGTGTGGTTTGGAAGCTAAGCATTGCTTCGGCATCAAAGCCTGTGGAGAAGGCCAAACAGTGTCTGTTGACACACAAGCCATCACAATGGAAAAAAGAAAAACTGCCTCTAGATTGCTAAATAATGGCACGTGGTTAAAAAACATAGCACACACCCACTTCTCATACAGTCTCCATTTATTATGTTCAGGTTTGTTTTCTTTCTTACCTACCTGAAGCTACTTTGCCAATGTATGTCTTTTCCTGGGTTTCACGATTGCCCTGTCTGATCCCGTGTGTCATATTCTTGCACAGTGCTGGTCCTAGGAGACAATAAGAAATACATCAGAAGGCAAATCCCTTCAAATGAATTTTTCAGCTGGGAATTTCATAGAGACTATATGTGGTTCTTTTCTTCTCACTTTAGGGATTCATTATTTTTGTAATACAAACAATGACGGCAGTAGAAGCTTTGCGAGACTGACTCACGTATAAGGGAACAATACAGGTTTGGAAAGTGACTCTTGCCATTGACGCAATAAGAGAATTAAAAATGGTAATCTGAGAAATTTCATTGCCACGCAACAGTCCACATAAAACTGCTACTATCAGTACATGGGTCGTGTTAGCCATTCTGTGAGTGCAGGGCAGTTTTGAAGGGTTGCATTTCACAACCAGGTGTTTGGACTTCCTGAAATGAAGTGAATCAGTTCCCAGTGATTCACGTGTCCTCTTCTGGGAAGTCAGTCTGCAGACCTGAAATAAATTAAGAATGAGAAGACACACTCAAGAGATTGACAAGCAAGAAAGGAATGCATCTCTGCGGAGGGCAGCCTTTATGCCTCAGGTCCTACCATCTGTCTGTGGTTATGTTCTTTGACTTCTAATATGAGAAGGGCCATTTGGAGAGCAGCTCTCTGGAAAGAAGTCCCAGAATCCCCTGAGAAGCTATGACAGAAGCCACAGAGTAGGGTAGCAAACTTAGCTTTAACAGGACAGAGCTGCATTGTGCTAGCCTTCTATTGATTTTGCACAAATTTCAAGTAGGGGAGAAAGCATTGTTTCTTAAATTGATGGCTTGCTAGATGTTTCCTGGTCTCATCTAGCCATAGCATTCAGTGCATCATTCCTTTTAGTATCTGTTAGAAGCGCTTCCAATGGAGACACATGGAGAAAGAAGAGAGTGATAGTGTCGGCCCAGCTAGCAATCTAAAGAAGGATGTCTTTAAAGGTGCGAGAAATAGGCAATCGCTTGAATTTATTTATTCTCATTGTTTCCAGAGAAATGCATATAAGTTGTAAATGTGCTAAAGGGAAGTTTCTACGAAATGAACATATTCTTTTCAAATTTGTTTCCTTGGGTAGCTCTTAATTATAATGGCAAGTTGCTGACTTGATATGTGCATGTGCATATTGTTGCTGGACTGGACCCAACGCCTGTGTGTTCTAAGCATGTCCTCTACTACTGAGTTATATCTTTAGGAATTAAACATTTTAAAAGAACTTTGTCATTCCTTTTTAGTGCTCAGGGAAGTCAGTGCACAAGCTAAAACTTATGCCCACAGATATGGATAAAAATAAATGTAAAATAAAAATACTTTTACCCAATGTTATTACTAGTTTCAATATGGAATTACTGCTGATGGTCTGGGGGTTGGGCAGTGGGCAGTGTTTTGGTTAGTTTTAGACTTCTGTTTCATCCTGTGTTGGTGATACTTTGTAGGGAAGATGATATTGTCAACTTTTCCTACATTCATTTTTCCTTAGAGTGAGGTTGCTGCAGCATTTCTCTTGCAGTGTTAAGGTCATGGCAATGTATATTCATAACCATGCCTAACAGAAAATTCTGTGATAAAGAGAATTATATCTCCTTACTTCATATAAACACATGGATGACTTCTTGATGCTATTTTCTGTCAGAATCCACCTCTGTGTACCACAGAAATTAAGCGAGGGGGAGAACTCTCTCTATTTTCTACAGCTATGTCAGAATACCACATACTGGGTAAATCACAATAATTAGATATTGAATGGCTCACCATTTTGGAACATCATGGTAGAAGAGAGAAGGGAAAGGAACCACCTGACCCCCTCTTTACAACACAGTGATTGCATTGTTCTGGGTGGAAGACTCATATTACCTCCATTTCTTAAAGACACAGCTATTAATGCTACTATAATTGCAATTAAAATTGAACATGAGTTTTAGAGGAGACGAAGTTCAAATATAAGCCATAGTATCAGGCCTGAAAGAAGAGTTTTCTTTCTTTCTTTCTTTCTTTCTTTCTTTCTTTCTTTCTTTCTTTCTGTCTTTCTTTCTGTGTGTGTACATATGCACTCAGATGTTCTTGGGATCTAGAGGTGGTTATGATATGGATGCAGGTGCTGGAAATGAACTCTGGTTCTATGGAAAGCACTACATAATCTCAACCATTGAGCAATTTCTATAGCCTCATATCTACCTGAGAATTTAACTCTGGCCCTCATGTTCATACAATAAGTATCTACTGACTGAGCTATGCCTCAGATCCTTCAAGAATTTGCTTTTATTTTTGTTACTATTGTTGGCTTGACTCATGCCTTTATATACCATTTGTTAATCGATTTTGACTTAAATTACCTAATCCCATAACTCTACTGCTCTCTAGTTGGTATTTGAGTGAACTAGTCACTAGACATATAATAACCATTTGTCTGTACATAGAGAGTTTGTGCATTAATCTTGATGCTCAGTTCTACCACTTTTGAATTAACAGAGCACGGCATTCTATTTGTTTTCAAAGATATGATGGAGAATTCAAAAGATAAGTCACATTAGTTCAAATTTTGATTGAGTTAGCAACAGAAAAGGGACCAAGAAGAAACACTGATGGGAGTATAAAGAAAGACAGAGGGGGAGGGGAATGAGTGAGGACAAAGTATCACGACACATATGGATAAAATGACATGATAAAATCAATGGCTTTGCATGGTAATTTAAAAATTAAATTTAAAAGGCCCTTAAAAATTCTGTTAACATATGTTTCATGGTTTTTAAACAAGTCCCAAAGTTTTGGGAAGACATCAACATGATATCGGCTGATCTAATTTGACTGTGAGCCTTTCAGACTCTAGGAAGCTACTGTGTATGGCTTACATATGGCTCCTGTGCAAGGCCGCACTGCAGTTACTTTCTTTCTGTGTCTTAAGCATTCTTGGTACTGTATTTCAGAAATGAGACCTTGAATTTTTATATTATCTAATTTCTTATTAGCTCATGAAGAGATAGATGTAGTTAAAAATAGCTCCTGCTTTTGTGGGAGTCCAGATGTAGATTATCCTACATATTGGAGAAGTCATGCTTTTATACTTAAGACATGTGTTCTCAATAAAAGTTAAAATTTCCACAATGTTTCTAGAAAGACTCTCCATATTTTAAAGAAGACACAAAGGGGGAAACACTAAAAAAGAATAAAGAAGGCAAACCAGGTCTCACATTCAAGAAGAGTAAGGCTGAGAAAGGAACCAAGGAATTAGTTTTATTTACAAATGTACCTAAGACTATCCCTTGACTTCTTATTAAGTGCAGGATATACATGGAACTCTTTGGTGTTAGTTATATGACTTGCCTTCTGCAGCTCTCTTAGGATCATGTGTACGGGTATAAACAAATTGATTTGGTGTTAGCTAACAAAATAATTATCCATCTTCTATATTTAAGGATGGATTTTTGAAGCTTCAAAATGAAAATGTTATAATCCAACAAGCAGAAGTAAAGTGTGGACATGAGATCTTGAGCTAAAGTAACAAAATTCTCTCTATTATAGATTATATTATTTAAAAATATCCACCATGTAATGAGAATACTGATACTGCCTTTTGAATATATACATAGATTGGGTACATATTCTCTTACCATCTGTGATCTCCAGAACCATCTCTTTACTGTCTTCTCACTCTGTATTCCAAATACTGTATATGCATAAGTAATACAGTCTGATGCTATCAGCACATAGTGTCAAAGTTTCCCTGTGCCCATATGCTACCAAGCTTTAGGGATTTTTCTATTCATGTCTTAGATTTTCTGTTTAGAAGAGTTATTTTTTTCTCTTAAAACAGAGAATCTGAGCTGAACAACAAGCACAAGGTGATCTTTACTCCACATCCCACAGTGTGAGGCTCCCTGGTGTTAATTCTGCGTATCATGGACGCACAGCAAAGTGATCCTTCCACACAATCTCCAATCCCAGGGACGTTTTCCACCCAAAGGTCAGTGGCGAGGCTTCTCTCAGTCCTGTTTCTTCTGTCAGTCCCCTGATTTCTCTTCTACCATTTTGTATTTCTCCCTCTTTCTTGCTATCTGAATATTTATAGCTACTTCCTTTTCCAAACTTCTAGTTTCCTATCTCTGAATTATCTATGCCAGTAAAAACAACATAAATTCATATTCATGGAAAGTGATCTCCCTGTGGATGTAACGCACTGCAGAGATGCACTCTGTCCTCAGAATTTACAGCTAGGATTCACTGTGAGGGGTTATACATTTCCGGCACTCTCCCACCCTATGTGATTCTGTGCTTTTTATTTTTGATGTGATCTTGCTTCTTCCAGAACAGCCTTTTTATTTTTGGTCATCTGAGAAATGCATACTTGTCCATTAGGAGAGGAATTAAATGCCATTTTCTGTATGGACCGGTAACAGCTCTAATAGGTAAAATTAATAATCTCCCTCAGGGCCTTATGTATAGCTCTTTTACCTAGTTTGTCACAGTGAGAACATTTTTCTCTTGCACTTTCTATGTGCTTGTAATAGTGGTTCTGGCATAACTGGACATGATCGGGCTACATGTATGTTGAGTGAATGAAGCCAGGCTATTTGAAGAAGCACAGTCAATGACTATTCAACACTCAACTAGAGTATTCAACACTCAGGGCTCAAAGTGAATTTATTTATTTATTTTTTTATGATTTATTTTGATTTTTAAACTTTTTTCATTTTATATCCTGATTGTAGCCCACTTCCCCCATTGCCTCCCGATCCCACCCTCCCTCTTTCGTCCCCTTCCTCCTTCCCTAGCCCTCAGAAAAGGGAAGCCTTCCTACCCTAACATCTGACCCCAGTCTATCAAATCTCACCTGGATGGTCTGTATCCTCTTTCAAGATGAATTTAAATATTATTTAATCTTAAGTTTTTCCCCAACAAGTCACCAACTCCATGAAGAGAGCCATGGGCCTCTTCTTTGCTATTGTACCATCTACTCTAGGTTCCTGGAACCCAGAAGACACTTGCTGTATCCTTATAATATTTACAAGTGAAAAGTAAAGGAATAATAATATAGGAAGGAAACAACTCAATTCTACACCTTGTCTTTTTTTTTTTTTAAGAGGGAGATGAGCACATCCCATCATATTATCTTCCCAGCCCAAGCTGGTTCTTCATTTTTAATTGCTTCTCTGAGTAGCTGGACACGGAAGACAGTGAAGTATGTAGACAGTGAAGATGCTACCTTATCAGTGTCAATAATAAAGTTTTCTGTCTAAAATATGCCCCTCAATGAATATGAAGGAAGTGGTTTGAAACAAAAAGGAACCATTGGATGGAACTAATTTTCCCATTAAATTAGTTCTGGCAGAACAATCTTGGCAAGACAGCTTTTTTTCTTTTTTGTACTTTTTTGTGTGTTTTTGAAGGAAAGGGGATATATAACTGAGAGAAAAGACATTTTTCCACCCTGGGTGCTTATTTTTTTTTTTTTTTAATTCTGTTAACATTACCATGGATAAGTTCCAAGCCTCCTTTTTGACTGTAAATTTTGTATGATACCTACACTTACAAATGGTGCATTTGTAAAAAGAACCCAGGCATCAACTAAACAGCACATGATATACTCGCGGCCAGCTACACAAAATGCTCATGCATGCATCTGTTGCTTGTTATTTTTTTTTTACTGCTATTTGCATCATTCTTTTGAAGAGGCTCCAGCGGCCTGTTGCTTTTCCCAGTTGTTTATAATGATCTATAAATCAGGGGCTTGGACCAAGTCAAATAACTAGATTATGTTTACAAGATATAAGCATATTATGGTTCTGGTATTCCACCTAGCTTTCAAAACATATAGGTCAATTTCTAGTTGAACCCTGTATTTATTTTATTTGTTTTTTTAAAAAGAAAAAACTGGTTATATTTTCAGCCAATACATTCAAATTCTATTTTTAAGTATTATTCCATTTAAATTTCTGCTGTAAATGTTGACAGCTTTTCTAAGAGACATATAAACAGACAAAATACATTAAAAACAGAAAAAACCACTTACAACAAAAACAAAGAAAAGCAAAATCCCTAAAGGGTCAGTAACATCCTTAGAAGTCATGTAAAAGTGTCAACATCTTTTAGCATATGACTTTATTATTTAACTATGATGTTTTAGCAAGCATAGTTCAGTGATTAAACTATATTTAGATTTTGAGTCTCCATGAGCTGTAATTAAAATAATAGTAACCTCTTTTAAAACCCCGGTAAAGTGACTATAAAATGAAGAATGAACTCCAAATTTCACGTGTTTGATTTATTGTCCTTGTGCGTCAAGTCCATGCATTTAATTCTCCCAGTAACATAAAATGTAATCAGAATCTGCAGTTAGGTCAATGATGAGTCCATATTTGTATCACAAACATTGTATCCAGCCCCTTCCCTTCATTTTCCAGTTATGGTTTTATAGTCAGATGTGGTAGATGAGAAATTATAACCAACAGAGGGAATGAATCAGTTACACAAGACATTTATGAGATGCACTGAAAAGTAACAGCCAGGGGAAGTCTTTACATGTTTCAGGAACTGAAGGTGGATGAAGGAGTTGCCCCAATCACTTATGCAGCTGGACTTATGCAGTTTCCAAACTCAATGATACCTTGTCTCTATGTCAGTTTAAAATTATATGTATTCTATTTATTGACATTGATTTTAATATAGAAACATATCAAAATATTTTAGTGTCCAATATTTTTTTAATTAAAGTTTTTTTGGTAATATAATGCTTATATAGAATGCTTAGCAATTACATTCATCTTCCTATACACGCTCTTATCTCTCTGCCTCTCCCACCAATTGTCTTCATTCCAAACAGTCTCCCCTTCTAAGCTCATGTTCCTTTTTTCTTCCCAAGGCTCAGGGACCATCGCAGAAGCAGGGCTGAAAGACTGGAAGAGCCAGAGGTGGGGGAGGGTCAGACTGAATCCGTGTCTTCTAGACATGACACGTCTGATGTGTTTGCAAACTCATAGACGCTGCGGTTATCTACACAAGACTTACACAGGGTCAAGCCAGTCAGAGTTCCTCAGGGAAAGGAGGAGGAGGTTCTCACCCCTTCTCTCCCATTCCAGATGTGGCTTTGGGGGTAAGCGGACTCAGTTTTCTTTAGGAGCATGGCCCCTGAGGCATTAATCATGCCCCAGTGGATGAGCCTCACACTCGTGAGAATATGAGCGGTACAAAACCGAACTTGGTCAGTTATAAAAAAAAAAAAAGAGAGAGAGAAGATATGAAGTTGGTGATAGAGGGGCACTGAGGTGCCTCTGGAGCTGTTCATGGAGAATTGGGGTCCTGAAAGCTCAACAGCTACCAAAGCTATGCCAGTCAATTGCCTTTGGGTTCTTGACTTGAGAACTCAAATAGTAAAACCCACAGATCTGGGAGGGTCAGTCAGTTTTAGAGAGGAATTCATTATATATTCATAGGTGGGCATGTAAGATGCCAGAGAGAGAGAGAGAGAGAGAGAGAGAGAGAGAGAGAGAGAGAGAGAGAGAGAAAGAAAGAAGAAGAAGAAGGAGGAGGAGGAGGAGGAGGAAGAGGAGAAGGAGGGAGGGAGGGAGGGAAGGAGGGAAAAGCCATCCAAATTAGGCTGATAAGTAGGTCAGCCACATGACAGACAGGCAGTAACATAACAGGGAAGGTAAACTTTGGAGAAAATGAGAAAAAATATTAGAAAATCATAATTAAGTTCAGGTCAGGATTTGAAAGAAAGAAATGAAAATAGAAAGGGAAAGTTAAGGTTCAAAAATGCAGGTAGACCTAACAGAAACTCAGGATAGTAGGGACCTGAAATAGGAGGTAAGAGTCCTGGGGAGGATTAGTGTATCTAACTAAAGGACTAATTATTCCTCCTACTTCTTTAGCATGGCTTAAGCTCGATCCATTATCCTGATGGCTGGTCTCTTTCTAGTTGAATGTCTGGCCCAAGTGGATTATCTCTTAAGGGAGGAGACAATAGCCTGTCTGCACTTTGAGGTAGGTTCCCTTCTTTTGGCCAGGAGTCTTAGTGGGCTTTCAATTCTACCATAACATTGGGAAGGATGGCTCTGGGATGAGTTAAGAGAAATAATGGGGCTTGAATATGATCAAAACACACTGAGTGAATGTATGAAATTTTTATTGAATTAAAATATATTTATTTTTAAGAAGAACCAGTTTTTAAATTTGGCTTTATATTTCTTACCCTCCTCTCCCCAAAGAAAAACAATTTGGAAATAATAATTACAAGATGGAAAGAACCAGAGTTCTGAAGGCTCAGAATTCTCAAAGTAAGACATTGTTCCCCCCAGAAAACATTTATTTAAGTATAGTATGTGTGGAACATTTTCTTAGGAATAATACCAAGAAGTTACCCAAACAGCTACTTAGGGTCAAACCATCTTATTTGGAGAATAGCATCGACCAAGTAGCTTGGTTTCTTTAGAATATAACAGCAAATGAAAACAAAATCTTTCTAGTGATAAGTAAATGGGTACAGGCTGTACAGGGAAGATACCAGTAGACATTTCAAGGACAAATCATGAAGGACTGGACGCTCTGGAAGAAGACTAAAAACAGAGTGTACCATTCTCAGAGATGAAAATGGCATTATATCTGACAAAATGAACTTGTTAAGTGTGATTTTCCTAGTGTCTCTCAAACTTGCTGCAGCATACACACACAAACACACACTCACACACACATTCTCTCTCACACACACACATACAACACACACTCACACACATACACTCACACACACAGACACACATTCTCTCTCTCTCTCTCTCTCTCTCTCTCTCTCTCTTACACACACACACACACACACACACACACACAACTCACACACACACACACATGCAATTTTGGATTCTTGGAGCAGACATTCTTTCATGATTGGTGGTTTTTAACTTTGTGTTATAATACCACCTGCAAGATATACATTTGATGAAACCATCTGATTTTGAAAGTTAAGTTAGGCATTTAAAATGTAATGAAACAGAGGTTCATAGCACAGTAAAAAAATCCTCCATTTTCTAGATAATTATTCCTAGATGATGGTATTCTTCTTGTCTAAACCATCTTTATGGTTTGAAGATTTATTTATTTCTAATCCTCTGACACCTGGGTTTATCTGCCTTTTCTAACTGCTTCCTTATCACATGGTCACAATAGAAGTCATAGCTAACCTTTCTTACTCTCTAGTAGGGTGTAAGCATTTAGAAATAATGTCATTGGAGTCCCATGTCCATCAAAATCTCAAAGGTCAAGAAGCAGCCTCCAAGTTGCCCATCACTGCTGATGCAGGATTTGAAGGTCCTGCACTAAAGTCCTCTAAAGGGCAGCTCTTGCATGGAAAGGCTGTATGCTGATTTTCCTGAGCAGGGCTGACTCATAGTGTTCTGTGGCTTGTTCCTGTCTTTTATTCCTTCACTAGTGACTCAGCTCTCCCAAGCTTTCTCCCCAGCTTTATTTCTTTTAGCTGTGACCTGTGTTCCTGGCTTCATCCTTGGCATCCTACTCAACTTATTATATTTTTAAAGACTTTTTTCCATTTTCCTGATGCTGACTTGTGCCTGAGAGGTTTCAGTGCTTTGCCTGGTGCCCTTGGCTATGACTCTGACTAGTTAGAAATTGCTGACCAAAGGGAGATGTCAGCCATTGTCTTGGATTCTCTGGCATGGGCTGCCCCTGCGCCACAGGGAACTCTTAGATCTGGTTTCATTGATTATTGTTACTCCTCTTATTCATCAGATATTTTCCTGAAGTCTCTGAAATCTGGCTGTTCTTGGTTGGCTTTTCTTTTTACTTGTGCTTTTGTTTCCTTTCCCCATGTCTAAATTCTAGGTTTCACCTTCAATATTCTGAATCTATAGCATAAAACTTTCTGACACCTCCCTAATATTTGGTGACCTTACTTTGATTTTCAAAGAATTTTTTATGCTCTCAGATTATTAAATGACTACCACTTGGGTATGCGTGTGTGTGTGTGTGTGTGTGTGTGTGTGTGTGTGTGTGTGTGTGTGTGTGTAGATACCGCTCAATGGTATAACCTCTGCGAGCTAAGTTCTTCAACATTTTGTAGTTTAGTTCTATGGTTACCTAACATTTGACAGGAACACCCAACTCTTATTGACTAAAACTATTTTTATGACACCAAAATCATTTTCTAAATGTCTATCCTACCTAATATCTTTTACAGGTGCCCTACCTTGTGTTACGGTGCTTAGCAGTACGAATTTCCAATTTTGCTTAGTTACAGCTCCCTGATGATCACCCATACCATGATATTATCAGTTCTCAATGTTTCATGTTTTCTGGAGCTATGCCACTTAGTCCTTTTAAGTGAGGTATTATTATTATTATTGTTGTTGTTGTTGTTGTTATTATTATTATTATTATTATTATTATTATTATTATTATTATTATTATTATTATCTCGACCACTGAGCCATGGCTCCAGTGTTTATTATTATTTTCTCAAAATAATATATGTTCTTTTAAAAAACTATTAAAAATCTCCCATATATTTAGGTAGCAAACTATCTCTGTCATTATCAACTTAAAACATTTATCTAGACCTAAAAAATCTCAAACCCTAAACAACTAAGCTTAATTGTAAAACTAAACTATCTGGCCTAAAACTACATCAGGAACTTGAAAAGGAATAAAATTGATTATCTGAGTGTTGATTTACATTCATTATTGTAATGAATCAAAATCATTAGATATTGATTTACATTCAAAATTTTAGACTCATCAAGATGAAAGATGTTTTCTTCAAGGCTGTCAAATATAAATAGTCCAAACACTAAGAATGTAACATTTATATAATTCCTGACTATGCATGGTTCTTGTTGCTATGGGTAGTCTATCGTATATATGTGTAATAATATAAATGTATATGTAAAAAATAAAAAACATATTAAAAATCCCTTTCATTTAACCTAACATAGCTTTTATTTATCTACCTAGAAAGAAATGATTATTGATATTTTGACAAATAATTTAAAAATCACTTCATTGCAATCAACTCACAATACAAAGCAAGCTGAGGGGAAGTAAACAAATCTCGGCATCTCAGTGCACTCTATGCATTTAGAAAGGCCATTTTGAGTCAATGAAACATTGCTTGGCATTTTTCTTTTGCCACGAATCCATCACAAAATAGAGAAATAAACTAAGACAAGTTGCGACTAGAAAAAAATGCTTCATATTCTTTTTTTTCTGACTCATGTGTTCTTAAGCCTGCATTCTATCCAGTTATTGGTCCCCCTCTCTAGCCGTAATGTGACAGCCACACTGTTTCCCTGTGTACACACCCTCATTATAGGCTAGGATCTACATGTGAGGGAGAAATATGTGGCTTTTTTCTTTTTGTGTTTGTCACTATACTTAATATACTCTCCATGCCCATTCATTTTGTTGAAAATTTCACTTTTCTTTATTGCTGAATAATATTCCCTTATGGGCATGTGCCACACTTTCATCATCCATTGACCTGCTGGCAGACGTCAAGCTTGCGTCCACGTCCTTCGTCAGTGAGTTATATGCAAAAATGTAATTGGAGATATAGGAAACTTTGTTTCCAGTTGATAAATTGAAATAGAAATGTCAGGAATCGTGGCTCAGTCAAATTGTCTTCTAATGCTTATAGCAATGTTCAATAAATGATTGCTAAGTCATTGATCAGTCAATGTTAGTGTGCTGAGAATGGGGCACAGGAAGAAGGAGTTCTATAGCTGCAGTTGTTTGCACAATAAGGAGAGCAATATTGATGAAGTCAAGAAATTTGGGGCACAGGAAGACCATTCATAAGCTTAGAGCAGCCTTCATTTGTGAGACACACAGGATAAATGCTTTCACCTTTTAATTATGCATTCATTAAACTAATCTATTTTTAAATTATTGAACATCACAACATATTTTGCTCATTTCCATTATATTCTGAATTTCTTCAAGAGAGACATTGTGCAAATTTTCTTTTATCTTCTGTCACCTAAGTCTCTGTATAACATCTGCAGTTTCCTATCACTAAAAAGATAACTTTTCCCCTTCTGTCAGAGGTCTAGGGGAAGTGACTAGGGAAAAAGAGGGAGGGAGGGGGAAACGGGAGAAACAAATGAGAGGACAACAGGCAAGATGTAATTGGAATAAATTATAATAAAGTAAATAAAAATTAAAAAGAGAAAAAAATATAAATCCAATAAATAAAAGAAAAAAGGGATATATTTTGCCTTTCTCATAGTTATTTGGTCAGTGAATTGTTGCCTTCTATGAGTCTCACGGCTGAAACATGAGAAAACTTACTCTTCTCTTGAAGTATAAATAATCACCTAAATGCCTTTCCCATCTGTTCCCATTATTGAACTAAATGGTACCAGAGGCTGGTTGATCTAGACTTTTTTCCATTACTTGGACAATGATCAGTAATATGGATCTTCAAGTACGTGCGTTTATGCATTGGCTAATTTGTTTTCCCGAAAGGAGGGGTTGACATCACGCTCTCTGGCTTGTTGAACTTTGAGCTTATATTTGGATTATAAGAAAATGTAAAGCTCTTCTAGTGCATGTGTTTTGAAGTTGCTCCTGTTTCCTTTTCCCCTTGGGCATTTAAAAATATATCTTATTAATTTATTTATATTACATCTTAATTATTATCCCATCTCTTGTATCCTCCCATTCCTCCCTCTCTCCCATTTTCCCCTTACTCCCTTTCCCTATGACTGTGACTGAGGGGGGCCTCCTCCCCCTCTATATGCTCATGGGGTATCAAGTCTCTTCTAGGTGACTTGGTGACAGAGAAGCACCCAGGAGCGGTTTGGGTTGAAGAGATTACTTTGGCATACTGTTATTAAAACTATTTTAACATTTCTTTAAACATTGTAAGAAGCCTAAACGCTGTAGTTTAGGCACTGCAGATTTGTATATGTTATTCTTTCCAGGAAGTTAAATAGAGCTTTGAAACTCAGAAAATAAAATCTGTTTAAAAGACTGAGTTGCTCACAGAATACACTAGTTTTCCTGGTACTGGGAATTATGATATAAGTTTACCCCACTGTGACTACACTGAGGGGACAAAGGAAACTGAATTTACGTCAGCAAAAGGGTTTTGAGGGAAACCAAGACTCATGTGTAGTCCATTTCTCTGTTTACTGTCCCAATTTCACACCACCAAGTCTTTTCCCAGTAGAAGGAAAGCACTCATCTCTGAAGCACGCCCCTTTGTTTTCACAAACACATAAGAGTCTTTATTTATTTGCTCTTACACTGTGCATGGCTAACACTGGCTGATAGTCACTGATCATCTCCTCTGAAGTACTCGTTTCTTATCCAATGATATTTTAATAGATCCAAAGACAAGAGACCATGTTTTTTTAGTCTCTTGACTAGTAGGAACTCTGCCTATAATACTTTATTTTTTATTTTTTAATTAATTTATTCATATTACATGTCAATTGTTAGCCAATCCCTTGTATCCTCCCATTCCTCCCTCCCTCCCGCTTCCTCCCTACTCCCCTCCCCTATGACTGTGACTGAGGGGGACCTCTCCCTGTATATGCTCATAGGGTATCAAGTCTCTTCTTGGTGACCTGTTATCCTTCCTCTGAGTGCCACCAGGTCTCCCTATCAAGGGGATGTGGTCAGAAATGGGGCCCCAGAGTTTGTATGAAAGTCAGACCTCACTCACCACTCAACGGTGGAGAATGTCCTGTCCATCGGATAGGTCTGGGTAGGGGTTTGAAGTTTACTGCCTATATTTTCCTTGGCTGATGCCATAGTTTGAGCAGGAAGGACCGCAGGACCCAGATCCACCTGTCCTAACGTTCTTCTTGCAGGTTTCCCGGACCATCTGGATCCTTCTATTTCCCCATTCTTCCATGCTTCTCTCATCTAAAGTCCCAATAGGATGTCCTCCCCTCTGACCCACTTTCCTGGTAAGTAAAGTCTTTCATGGGACATACCCCTTGGGCTAGTGTCTCGATATAAGTGAGTATATACCATTTGTTTCTTTTTGCTTCTGGGTGAACTCACTCATTATGATAATTTCTAGTTCAATCCATTTGTCCACAAATTTTGGGAATTCCTTGTTTTTAATAGCTGCTGGTGGGAATGCAAACTAATACAACCACTTTGGAAAGCTAACTGGTGCTTTCTCAGAAAAATGGGAATAGGGCTTCCTCAAGACTCAGCTATTCCACTCCTTGGAATATACTCAGAAAATGCTCCACCACACAACAGGGACATAGCCAGAACATGGCAACAGCCTAAGTGTCCCTCAGTAGAAGAATGGATAAAGAAAATGTGGTACATTTACACTATGGGATACTATTCAGCTATAACACTTTAAAATTGTGTCATGTATGAGTCTGTCTACCAACTATGAACACAACACATTAAGAACAAGTAGGACGTAAGGGTACTTCTCATTTTATGTCTATTATTGTAATACTGTATCAATATTATATTATATTATATTATATTATATTATATTATATTATATTATATTATATTATATATGTTATGTTAATATTAGTTTTCTATTGCTGTGAAACAAATTAAGAGTGGTAAATTTTGTGTCCCAATATGATGGTGGCCCGAAGACTATGCCTTGTCTGTGTGGTCCCTGTTTGTATTCCTGAGCTTTCTCACAATGTGTTTGTGCTTGTGTTTCTTCAGACCCGGCTCTTCCAAGTGGTACTTCCCCCTAGTGACTAAGCATGTTGCTGCTCTGCTTGCTGTTGTTGTTCTGAATTCAGGCTTCCTGGGTGCACAGCATCATTTGTCTTCTCCATGCACCATAGCCTGGCCTCCCTTTCCCTGACTCCAAAACCACATCTAACCTTCTAAAGTGACACCATTTAAATACTTTCATAAGAAGTTTTCAGAACTGCAACCCCTAGAGAGTCAGGCCCCAGCATCTCAAGGAAAGTAGTCCAGACAGAAAAGATGGTTTGCTTTCAAATTCTTAGGCATATTTCCTTGGGATTTTACTTTATCAGCATGTTATGGTCTAATTCAGTTACAGAATGCACTTTGCATGTGAAGAGATATCATTTAGGAGAATAGCTGGTGCAGAAAACAAGTGTCTGTGGAGTGCTCAGCCATAAATGGGTCATCTATATCACACTCCTTTTCCTTAAAACCCAGGGTTCATCGTGGGAGAGGAACAGAAAAATCGAGAAAGAGCCAGAAGTCAGGGAGAACTGCCATGTAGGAGTTTCTTCTGAAAAGGACAGGGCTATTATCATGACTCAGAGCTGTTATGGTTGCTCAGAGAAGACCTAGCTCAGGAGGCTGTTTGTGGCCACGGTGGAAAGGAGAGCCAATTTCTTCAGGACTGTGGTCCCTAGTAGGTCACCCACGCTATCATGGATGTACTTGCACTTACATGCACTTAAGAATTCCTAACTGGGCTCAATAAATTATTATAAAAAAATAGGACATGAAGTTGGGGGCTGTATGTGGTTGTGGTTGAGTTTGGAAGAAGTTGGAGGTGGAATTTGGTTTGGTGGATATGATCAAAATAAATTATATATACACATGAAATTTTCTAAGAATACATGATACTGTTACATAAAAATAAAATTATATTTAAAAATTAAGCAAAAATATTAAAAAAGACACTTGCCTAGTTGTCTCTCTTGCATTATTAGATTTATTATAATTTACTATTATGTGATCTTTCCATGGTGTGATGAAATCACAAGGAATGGGTTATACTCAGGGTGTATGAGCCATTTGTATGTGTGTGGAAGCCAAAAAGCACGTTTGTAGAGTAGGTTCTCTCCTTCCAACTTGATGTTGGTTCTGGGATTCACATTAGGGTAATTAGGATTTCACAGCAAACACTTTTATCTTCTGCCATGCCGCTAACCAGAGATAAAAAATGTCTACTACCTTAGTTGCAGGATTTGTATTGGAGATATATCAATTGGGGTTGGGCACCCAAGAATCATTTCTTTTCTGTATTTTTGTTCATTGTGGTTTTCTGCTGCAAAGAGAAGTTTCTCACGCCCTTGAGGCTGAGGGGACCTTGTAGAAGAGGGCAGAGAAAGACGGCCAGAGCCAGAAGAGCAGGAAAGATGGTGTGAGATTGTGTCTCTTAGAAATGACAGGGAAGCTACTACTACAGCAACATGGCTGCCTAAGCAAGGCCCGAAGAAGCTCACATGGCTAGATAGGCTGCCACAGAAGGGAGAAATCTCATGGGACACTGCTCATACACAAGGAAGGCTGGAAGGAGGAAAAATAGTCCTTCCCAAGGATGAGGCCCTGAATTTGTTGTCTAAGACAAAGTGCTCAGCCCTGAACTCATATAATAAAAGTATCACTAGACAGACTGAACAGGTTGTATTTTATATATTTATGGGTGTGTATGTGTGTGCATGTGTATGTGTGTGGTGTGTGTATGTGAGTGTGTGTATATATGTGTATGAGTGGATGTGTGTGAGAGGTTGTGTGCATACATATGAATGTGTGTGCATGTGTGTGTGCATGTGTGTGTTTGTATGTAAAAATTAAAAATAAAGTACAAGTTGTACTTTACTCCCAGAGGGAGTAAGATGGAAGAAAGAGAAAAGAAGGGATGAGACGATGCAATCATATTTTAAATAAAAAATATTTAAATAGTTACAGAATAACAAGAATGTTTTATACCTCACCTTTATAGTATTAGAACATTTTAAATGTATACAGATATTCTGACATTTTCTTAAGTTTTAATAACTTTCTTTTGAAGATATCTGTGGCATTTGTTAGAGAGCCGAGGAATCTGCGATAATTTTTTTAAGATTTTTTTTTTGCTATGATAAGAACTTTCTCTTTCATCCCTAAAAGGTAGATTTTCCTGGTATCATGAACATTTCTCAGAAGTTTTGACTTTGTTTATAGCATTGTGAACATTTCGCATTCTTGTCTGTGTGGCTATAAGATTTCTGATGACATATATTCTGTCACTTCAACTGATATCCTTTTATATATATATATTTTTTCTGCTGCTTTGAGAATTCTGTCTTTATTTTGGGGGCATTTTTTATAAGTCTTAAGATTTGGCTGTGTGACTATAACTGCTATGAGTTGATGTTCATATATCTACATATTTTTATTCTCTAGAATTAGGTAGTTTCAAAAATGTTGCTCAATTGTACAAGAGTATGCCAAGGAGTCCTTCTTGAAATTCAGTAATCCAAATATTTACTCCTATTGTGGATCTGAAGTTCTTGTTAATTATCCTCATCTTTGATTTTCCTTTTTTCTCTGTGCTCTTTCAAACAGATTCTGAGCTCTTTTGCCCTTGTTTGATCTAGTGATAATTCAGGTTCACATTCATTCAACATACTTTTAGGTCAGGAAGTTCTCTTAATATTTGAAAATTACTTAATATGTCTACTAAATTTATCAGATAGATTATTTAATTATTTCTGTTTCCTTGAATATCACTCAGTTTTAAAAAATATATTTATATTGAACTTTATGTCTAAGAGTTCACATATATTAGTTGCTTTGTTGTTAATTTCTGCTGACTGTTTTATTTGACTGGTAAGGCCAAGACACTCTGAAAACTAATGATATTTACTGGCACATAAAATCCTTTGTACATTGAACCATTATTTATTTCAGTTTTGTAATCTGGCTATGCTAGTGTTAACCTTCCCCGAAACTTTCAGCTGTCTGTTATTCTTTTTTTTTTTCTTGAGGCTGTGGTCACTCTTACTATTTTACCCCTACATGGTAACTTGATTGCAGGTTTTATTTGAATTTGAGGTTGATGGTTGTGGTCCTTACAGTATTAGAGGTCTCTTGAAGCACAAGTTTGTCCCTTATTGACAGCTGGTTATCAGAATGAAATTCATGAGTCCTCCTGAAAAAAGTAGTCCATCTTCTTCCTTAGGCCAGCACACTAACAGATGACTCATTTACAACCATTGGTCATGATTAGGTGCCTTTAGATTTTGCACAGATCTTATTTTCTTAAGGAGGTGCTTATCCCAGGCTCTTACGAACTAACTTAGAACCTATTAATCTTTCCTTCCCCACGTGGTTGAAAAATGTAGCTTGACTATTCTATAACAGTACATTAGTCATGTGTATGCTTGTATGCATATGCATATATTACCAATTTAAATAGGTTTTGTTTGGCTTGGTGTCAAACATATGTATAAAGACATTTTCTATATACATTTCATAGGCAAGAATAAGAGTGAAGTTAGTATAAATTCCCAGGCTGTGTTTCCTTAGCATATAAAATACAGTGCAATCTTGTTCACCATTTACTAATATGATCAATTTAGACAGTTTTCATCCATTCATTTATATGATGGAATTATCAAACTGGCTGGTCAAAATTGATAAAATAACTGGAAAATTATTAAATTTCTATTACAATTCGTTTTTCACTAAATAAAAGTAGAAAGCAAAAAGTCCATTGCTTATTATTCATAAACTCTAGGTACATAAGGAGCCAACCTTGGAATTATCCAACACTGTAAATCAATCTTCACCTACTTGTTATCAGAGTGCAACATATAACAACATCAAATATGTGACCTATTGTTTCTATTTTTATTCTATTCTTCTTTAAATTAAAAAACATATGTCCCTGATAACTTATACATGGATATACTATAGCTCGATCTTGTTTTTCCTTTTTGTCTCTATGATAAAAACTTAAAAAGCATGTATACACTGAAACAAAAGAAGACCTTTATGTGTGCCATGTTCTTTTGGGTAATATGCACCCTCTATCGGGTGCTTGTACTTTAGTTTAAATATGGGTACTATCCTCCAGAGTCACATTTTGAAGAGTTGACCCCGGGGCAATGCTTTGACATATGCTCTAGACTGTTAGAATGTGAGTCCTTATAGAAAATCCTTAGGCCACTGCAGCCACGCTCCGAGAAATATGGTGGAACTCAACTCGTTGTTTTTCTGCTACTTGGCTCACAGTTTGAAAGGTTTGAGAAGATATGTACTCCCTGTCACTGCCATCTAGAATGTTCAGCAGAGGCCCAAAGTGATCGACTGTTCAATATAAGACTGATGGCTCTGGACCTTAAGATAAATATATCTTTTCATTTTATAATATAAATTAGTTACTTTTAGTGTTTTGTTATAGGGATGTGGAGCTGAATAACACAGAAGAGATTTAGAAGTTGAAATAATTTGTTGGTGTTAAGATGAGACTTTTATTTATTTATTTATTTATTTTTTATTAATTTATTCTTGTTACATCTCAATGTTTATCCCATACCTTGTATCCTCCCATTCCCCCCCCCCCCGATTTTCCCATTATTCCCCTCCCCTATGACTGTTCCTGAGGGGGATTACCTTCCCCTATATATTCTCATAGGGTATCAAGTCTCTTCTTGGCTACCTGCTGTCCTTCCTCTGAGTGCCACCAGGTCTCCCCCTCCAGGGGACATGGTCAAATGTGAGGCACCAGAGTACGTGAGAAAGTCATATCACACTCTCCACTCAACTGTGGAGAATATTCTGACCATTGGCTAGATCTGGGAAGGGGTTTAAAGTTTACCTCCTGTATTGTCCTTGGCTGGTGCCTTAGTTTGAGCGGGACTCCTGGGCCCAAATCTGCCTATCATATTGTTCTACTTGTACATTTCTAGGACCCTCTGTATCCTTTTATTTTGCTATTCTCCCATGCGTCTCTCATTTAGAGTCCCAAAAGATGAGACTTTTTAAGGAGGCTCAGAGTCCTGCAGGGAATTCAATTTATGCTGGCCACAGTGAGAACACTTAATAATTAATTAATAAACTACTTATAATTGAATAAGTCTTGATTGAAATAAGAAGACAAAAACATTCAAATCTACTAAAAATGTTTCTCTTAGAAACCCCAATTCTAACTCCTAAGAGCGAAGATTTATTTTTTAACAACAACAAGAATATGTGTAGATAAAAATCCATTTTTTGCAGCCTCATACTTTCTCAATGAACTAAGAAGTGGGGAGACATAAGTATGCTCTTTGTCCTTCCAAATATAACACTAAGCCTTGTCACTTCTTGAGAGATGAGTGAGGTGATAGAAGAGACGTGTTGCTGAAGTGAGCACTGACTGTGCTTTCTTAAAACGTAGACAAAGGGGAACTATCTTCATTCTTTAGTGTTCAGTGTACTCACAGCTATTTTGTGATATTCAAAACCAAGTTGGTTTGATTATTTTGCCTCAAATAGTAAGCTTGAGACCAAAATGAATTTCTCTATGCATTGAACATTATCAACTGTCACAGATGAAACATGTTTTTCAAAGTCTCTACATCAAGCACTATGTATTAAGGGCTTAGAATCATCCTTAAAATTATTAGTCATAACTGTATGTCCATATTTAAGAAGAATAAGTTGTACCATTAAGGAAAAATTTAGGCAGAAACTGTTAGTCAGTCTTCTACCACTCTAACAAAATGCTCGAAATGATCAACTTATAACTAAGGAAGGTTTATGATGATATTATTGTAAAAGTTTCATTGATGGTCACTTAGCCCTGTTACTTCGAACATGTAGTGGTAAATGGTACATCACGATTGCAAACTTAGGCAAAGGAGGAATGTTTGTCTCCTGCAGCCATGATAGAAGGAGACAAATTGAAACCTCAGTCTCCCTTGTGGGCACATACCCTCAACTATCTAACTTTTTATACTAGGCTTCATCTCTGAAAGGTTCTCTCTCTTCCTGATAGCATCATATAATATAGCCAGGCTTTCAACCAATGGCACATTCAAGATTAAAACTACAGTGGAAAGTAAAACACAAATACACAGGGCCTGGAGAGACAGCTCATGGTTAAGAGCACTTGTCACTTTTCCAGAGGATCTAGGTTCAGATCCTAGAACCTACATGGCAGCTCACAACCGCTGTCTGTAACTCCTGTCCAGTGAATTTGATTCCATCTTCTGGCCTCCATGGGTGCCAGGCATGCACTTAGTGTACAGACATCCATGCAGGCAGAACGTTTATATACATAAAATAAAGTAAAATTATTTTTTAAAATCACAAGGTATACAGATGCATTTACCCATACAAACACTCTATGTGCATTTTATCAAGACTTAATAATATGAGACACTTAGCACTTTCTAAAGAATATAAAGAATTGTATTACATATTAAGATCTAAAGGTCTTCCTATGCATTATGTGATTATAGATTAAGAAGTGGAGCAGTTTCAAGGTAACAGATTAGAGATAAGTTGCCAATGAAGAGCAAAGGTTCATTACTGAGTCAATTTTCAGCCAGTAACACCTGCATTCATTAGCTTAAAAAGTAACCTTAAAGATGGATAACTAATAACTCTGCAATCAATGTTTCAGCTCGAGCGTGTTTCAGTTACATATGTAATAATTCTTTGACAATTGCTGGATGGAATTTGTTTTATTTCCTGGGTGTATAGCATAAACCCAAACAAAACAAAACAAAAACAAAACAAAACAAACACAAAACCAAGGGGAACATGAATGGAAACACTTGCACACTGTATTTCAAGCTTCAATGTTTTAAATTTCTTTTATCTCTTGCCACTGTCCTCATAGCTTTCATTATGTAAAGAGCCCATTAAAAACACCGCTTGTATGAACGAGCAGTAAAGCCTCTTCTTACTAGCTGCAGCTCTAAACAATACACAGCTAATAAGAAACAGAGGCTAATTCCTCTTCAGACGTGTGTTGTGGTTCCTTGATTTGATGAAGAGGCAGAAATGAAACCACTTAGCCACATTATAAAAGAGCTTATTTGCTTTGAGCCACCAGTTATTTTTACTGTGAATAATATATATTCATCAGACTGGGCATGTTAACAGACAATTTCACTTCATGATTCTTAATTGTGTATGAAGTCTGGTTGTTCTATAAAACAGTAAAATTTGGAGCATGAGCCAAAACAGTTTTAAGCCAAACCTAGACATCTAAATCAAGTTCATGGTAAGAAGCAAGATAATTTGAGACATGGTTATATGACTACTGGGAAATCAATGACTTTCTTCCTGAAGGCATATGAGTTGAGCCATTGGGTAATATTTGAGTCAAAAAATGAATTGGTCATAATAGGATTGAAGTAGTGCAAGATAAATAGTTATGCATGCATGTGCGTATATGCTCATGTATGTATATGCTCATGTGTGTATGATGTATATGAACATGTGAAAAAACTTACTCCCTGTGCAGATGTATTCTGTATCCACAGAGCCGTCCATCTGTATGCAGATGGAAAGCATTGAGGAGAAACCTGTATCTATACTAATGTGAAGATATTTTTTCTTGTATTTAGTTCCTCAACAACTCCTCACTTAGCAGTTATAATGTATTAGGCAGTAAAGCAATGTAGACAGGATTTAAAATATGTGAGAGGGTATGTATAGGATATATATTTTCTATTAGGAATTTGTTTGCTGATCTCTAGATAAAATACATACGTATTTTACCTCTTCTATTTTGTTTATTTATGTCCCATGTATACTTAGAATTTCTCCTAATCACTGGTGAAAAGATTCAAACACTGCTAGTCACATTTCCCAGACTCTCCTGACACTGGGGTTTAGAAATAGTGAGCATCCACCCATTGGAGCAACTCACAGATATTTGGGAGGAATAAATTAGCTGATATTTCTGGCTAGTGCAGTGGTTCTCAACCTTCCTAATGCTGCAACCCTAATATGGCTCCTCTTGTTGTGACAACTTCCAACCATAAAATAATTTTTGTTGCTACTTCATAATTGTAATTTTTCTCCTGTTTTGAGTTACAATGTAAACATTTGTGTTTTCTGGCGTTCTTAGGTGACCTGTGTGAAAGGGTTGTTTGACTTCCAAGGCAGTCATGTTCCACAGGTTGAGAACTGTCAAGCTAGAGGAATTACAGAAATGGAAGGTCTCCTTCATTGAATGTTCCTTTGTCTTTTCTTCAGCTTCCAGCAGCCAAGTTGCAGGTGGTGGTGTTCTTTTTCTTTTTATTAAAACAGGTCTACTAATGTCAAAATTCCAGCTCTCAGTTCTTTAGCTGCTTGCATGGTAAGAGGAGGCATGTTTGGGTAGAGGTTTTTTGTATAATCACAGTTCCAGTGTAGATTTGGTGGGTCAGCTTCGGTTGTTTGTGAAATCACTCCAGGGGCAGAGCTTAGAAACTGTTTCTTGAAACTTTCCAATGGTTTTATAAACAACAGATTCTCTATGTTAATCTGTATTTTCTTAGGAAAATACATGAGCAAGCAATTAAAGATGCAGACCTCTGAATCATGAAGGTCTTGTGCACTTTTATTGGTGATTCATATTATCAATTTGAATGTATAATTTTACTTTAATATCCATGAAATATGGGAAGACCTACTGTACTTAAGTCCCAACTTCAAACCAGATAGTGATTTCTAACAATAAAAAATCTTTTGTCAATCCATAGTGCTTTGAATTTTAAAGAAAAGCAAAAGTCAATTTGTAGCTGGCTAAGATATAATTCACTGGTTTCCTTTAAAAGGTCTTAAAAAGTAGATAGAAAATTTCATGTTCCAGATACCCTGTGGAGAGAGAAGAATGTGGAGTTATTAAAATAGAAACATACTCATCAAACCTGATGATAGCAGCAGTGTGATTTCCCCTTCCACTCTGTACAGACAAAGGGTTTATAAAGGCCGAGTAAGCAGACAGTTCAGCAGACATGAAGTTCTCCATGGAAAACTCCTTGGAGCCTATTCAAAGCAAGCACTGTCTGAAATTTGGTTGAAGGGAAGGCTCAAACCACTGCCAGCCATGAAGCAGAGTACTGGCTTGGAGAAGCCAGACTGACACTGGAAAAGGCTCTTGAGGATCACTGGGCTTAAAATAAAGCGAGCATACTCTGTGTCCTGGTTTGGTTTCCATGGGGATTGGTGTTTACTGAGGAGGCCTGAGTTCATGTCTTCCTGGCCAAAATAACTGGACAGTTCCATCAGTTCCGCTATGCAGAGTTTAGTAAGATGGATGGTCATCTTCATGACTGATGTAACGTGCTAATAGGATTGACCAGGTGAAAAGCCACAGAGTTAGGGCAGTGCTTGTCCTCCAGGTTGGCTGATGACATCACACATGTGGAGGAGGGCAAGATAATCTTAGTTGGCAGCAACAGTGAGAACTGAATGAGTTTGATTGATTGGCTTTGAGTAAATTAGAATATTTATATATATTCACTATATTATTATTATTATTATTATTATTATTATTATTATTATTATTATTATTATTATTATTATTATTTGTGTGTGTGTTTGGGATTGTGCTGGACATATGTGGAGGTAAGAGGACAACATTAGGGAGTTAGGTCTCTCATGTTGCAGGCTTCAGGAATCAAATTTAAGTCATCATGTTAGAGTAGTAGATGCTTTTACCTTCTAAACAATTTTGCCTACCCTAGACTAATTCTTAACCCATACTTCTTGTGGTTTTTCAATAATAAGTTTTTTTTTTAATGCTTCTTGTTTGTTACCCTGCTCACTTGTCTAGAGAGCAGACTGATAATTTACCATATCAATATGAGTGCTTGTGTCATATCTTTTGTGACTGATATAAAAGTGGTAGAAGAATGTAGAAGACATATTTTTCTTTTTCATCAGTATATTTTCAGTGCACTTTAAATAATTTTAAAATTGGTTTTGCCTAATTATAATGTTCATTGTACGCTGAATCTGTGTTATTTACTGTGCTAGACACTGGGCTAGACCTATGTACCTGTTGGTAACTAACCATGGTCAAGTGGGAGACTCACTGGGCCAGCTTCATAACAGTACTACTGCCCAGCATCTTAGGAAGGACAATTAGTAATTAGAATTAAGAGCTATGCTTAGTCGAATAGGCAAGCATAAACACAGAATGTAAGGAAGGCTAAAGTTAGATTGGCACAGAGCTTTTTCTTACCAACTCCCTTTTTCTCCCATTAAATTATCTTTTGTAAGTATGAAAATTCTATCTGTCTTTCAACTAAATTGCACTTTGTATTTGTTGCCATAGCCCTTTGCAGTTAAGCTTTCATAACACATGTAATCTCATCTACAATTACATGCCATGTTTGATGGAGTGGGCATTCAGGGTGAATAAAAGTAATATTAGTTGGTCACTGGAGTCAATGGCAGGCACTTTGTAGATGATTAATGAATAGCTTTTAATTGTGTGAATTAAGGGCTTTGCATAAAGTAAATTATTACACTCAAGCCATTAATCATTCCAGTCAGATTATTACTGATATTCTAGAGTCACAAGTCCTTCCTAACCAATGTTATAAAAAAATATATAGTAGTGGGCGTAAGATCAAGGACTGAGAATTCCTTAGAGCTACGTGTATCACACCTCAAAAGTGCAATGATAAAACTTTTGTGTCTTGGGTTTCTCCTTATATCCAAGTTTAATTTAACAGATTTTTATTATTTCATATTTTCCAATATCATACAAAAACATCTTTCTAAAATTATGCTTAATTTTTATATTATCAAACTGCTGTCTTCATTATTTTGCACATTCTAAAATTTTATTTGTACTAAAATATTCTTTGTGATCTGGAGAGATGGCTCTGTGTTTAAGAACATTTGCTGTCCTTCTAGAAGACTTGAATTTGATTCCTCGTCCCTGTGTCAGATAGCTCACAATCACTTATAATCCCAGCTCCTGAGGACCCAACACATTATTTGGCTCTGTGAAACACATACACACACATTTCCACATATGCACTCCCTCTATTTCTCTTTCTCTTTCCCTATGTCTCTGTCTTTCTCTTACATACACACAAATTAAAATGAATTTAAAAAACCCTTCATTTTCTACAAATTGGTTACTAAGAAACAGCATTTTTGAGTTTTGTGCCTTTGTATAATAGTGATAAAAAGATTACCAAGTCAGAATTATGAAATAATCAGCTAATCTATATGCCCTTCTGTTTAGACTTAAAATCCAAAGGCTATAGGTCAACAGAATGCCTCATCTTTTGATTAAAGAGGCTGACAATAAATTATCATCAAATTTTGGCTCAGTAGTCACTTTATAAAACTTCCCAAACTTCAAACATTTTTGGTGAAGACACACTAAACCATCAGCTAAGGACACAATGTCTTTGAATTTTACACAGAGGCTAATCATTTCCAGACTCAGGTGCCCATATATAGGACAATGGGAAAATCAGACAGAGAACAGTTAATTGTACACTCACACATGTATAAATGACTAAGGGTAAGGTATATCAGACATATATACCTTCAAGAACTCTTTGTATATATATGACTTTGGCAGGTACAATATTGGCCAAGAGTTGAATATCTGTTAATAATGCCAAAAGACTTACAAAAATAAGCAAAGGTCACTATGACCAAGCCTCGGACACCTGCTCTGGAAGCAGAGGGAGATGGAATAGGGCTGACATCCAGCAAGAACATCAGCAACATGATCCATGATTCACGGAAATAAAAATGAATGAAGAAAAACCGCTTTCACCTATTAAAGCATGGCTGCCCTTGAGCTTCAGCACTCCTGTGTACCTGGTCTTAAAAGAAGACAACAAAAGTTGTAACTGTTCAGCTGCCAACTGTATTTCCATGTTTGGTGACGTGATTAGAGAATTCAGAAGGTCTAAAGAGCACCCCTCTGTCGCATCCTATGATTGTATGACAGTGGGCAAGTATCTGGATTCTGGGGATGAGTTGAGCAGGTACAGGCACATCCTCATGTCTTTCATCTTCTGAGCCTGTAGATAAGAGACCAAATTCTTTTAGGTCACAGCTTCCCCATCATCAGGCTGAGTATGGCAATCTTCACCCCAGGCAGTTGCTCTGGAAACTAAATTAATGGGCACTTACAGAATGCACAAAAAATTTATAGCCTGTAGTAGGATAACTATACATGGATTGTTTTATTATAGGAGCATTCTATTGGATATGCATAGTATCTGTCTCCCTGCCTTATAGAAACATCTGAATATCCTCTTGATTTTGAACAGGGGGCCAACTATGTGGCCAGCCAGGAGAGCTAAGAACACACAGATTCTCTTCATGCTTTCCCAGAAGAAATATTTCCTGGGTGCAAGATGGCTTGCTGTGTAACATGGTATCATCAACAACATCATCATCATTATCAACAACAACAACAACATAAATGCTGAGTCTGATAAGATAAACCCTATTATTGTAGCAAAGTAAACATTGTGCGCAATCTCTCTTGAACGTGTAACGTTTCCTGCTTTGCCTGCTTATGTGTATCTTCTGAAGATTCTCCTGCCTGCAGCCCTTTTGTGGGCTGGAGCTAGCTCTTGTCCTTCTCTGGCCCCACTCCAGATTGCAGCTGATATCTTCTGAGGCTGTATATCTCACAGTGTCAAGGTCACATTGTGTCAAAAGATATGAGCTCAAAGCAAGTCTTCTGCAGCCCTGCCCTTTTCCATTCCGCACACCCTGGGCAGTGATTCCACTCTCCAACTCCCCTGCTCTCTTTGCATTTATTTATTTATTTATTTATTTATTTATTTATTTATTTATTTATTATCAGAAAATAAGGGCTGTTGAGAGTGAATCCTTTTAATTTTCTCTTTCCTCTTCTCCACACTTGTCTTCTCTGGCCCTCTGTTCACATTTAGCAAGGGTACATGAATTGTGATCTATAGTTAATGCTACCTCCTGTGTTCGGTTTCATACTTCCCAACTCCTTGAGATCTTAGTACAACAGTTATCCCTCTTCCAGTATCTTTTTACCTGCTCCTCCCTGATGCTATTGCCAGTCTTTATAAAGTTTGCTTTGTTTGTGTTTAATATTAATGACCCCTATATTGAGCACTAAATATTCACAGTACTGTCATCTACTTTGTTCATTGGAGGTGAAGCAAACCACCAGTGTTTTAACTAAACAAACATGTGGTTCATCACAGAGGCATCTTGTGTTAAGACAAGCTGACTGATAGAAGCTATTCTAATAAAATGCCATTGGGTTGCTCAAACAGTATGAAACAAATTTTGAAAGACCCCTAACATCCTTCCTCATCTAACTCTTATTGAGATTGCTCTACTCCTTATCTTCCATTGACTTTAATTACTGTAGTGCTTTGGACTCACGTGCCACCACACTGGCAAGTGTCTTTCTAGAGTTCATCATTAGTGCCCTCCTGAGAGGAGAGCTTGTAAACAATGAAAATATTTACTTTGCTCTCCTGACTCTTTATGGCAGTTTATCTCCCTATCTTCCAAATTTCATCTTCATGTGCAATCTTCCTGATCACGTCGCAGTATTCCTCATAGTTCATCTTCTACCTGTGCTTTAAATAGGAAGATCAACTAGATTTCTTTTTTAAAAGTCAGATTGTGTCACTTGCAAGGATATTTACATTTTCTGACTTGCGTTCAGTTACTATGAGTCACAAATTACTTCTCCAATCACACCTTCGCTTGAGCTCCAAACATGGCACTGTGTTTTCATCTGAATATCTCTGCCCCTTGTCACTTATCTGTTATCCCAATCAGCACCTCCAATTTCCCCAGAATCATTCACGCCACTATCAAGTCTTGCTAATGTGACTATTCAGTGATGGCTTCCCCACCAGCTCTGTAGGAGCAACAACTTCTCAGCTTAATGCTGGACTCTACTTGATTATTGCATAACTGACTCTGTTCTTAATATTTTTCATTCTTGCTAGTTACACTGTCCATAAGAATTCTTTCTTACCACAAAATATAATTATCCATAGTAGAATAAAAATCGCCAGACTCTGGGTTGTTTTGTTACAGTTTGGACCCAGAGTGTTCTACACATGGACATACATGAAGGCTTGGTAATTAGCTTGGTGCTATTGTAAATCAGTAAAACATTGACGACACAGGGAATTGAGCAGACTTTGATGTTAATCACTAACATACCTTTAAGGGAGGAGTTAAAGGATTCTAGTTCTTTTTAGTCCCAGAGATGAAGTGAATATTTTCCTCTGTCACACACTCTGGCCACAATATGTTACTGACTTGCCATAGAGGCCAAAAGCAGTGGGGCCAAGGAACATTCAACTGAAACTCCTCAAACTGTGAGCCAAAAGTAACCCAGACTCTTTAAAAGTTGATCTCCAAAGATACTTTGTTATAGTATTGCACACCTGACTGTATTAGTTTCTTTTCTTGTCAGGGTGACACAACTCTTGACAGGGAACAACTAAATGAAGGAAGAAAATCTATTTAGTGTTTAGGTGTTCAGAGGAAATGTGGCATTAAGCCTTAGCTGTGATGTAAGGAGCTTGAGGGAGCTGGTCACATTTATTTCATGGTCATGATGAATGTGCATGATTGTCTCACCTTTTTTATTTTTTTATCCTTGCCCTTGAGATGGTGCTGCTCCCATTTAAGGTGGATCTTTCCTCCTTAGATATATCCTCCTGGCATTGCCCTAAGAGACATACCTAGAGGTGCATCTCCCAGGTGACACGAAGCCCAGTGAACTTGACAATGAAGATGAGTAATTACACGGATACTTTCTTGCTATTAAATTTTGATATTTAGTACTCAAAACCTGTTAAAAACCTTCGTACACTCTCCCCATCACTAAGTTCATCTTACTGTTTTAGAATATTTTATTTCTTACTTGTTCCTTTCTTCTCTTCCCTTCTTTCACAGTCTTTCCTCTCTTTTCATCCTTCCCCTTTGCTCCCCTCTTCTCTTCTCTGCTCTTCTCTTCTCTTCTCTTCTCTTCTCTTCTCTTCTCTTCTTTCCCTCCTCTGCTTTCCTTCCTTTCTCTTCTTCCTGTTCCTCTCTTTCTTTTCTTTCTGTTTTGAGGTACTGGGTCTTTTGTATACTAGAGAAGCGCTGTACCACTGAGCTGCACTTTCCACCATTTGAAAAAGAAAATATTGAGTCAGAGTCTCACTGAGTTTTCCAGACCTGTCTCAACCTTATGATCTTCCTACATCAGCTTCTGAGTATATGTGTGTTTGTGGGGTGCACACCTGAGTTTCTGTTTTCTCTACTTACAGCATCTTTTCCTGTCTATGTAATAAATGCATGCTTACCATCCAAATTGATATTCTTTTTAATTAATTAATTAATTAATTTTACATCTTTAATGCAGTCCCCCCCTCAGAGTCTCCATTCTTACCTTACCTCCTGACCATCCTACAGTCTTTCCTTTCTCCTTAGAAAAGGCTCAGAAAAAGGGAGCTCTCACATAGATATCAATGCTCCTTGGCATAACAAGTTGTAGTAGGTGTAGGTGAATCTTCTATTGTGGCATACTTGGGACAGACCTAGGCCCTCTGTATATATGTAAAAGCAGGGCAGCTCGATCTTCATGTGGGACTTCTAACAGCAGGAGCAGGAGTGATATCTGACTCTGTTGCCCACCTTGCGATCTTTTTCCAAGCTGATATTCTTTTTTATTTTAAAAATTTGTTATAATTTAGCCACATTACATCATGATTGTTATCCCCTCACTGATACGTTCCCATTCCAACCCTCCTTCCCTCTTCTGCCCTATTCCCCTTCCCTACACCTCTGACAGAACAAGACCTCTTACCTCACCATATGATGACAGCCTATCATATTTCACCAGGATAGCATGCTTCCCCTTCATCTGTGTGCCCACAGGGCCTCCCTGCCAAGGGGAAGTGATCAAACCATGCACCAGAGTTCATGTCAGAGGTAGTCCCTACTCCCCCGACCCCCTTCCAGCCTTGGAGGATGAGTTGTCCATTGGCTATATTTGAACAGGGGGTCTAGGGTCTCTGAATGCATTGTCCTTGGTTGGTGCATCAGTTTGTGCAAGTCCTCCTGGGTCCAGATCCACCAGCCTTGATGGTCACTCTCTGTGTCTTTCTGAATCTAGCCTACCTCACTCAAGATGATCGTTTCTAGTTCCATCCATTTGCCTGAAAATTTCAAGATTTCCTTGTTTTTAATAGCTGAGTAGGAATTCACTGTGTAAATGTACCACAGTTTCTTTATCCATTCTTCAGTTGAGGGACATCTGGTTTGTTTCCAGATTCTGGCTATTATGAATAAAGCTACAATGAACATAACTGAGCAAATGTTCTTGTGTGTGGTGGAGCATCTTTTGGGTATGCCCAGGGGTGGTATAGCTGGGTCTTAAGTTAAGTAGCACTATTCCCAATTTCTGAGAAAGTGCCAGATTGAGTTCCAAAGTGGTTGTACAAGTTTGAACTTCCACCAGCAAAGGAGGAGTATTTCACTTTCTCCACATCCTTGCCAGCATGTGCTATCACTTGAATTTTTCATCTTAGCCAATATGGTAGGTATAAGATGGAATTTCATCTTTGTTTTGCTTTGTATTTCCCTGGTAACTAAGGACATTGATAATGGGTCATCATGAAACTAAAAAGCTTCTGGAAGGCAAAGGATACTGTCAACAGAACAAAAAGACAGCCTACAGACTGGGAAAAGATCCTTACCAATTCTACACCCCCAAAAGGGTTAATATTCAAAATATATAAAGAACTCAAGAAATTAAACACCACCAAACCAAATAATCTAATTAAAAAAGTGAGGTATAGAGCTAAATAGACTTCTCAACAGAGGAACTTTGAATGGCCAAGTAACACTTGAAGAATAATTTATGTCTTGGTCTATAACCCCTCTTCTAAGCTACTTGAAGAACCATATGTTTTTACCTTTGCTTTCTTAGCTTTGGGCAGAAACACAAATAGGTAAGAGGAAGAATGAGTTATTGGAATAAAAGTGGCAAGAGTTTTCACTTCTGAGAAAGAAAAAGGACCCTAAAAATTATCATTTTCATAAACTGAAGGAGGGATTCCTTGCATATGGCTTCTTCTGTTGCATAGATGCACAGAAATAAGAGGAGACAATGTGGTAGGCAGACATGACATGTAGTAAGTGTGGAGTCTGTTTAAGACATGTAGTAAGCGTGGAGTCTGTTTAAGAAAAACATAAGGGCTATAGTGTTTGAGGCAGATGTTCTGATTCAGTATATGAGGACCAACTTCCTTTTTTTCCTCTAGTGGAGTCTCGCTGTGTGTTCAAATAACTATCAGGGCAGACCCTATATAAAGCAGTCTATGGCCAACACAGAATGATCCCAGTGGCATTTTTGGAGGTTCTTTGTCTTACACTGTGGTTCATTTGTTTTCTCTTTGGATACTGAGGTAACCCTATTTCCAATTTTCTGAAAAAACAGAAGGTTGAATTCTAAAGTGTTTATACAAATCTTTACTCCCACCAGCAAAGAAGGAGTGTTCCCCTTTCTCCACATCCTTGCCACCATGTGCTATCACTTGAGTTTTTGATCTTAGCCAGAGTTGTTTTGATTTGCATTTCTCTGAAAATCATATGATCATGGAGGAGGTCCCCTCTGTCACAGGCATAGGGGAGGGGAAAGGATGAAAGAGGGAGGTAGGGTGGAACAGGAAGATACAAGTGAGGGGACAACAATCAAGATGTAATCTGAATAAATTATTTAAATAAAAAAAGTAAAATTGGAAAAAAATAAATATTTGGATTTTGAAAGAGCCTTGAACTTGAAAAGCAAAGAAAGAAATGGATTTCATATGAAAAAAGAACCAAAGGGGAAGGCATCCTATTGGGACTCTAAATGAGAGACGCATGGGAGAACAGCAAAATAAAAGGATCCAGAGGGTCCTAGAAATCTACAAGTAGAACAATATGATAGGCAGATTTGGGCCCAGGGGTCCCGCTCAAACTAAGGCACCAGCCAAGGACAATACAGGAGGTAAACTTTAAACCCCTTCCCAGATCTAGCCAATGGTCAGAATATTCTCCACAGTTGAGTGGAGAGTGTGATACGACTTTCTCACATACTCTGGTGCCTCACATTTGACCATGTCCCCTGGAGGGGGAGACCTGGTGGCACTCAGAGGAAGGACAGCAAGTAGCCAAGAAGAGACTTGATACCCTATGAGAATATATAGGGGGACGTAATCCCCCTCAGGAACAGTCATAGGGGAGGGGAATAATGGGAAAATGGGGGGGGGAGGAATGGGAGGATACAAGGGATGGGATAAACATTGAGATGTAACAAGAATAAATTAATAAAAAAAAAAAAATAAAAAAAAATAAAAAAATAAAAAAAAAAAAAAAAAAAAAAAAAAAAAAAGAAAAAAGAACCAAGTCCTTTGGATATATATTATGGTTTCTGAGTTTGGTTTTTTAATGGGACTTCTGTGTGTATGAATAAATATGTTAAAATGCCCCATTGTAATTTTTTTCCTCTGGGACTTCTGTGTGTATGAATAAATATGTTAAAATGCCCCATTGTAATTTTTTTTTCTAAGGCTCATGGCTTAGATAAAGAAAACTGAGCGAATATTGGAAAATAGTCTCATCTAAAGAACTTTAAATGGGCATTGAAACTTAATTAATAAATTAGACAGTCTTTTAAAATGCAACTTCATTCTGAAGCATTGGTAGTTAGAGTAAATACAAATCATGAACAAAATTAATAAGTAAACTCAAACCAAAGCAAACCAAATATGTAATCATTCCCTTTCCCTTCATGCTACTTGAAATTTAATATTGAAAGACTGAAATTAATTAAAAATCATATCAAATCATACAGTGTGACTTGGAAAAAGTGTTAGGAAAAGAAGTTCATAGCATTGGGAGGGAATAGGTAATGGGGATTCTAGCCACAGCTGGCGCACCCAAAACTCCATTACAAACACAGTTCCCATGTAAACCAGAGGAAAGGAAACTGGAGGCTGGGGATATTAGATTTCTCTTAGGTCCTGGATGTAATTTCCATCAGGCCCACCCTGAATTCTTCCAGTCCCTGGGCATATGGGATGGGTTATTTCATGACCATTGTTCCCTGGAGTTACAAGAGGTTGTTTAGGCAGAAAATGATTTCTGTATCATTCATAATCTGCCTTCAAACACAGATGTAACGGTAGCACCCATGACATTAACAAACATCATAGAACAAAAGGTGATTAGAGCCAATGAAGAAGAACTACTTAAAAGAAGGATTGCCATATCTTCAAGAGGAGCACATGATACCACCAGAAGGTAGTAAAATCTTGTGTGATATCCTTCTCCTAGCTAATCAAAAAACGTACACATTGGGAAGCATACTACCTCACAGCTATAATTCTAGCACCTTGGAGATGCAGGCAGGAGGTTAAGAATGATGGTTATAGCCATCTAGGCATATCTAATAAGATATTATTTCAAAATCTAAAAAAAAACCAACAACAAATAAAAGATAAAAGCTTCAAAAAGCTTTCATACATTATTATTAGTCTTAATGGTGAAAATTATGGTGAATGACATGGCATATGTCATTCTTGGTTGGTCAATGTTGTAATTTGGATATAAATTGTCTCTCAAAAAGCTTAATGTGTTGAAGACTTGATCCCTAACTGGAGTATTCTTGCATTACTTGGCTCTTATCAAACCAGTGAGTCAATTCTTGCTTAATTTGTAGTATGGAAGGAGCTGGTGATGGAGGGGGGGCAGGAGAGTCACTGTTGTCGTTGAAGAGATGTAACCACTTTCATGTCCCATGGTGTCTTGCCTACATGACACAAGCACCTCTACTCTAACACGTCCTTCTCACAGAATGTCCTTTTTTATTGGGGGCTCAGAAACAGTGGGGCCAGCTAACAATGGGCGGAAACATCTGAAGATGTGAGCTCCAATAAATCATTCCCCCCATATATAGTCTTCCTCAGATATTTGCCATGGTGGTGGAAAAATTAATAAGGAACTCTGTAGATGTTGGTGGACTTACATTGGAGTCAGACCAAGTTAGGAATTAGGCCTAGTGCATGGAAGATACAGTGGTTCAGACAAATCCTGGTTTGGGATCAGTAATTGTGTGTTTTCATGTCCTTTCTCTGAAAGAGGAATGCGATGGCTAACCTTGGTTGTCAGCATGACTACATCTGGAATTGACTAAAACCCAAGCAATTGGGCACACTGGTGAGGGATTTTTCTTCACCAGCTCATTTGAAGTCAGAAGACTCACCTCAATTCTGTGCAGCCCTAATAAAAGATCATGGGAGAAGGACGCTTTTGCCGTTTGCTATCTCTATTGCTGGCAAGTGTGTCTTTTCTACTCTTGAGACATTAGTGTTTACTGCTTCAGGACTCCATGAAGACTGAGGACCAGGTAAGACATCCAGCTTCAATGACAGAACAATTACTGAATTCTTGGCCTTCCCATTGGGAGACTTGCCACAGCAGAACTAGCCAGACCACAGTGATAGGGCACACTGATAAGTCTCCTTTTAATATATATAGATTCATTCTATCAGTTCTGTTCAGATAGAGAAGCATGACAAATGAAAAGAATATGACCATTAGCCTTTACTTCTTTATGAGGTTGCCTGGGAAGGCCATCGATAACAGCTCACATATCTTCAACATGGGAAACATGTTAAAGGGTTGGGGCAGCGGCTTATACATGAGAACATTCCAGTGAGAAGAAAGGTGAAGACATGCCTATCCCTTGGGAATTCCATCCTGCTCCCAAAAAGGCTAGCGTTCTGTGGTAGTTCTAGCAGTAATGCTTTCATGTCCCATGAACGCCTTCATTTACCAGGAAAATGGGACAGAGGGGAGGACATCCTATTGGGACTCTAGATGAGAGAATCATTGGAGAATAGCAAAGTAGAAGGATCCAGAGGGTCCTAGAAACCTACAAGTAGAACATTATTTTTATTTTTTATTTTTTGGTTTTTCGAGACAGGGTTTCTCTGTGTAGCCTTGGCCATCCTGGACTCACTTTGTAGACCAGGCTGGCCTCGAACTCACAGCGATCCGCCTGCCTCTGCCTCCCGAGTGCTGGGATTAAAGGCATGCGCCACCACACCCGGCTACAAGTAGAACATTATGATAGGCAGATTTGGGCCCAGGGGTCCCGCTCAAACTAAGGTACCAGCCAAGAACAATGTAGGCGGTAAACTTTAAACCAATGGTCAGAACATTCTCCACAGTTGAGTGGAGAGTGGGGTATGACTTTCACATGAACTCTGGTGCCTCATATTTGACCATGTCCCCTAGAGGGGGAGACCTGGTGGCACTCAGAGGAAGGATAGCAGGTTACCAAGAAGAGACTTGATACCCTATGAGCATATACAGGGGAAGGTAATCCCCCTCAGGAACAGTCATAGGGGAAGGGAATAAGGGGAAAATGGGAGGGAGGGAAGAATGGGAGGATACAAGGGATGGGATAACCATTGAGATGTAACAAGAATAAATTAATAAAAAATTAAAAAAAAAACAATGTTTCACTATTGTCTGCATTTGAAACTGAGTATATGTCTTATTTGTGTATTTTTCTTCTGGAAAATTTATTGGGTAGCATTAAAAGAAAAAAATGAAAATGGAACGCTTTCTTCTAAAATAATTTTTAATAATGAAAATCACAACCAGAAGGTAGGTGGGTTATGGTATTGTGTGACCAGTATTTTTAAGTCTGAATTTGACAATTCTATTTGGGGACCAGAGATTAAATAAAGAAGCAAATTTATAGAAACATAAAAGTCACAGTTATTGAAAGTGGATGCAGTAGAGAAATTAGCAACTGAGTGGTTGCTACACATTAATAAGTTTGACAATTCCTTTTCTTATTAAGTACGTGTTTTATTTTCATTGGTTGTGTAGACATTTGGTTCTATAATGACTCATCAGAAAGAATGCTATTGATTGTATCCCTGAATCTTTCAGAGACATAACAGCCAACAGTGTAGAGGCCACCATTCACACAGGGCCACTCTCAGCTAGCTGGTTTAGCCCAATACAATTTGATGATTAAAGAAGATATTTTAGCTAAACCTTACTAATGTGAAAATTAAGTTATCTGAAACAAGTATAACCAATACTTAAGTTAGCTTTAGAAATATTGGGGTGATTGTTTTATTTGATGGGAGCTAGCATTACTTAAATTCAGCAGATGACAGTGCAAGAATATCCACATTAGTCAGCATGAGATAACGTAACTGCTATGGGGTGGATGTAAACTCTGCCCAAAGGTTCATGGGAAAATATAGCTACAACCTAGTGGAAACTCTTTTGGGAAGTTTGGAACCTTTAGGAGGTGAGACTGGGCTGGAGGAAGTGGATCACTGCAAGGTGGACCTTGCGGATTGCGAATAACCCAGCATTGTTTCTGTTCCCTGCCTCTATTCCCTGCCTCTGCTCCCTGCCTCTGTTGTCTGCTTCTCTGCTTCCTGATCTGTCTGTATATTAGCAAGATATAGCATATTCCACCTGTCACTGTTCACTCACCACCATGAAAGACTGTTCCCTCAAACTGTTAGTGAGAATACTTTTTTTTTTCTTTTTGGTATTTAATAAAAGCAACCAATGGAGTTCCTTAGTTCAACTGTCCTGAAGAGTCTATAAGGGAATGAGCAGCTGCAATATTGAAATGAAATATGAGATCCAGCATGATAAGAGATGAAGAATTCACACAGTTTCATTTTGTATCAGAGTCATGATTATTTTCTGTTAAGGAGAAATTTCTTAGTTGGAAAGTGTTTAGTTACTCCCACACAGCAGCCTTTGGTTAGCTGTTGACATGAAGGGAAACACGATGAACCGTATCTTTAAATCCATTCTCTTTTCAAGATGAAATGTGGAATCAGTATTTTCTTCTTCCATTTCATGTTACTTGTGATGTAATATGTCTCCTCCACCACCTTTTATTTTTCCAATTCTATTCTTGTTAGCGTGCCTTCCAGCCAGGAAAAATGGCCCTAGGAAAACCACAGAGATGAAAGTCTCAAAGTGAAGTGATCCCCGGCAAAGTGCAGCTTTTCATGGCTCTTGGACTATTGCATTGAACCCTTAGGGCTTGAAACATTTTTTTTTTTTACTTAATCTTATTTCCCATCACTTTCACTGCAATTGAAGCTACAGATAGCTTTTATTACAAATTATTTTCAGTCAGACCATGGACGTTGCTTCTCTGTTTAAGTGGTCATTTTTCTTCTGTCTTTCCTCTGTCACTTTCTCTATTTTTCCCTTCCTGCCTGACGCCTTCTTCCCTGGCTCCCTCTCTCCCTCCCTCCCTCCCTCCCTCCCTCCCCCTCCCTCCCTCCCTCCTTCCCTCACTTCCTTTCCTTTCTACACCTCCCCCTCCCTTCCATTTCTTTCTTCTTTCTTCTAATGGATAGAAAACAGATCAATTTTCTTCTTTCCTATTTATTTTTTATTTGGATTGTAAATATACTTTGCTTATCAAATAAGAGATTCTAGAAATATTTGTAGTAATTTCCTATTTACATTACACGTAATGTGGTCATTGTGATACCTGAGCTTCATTTCACTTACTTCCTCAAATAATGAAAGAACATTTCCGAAGGACTCAAATGCTTGTCCTCAAATTTTATCTGACTTGGCTTGAAATAAATTAAAAAAAAAAAATCTAAAACCTTTTCAAAGGAGAGTTGAAGCTTAATCATTTGTTATTTGTCATACTGATACTTATTAAACTGAAACCAAATTCCCAAGTTACTCATAAGTATTTTAAAGCCCAGATTGGAGATAGGAACATATTTCAATGATTTGTTTAGTCTAGTAATTTTCACTTTAACATGGGCTGAAGCAACTCTGTACGATTGGTGCTTTTGTCCATTACACTGTTATGAAGCAGACGTGTCCTCATAGGAAACACTAGGGCAAGTTACCCCGGGGCTTTGCATTTGGATGTCTGATCCACAGTTTAGTCATGTAACTGGATTTGGGGTTGTTCGTCAGTGTCCTTTCTTTCATTTGGTCCTTTCAGAGTGCATAATGGAACAATATTCCTGTGAAGAAACGCTGAGAACCTCCAAGACACCATCCTCTTTCCATAAAAGGACAGGAATTTGTGAAATAGGCCCCAGTCTTCTTTTATCCTTTGCTACCTTATTCTCTGTTTGTCCAGTCTCTTTTCTTGAATGTCTAACATAGCTGAGGAAGTCTGGGTCCTAGCTTTGGGCATCTCAACTCAATAAAAAAGCCACGAATGCTTGCTATGAGAAAGTTATTTTGGGATCTCATCTGGCTCAGAGTTGAGTAGGGCAAGGTATGAAAAATCACATTCAAAACCACTTTGCCAGTATGTCTCAGTTTATTGAACTCTAGGGCAGAACTCCACTATTCTATGTGTTCATGCACTGGTGGGAAACAAGACATACATGTCTTTAAGTTTTTTCTACTTAGATTTAATTATTTTATATGTGACTATTATGCCTGCATGTATAAAAGTTCATTGCATGCTTTCCTGAAGCCTCTGGAACTGGAATTAGGGATGGTTATTAGCTATTATTTGGCTGTTAGGAGGTGGACTGGGTCCTCTGCAAGAGCAGCCATTCTTTTAACTGCTCTGCCATTTCTTTAGCTATGAAGACACATGTACTAATGTAAACTTTTTAAGCAATTACCAATAACTGGCAAGTATTCTATTCTGAGATGTAGTCATCTTTGAGAATTGTGTTTAACAGATTGAAGCCTAGGCGAATTGAACATGACAGTGGATGATTTGCACATAGAAGAAAGCTCCTGAGAAAGGTGGTTTGAAAGCTGCCTGGGGCACTTTATCATTGGTCACAGGATGATGAGATTTTGATTGGACATCATGGGTCAGAAATTATTTTGTATGTTTGAGGCAGAGAAAAGAGAGAAACAACTATTGTCACTCGAATGTATCTACAATATGAAAGGGGAGACAGAATGTTCAAAGTCAACTCTAACCAGAAGAAAAAGATACATCTGAGATAGGAAATGCCCAGTAAGAAAACTGAACTGATCATCAAGGGTATTAGCATAGCATAGAGAAGGTCACTCTAGTTGGAAAGAGGCTCTTGCAAAAGAGTGGGTACAAGATGAGACCTTATCCATCACTCTAGCAGATGCTTATTTATACTGGGGAATCCACATTGGCTAGAGGGTTGAGGACAGACGCTGAAGGTGAGAAGGATGTCAGCCTGAGCAGAGAAGTGATATTCAGGGTGAAGAGGGAAGCCAAAGCTAGACGTGAATTCATGTTACACTCCTGTGGGGACAAGCCATAGGCTTAATCAGCTTTCTAGCAACATTATTTGAGAAATCCTGGGTAATTCTGGGCAACTACTGCAACCAAGGCACAAGATCTGTTTTCAAAAAAAATTATTGAAGTAGAGACAGCTATATTTCTGTAATAAATATTTCTGGGGAAGAAAAGCAGACAAAATACTAGTAATAGTCATGAAGAAGACATAGGTAAAATAAAAGACTAAGGCTGGGACATTGAAGTCAAGGTTAAGAAAAAAAAAACTGTTAAAAGAGCGTCAAGTGTACCTGAGTTTTGTAAAATACAGCCTACAAGAAGGTTACCTGATACGTCAAACTGAAAGTCATTGGTGACCTTTACAAGCAGGCACTTAGTACCTTGTTAGAGTGGAAAGCAAATTACACGGGTAAATGGGCAAAGTAGATAGAGAGGAAGTAGACATAAGCGGCATAGAAAATTCATTTTAAAAATGTGGCAGAGCCTTTGCCTGGCAGTAGATTACCAAAGCCAGAGCACAGCTAATTGCTAAATGAGGAAGTGTGTTGTCATTAACTCTGATGTATAAGCCATGTGCTTCAGCTTGGTTTGCCTAATTTTGTTAGCTGAATTGGGTCTGGCGTTCCTTCATCTGCTTTTTGCTCCATTTCCTGAGTTCTTGGGTGCCATTCCTCTCTTTATACAAAGTGCATCACGACTCACTCACCCACTCACTCACTCACCCACCCACCCACTCACTCACTCACTCACCCACCCACCCACTCACTCACTCACTCACTCACTCACTCACCCACTCACTTTCAGACCATGTTCGGTGCATGGTGCTGAATATTTTTAATTGATTCAAAAGTGTTCTTTCTATTCATTGTGTTTGGAGGTGTCATGAACATAAGCCAGTCCAAAGAGAAAGAAAAATCAAAAGAATTAACGACACCAGACAGTTCGGGAAGATTAGGCATTTAATAAGTTTTACATAGGTGGCACTGAATCTTATCACATTGGTAATATAAGAGATTTCATTTCCTACTACAACGTGCTTATTAGTTCCATTAATTCAGAACCGTGATTCTAGGCTAAGTCACATATTCAGGAAATGAGGAGATTCTGACCAAAGGTAAACACTTTTGGTTATGTGAGGACTACCTTCAGGGCTGTAACACACAACCTGGGTGAATGTGAAAGAGAAGCACCCCCTTCTCACCACAAGAAGCAGAGATGCTCACCCTCTGGTCTGCAGAGATGTCCTGAGATGACAGTGTGAAGGCTAAGATATGCAAAGACTTCAGTGCTTATTTTCTTTCGAAGGAAACTGATGGAACAGAAGATTAATGGCCTTTTTCTCAAGAGAAATAAGTATGAGTTTTACATTTGTCTGGTAGCAGATACTATAGGAGGGTTATTTAATTTCCTGTTTCTATCAACTTCATGAAAGGCAAAACATATTACTCAAAGATCAGGGAATTTTGTCTTTGAGATACCTGGAGACATATTTCAAGTATTGTTAAGCTACAGTGCTTAAAAGTTGGCCCTGTGGGAGGTTTGGCGATCTAGAACGGTGGATGTTAGAGCTGGGATGTAAAGGAAATACAAAGATACTGGTCAAAAGTGTACATTTTGGTTCTTAGATGACTAAGTTACAGAATGTAATACACAACCTAGATGGGTGTCATGGATAATTTTGTATTGTTTACATGAAGTTTGCTTTAGAAGCACATTCTCTGTCCTAGAAACACACAATGAGAGTTTCAAAGACGATCAATGTGTTGGTTATTTTGAATATGGCAATACTGTCATGTATTAAAAAAGAAGCCACCACATTACACGCCTTTAATATAGATTGTTTCTGTCTGCCAATTAACTTCACTTTTAAGGTAAATTCTTCAATGTTGTTACTGTTCTCTCCTAAAATAATTTTGATCCAAATTTATTGGTCAAGTCACAAAATCTTATTTTTGCAAAGCAACTGCTTTCTATAAACATCTGGGAATCTTAAAAAGAAAGAAAAAATGAAATTAGCTGTTGTGAGATATGTCGTAGAAAACAGAAATATTAACATCAAGAGAATGGTAGTGCTAATGGTGACGTCACTACATTTCATTCCGAGTTGATATTATCCTGCATGTGTACTTATTCCAGAGTATAAAACTGAATGCTGGGAAATCCAAGTCTTGCTGAAGTGTTGTTAATAAGGATCTTCTGGCTTGAAAAGCATGCTGAACTCTGTATTCTAGAGAAGCGTAAAAAGAATAAAGTTTGATTCTTTCTATCACAACCAGCCAGACATGGACCAGCAAGAGTGTCAGAAGAAGACAGAAAATGGAAGTGACATGGCAGGGCAAGAGTGGGCCTTGTGGGGTTGGAATGAGGCTGGAAGGTTCCCAGTTCTGGAGCACAGATGTCAGGCATAGCTGGCCAGCTCTGGAAATATTCATAAATTTCTGGCTGCTTTTCTGGGGCTTGCCTGGCTGGCTCTGGAGGAACTGTGCTCTGGGCTCTCCGTGGTCCCCTAAACAGTAAGTAGGGCCAGCTGGCTTCTTCATCCAGCCAAGTTGGCAAATGAACCAATTCTACTTTGGGGGAGACCAAGAGTCATGGAGTCACACCACAAGCAAAGCAGGGAGTAAAGAAGAGGCTCATAAATTAGACCAGGAAGTCTAGTCACCAGTGAAGAGCTGAGTACATAAAAGAATGTCTGTCTTCCCCAGAAATGATCAAGGTATGCTTGGTTTGGATGTTAATATGTTTGGTGAATGAGGACTCTGTAAAGAATGGATGGCTTTAAATGAGATGAGATGGACGTAATGCTATTCTCCCTCTGACCAGACTACAGCCATGGCCCTCATAGGTCTTCATCTGGATGAAGACTCAAGCCTGGCTCATAAAAACCTGTCTCTCAACATGATTTCATTCATTCCTCTCCACACACTACAAAACATAAAATACTGACATAGTTTCTAACTGCAAAATCTGATTCCTGTCTGGGAATGACTATTTACAGCCCACTCGTCAAAGATTTTTTTGAGAAAGGTTAAGGCAACCCAAAGTATTTACTGTGTGTTCCAGCCAACACCTGATAACACGCCCTTGGCAATCCCATCTCAGAGCAGTTCCTCTGAAATCTTAAGAACTGTGAATACACGTATCTCCCACAGCTTAGGAAAACTTGAAAGAGCTCATTAGTGCTTTCAAGAACAAAATTTATTTATTTAAATTGTAATCTCATGGATGGAAATGGGCTTCATCTTCTAGAACTCTGGAGGTGAGAACCACAGCTGGAATGTAGTAGGCATGTTGGCTCCTTTTCTCATGGCAGCAGCACATTACTGACTAACATTAAGTATTTATGATTTCTTACCCTAGAATCTGCCATTATATATTTTGATAGATTTAAGCACTGAATTTTGAAATATAGCTTTAAAAGCACTCTATCTCTTCATCAATGTGAAAATAGTACAGGGTTTTCAGAAGATTGCAGGCACTATACTCTAAGTGAGTTGTCAATTTTCTCTACACCCTGGTATTTATACTAGTATTTAATTGCTGGGCAATGAAAATAGGCTGAGATATATTGTTTCACTATTAATAAGTAGAATATGACAGAGGTTATAGTATGCCACTTCTCAGATTCGTCCCTAGAGAACTATGACTTACATTTTGAATGGCTTAGCTCCTTTTGGATGGGTCATACTGTCATTTTTGTCAATTGTTGTCAGAAGCCTGGAAAAGATTGCTGCAAAACACGTCTTTTAATCTGTGCCCATAGCGAAGTGCCTGAAAGTTGAGAAAACTGTAGCCATCTCAGAGTCAGTGTCAGACACCTTGACCTTGAACTTGCTTAGTTAAGTTGTTTCTATATTCTTGACCGATAGGAAGTACATGATCAAAGTGTTTGCTGGAGTAAGCCATTAAACTTTAAAGTAATTTGGTACCCTATGAGCATATACAGGGGGAAGAGGTCCCCCTCAGTCACAGTCATATGGGAAAGGAGTAAGGGGAAAATGTGAGGGAGGGAGGAATGGGAGGATACGAGGGATGGGATAACAATTGAGATGTAATATGAATAAATTAATAAAATTTATTAAAAAACAAAAACAAACAAAAGAACTTTGAAGTAATTTGTATGCATCAATAGGTATCTACCACAGTAACTTGATGATACTTATCCTACTTTGTAGTGAAACATCATTATCCTTGCATGCTTAACTCACACTGATTCGTAACCCCTAGACACACTGAAAGAAGATGATGTGGAGTTACCAGGCTTTTGTTTAGGGCAGACATTCTTCAGTTGCCTGGAACATACTTCTAGTTACATTTCTTCTGGAAACATTTCTTCTATTTGTATGTACCTTGAGTATCCATCTTCATATAAAATTTATAATTCTACTCAACTTCACAAGATAATTTCCTAAAGCCATATAACTTTTGACTGAATCGATTAGCAAGTGTCACATGTGATATTTATTGCTTCTTCGATTTCACCTGAGAGAAGTATATAGAAGGCAGAACTTTGCATTTTAATTTTACCTAGTTTATGAACAGATTGTTTTACTCCCATTGCAGATGAGCTTGCTATAGTTGACTTTATTGTTTTGGGCACAGGATTTCCTTGTATTTGTTTGATTACACTCAGCTTGTCATTTTTGGGTCACAGAACAGATTTTACTCTCATCTTAATTTGAATCAGAATGTAAGAAAATCTTTAGAGTAAAACAGATTATCTTTTGTGAACTCTTTCCAGGCATTTAAAAACCATCTTGCACAGAATCCATAAGATAAATTTTAGAAGCAATATATTTAGTAGTTGCAAAATAGGAGATATCTTTCTTTAACAAAATGGAAATGCCAGATCACCACTTTGGTAGGAGAATAATGCCACATACCCCACGAGATCCAGAGATACACATGCCCTAATTCCCAACACCCATGAAAATGTTAGTTTACATGACAAAAGGATTTGGAAATGTGATTAAGTTGAATGACTTGGGATGGAAAGATTACTTTGCTTTCTTCAGATGGAACTAATGTAATCATAGGGGCTATGGTTCGGGTAGGTGGGCCAGGGTCTCAGGGGCACCATGATGTTATGTTTCTAGCTTTGAGGACGAGAAAAGAACTAGTCTAAAGCTTCAGACATAAAGCGACTAGGTTCTTCTCCTTTGTGCTCATTAAGGAACAAGGGGCTTTGTCAAAACTTTGATTTTACTCTGCTGACACTCATTCTGGATCCTTGAACATTGGAATTAGCAGAATATAAATCTACGTTGTTTAAAGCCACTAAGTTTTTGACAATTCCTAAGAACAGCAGCAGTGAACCCATAGCTGTCCATGCAGGACAACTAAGGACGGACTTTCTCATGTTGAAAATTAAAAAAGAATCATCTTTTGTATGTCTGGGGGATATTTATAGTCTTTATCTTGAACTGAATTACTTTCCCTCTATTCCATTATTTTCTCAATTCAACAATAGAGTTACTTGTGAGTGGCTGCTTTTGTTTTGGTATTCTATAATTTCAGCTCTCCAGGACATTATTCCCACATAGAGAGGACAGTAACAGTAGGCTCTTCATTCATATGTGACTTATTGATCTCATTTTCTTATTGCTGTTTTCCAGATACAATATCTTAAATGTCCTGGGAAAATAATAACTGCAAAATAAACCATGATTTGATCCCTAAAAGATTCTTTTTTTCCCTCTATTCTTATGATTTTGAAACATTTAAGTTTATTTTAACGTGTGTAAGAGGACTCTTATACCAAAGCAATTCATAATGCCAGAAGTATATTTTGAGAGAAAAATAGCATAAAATAGACTTCTTTATTTCAGATATATATTACTTTCCAGATGTGTTTTCTTTGTGGATCTGGTAAAACACAAAATCTGCTCTCAATAACTTGCAATACATAGTATGTTATTAGGCACAGTTACAATGACTTACAACAGGTCGTTTGAAATCATCTATGCTACCTAATTGAAAATTTGTTCCCTTTGACTCACATCTGCATAAATCCTCACCCCAAGTCTAGTAATTAGTGTTTTATACCTTATTAAAATAAATTCCATTTAAATAGTATACATATTACTGGATATATATGTACACATATATGTTTCATTAACTAGATTTTATTTTTTTACTCAGAGATTGTTTTAGCCTGAACACTAATTACCTGCTAGGTATTTTTGTTCACTTAGTTGGAATGACTCATGATATTATATGTGCCATGTAAATCATGTTACTAATAATATAGTGATTAATAATACCTGATAAAATAATGAATAACATATCTGTTTGTTATATAATAGTATATATATTTTGCATTATAAAGTAATTTTAAAAGGAAGTATTTTTATTTTTAACTAGCTATGATCTTACAAAGTCCTTTAAGCCATCATCTTTGTGCATCTATTGCTCAGATTTCGATAGAATTTTTGACTTAATAGAATGAATTTGCATTAATTAAGGAAAAGGGTCCCTCTTGGCCAGTGCAATTATCTCATTTGTCTTAATTTTCTATGCTTACTTTGTCACAGGGGATAGAAATGTCCATCGTGTAATTTCCTACAGATAACTGCTTTAAACTGATAAGCAAATGGTAAAAAGCTGTACATAGGCTTTACATCCACACTACAGTGTTGGTTGGGGACCTGAGAGAAAGTGGCTGCGTTTTAAAGAGTAAGCACCAAACCACTCCCATATTCCTGAAAGCTTACAGAACTTGCAGTTAAAGAGATATCATGAGAAAAACCAATCTCTATTATTGATGAGTTCTGAACCATTGTAGTCTGGATGACTGTGGAATAGTATAAACCAGTAGTAATCAGGTTATTGATCAGCTTTTGGGAATAACATGGTGACCTTTTGGAATGTTGTTATGAGTACCAACAATGTAGCCTGGTGTATGGATAGTTGAGAGGCTCAGAGGAATAGTCCAAAGTAACCAAAAGCACAAAGAGTGTTTCCTAAACTATGCATCATAGAAAGAAATGATGTGAAGGAGAGGAGATGAGCTTCTTCACCCTGGGATTGTGAGTAGAGTCATTAATAAGCCCACAGATTCAAGAGGCAGAATGTGAAACCAGTGTATTCCTTACAGGCCACATCAATTCCCTCCTCTGTACCTCTTCCTTCTTAGTCAAATTTGGTCCTCAGTATAACAAACCCTTTAAAACCTGAACACTGACTGTTCTGTCATTGAAAAGGAGGTAGAAAGGATCAAATGTTGAGTAGGTGCCAGTCTCCTTACTCCTCTACTCTGTGTTGTTCTTTAGATAAGAGCGTTTTATGTGTTATGGGCATGATGGAATGATGGATGCCTTCCAGAGCCTGGATTCGTTATTTCCAGTTACCCATCAGATGGCCACTCAAACTGTAGTTCAGTAGCAAGATAATAAAAATTGCTGTCTGTGGTGCTAAGTAAAAAGCCCTAGAAGAATGTGACCTCAGTGTGCCACATAACCTTGGTTTTTTTCCTTTAAAGGCATTTACTGTATGGAAAGTCTTGAGTCATAGACTTAGTTTGTGGCACTCAATCCATTTTTTATTTATACCACATCTTGTCATTTGTTATATATATATATATATATATATATATGTCTATCTGTCATCTTATCTACTTTCTATCTGCCTAAGCCATCACTGAGGCAGGCACACAGTTAGTATTAGTAGAATCACCTTAGTGACCTAAGCAAGAATCGTCAGGATATATAGAAAAGCAAATCAATCTGTAGGAAATTCCAAATAATAGTTTTTTTGTTTGAAAATTTGAAAGTCTCAGGGAAATTTCTGGATTGTGTGTGTGTGTGTGTGTGTGTGTGTGTGTGTGTGTATGCACAAGCTAATATATAAAGCATACCATTTATTATGTAATTTTATTTCTTGACAATAATTTACTCAAATATTTCACTTTTAGTATTAATTTTGTTCATTTTCTTGCCTGATATTAGGAAAGTGTCTATTCTTCTCTTGTTTTAATTATATTTATATCAAAACATCAGTATATTTTTTCTGAATAGCTCAGTTATTTAATCTACATCTTCCAAATATTATTAGTAAATTCAACCAAGCAAATGAAGTCAAGAACTATTTGCCCAACAATGGATGAGTGATTTTTAACATATATTTTATTAATTTATTTATATTACATCTCAATTGTTATCCCATCCCTTGTATCCTCCCATTCCTCCCTCCCTCCCATTTTCCCCTTACTCCCCTCCCCTAAGACTGTGACTGAGGGGGACTTCCTCCCCTTGTATATGCTCATAGGGTATCAAGTCTCTTCTTGGTAGCCTGCTATCCTTCCTCTGAGTGCCAACAGGTCTCCCCATCCAGGGGACGTGGTCAAATATGGGACACCAGAGTTCATGTGAAAGTCAGTCTCCACTATCTACTCAACTGTGGAGAATGTCCTGTCCATTAGCTAGGTCTGGGTAGGGGTTCAAAGATTACTGCACGTATTGTCCTTGGCTGGTGCCATAGTTTGAGCAGGACCCCTGGGCCCAGATATGTAATGGTTAACTTACAATCCAGATTTTGACTCTTGTAACTTGATTACTTAATTCTGGAGAAATAAATTTTAGAGAAATTTATTGAAGAATAATACTAACCACAAAGATATTAAGTGCAAAATAGCTTTCCTCAGACTTCTGACATGATGAAAGTTTGTTGGCTTATGCAGGGCCCTGCAGAACCTTCTTTTGCCTGATATTTGATCTCCCAGCCCTAGTCTTTTTAATTTTCAATTGCTTCAACATTTGGTGAAAAAGAAAGTAACCATTGTGTAAATAATAATATGTAAATAATCATATTTGTATACTTTAACAATTCCCAAGCTAACATAGGGGGATTCCAAAACAGTACCTGATTATTGTAGATATGGTAACTGGACATTTTCAGGAAGTAATATCTTCTCAGTAGTCACTGGTCTGAAACAAACAGATATGAAAATGTGGGGTAATATTGTAGTTTTGTAATTTTGTATTGAAAGCTGAGGTCTTCTGTGGTGTATTATAAAGGATGAATTGAGGAGGTAAATGGTCAAAATATACTTATGAAAAAATTTAATAAAGTAATTAAAAAAAATAGAATTCCAAACAAGAAAAGAATGGACTGAGCTAGAAATGATCATAATGAGTGAGTTAACCCAGAAGCAGAAAGAATCAAATGGTATATACTCACTTATATCTGCATACTAGCCCAAGGGGCATGTCCCACGAAAGCCTTCACTTACCAGGAAACTGGGACAGAGGGGAAGGCATCCTATTGGGACTCTAGATGAGAGAAGCATGGGAGAATAGCAAAGTAGAAGGATCCAGAGGGTCCTAGAAACCTACAAGTAGAACATTATGATAGGCAGATTTGGGCCCAGGGGTCCCACTCAAACTGAGGCACCAGCCAAGGACAATACAGGCCATAAACCTTCAACCCCTACCCAGATCTAGCCAATGGTCAGAACATTCTCCACAGTTGAGTGGAGAATGTGATATGACTTTCTCACGTACTCTGGTGCCTCACATTTGACCATGTCCCCTGGAGGGGGAGACCTAGTGGCACTCAGAGGAAGGACAGCAGGTTACCAAGAAGAGACTTGATACCCTATGAGAATATACAGGGGGAGGTAATCCCCCCCAGGAACAGTCATAGGGGAGGGGAATAAGGGGAAAGGGGGAGGGAGGGAAGAATGAGAGGACACAAGGGATGGGATAACCATTGAGATGTAACAAAAATAAATTAATAATAAAAAATAAAATAAATAAGTTTAAAGATTTTATTTTAATTCCCATTGGATAAAAGGTATAATAGAGTTTTCTTTTTCTTTTCTTTTAAAAAAATTTTAATTTATTCATTTTACATCTCAATTGTAGACTCTTCCCTCATCTCCTCCCTGTCCCAACTTTCTACCTTGTTCCCTCTCCCTCCTCCTCTAGTCTTCAGAAAGGGGGAACCCTCCTCCCCTATCATCTGACCCCAGCCTATCAAGTATCCTCTGGACTGCCTGCATTTTCTTTCTCTGTGGCCTGCCATGGCTGGCCCACCAGGGGGGAGTGATGACAGAGAATCACATGTTGTGGGCACAGAGGCCCTTGTGCTTATAGATCAGCACTTGTGAAAGCAGAAATGTTAATCACGCAGGGTTGTTTCTTCAGAAGAAACAATGTATAACTTGTTTTCTACCCATAAGTCTTGGAATGGATGTTGATTTATAGCCTGGTGACCTCTGCACTATCTGTATGGCCAGGCCACACCTGGCTCCCCTAGAGTCTTATGTTTATCTCAATTTATCCTCCCTAGACCCTTATATTGATCATTGTTTCTCAGTCAGTAGAACCTATCTTTATGGGAGATGTCACTTAAAAATGGGAGCAGAGGTTGTTAAAACCTGGTGACCTTTCACTATCTGTGTGACTAAGACCACACAAGGTCTTCCCCCAGATCCAATGATATCACATGTGTCAATCTATAGAACTTGTCTTTATGGAAGAGGCCACGTGTACTTTAAAATAAATTTCAACGTAATCATGCCTTAAGCTTTACTGTACACATGGGATTGAACTAATTATTACAGGGAAACTTAAAAAAAAAACCACATTGTGTTGTTTAAAAATATGCCTAAAATAAACTTCCCAGTGTCAGACTTCGAAGTTCGAACCAACACCGCTACTGAGTCATGTTGAACTGAACTTACTTTTGCCTCACACGAATCAGCACTCTGCCAGTCTTGGTGGTCACAGAGACGTGCCACAAATTACTATATCTAAAAAGATTCTATGATGTTATTAGTATAACCAAATAATTCCATAAAATCAGTAATAAAAGTTCAGATCCCAAGTCTATCTTACTACACACATACAAAAGTATTATACTTAACAACTTGAGCATAACAAAATTGCCTTATTCATTTTATAAGAAGCTGAGATTTTGATTTTTTTTGGAGGTCAAAGAATATGCCTCTATATAAAATATGATATATTTAATGGAGCAGTTTTAGAACAAAAAATTTACCATCTATCATGGCATAATACTCTCAATCTACACACACACACACACACACACACACACACACACACACACACTCACACACTCACACACATGTGCACACATACTCACACAGAGTTTCCATGTTTATAAGTGTGTTGTGGATTAGAAGTCTCTACATATATCATATTACATATATACATATATATCAAATAAAATACAATCTTAAGTATTCACTACATTTTGCAATTTTTATCGATTTAATTCTACATATAACTTGTCAAGTATTTTGATGTCTGTAGTTCACAAAGTTTCTTGATATTAAAAATTAATTTCCTATTATGCATCCAATTTGTAGATCATGTTTTATTAAGCAAAACAGTGATTTACGTAGATAATGTTTTATTTTTACAGATGGGAAAGGAGATTACAAAATAGCAGTGATTTATCTTGTGGGTTTGGGTCTTAGCTTTTGATTCACTCCATTATAAGGTGAACAACAGCCTTGGAAGTTAGAGGATTCAAGGTACCACACAGTTTCTTTTTTTTTTTTTTTTTTTTTTTTTTTTTTTTTTTTTATTTTATTAATTTATTCTTGTTACATCTCAATGTTTATCCCATCCCTTGTATCCTCCCATTCCTCCCCCCCCCTCATTTTCCCTATGACTGTTCCTGAGGGGGATTACGTCCCCCTATATATTCTCATAGGGTATCAAGTCTCTTCTTGGCTACTTGCTGTCCTTCCTCTGAGTGCCACCAGGCCTCCCCCTCCAGGGGACATGGTCAAATGTGAGGCACCAGAGTATGTGAGAAAGTCGTATCACACTCTCCACTCAACTGTGGAGAATATTCTGACCATTGGCTAGATCTGGTAAGGGGTTTAAAGTTTACCTCCTGTATTGTCCTTGGCTGGTGCCTTAGTTTGAGCGGGACCCCTGGGCCCAAATCTGCCTATCATATTTTTCTACTTGTAGATTTCTAGGACCCTCTGGATCCTTTTATTTTGCTGTTCTCCCATGCGTCTCTCATTTAGAGTCCCAATAGGATGCCTTCCCCTCTGTCCCAGTTTCCTGGTAAGTGAAGGCTTTCGTGGGACATGCCCCTTGGGCTAGTATGCAGATATAAGTGAGTATATACCATTTGATTCTTTCTGCTTCTGGGTTAACTCACTCATTATGATCATTTCTAGCTCAATCCATTTATCCACAAATTTCGGGAATTCCTTGTTTTTAATAGCTGAGTAGTATTCCATAGTGTATATGTACCACAGTTTCTTTATCCACTCTTCTACTGAGGGACACTTAGGCTGTTTCCATGTTCTGGCTATTATGAATAAGGCTGCTATGAACATGGTTGAGCAAATTTTCTTGTTGTGTGCTGGAGCATCTTCTGGGTATATTCCAAGGAGTGGAATAGCTGGGTCTTGAGGAAGCCCTATTCCCATTTTTCTGAGATAGCACCAGATAGATTTCCAAAGTGGCTGTACTAGTTTGCATTCCCACCAGCAATGAAGGAGTGTTCCTCTCTCCCCACATCCACGCCAGCATGTGGTGTCGCTTGAATTTTTGATCTTAGCCATTCTGATGGGTGTAAGATGGAATCTCAGAGTTGTTTTGATTTGCATTTCCCTGATGACTAAGGAGGTTGAGCATTTCTTTAAGTGTTTCTCAGCCATTTGATACTCCTCTGTTGAGAATTCTCTGTTTAGTTCCAAGCCCCATTTCTCAATTGGGTTATTCGGTTTGGTGGTGTTTAATTTCTTGAGTTCTTTATATATTTTGGATATTAGACCTTTGTCAGATGTAGGGTTGGTGAAGATTTTTTCCCAGTCTGTAGGCTGTCGCTTTGTTCTCTTGACAGTGTCTCCTGCCTTACAGAAGCTTCTCAGCCTCATGAGGTCCCATTTATTAATGGTTGACATTAAGGCCTGGGCCGTTGGTGTTCTGTTCAGGAAGTTGTCTCCTGTGCCAATATGTTCCAGGCTCTTTCCCACTTTTTCTTCTAAGTGAGTTAGTGTCTCTGGTTTTATGTTGAGATCTTTAATCCACTTGGATTTGAGTTTTGTGCAAGGTGACAAATATGGGTCCAGTTTCATTTTTTTACACATAGACCTCCAGTTAGACCAGCACCATTTGTTGAAGATGCTATCCTTTTTCCATTGAATGGATTTGGCTTCTTTGTCAAAAATCAAGTGACCATATGTGTGTGGATTCATATCTGGGTCTTCGATTCGATTCCACTGATCAACCAGCCTGTTGCTGTGCCAGTACCATGTTGTTTTAAGTACTATTGCTTTATAGTACAGTTTGAGATCAGGTATGGAGATTCCTCCGGAGCATCTTTTATTGTACAAGATTGTTTTAGCTATTCTGGGTTTTTTGTTTTTCCATATGAAGTTCAGAATTGAACTTTCAATGTCTTTAAAAAATTGTGTAGTTATTTTGATAGGGATTGCATTGAATCTGTAGATTGCTTTTGGTAGGATGGCCATTTTTACTATGTTAATTCTCCCGATCCATGAGCAAGGAAGATCACGCCATCTTCTCAGGTCATCTTCAATCTCTTTCTTCAGAGTTTTGAAATTTTTTTCATACAAGTCCTTCACTTGCTTAGTTAGGGTAACTCCTAGATATTTTATATTGCTTGTGGCTAATGTGAAGGGTGTGGTTTTCCTAATTTCTTCCTCTGTAAGCTTGTCATTTGTGTATAGGAAGGCTACAGACTTTTTTGAGTTAATTTTGTATCCAGCCAATTTGCTGAAGGTGTTTATCAGCTTTAGGAGTTCTCTGGTGGAGTTTTGAGGGTCACTTATGTACACTATCATATCATCTGCAAAGAGGGATAATTTGACTTCCTCCTTTCCCATTTGGATCCCCTTGATCTCCTTTTGTTGTCTTATTGCTCTGGCTAGAACTTCGAGTACTATATTGAAGAGATATGGAGAGAGTGGGCAGCCTTGCCTTGTTCCCGATTTGAGAGGAATTTCCTTGAGTATCTCACCATTTACTTTGATTTTGGCTATTGGCTTGCTGTATATAGCCTTTATTATGTTGAGGAAAGTGCCTTGTATCCCCGATCTCTCTAAAACTTTAAACATGAATGGGTGTTGAATTTTATCAAATGCTTTCTCTGCATCCAAGGAGATAATCATGTGGTTTTTTATTTTCAGTTTGTTTATATGATGGATTACATTGATGGATTTCCGTATATTAAACCATCCCTGCATGCCTGGAATGAAGCCTACTTGGTCATGATGAATGATATCTTTGATGTGCTCCTGTATTCGTTTTGCAAGTATTTTATTTAGTATTTTTGCATCTATGTTCATAAGAGAAATTGGTCTGAAATTCTCTTTCTTTGTTGAGTCTTTGTGAGGTTTAGGTATCAATGAGACTATGGCCTCATAGAATGAATTTGGTAATTTTCCATCCATTTCTATCTTTTGGAGTAGCTTGAAGAGTATCGGTATTAGCTCGCCCTTAAAGGTCTGGTAGAATTCTGCACTGAAACCATCTGGCCCTGGGCTTTTTTTGGTTGGGAGACCATCGATGATTGCTTCTATTTCTGTAGGGGAAATGGGACTATTTAACTTGTTTATCTGTTCTTCACTCAACTTTGGCAAGTGAACTTGATCAAGAAAATCGTCCATTTCCCTTAGATTTTCAAATTTTGTGGCGTATATGCCTTCAAAGTAGGATCTTATGATTCTTTGAATTTCTTCAGTGTCTGTTGTTATGTCTCCCTTTTCATTTCTGATTTTGTTCATTTCAATACTGTCTCTCTGCCTTTTAGTTAGTTTGGCTAATGGTCTGTCTATCTTGTTGATTTTCTCAAAGAACCAACTTTTGGTTTTGTTGATTCTTTGGACTGTTTTCTTAGTTTCTAATTTGTTAATTTCAGCCCTGAGTTTGATAATTTCCAGGCGTCTACTCCTCTTGGGTGTTTCTGCTTCTTTTTTTTCTAGGGCTTCCAGTTGTGTTGTTAAGATGCTTATGTGCGATGTTTCCAATTTCTTTTTAAAGGCACTTAGTGCTATGAATTTTCCTCTTAGCACTGCTTTCAATGTATCCCACAAATTTGGGTATGTTGTTTCTTCATTTTCATTGAATTTCAGAAACTCCTTGATTTCTTTCTTTATTTCTTCCCTGACCCAGGTGTCATTTAGCAGAGAGTTGTTTAGTTTCCACAAACGTGTAGGCTTTTTGTTATTTCTGTTGTTGTTGAATTGCAGCCTAAGAGCATGGTGATCTGATAGGATACAAGGTATTATTTCAATCCTCTTGTATCTGTTGAGGCTTGCTTTGTGACCTACGATGTGATCAATTTTGGAGAAGGTTCCATGGGGTGCAGAGAAGAAGGTGTATTCTTTCTTGTTTGGGTGAAAGGTTCTATAGATATCTGTTAGATCCATTTGACCCATGGCATTGGTTAATGATGTTATTTCTCGGCTTAGTTTCTGTTTCAATGACTTATCCTTCAGTGAGAGTGGGGTGTTGAAGTCTCCCACTATTATTGTGTGGGGATCGATGTGTGGTTTAAGCTTTTTTAGGAGATCTTTTACATATGTGGGTGCCCTTGTATTGGGAGCATAGATGTTCAGAATTGTGATGTCATCTTGGTTGACTTTACCTTTGATGAGTATGAAGTGTCCTTCCTCATCCCTTTTGATTAATTTTGGTTGAAAGTCTATTTTGTTCGATACTAAAATGGCTACCCCTGCTTGCTTCTTGTGACCATTTGCTTGGAATATTTTTTTCCAACCTTTTACCCTGAGGTAATGCCTTTCATTATGGGTGAGATGTGTTTCTTGGATGCAGAAGAATGTTGGGTCTTGTTTATGTACCCATTCGGTTAGTCTGTGTCTTTTTATTGGAGAATTGAGGCCATTGATGTTGAGAGATATTAATGACCAGTGACTGTTAAGAGTCTTAATTTTGATGTTGTTTCCAGTCGAGCGTTTGTGTAGTTGTGTTTTTGCCATGGACCACACAGTTTCTGTAGCAAGAAACTTCATGCTGTAATATTCTTGTACTTGTTGTCATTGCACAGAAAGATTATGCCTGTATTAGTGAGCTTTCCATCACTACAGTGAAAAGACAGGGAAATTAACTGAGAAGAAAAAGGGTTATATAGCTCAGGAACTCTCACTGTTTGCTTTCTCTCACTGATTTGAGCCACTGGTGGGGATACCAAATGGCAGTACTTGGGTACAGTAGAACTAATGGCTCATTTCATGAACCAGTTAGCAACAGGTCTTTATGGACATGGCTCCTTGATCCATCCTTACTGGACATTCTAATTACCTAAGGACTCTCCATAAAGCTCACACCCTAAATGCCCCACTGTTTTCCAATATCAATGTCTTAGAGACCAACACATTAACACATGAACCTCTGGAGCACACTTATCCAGATCATAGAAGCTCCCATAGCCCACAAGATACATAGGAAGCAGAAGAGCTTAGCAGTTAGTAAGCTGAACAATTCTTCAAGAATCTGGTTTCTTTTCTGTGTGGTAACGATTACATATATATACAACTCTTTGATAAAAAAAATAGTTTAATGGTTTATCCAGTTTGGTTTGCTTCCTGCTTTCAGAGTGTATGAAGAAGTCAACTGTGTCTCTTACAACTTTGTAAATTCAGTCTTTTGTCTTTGACCATTTTTTTTTTTTTTTTTTTTTTTTTGGCTTTGACATCCTCACTTGTTAACAGTCTGTGGACCATTTTCTGTCTTTCCTCTATTGAGTTCCTTGTGTTTCCAGATCCCATGTTATTTTTAACCCTTTGTTTTTACTCCTTCTTTCTAATTTTAGCCTATCATTTCTCATGAACCCAGATATTTTGTTTTCAATGTTTTCTTCTGTTCAGTTTTCATTTTATTTCCATATATTCTAGTTCTTAGTTAAAATGCTGGATTAAACACCGTCTAGAACTGCTGTTGCTACAGTACCTTTCTGACTATGACAGATTATATTCTCAAACCAGGAGTCAAAATGAGCCCTTCTTTAAGCTTCTCTTGACACATGTTTTATTATAGCAATGAGAAAAGTCATTAAAACAGACCCTCACTGAATATATAGCATGCTTGTTGAGTTGCTAGTTTCCAGATCCATTGGCCAAATAAACTTCTATTATTATAAGTTACATGGTCTATGTTTTTATGCTACAGTGTCAGAACACAGACTAAAGGAACATACAAAAGTAAAAGGCTCATACAAACATGAGTAGAGAAAAGAATATATAAGACACAAAGAGATTATGGCTTTTCATAGGCTAAGGGAGAGTCTCAAGGGACTAAAACAATGCTGACACCTTTACCCTGAGCTTCTAGCATCTACTGTTAGAGCCATTAAGTATGCTGTGTTTTGCACGGCAACCTTCACAAACTCAATGCAACCTGCAAGGAAATTTATTTCACTAACATTCTCATCAGGCTCCTTCACATACTATTGGACATAATTGAGTTTCTATGCCTTCTTCTGACTCACTAATAAGTAAGGATAAGGTTAGGATTTTCCAAGCTGAATTGATTGGCTCTTTTTCCTTATGAAAGAATGGATTATAGAAAAGAGAAACAATTTCATTTGAAAGAAATACAAAAAATCTAATGACAAGGGAGGATCCACACACAGCGAAGGCTGTTAAACTATCAGATTATTCAGAAAACTCATGGAAAACCCTTAATCAAATGTCCAGCACATCAAACCATTATAGTTGTTGTTACTAAGTTTCATCAAGCTGTAATGCACAGATTCTGCTTGGCAGTTCACTGAAGATTATCATTTGTTGTTTCAGTAATATTTCTTTTTTGGTAGAAAGATACATGACATCCCTGTTATGCAAGCAGCGTTATGCTAACATGTCCAATATAATCTCAAAAGAAATAATAATGATGTTTATATTCTTAATTTATTATTTGTAGACAGAGGTCTGTATGATGGTTGGGATGGTGCCATCCCCCAATCTATTTATTTCCTTTAATTCTGAGACTAGATGCTCTGCTTTACTTGGAAGGATTTAAGAGGTAATTAAGTTAAAGTTCTTAATTAAGGAGATAATAATCTTGGACTAAATCTAGTTATGTATCTTCCCCCAATCTAATTGTGTATACTTAGATTCACAGAGTAGTACACAGATACACAAGAGCAGTATGGGACCAGGGTAGTAAAGTCATGGTGATGTGCCAGCAAGCAGAGGTAGCATTAAAAGGCGGTGAAAGGCAAAGAAGGATTGCCTCTACTCTCCAGAGTGATTGCACTATTTCTAATGCTTTGATTCCGTATTCATATTAGTGAACGAATGCATGTTGTTTAAAAATGTTTGTTGTGATTTCAGTGAAATATACAATCTCCACTCATGTTAACTCTGATTGTTTTTATGTATGATTTATTTAGCAAGGGCAGTCCCTGATTTTTGATTTTCCAGAAACAGTCTTCTATATGAAGTTTGTTTTAGAGAAAGTAAAAACAAACAAACAAAACCAAGTTGTGACATTGCCTGAGTATGAATGTGCATTTCCACCAGTTTTTCATCTTCTCTGGCAATGTCTTACAAAACAAAAATAGTATTTAGATAAGAAAGATCTATAAATGACTACATGCTACATAAACACTTTAATAACTATGAGTTAAAAATGTTTTATTTAATAACCAGACAGAAGTAATGTGCTTTCTTCTTCACCCTATGCCTCCACAAGGGACTCACTTTTTATTTTATTTTATTTTTTATTTTTATTTTATTTTTTAAATATATACTTATATATATATATATATATATTTATAAAACAAACTACATACAGCAGGGAGAACCATGTGACAATCATGAGAATACTGAGTACTATATATGTTACATTCATAGTGACTTGGCCATCTGCATTCGTCTCCTTTGAAGTAAGTGTTTTTCCTGTCTTGTTGGGTCTAGATTTCCGAAAGAGATTCAATATTTATCTTATCTCAACTCTAATAGCTTAACTTCTTTATCTTGATCTAAAATGATTTTGTCTCCTAACCAGCTAAACTTGGTTATAGAACTATATTATCTTGTCTTCAATGCCCCTCAGAGACATGAAAAGGAGCCAACAGTGTGGGTTAGCAGTTTCCAAAATGTACAAATTGACTTAAGACAGTTTACCTCCTGACCAGTCCCCCAATACACTGTATAACATTGGAGCCTCATCTTCAGCTTTCTGGCCTAATATTTCTGCCAGACTTGTTCTCAGGGCAGGAACTATTGAGGACTTGCTTACCCTGACTTGGCAGAGTGCAGCCGTTGACTCTGCCTGCACCTAAATTGCCCATTTTTAGGCAGATTCTGTTAGTGGTGGAACGAGGACATTTTGCCCAGTCGTTATTTTGCTACCTTTGAAGCCATGTCCATAAGGAGGCTCTTTGATACTCATCATCTTCTTTGAGGTCGGCTGGTTGTTGTCAGGAGTTAACTTGTCTTGTTGTCAAAGAAATTTAGGATTGTGAGAACACCTTTCAATGCCATATTCTGTGTGTCTCTGAGACATTTGAAGACCTTATTCATCTATTTTTTACCTCATATATTGATATAGTCATATCTATCTGTTAGACTTAGGATATATATTCTTGTGTTAAAATCTGCCAGTTATTTGACATGGGACTCACTTTTTAAATTAAATCACTTAAAATTACTTCTCACTTCTACCTCATATCTCCATTAAAAAAAAAAAGAAAATAGGTAATATAGGGAAATATCACTATGCCAATTTTACAAAGACAGTCTTAGTATGTGTTATAGAAAAATCAATTTTATAAGAGCATAGACATAAACAGAGGTTGCTATGTTGATCTAAAGAATGCTTGGTTCCATCCAGAGAAACAGAAGAAATAGAACTATATAGTTAATGTTAGATCTGTAATAATGGAAAGATACTTCCTAGAAGAAAAGAATTGGAAAGATCACAGGACCCTTTACCGGCATGTTAACCATTACTCTTGTATGTCCACCTCCAGATTAACGTGATGCTGAAACGTGCTAGAATACATGGCAGGCAAAGATTAACTGAAGGGGATTCTCTATGATATAGGTTTACATTGTTACCGATGATGTATATGACACTCAGAAATTCAGCTGTTTTTAAGTCCCCCACATTCCTATAAGTTACTCATGCTCCTGTAAGTTCAGTAAGTTTATTGGTTTGTCAAGTTAGACTTGGAAAAAATTGTTTCTTTAGTTTGTTGATTCCCTGTCTAAGGTGAATTCACATTTGTTCCTGTCTCCCCAGGAAAAAAGTAACATGATAAACTTGTGTACAACTGTAGCACGAGACAGGATCATATATAAGTTTTATAATATTGGCTTTAATTCCTGCAGTGGGTAATAAGACATAACTGAAGATGGTGCATCTGATGGAGGAATATCCACAATGGCAATCCCACTTTACCATGTGGTATAGACTGGCATGATTTTTTGTTGTGACAACTATATCACCACTTCTATAGATGAAAAAAACAAGCATCTTTTCTGCACATCTGGAAAGTCAGTGTAGACAATATTTGGGGGGAATTTTGATGGGATACTTATTCCGTGCAGTATGGATTGGTGTTTTTTTCTTGATGAGTAGGCTCTACCAAGGCAGTTCAGCAGATTAAGCAGAGCACAGATTTTGATCCCTGACAGTTAAAATGTGTGTACTATGCCTGTAAATAGCCTCTTTATTTATATTATATTTACTACTTACATTACCAGCACTATATGGCTTGTATGTAGAGAGAGGCTTCTTTTTCTTGGAAAATGGTTACTGGCATAGAGTTATAATAAACCTTGTAAGAATTCATGACTGCTGCTGTGGCATTGGTGGCCACATTACACACATAAAGGATCAAACATAGCTAACCCTCCAAAGGCCCAGGGCACATTGCAAAAGAATAAGGAAGGGTGTAAGTATCCAATTAAAGTGGGGAGTGAGGGAGAAAAATGATATGCTTCAGGCATGGACACAAATGTGACCACTGGCTACCATGGATTAGAAGTTGTTGTTGTGACCTACAGAATGTGTGGCTCCATAGTCATGGCAACGAAGTAAAGGGAATACAGTGATAGCCAGATCTCTGTTGGTAATGGCACACTTAATGCTCCCTAGTGAAAACTAAAGAGGAAGGATCACAGGATCCCACACCTGGGATTTTAGCCATGACTCTCTCTTGAGTCCCAGATGAATATGATCTTGGGAGTGTTAAAGTATATGGGAGGTATAAGCTTATCCGAAGGAGGGGAATGTGGTGGAGCTTTTGCGAAGTTGTGCCCATGACTGTTGAGACTTTCAGTGATGGAGCTGCTTTTGAGTCACTCAACTCCTATAATTGTCCCTTCATCCACTATTCTATTGCAAGGAAACCCAATAAAAATCATTGGTTCAAAAAAAAAAATCATTGGTTCATCAAGCTGAAATTGGATGGGTCATTTCTTTAGTCATTGTACCTTATCTGAGGTGAATAGATGTTTATTTTCATCTCCCCAAGAAAAGTAATACAATAACATTAACAACACAGCACTGAAGGCAATGTACATTCAAGGTATATGCTCCCTACTTTTCAAATATTTTCTTATACCACTAATATAAGCAACACATATAAATTATTAAATAATAAGAATTTCTTTTTTTAAGACATGGCCTTCTTTAGAACAAGCTGACTTTGAACTTGTGTGCTGTTTAGCTGAAGTTGACTTGAACTCCTTGCTCCCCCTGCCTCTACTTCCACAGTGTTGCTACTTTAGTACCACATCCGCGAAAATTCTTCCATGGCTTCTTGTATTTACATGTGCACCAAGGTAGCAATAATTCTGTCATGTCTACAGTACATCTAACCTAACAGAACCCTGGACTTATATAGGGCAGGCATACACTGGATAATGATGGCCAAGGGAGGTATGAAAACTAAAAATACAGAGGTTCCCTCCCCTTTTACTCAAAGATTTCCAGAAAGCAGAGAAAACAGGGGAGTGATAAAGATGTTCAGAATTACTTACTCTTTGATGCACCATGTCACTTACATTTTTCATTTTGACTTTCTATATAGTTGATTTTTGTCCTGAGAGACTGAAATCATTCTAGTCCGGGAAATGGTTGCTTTAGATCATTTGAAATCTGGCTGGGTTTGGTTGCTACATGGTGTTCATGCCAATGTTCTCTAGCTTGGGAGCAAGACATATCCTTAATCCAGAGCCAAATTCACCCTAAGAATAATAGTAATAAAGCTCTTTTAATAGTATAGAGATAGCATATAATGATTAGCTTGAGAGTTCAAAACACCCACAATGTAGCAAGCTCAGGAAATTCCTGCAGTTAACTTGGACTTCTTGTTTTGAAAAGGAAAGAAAAGAACCTCTTTTAGATATTAGTCTCAGGGTAATTTAGGGATTAAGAACCTTTTCTATGTTCCCTTGGTATTGCTAAGGACTACTGTATTCCTGCCATAGTGGCACTTGTACATTTATCTGATTTCCTAAAGAAGAGTCTTCTAAGAGTGCGGTGCCTAAGAGGGTAATATAGCCTTCTCTGGTTGCCAAGGGAATAGGAAAACTTGAACTTTTCTACAAAGCTAATTTGCAAACCTATGCACTTCCATTTGTAGCTACTTACTTTCAATTTTGGTTTTGTCTTCAAAGTCCTTGCATCTCTCAGATTCTAATTTAGTGTCTTGGTCTTCAAATGGATTTTAATAAAAGATGCATGACAGATACTGTCTCCCATATTTTTACATAGTTGCCCCACTTCACAATAACAAAGCTTGGGAGAATCAGAGCAGGCTTTTTCCTAACTTTCTTTCAGGTTGACAATAAGTTCTTTCCCAACCTGTTTACATCCATGTAGCCCAGTGTTGGGTAGAAACGTACAGGAAGTAGATGGCATTTTACCCTAGTTCCCTTCCAATATTTAATTTGCTTCTCTGAGTGTTGGAGGAAGTAAGGACTCCTGTGGTTCACCCATCATCTACTTGCTTCAGAGAATTCAGCATTTGCCATTCAGCAGCATTAATGTCATAACTTGGGGCAATTTTTCAGTCTGGTGATTACTTACCACAAGGATTATCCTGGGAGCACTCTACCCGGGCAAAGGCCAAGGTATATGGAAAGAGGAAAATATCTCAAGAGTTCAGAAATACAGGTGAGAAGTGTGATATTTAAAAGTAGACATGATAAAATAGAATTGGTTCATTTGAAGGAAAAAAAGCTGGATTTAATTTGTATCCATTCCTTCTGGTTTTGTGTGACCCTAGAGAAATTTCCCCGAGCTTCAGTTTTCTTACCTAAACAATGTTGCTAACTCATAGACCTAACACGGACACACTGACACACACACATACCGACACACCAATACACACACACGTGCGCGCACACCCACGCACACACCCACACCCACACACAACACACACACACACACACACACACACACACACACACACACACACACACACACACACTTATACAGACCATAAAATAGAATCTTTACAGTATTGGTTTTTTATCCTTCAAATAAGGATGAAATGGGCATGGTTGCCAGAGACCTTTAGGGTCAAGTGGACTCTGGAAGGTGTGCCTTTGCTTTGGTTTAACTTATTTATTTCCATGTGTGGTAGACTAGGGTTTATTTCTTAAGATCTCATCCCTTACTATATACCTGCCCACTTGTATTTCTTAGTTGACTTAGCTCCTTCAATCTAACACATCACACGTGAGCTCTTGTTTTTCTCCGTAAGCTCATTGTCTTCCAGCATTTGCTGGTCTGATAAACTCCTCCACTGTCCTTTTCAACCTATAAGCCAGAAACGGAGATGCCATCCTTAGCATCCTGTTTCTTTACTCTCTTAGAATAATTTCTCTTTGCAAAATCTCCAGCACTTCCAGTCTAGCAGAACATTTTTTTCAACATGGAACATTCTTCAGAGAAACCCACCTTTAAAAAGATCCTTCCTTCATTCTATTTTTTTTTCATGTAGTTACAGATCCATTCTAAAATGTTGATGGGATTTTATAAGCCTAAAACTTTCTTCTTTCACTTTTTGCTTTCTTTTGGTATTGTAACATAATGGAATCCTTTCCTCCTTCCCGTTCCTCCACTCAAAGCTTCTCAACTGCCCCTCTATATTCTCTTTCATTTTATTTTTGTGGTTTCATTTTATTTTATTTTTTATTAATTTATTCAGATTACATCTCAGTCGCTATTTCATCACTTGTATCCTCCTGTTCCTCCCTCCCTCCTGCTTTCACCCTGTTCCCCTCCCCTCAGTCTATGAACAAGGGAGACCTCCTCCCCCACTATATGGTTATAGGCTATCAAGTCTCATCTTGGCAGCCTGCTTATTCTTTCTCTGAGTGCCACCAGGCCTCCCCACCATGGGAAAGTAGTCAAATATGGGGCACCAGAGTTCATGTCAGAGTCAGTTCTCACTCTTCATTTTTAATGGTCGTTACAGTCTCCATAATTCTGCTTGTCTCTGTCTTTTCCTTGAGGATCTGCTTCAGCTGAAATTTTCTCACTGTGCTTTGCACCCAATCACTCTGCCAAACCCCCATGCTTGCAAATTTGCATATGATTGGGTGGGTGTTGCTTGCATATATATATATGCTTATATATGTATATATATATGTATATATATACATATACATATATATGTAAGCAACCTCCAACCTCTCTTTTGTCACCCCCAACTCAGTTTCAAATTTATGGACTTTTTAATTGTTATGGCATATATGTGTGCATAAATACATAAATACTATGTGCTGATTCTGTTTAGTGTTGTTTGCATGCATATGATTTCAGAGATGGCCACTTTATATTGGATAAACAAAAAAGAGGACATCCCTGAGGAAGACTAATTTTCCCCCTCTTGGTAGTCCTTAGTTGCATGTAGGTCTTTATTTCGGGCTGGGGCGCCATGAGATTTCCCTCTTACATGTGATTGTTCAGGTCTTGTTTAGGCAGCCACACTGCCAGCTGCAAATATCCAGATGTGAGTATACCACTTGGAGTAACCCCAAAAACCAGGAAAATAAAAATGGACCATGGGCTGGAAGGTGCTAGAGAGGGGGGTAGAATGTTAACTCATCCTTTTTGAAATAGGTCCTTATAATACTATCCAACTCTTTTCCTTTCATTTCTGTGAGACAACACTAGTCACTCTTTTATGTTAATTTGTGGATCCTTGTTTATTATTAATTGCTCAATATTGGAATGCCTCAAGCATGTGAGCTCGAACTTTCTTAAAACCGAATAAAATGTATGTTTTTCTCCCAAAGAATTAATGCATACACAACATCAACATTTTATTTCATTAATGTTAAATTTCTCTTGTGATGTGGGCTTGTAAACCTATGACAATGTTCTGGAATGATCTATGTTCTCAGCCAATGTAAAGATATTTTTGTATGTATTTTGGACATGCTACCAAACTCTGTTTATTTTTAACATAACACTGTATTATAAGGATACCAGTGTGGCGTGATCGATAATTTAAATTTTCTGGTAGAAATCAGTCTAAATTGTGTGCTCATCAGAACAAGATCATTTTCCTACATGCTATCTGGAATGTTTACAATTCATTTAAAACTTACCATAATATATAATTGTACTTGCCAGTCTGTTACTAAGTGACTAACACTATGGCAAGAATAATGGGATGTATAAAGGAAATATGAGCCAGTGTTAGTTTAAGAAACTATATACATCATATTTTCTTAGAACGACAAAATATAAATAAGTAATGCACTAAATGATCTTAACATTTTAAATGTGTTCTTTAAATATTAACAAATGAGGCTAAAGAGATGGCTGTAGTTAAAAGCACTTGCTGCTCTTTCAAAAGACCCAAGTTTGGTTCCCAGCACCCATAAGAGCAGCTTGCAACCTTGTACAATACTAGCTTCAGAGATTTTGATATCACTTCTGGTTTCCATGGGCATGTGCATGCATGTGAACACATGCACCCACACACACACACACACACGCATGCATGCATGCACACACACAGTCACACACATATAAACAAACCCACAAACATTCATGCATAGATAAAAGGTAAAAATGATGTTTAAATAAGTATCACTATTAACAGAAGGATTCATTTTGTGATTTGGATATAACAGATTTAAGTTTCTAAAGCAACTAAAATTATTTTACTGCAAGTGGAGAATAAGGTGAGTTTAGGAGCATAATTGTAGTGTGACCACGAAGCACTGAGGCTTCTACAATATTATTTAGTGCAAAGAACCCCTAGCTTTAATAACTGTGAAATGTACTGTTTCTTGAGAGCTGATCACAAGACAGACCTACATTGTAGTTGACTGAGGTCTTGTGATAAGCTTGTGAGGTTGCTCTTATGACTTTTGCTTCATTGGAGGAAAAACAAAGAACAGACCTAAAGCAGCTAGTAGAGGAAGTATGTGTGGGTCTAGGTCAAGTCTGTCCTCTCTGTAAGGTCCACTCAGGTTTTTGCTTTTTATGTCTGCCAACTGTTCTTGAAATCTTAGAAGAAAGACGTCTTCATATCATTTTAGGCTTTGTGAATATAGACAAAGCACTTAAATTCTCTGGCATATAATTTTGTAGTCTATGAAAACAGATAAATCATATGAGCACTGAAATAATCTGACAGGATCACAGTGTGGATAGAATATAATTGTTAAAATTTTGGTAAAGCACAAGTGTATGAAGATAATTTGAGGAAGATAGGAAGTGAAACATTTGTTAACAGTGTTTTGAGCATTGGCAATCATGTTTATGTAACTTGGGGTTGTTGCCTAGAACTTGCAAGTTGAGTGTGAAACGTAGCCGACCTGATTATTTGACCTCAAATAGAATACATAAATGAACACATAAATGACTGGCAGAATTTTCATCCTTCAGATGATTGTATTATCATCACCATGTAGAATCAGTTTCACAGCATTGTATACAATCTTTGTGGGTGTGTTTACTCATGAGCACATGTTTGTGGACACACACAACATGCACAGCTGCATGAACAAGTCACTAAGGAAAAACATTAAGCAAATTATTTTATAAAGATTGTGGTTAAATATGGTAGAGTTTGCCGTATCAATCAAGTTAATTCCTTCTCAAGTCTCTGATGGAGTTGATGACCAGGTAGCTTAGTTTTACAATGAAGCTTCGGTGTTTAGAGGTTAAGATGTTTTTAGGTCTAGATAGATGTTTTAAGTTGATAATGACAAGATTTGACGGAGACAGATCTACATTCAGAATTTTAGATACACCAAGATAAGAAAGATGTTTCCTTCAAGGCTGTCAAATACAAATAACCAAATCATTAAGAATGTAACATTTATATAATTCTTGATTGTGTCATGGTTATTCTTGCTATAGATAGTTTATTGTATATATGTAGAATAATATAAATGTATATGTAAAAAATAAAAAATGTTTAAAAAAAAGAGATGGAAGAATTTGAAAGACCTTTGCATGGCATACTGGACAGTTTCAATGTCTAAATATTCATCTTAAGAGGTACTTTTCTGGGTCATGAATGATTCATTCGGTCACATTTAGATTCCTTTTAGTCCTCATGAAAAAGTTTAATCATGTTCACTATTCCTGAACCACAGCATCTAGAATCTTCTAGAAGAGCCAAGTGGTATCTGATCCATCTTGGCACCTTAGGAAGTTCCCTGGCTGAGAAAGAAAAATGCTCTAGAAATGGAAAAGCAAGGGATACTCTGTCAGGTCTTAACATTTCCCTCAATTATTCACAAGCATTTTTTTCAGGTATGTGAAATGCTGTTTTCAGATGACTTGGAAATAAATGATATGAAACTGTTTCAGTGTTTGAGTGCAAATTAGTTGTCATCTTGATGGACTGAATGCATATTGCACATGCATTCCTTGTTTCCTCTTTCAGACTGTCTCAAATGTCATTGCCATTAAGGAATGGGTGGCATTAACTTAGTACAATGCAAATAATGTGGCAGGAATCCACATGGTTTTCAATAAGCCATTACTCTTTTTAAATGAGGCCTAACATGATGTCATCCATGGACCTAAAAAGTCCTTTAATATGTCAATAGTGAGCTTGTATGAAGCATGGTGATGTCTGTTTCCTAATGATGGTACAGCACTCTAGCCAAATCTAATATTTTAAGGTTTGTCTTTAAGCTAATTGCTCTAGTGATCACCAAATTGTATTTTGGTAAAACAAAAATTTTCTAAAGACATATTGTGATTATTAATAACTCTGACTTAACCAAAGAATCATGTTACATATGTAAATGGATTCTCTGACTGCTTTCGGTATCATAGCATTTGCCTGAGCAAAGAAAATTTCCAGACGCCCCCATCTTAAAGGAACAGACTGAAAAATGACCAGAAAGGCACAGAGTACATGCCTTAACAGAGTTTAACTTGCGTTCTGAATGGCTGCCAATTAACTCTACTTAGAACTCTTGGAACATAAACTGTTCTGCAGAGTTCATCTAGAGGGTGTACTAAAGATAATAAAGTCAGTGACTATTCATATTTGGTGCTCAAGATCTAGGGAAGACATGGACCATGCTTTAGCCATATGGATCATAAACTTGGTACAAAGTTGTATCTTGGTTAGGACACAAAGTGGAAAACTAGGAAGCAAGCAGATAATTTTTTTAAAGGAAGAGGTCCTGGTAATGTTTAGTAGGGATTGTGGATTTTTTTTTTCTATTTGATTCTAGACATTTTAAAAAATGACCCCCAATATTTTTTATTCCAACTCAATCTTACATATTATTTTTACATTTCGAAAGGAAATGACTGACGCAGATTTGAGAGATATTGGAAAACAGAAAAGGTTCTTCAATAGGTATACACTTATTTAAAATATTTGTTATTATTCTCTGCACTATGATACAAGTTCCTCAGTTATATTTCTGAACATTTATTGATTAAGGGTAGCAATGGCAACAAACCCCAGAAAAAAGCCAGTGTATTTCATTTTTTTATATTTTTTGCATATACATTTATATTATTACACACATATAAATTAAACTACACACAGCAAGAAGAACCACAAAAAATCAGTAGTTATATTAATGTTACATTCATAGGGTTTTGGCTCTTTGTATTTGGCTACCTTGAATAAAGCATCTTTCCTATTTTGGTGCATCTGAAATTCTGAATGTAAATCAATATCTATTATATCTTACCATTATCACCTTAAAACATCTATCTAGACCTAAAAACATCTTAACCCCTAAACAACTAAGCTTAATTGTAAAACTAAACTATCTGGTCTTCAACCCCATCAGAGATTTGAGAAGGAATAACATTAATTACCAGAGTAAACAGGAAGAGCAGGCTAGCATCTTCTTCATTTATAGTGAAATTGGTATTTAATGATATTAAACTAATCAGAAGTAAGTCACCTTCTGGATGACTCCCAGGAGATATACAGAGAATGTTAAAAAGAACAGGAAGCATCACTTTATGTGGCTGTCTTTTCTTGGGCAAGTCTCATCAAACCCAACCATGAGCTCTATGGTATTAAATTCAACAGTTCTACTCTTTAGGTCTTAAAATGCTCTAGGTTGACTTGCCATGAATTTACTTCCAACTCTCTGCTGTCTTTTCTGATCTTTCCTGAGTCATTTTGGTGATGTGTATATGTGCATGTGTGTGAGTTCATATGTGCATGTGTGTGCCAGTGTATATGTGTTCACATGTGTGAGTGTGCATATGTGTGTGTGCCTTTGTGTGTAGGTGCCCATGTGTATTACCTCAGAGTATTTTGATATCTTATTTTTTCTTTATATACTCTGGTGATTTCATCTCATCCCATGGTTTTAACTCCATTCAAATTGATGACCATTTATGAACCTCCTCCAAGTTTTCAAAGAATATTCATCCAATAGAGACAACATCTTTTTTCCCCTGCACATTATGTCCTCTTAATCACTCACACCCTCTTTTTCTAGTTTCTCCTCATTAAATGACATCTATACACTTACAGAGTTAGTTGTCTCCTCTACCATATATGTTCCACAGATTAAACTCAGGCTATCAGGCCTCTTGTTAAACACCTTTACCTGCTCAGCCATGTTGCCAGTCTCCAGATTTCAATTTCTAGAACCTTTTAAGATATTTCTATTCTCTTTCCCTCCTCACTCCCCACCTGTGTGTGTGTGTGTGTGTGTGTTTGTGTGTTGAGTATAGAACCCTATAAGATCATCCCTAGCTACTGAGAGACATTTGTAATTTGCAGTCTAAACAAACTTGCCTTTTACTTAAGTTTGCCTGTGTCTTGTTCTTGTTTTAATATCCCATGATTACCAATACTTGTTACTGGCATATCTATTCTCTGTTCAAACCAAAGATGCAGTGTGGATTTGCATTCTATTTTTTTTTTGTTTGTTTTTCTTACACTGGAAACTAATGCTTCAATAAATAAAACTAGAAATATTTATAATTTTAAATATGTTTACTCCAGCCTAAGTTTTTCTGCCCTTGTTCAGCAGTTTTGAGTGAATACCATGATTTACAATGGTAAGATCTATTGAGTTATAAGAACCAGGGTACTCAGCACTTAACTTGGAAGCTTCCTATGCCTATTTTCTTTTAACAAGTCTTTAAAATGTTATCTCTAAAACTTTGCAACTTTAAGCCCTTACCTTGTTAGCCCAATAATTACCTAATAAACTTTGAAGGTGTCTCATATATAGTAAGTTATCTCTTTCTTATAAAGGAATTCGGATACATGTTACTTTGACCCTTTCTTACATTAGTATGTACAGTGCAGATTACCACCTGCCAATGCAAGCATCCTCCATGTTTTCAGTTTAGGCTGAGGACTGGTTCTGAGGAAATGCTGTATCTGTACCAAAATTAATTTACTTTTGGTAACAAAATTGACAAATCTCATTTTAGAGGAAATATTATACACATATACATGAGATTTTCAATTCTACTATGCAGAAACAAGTCTTACTATGCTTTGTACTGTAACATAGTACAAATTTATTGTAGAAATATGTTTATTTTCATATATAAATGTTTATTTTACTATAATTTTTGAAAATTTAATACATGTACACAGCATATCTTGGCTATCTCTCCATCTTTCCAACTGTCCCAAGGATTCCATTTTCTTAACAACTTCATGTCTTTCTTCTATAAGTTTTATTTATTTACCTTCTGAGTACAACAGTATTGCCCTTATGTGCATGCTGTGGGGCCAAACACTGGGTTACTGGGAACTGACCAGTGGCCATACTCTTGAATATAAATGATCCTTTCTACTTAATAACCGTCAAATGCCAAAAACTGCTCACCTAGTGATGGGGGTCATAGAAGCCCTCTCCTGATTTATGATGGAAGTTTTAACTGGATGGATCTTGTACATAGCTGCTATGAGTTCCTTGAATGTAGCAGCCATGTCTTGTCAAGGGCAACACTTCACAGTACTGTTCTCCATCCTCCTGTTCTTACATTCTTTCTGCCTCTTCTTCTGTGATGTTCCCTGAGCTTTGGCTAGGCATTTGGAGAGTTGATAAACAAGAGCAGTGGACTGCTAGAGAGAATGTGTTAAGAGTAGATGAAGTCCTGAGTGACTGTGTATTGTTGACATGGGCATGCCTATGCCAAGGGCCAATGCCTTACCCATGGGGATTTGCCAACCCTCACAGTGGGGGTATGATGCTCAGAGAGATGACAAGGCCTACCTATGGTTTGAGTGTGATTATTGACAGTGAGAGCTTATACAATGTTTACAAATAATTCAGCAGTGTATGAAAAAACTAGCAACTGCAGCTTCTTCCTCCTTGATATTTACAGCTTGAGATTGTTTACCTTAAGGAGACCTTCTGCTCAAACTAGCTAACTCTTCTTCCTGTGTTATAGATAACAAATATACTGAGGCTCCAGGTAATTGTATAGTAGACAAGACTCTATCAGAATATTCACAAACCATCTGGTGCATCTTTTTTTGTATGTGTGCCTGTGTGTCTGTCATTTCTTCATTCTTTCACCATCCTTAGTCAGATTTCTATGACGCAAACCACTCAGGGCATTGAAAATAAAGATGTCCCACTTATGGCTGAGCACTCAGAGTCATTTAGTCTCAGCACACTGAGCAGTAAGACATCTCTGAATTAACCACTATTCACTGCGGTAAGAGGTTTCACTGACCAAGGGTGGGAGCAGCAAAATCTATTTATATATAAAAAAGACTATTTAGAAGGCAGTGTGATAACATTTAAAAAACCAGCATCAATAGGTTATTCCCTAGAGCTTATGACTTCTCTAGTAACGGGTTTTTAACATTTATGTGGTACCAGCCATGAATTCCTTCCTGTGAAGAGAGTGGTTGGTTATTTCGTAAACAGCCTTGTCACTATTGCACCGGCAGACACATATTGTCAGCACATTGACTTACGGCATGCAAAGTCCAGTGCTGGATAAGACCACTGATGACTTTTTTCCCTTAGCAACTTCCATAGCATCTTCCAGAACTATGGAACTGGACAGTAAGGAGAATTTTGTGGTTCATTAAAAAAAAAAAAAAGATTTATCTGAACCCTGAAATCAAAGTGTTCATTATCATCCATAATAGGTGGGCGACCAACAGTGATGGAAATAGTCTTTGTTGTTTTGGGGCTTCCTCTGATTAATAACCTACAAGGAGGTAACCTGCGCTTGGAAGTAAGGTTTTCAGTAAATAATCCATGCCTTCTAAGACTAACATTGTTCTCAAAGGTGGGGTATTTCTGTTCAAAATCGTTTTAAAAATACAGTTTTAATTTATTTACAAACTACTAGGTTTTATAGGTCTTCATACAATATTAATTTTGGTTAAGCTAGCCCTCCCCTTCTTTACCCATCTCTTGTCACCCCTAGCCCCAACTAAGCCTTTAGCTCCCAGGATGCCTCTTCCCTTTCATATCTTACTTAATATCTTCCCATGGAAACAAACATGGCTATAAAGACACATCAATAGCTATATAACTACCATCATACAACTTTTTAGGTGATTTTTAAGATAATTCACTATTTTCAAGCCTTCACATTCTGGGTTTCCACTTGTACAATGAATAAATAAATAATATTCATAAATGTTAGTTTATACTTATAGTTAAAGAAATTCATAAAACTGAAAATTTGGATAAAGCTGTATTATGAATGATAGAACTAGGTTTTCCATAAGATTCCATATAGGATTGAAACTCTATGTTTCAGTATTTGAAAGGGCCCAGTCATTTAAATTAATTTTCATTTTTAAAAAATTTTTTTTATTAATTTATTCTTGTTACATCTCAATGGTTATCCCATCCCTTGTATCCTCCCATTCTTCCCTCCCTCCCATTTTCCCATTATTCCCCTTCCCTATGACTGTTCCTGAGGGGGATTACCTCCCCCTGTATATGCTCATAGGGTATCAAGTCTCTTCTTGGTAACCTGCTATCTTTCTTCTGAGTGTCACCAGGTCTCCCCCTCCAGGGGACATGGTCAAACGTGAGGCACCAGGTAGGTGAGAAAGTCATATCCCACTCTCCACTCAACTGTGGAGAATGTTCTGACCATTGGCTAGATCTGGGTAGGGGTTTAAAGTTTACCACCTGTATTGTTCTTGGCTGGTGCGTTAGTTTGAGCGGGACCCCTGGGCCCAAATCTGCCTATCATAATGCTCTACTTGTAGGTTTCTAGGACCCTCGGGATCCTTCTACTTTGCTATTCTCCCATGCTTCTCTCATCTAGAGTCCCAATAGGATGCCCTCCCCTCTGTCCCAGTTTCCTGGTAAGTGAAGGCTTTCGTGGGTCATGCCCCTTGGGCTAGTATGCAGATATAAGTGAGTATATACCATTTGATTCTTTCTGCTTCTGGGTTAACTCACCCATTATGATCATTTCTAGCTCAATCCATTTATCCACAAATTTCGGGAATTCCTTGTTTTTAATAGCTGAGTAGTATTCCATAGTGTATATGTACCACAGTTTCTTGATCCACTCTTCTACTGAGGGACACTTAGGCTGTTTCCATGTTCTGGCTATTATGAATAAGGCTGCTATGAACATGGTTGAGCAAATTTTCTTGTTGTGTGCTGGAGCATCTTCTGGGTATATTCCAAGGAGTGGAATAGCTGGGTCTTGAGGAAGCCCTATTCCCATTTTTCTGAGATAGCACCAGATAGATTTCCAAAGTGGCTGTACTAGTTTGCATTCCCACCAGCAATGAAGGAGTCTTCACCAACCCTACATCTGACAAAGGTCTAATATCCAAAATATATAAAGAACTCAAGAAATTAAGCACCACCAAACCAAATAACCCAATTGAGAAATGGGGCTTGGAACTAAACAGAGAATTCTCAGCACAGGACTATCAAATGGCTGAGAAACACTTAGAGAAATGCTCAACCTCCTTAGTCATCAGGGAAATGCAAATCAAAACAAGTCTGAGATTCCATCTTACACCCATCAGAATGGCTAAGATCAAAAATTCAAGCAACACCACATGCTGGCAAGGATGTGTGGAGAGAGGAACACTCCTTAAATTAGTTTTCTAGAATCAGAAATTAAACCAGAAGTTTTAAATATACTGATTATCTGTTGCTTATATTTTGTTTCAGTAAATTATATATATGTATATTATAATTTTACTTTTGAAGTTATTTTTTCTTTTTCAACTATTTGAAACTTCATCTAGATTAATATTCAAACTGCTGGAGGATAAAAGGTACCAGTGGTCTTACTCAACTGTAAATTCTGCAAACTATAATGGAAATCTGCTAGGCAAGATGCACCCAACCATGCAATACTGTGATGGGTGAACCAACTTCTTTCTGAATGAACTTCAAGCCTGCTCTACAAAAGGAAATACATTTCTGTTATGTAAATTTATGATTACAAAGTGTCATGCCTATGACATAATAGGTCCAAGGAAGGAATATACTAGCATTTGAAAAAATTTTCACATTGTCCATATACCTTCTAATTCTTTGTATTTACACCCAAAACCAAATATTGCTTTTTGGCTTAACCAGAAAGCTTGTCTTTGCTGTAAAAACCAGTGAATGAAGGGACATATGACTGCTCATTGTGCTGAGGGTAAGTGAAGATTGAATCGTCAGCCATAACTAAGACATTTCTACTCCACCTCCGAAATCTCAGGACACACTGCCTTAAATAGGATGGAAAGAATGCAAGACTCAAAATACAGCAAGAGGCTTTGAAATGCATTCCTTTGGGCATGATACAGCCATTCAAAACATAAACTCAGTATAGTTGTGCTTGCCTAATTGTGCTTAAACAGTAATGGGCTAGTGAACAACCAACTGTACATGAAAGAATGTTTCAAGGAGCCCCACATTCCTCTGTCCTGAACTGCTGGCCACTTACAGATTCAGAGAATGAGGTATCATTGGCATCTGCCGCATAACCCTTAGTGAGTCTCTCACGATACATTGGAGGATTGCAAACCATGGTTTCACAAGAAGCTCAGCTTAAACTCATTGGGTTTCCAAACAAAACATAAACACACGAATACAAAAAAGGGTATTAGAGAGAATGAGGGGATTGATATGGCTGGGTGAGAGATAAGAAAGTGAGAGTACACTGCAAGCATGAGAAAATATCCAAGAAGAAATTTAATAAAATTTTAATCTCGGGAATTCCTTGTTTTTAATAGCTGAGTAGTATTCCATAGTGTATATGTACCACAGTTTCTTTATCCACTCTTCTACTGAGGGACACTTAGGCTGTTTCCATGTTCTGGCTATTATGAATAAGGCTGCTATGAACATGGTTGAGCAAATTTTCTTGTTGTGTGCTGGAGCATCTTCTGGGTATATTCCAAGGAGTGGAATAGCTGGGTCTTGAGGAAGCCCTATTCCCATTTTTCTGAGATAGCACCAGATAGATTTCCAAAGTGGCTGTACTAGTTTGCATTCCCACCAGCAATGAAGGAGTGTTCCTCTCTCCCCACATCCTCGCCAGCATGTGGTGTCGCTTGAATTTTTGATCTTAGCCATTCCCGAAATTTGTGGATAAATGGATTGAGCTAGAAATGATCATAATGAGTGAGTTAACCCAGAAGCAGAAAGAATCAAATGGTATATACTCACTTATATCTGCATACTAGCCCAAGGGGCATGTCCCACGAAAGCCTTCACTTACCAGGAAACTGGGACAGAGGGGAAGGCATCCTATTGGGACTCTAAATGAGAGACGCATGGGAGAACAGCAAAATAAAAGGATCCAGAGGGTCCTAGAAATCTACAAGTAGAACAATATGATAGGCAGATTTGGGCCCAGGGGTCCCGCTCAAACTAAGGCACCAGCCAAGGACAATACAGGAGGTAAACTTTAAACCCCTTCCCAGATCTAGCCAATGGTCAGAATATTCTCCACAGTTGAGTGGAGAGTGTGATACGACTTTCTCACATACTCTGGTGCCTCACATTTGACCATGTCCCCTGGAGGGGGAGACCTGGTGGCACTCAGAGGAAGGACAGCAAGTAGCCAAGAAGAGACTTGATACCCTATGAGAATATATAGGGGGACGTAATCCCCCTCAGGAACAGTCATAGGGGAGGGGAATAATGGGAAAATGGGGGGGGGGGAGGAATGGGAGGATACAAGGGATGGGATAAACATTGAGATGTAACAAGAATAAATTAATAAAAAAAAAAAAAATTTTAATCTCATATATATTTTCCATTGTTGTTTCTTTTTAATTTCAACATTATCAATACATGAATGTTTACAGTTTCGTAAGTGACATTTTAGTCCTTTTTATTTCCTTTTCACTAAATGAGATAGTCCAGGGGTGGAACACAAAAACTTCTATAAAGTATTTCTCTGTACCTCCCTTTGAGGACAGTTGAGTTATTTTAGCACTCACCTAGCTTCCTAGGGTAACCTCTCTACTTTAAGACTTTTTACTTAATACATATATATATTTTTTTGCCATGTGAGGCAATGATCACTGGTCCCAGCTATTCATACCTGCTGTTTTTTATTGATGTTTTCCAGCTAACCATGCCGAATATTTGTTTGTGTACTATTGATGGCTACTTCTTACTACAATGCCAGAATCAAGTGTTTCTAACAGATCCACAAATCTAAACAATAGATATATTAACTATATATGAATCAATTTTGCTGTACCTTGTTCTAATCAGCAGAAGCATTTTTCCAGCATGGCTAAAGACTAAGGAGGGAGTTAAGTCAAGTGAGCTGAGAACAAAGGGCAACTAAGTCAAATTTCTAGTCAGCTTTCTTCATGATGGTTACTCATAAGCAGAACAGCCAGAGTTTCTTCAAACAGCAGGAATGATTTCTTTCTGTCTCTTCACATGGTCTAGTCTTTAATCTGACACAGGGAAGGGAGTAAAAATCAAAAACTATATGAGGGTCAACAGTGCACAGAACCCAAGCTGGGCTGATGGTATGACTGACAGTTTCCATTGGTGTTTGTCAAATAATGAAGTCAATAGTTAGAGATGCTCATGTTCACACAGAAATCTTTCTTATTTTCTCTTTCTTTCCTGCTACTTTGAATCCACATTATGTCAGTTTTGTCATTGTACAAATGGAAATTTTAATTTCAGCCTTGCATACAGTTTATGCTCCAAATAGCATCATGACTGCTATAGAAGCACACAAAACCTCTGGGAGACTACAGCTTTCATAGTGTTACAACAATGCTGCTAGTAAACACGTAATTATATTGAAGCAATTTTCCAATACTGACAAAAAAACCAATGGAGCCTTTTTCATTAAAGAAAATTAAATCATGTGGCTGATATCTAAGATGTGTGAAGAGCACCAAATGGTAGAGGTAGAGTAAAGAAAGGAAGCTAGCCCTTGTGTGAAGTACTCTATTTGCATATTAGGCAATTTGAGCTTTGCTTTTTGTTCTTATTTGCAGTCAGTGGCAGTTTATGGGTATTAATAGCCAATACAGTTCTTCATGGTGCCAGCATGTTTTAGACATTGACAAGTTATACATATAACAGACTGCTGTGCTTAGCTACATGGTAGGTGATACTACCCAGGCATGTATAAGTATACTTTATCATGTTTCTACAATGATAGAATCACCTAAGGAAGGAGTGTAAATCATTCATCACTTTACTCATGTAAAGCGTCTTTTGTTCCAGGAATCAATGTGTTTCTTGCCTATTAAAGCATTCTGCCTTTTCACTTATAGCTGTTAACCCTTCATAGAGAGAAAACGTAGTAAAAAGGGATGAAATAATTCAACCAAGAGCTTCATTAAATGTCATAGCAGTGAGAATTTGAAGTCATAAAGATAAACACTATTATCTTAACCAGCACACTAATCTTTTTCATATGCCCCTATGCCAAGGCTTCTGCTCACTAGGATAGGCAGAACACATCAGGTAGAGTAGTGACATAGCCCATCTTCTAGGACAGACACTTAAAAGTCTCTCGCTTCCTTGTCCTTTTTCCTTTCCCCAACTCTCTCATATTAGAGACTGGGCCTGGTATCTAGTACCAAGTAACACCCATATTTATTTATTTATTTATTTTAAACTTTCAAACAGATGGCTTTTCTTCTAAAATTTCTGAAAGTCTCCTAGTAAAGTCTTATAGGCAATTATAATATGTAATACACTTATAATTGATTTAAGGTTCAGCTTAATTGAACTTTCGCTCAGCAGCTGCCCATTAGAATCTCCTAGGGAACTATGAAAAATACCAGTGTCTGGCTTTACTCCAGGCCAATTAAATCTCCTCTTTCTAGGGAGAAATGAGTCTGCAGTATAGGTACTTCAGGAAACTCTCCTGGTGGCACTAAGACAGCCAGTGTTCAGTGACTACCACAAGCTTTAACCCCTTTCACTACTGTAGCATGGAGACTGTAGGTGATGCCCTTAGATTGAATTAGAAGTTAGAAATGAGGATACTATTGATTATTTGATGGTACCTAGCTCTGAGAAGCTTGGCACACTTATAGAAGGTTTATTTGTTTTGGATTTGGTGAAGTCTCTGTGAGTTCCTTTTCATTACTTTAACATTTTCCAGAGCAGCATCTTGAGACTTTGAACAGAAGTCCAACATCAGTAATATAATTCTGCAAAACTAGACAGAGGAATTTTTTTTCTGTTGTAGATAGCTTAAGTACGAGCTAGCCTGTGAATGTGTGGACTGTGTATGGCTAATGCAGTAGAAGATACTTTGTCATATCAACTTGCTGCATGATCTCTTAACATTGTGTTTCAAAAAGAAAGGTCTTTTAATCATAAGAAAGGCACAAGGATTTGGGATGACATCACTGGCATTCCGAAAATAAGTGCGGAACAGCACACTATTTACTTCAAGCTATCCTAAGATCTAACATGATATAAACTTGAGCATTTTTCCCCATAACTGAACAAAACTCAAGATGTTCAGTCATGGACACCATATGTGAAAAACATTAGGGTTCATTAGCACAGCACATCAGGATTGTCAGAAGTAGTAGAGGCTGAGATTTTCCTCTAGAGAGAGAGAGAGAGAGAGAGAGAGAGAGACAGACAGACAGACAGAGACAGACAGACAGAGTGAGAGAGAGACAGAGAGACAGAGACAGAGAGAGACAGAGAGAGAGAGACAGAGAGACAGAGAGAGACAGAGAGAGACAGAGACAGAGACATAGACACAGAGACAGAAAGGATGACTCTCTCAGTTTAAGAAAACAAAACCAAAACACCCACAACTACCCTTTTCTCCACATTCCATCCCATTGTGTTTATTGATTCTGACAGAAAGAGACAAGATGTGTGCTGATAAACACTGATCTTTTCTTTCTTCTTAATCCTGAATCTTGTTGGCTGGCTTGCTGGATATCTCTATAAATTCCAGAAGTGTTTCTTACCTTTGTCCTTGGAGATGCCCTTTCACTTGACAACACTTGGAAATGGAGAAAAGGAGTTGTCAAGATGATTTAATGGGCTTTTTCTTTTCTTACTCCTTTTATTGGATGGAAATAGGAAGAACATATTCAGGAGGGGATCTTGCCCCTCAGTGGTTGAATGGGAGATACACATATATTTGTTTTTGCCCCTTGACAAGTGAATTTTCTTCTCTGTGAACTCGTAGAACAGTCAAAAGAGAGCAGAAATGCTAGGAACATGGCTAGGAAATAAACTTGGCAATAATATCTCATGGAGATGTGACTGTTGGCCAGTTATTTAAGTGAGATGCTGAATTTGTGACAAAATGTTTCTCTGACAATCTCTCACTATCTCTTAACCCTCTTTCACATGGCATGATGTGGACTGGGATAAACAAACACATATTTCAGATTGCTAAGGTCATTATTATTAATGGGTGAGGAATAATTTCAGATCAGGTAGACACATCAGAGTCATGTCTTGAAATTTGATATGAAAACAGGCATTGCATGGTATTTATTATTGTTCTTAAAACATTATCCTATGATGAGGACAAGATCCAGTGAATGCGCACAATGTCAAGAGAAAAGAAAGAAGTGTGTAACAAGGATGTAGTCACACTGTGTAACACACAGGATATAGTCACACTGTCACCTAGGGTTTGTTTATTCAGAAAAGCTGTCCATATCTTCATCACTATTGCTAGCTAATTTTTCCACAGTTATGCATTCTCAGCTTTTGCTCCTCTTTAAACAAACTTAAATTATGTTTTTACTTCTTTCCTGGCTCATGAAAATAATCATCAATTTACATATGGTATTTTCATATGTACATATGGTATATAGTGATATATAAACCACATAGACAGACAGACAGACAGACACACACACACGTATATAATTATTATTGTATAATTTAATTATAGTGGGAAAATGACCTTGACACATATTTATTTTTAATTTATTATTATAAATAAATAGCATAGAACTCACTATGTAGATAACATTAGCCCCTGAACTGTTGATCCTTCTATCCCCATTACCCAGGTGCTGAGATTACAGTTGACTGTTACCATGCCAGGCTCTGAGTAGAAATTTCTCAAATGAAGGTATATACATAGTTACAAAGTAGATAACAAAGGATTTATCCTTACTAATTGGAAAGGAAATGTAACATAAGTGACAGTGAAATATCATATCACTCATAATAGGCAACATGAAAATGATCATAAAAATGATGACTGCTGTTGACAGCACAAAGAAGGGGAAAACTTTATTATTTGGGTGGAAGTGTAAATCAGAATATATCAAAAGATAAATAGTATGAGGGCACCCCACCTACAAATAGAATTGTCATGTGTTAGAACTTGAAAGGATGAGGTGAGAATCGCAGTCTAGAAAACCATGATACAATTCCATCAGAACGCGGGTTAAGCAAACATGCAAACGATTGATTTCCTATGTTCTTAAAAACTGATAGCTCTTCTGTTTCTTGTTATTGCAGTTCTTGAACTAAATAGCAGTTGGAGATGAGTTATCCTTCTGATTCATTCACCTGTACAAACAAGGTTGATACTGAAGGTCTGAGAAAGTCAAAATGCCTCAGCTGGACATAGGTAAGTTCAGATGCTTGCATCCAAGTTACTCTGTAGTTACCTCTACCATGATCTTGATAGTTTCATGATGGTGGTTCCTGCTTCATCTGATGCCTAAATATATTATCTTCTCTGCAACCGCTGTTTTCTACCATGGTTATTTGTATGAACAAAACAAACAGCTTTTTCATTTAAAAGAAAAGAGTATGAAAACAAATCAGAAACATTTCAAAGCAGCAACAACTATTCCCAATGAATAACCCAGTTTCCTTACATCTATCTGTCAGCATTTCACACATACACAGTTAGGGACTAGTGGTTGCAGGACAGTAAAACCATTGGCTGTTTTGCAGTATGAACAGTGTTGATCTCTTCTGGAATCACTGTGAGACTCAGCACGCTGATCTGGGTGAAGCCAATGAGAGGAGTAAAACTAGGACTACACAGGCCTGCAGTCACATTTGCAGATTTGAAGTAAACGGTGAACTTAATGGATACAAGCTAGATTTAGAACTTACCCAATTTGAAAAAAAGACATACTGGAAGTTAGTTTGTTTTCCTGAGGAGTTGAGATGGGAGTTGTTTCATATCTGTAAGCAAATTCCCCACTCTCTGTGTGTATGAGAGAGAGGGAGGGGGAGGGAGGAAGAGAAGAAGGGAGGGAGAGAATGTGTGTGTGTCTGTGTGTGGTGTGGTGTGGTGTATAACTCTAGTTGATCTCTGGGACAAAGAAAGAATACTCAACTGTCTACATGTTGGTTATTTACTAGAAGTCAAATCCATTTTTAAAAACAAGATATGATAAAATAGACAAATGCCCCCTCTTACAGCATGTAGAGCAATGCCATCAACTATCAGGAACAAATGTTCCTTCTTTTCTTTCATAAAACAATATAAATACTCCTCTAATATTTCACCTTGAGAAAATTCGATAATATGGCATTAATTATTATCCAAACAAATTATAATTACAGACACTGGAGATTATTTTCTTCTGTTTCCTGTTTTCTTCTCACTTTATGAACCAAGAGTTATTACTAGTTATATGGAAAAACATCCAAAAGTTAATCAATATTCCACATGAACTGGATGGAGTTCCTTGCTGCAAAATTTATTAGAATCAGTTTTCTCCAGATACCAAACGTTGTGGAGTTCCCATGTTTAGAAAAGCTTTCCTCACTTACCAACTTGTCCACCACCAGTTTCCTCAGCACACATTTATTTTTCTGTTTTGTAAACTAACCTCATTCAAAAATCAGGTTTAGAACTTTAATATTAAAACCATATGAACTAGAGAAGTCTCCTTAAGAAATCATGAAAAACATACTAAGATTAAAAAGCATAGAAAAGGAGGGTAGGTGTACCCTGGAGAGGAGGAGCAATTGGTGCTTTTACCATCACTCAGCATCTCTTTGGGAATTAGAAACAGATCCTCAGAATGTCATCCCAGATCCACATGGGAACTCACCAGTTATGAATAATAACAGGAACTTGCACACACAATACTATTACTAAATTGAGTGGAATAGTAAAACACTTGATAATTGCAGTAACACAACTGCTTAACAGAAAGCACAGCAACATATCACACAATACTCAAACCCACAAAGGAACCCTATAAAACAGGTTCATATGCAAATGAGTACTTTTATTCTTTTCTCCGTTCTTCCCTTCCTCCCTCCCTCCCTCCATCTCTCCCTCCCTCCCTTTTTCCTTCCTTCTTTAATACATTACTTTATTTGTGTAAAGTTTCCTTTGGGTTTTCATCTCTCCCTCCCTTCATTGCCTTTTGCCTTAGGAATGACCGCTTAAACCTCCAGTTTCATTGAGCTCAATTAGTATTTATTAGATGCTTGTGGGGTAACACAAGCATAGGGGAACACATTCCTTTTTTCTCTGGAATTCAGGCAAACAGAGAGAGAGTGAATGAAATACCACGAACAAAGGGAAAAGAAAGAAAAGAATGAGAAGAAAGAAATCCAGGAAAGCTTTAAATCAGCTGGATGAATATCAGTGTACAAGGTACACAGTGTACAGAGCAAACAAAACATCATTGGTTTTAGACTGATTTGCGTTGGTAGTTCAACAGGGGTGACTGAAAACTCATCAGTGGAGTCACAATTAACCTTAACAAGCGCTGTGGGCTGTTAACTGTTTTGTCCTTTGCCTACATCATGTAGTAATCCAACCCCATGAGGGTCCATAAAAATTATTGAGTAAATACATGGTTTCATGCTTTTTTTTTCCTATCACAATGGTTTCCTAATGTCCTTGGATAGCTAAGTTTGGAAAGAGAGGAGTGAGACCCCAGCAATGGTTATCATGTAGATCCCCACAATTCTGACCTTTGCCTTCATTGTCCTCCAGACACTGACAGCCAGCTGACTGTGAAGCTTTGCCTCTGCTGTTCTGCTATATAATTCTCCTAAATCATGATGAGATTTCCAGCCTTGGTATTATTTCCTTACTCCACTGTAATTGCTATTTAATGTAACTCCTTCCCTTTCAAAGGATTTTAATATTGAATACTTATTTTCTTTTTATCTGGCCAAATTTTCTTTCCATTACTTTCAGCTTTATTGTCTTTAGAAAATCCTTTAAATTCTCTGATGGAGCAGTAGGGGAAATGAGGCAAGAAGTTGAGAATATAGCACAAGAAATCAGTCCAAAGTTAATGCCTACAGCATTTCTTTGGAGTGAATAACTGATTTTATAGCTTTACCCAGAGTGCATGTCATGCAATGAGCTGTGATTGATTGGGAAGGAGTTGGAAAGCTTCATTCTTAAAAAAAAAAAAAAAAAAGGAAAAGAAAAGAAAAGAGAGGAAGTGTGGGAAGGAGCTCTTTATGGCCACTAGAGTGCCGCAGGGTAAGGTGCCTTTCCTGAACACTCGCAGGGTCTCATAAGGGTTACTAGAGAAGTCATCCTTGTGACTCTGATGGTCACACACTAACACAGATGATTTTGAATGACAAGGAACAGTGAAAGGAAGAGACAGCAAGGCCAAGGACAAGTCTATGACTGAAAAGCATGCTATGATACCCAAAAGTCTGAGGACCCACAGCACATGTGATATCAGAGACATGATAAGCTCTTGACAGATGGCAGGGCGTGCATTTTATCATAAATCACAATAGACATTATTTCACTAGTGTCAAACATGTACTCCTTTGCTCTCTGGCATTGGTATAATTGTGGTGGATGTAGAATTCGCTTGTGTATAAACAAGTGAAGGACAAAAATATTTCTTCCATGTAACAGAGATCAACTTTAGCGCCTTCAGCATAGGTCTAGTAAAGTATGCTAGCTGCCAGCATGGAAGACCCGATTCATCAAGAACACTTTGCATTCAATAAAAAGTCTAACCACTGACCCCAGTGATTCCTTCCTCCTACAAGGAGCTCCTTGGAAATTGTTGTTTTAGCAACTCATTTCCTTTCATAACGACTACAGAGATTCGGAAATTCAGAATTTCTAAGTGATATCTACCCCACTGGTTTGCTAACAGGTTGTGCCTCTCTGTTCTCATTCTGTCTTCTGCTTCCTGTAGAAGCAGGCCACTATTTTATAAAACAATTTCATTTAAATTTGGAGGTTATTGAGTCATTCATCAGAGTGAGCTCCTCTCCTCCTATGGAATAATCGTTTTCACACTCCTATGAAATCATAGCTTTGAACACCAGTCAAGGGTGTTAATTTATTTCTTTGGATTCCCCACCCTAGCTGTCAGCATTTTTATTTTAAAGTGACAGGATCACCATTAAGAAACCATGTGCTCTAATAAAAAGCAGGAACACTTTGATGCTCCTACCTCTGATTCCCCCAATTTGATAACCACTTTCCCAAAGAGACAAAAAAAAAAAAAAAAAAAAAAAAAAAAAAAGTGAGACCTATAAATAGGTAAAAAGGCCACCATCCCAGGACTGAAGTAACTTTAACCTAGGTCATGCTTGGGAAATTCATCCATGAACAGTTGGCAACAAGAATCTTTCCCAAATTGCTCCCTGGGTGGGAAAATTCAAGTCAGTTCAGAACAAGTTTGAAAAGAAGAAAAGAAAAAAGTCTTGTTTTTCTAACATTTTCAAAGAATTAAGTTGATGAAAGGTGCTGGATTTAACGCTCTTAAAAATAATTTTCTCTCAAGAGAGAACACACATTTTGCTCCAAGGATGGCAAAAATGATGACCTCTTGTAGCCTTAAATTGCTAGCTGTGAAAGAGAAGACTGGCGCCCAGGTTTCTATTGAAACTACAAAGTGTAACCCAAGGCAGCTCTGCAGATGATTTGCAAAAGTCATGAAGAAAAGTAAAATGCACTCAACGGGTGAAGTTCATATGGATGTTGTCATAACCTCTTTGATTTTGTCTTGTGCCTCCTCCTCTGTGCTCTGTTCTCGGCTTCTGTTCAAATGCCCTTCAGTACCAACTCTGACTTTCTCCTCCGGGAACTCCAGCAGTAACTAAACGTGACAGTTTAGGAGCTCACAGGCACTGCACTGCAACCCTAGTTGTTCTTGGGTACATGAGACTCCATAGAGTAAAAAAAAAGCAGAACCGCTGTGTATGACAGCATCCCTAATTATTTATATCTCAAATTGTATTGACTCATTTCACTGTCTGTTTACTTTAAGGCAATTTACTATAATCTTTTTTTTTTAATAAATTCTATCTAGATAGGAAAGCAATAATTTGGTGCAATTGCAACAAATTGTATCAATGAATAGTATCAAATAAATTGGATTTTAAAAAATTTATTATTCAGATTATATCCCGATTGTTATCCCCTTCCTTGTATTTTCCAGTTCTCATCCTCCCTCCCTCTTCCCTTCCCCTGGACCTTGGACAGAAGGGGATCTCTTCCCCCGCAGCCTATCAGTTCTCACCAAGATAGCCTACTTCTCCTTCCTCGATGCCCTGTTGCTGGGCCTCTCCACTAAGGAGAAGTGATCAAATTGGAGGCACCAGAGTTCATGTCAGAGACAGTCCCCACTTTCCCCACAACTATAGAGAGAGAATGAACTGAACAGGGGGTCTAGGTTTACTGCATGAATTGTCCACCCAGCGGGGGATGGGGACTGATGCTGGGACTCGCTGCTGGACTCTGGGTGGAGTACTGACAGTGGTATGTAAGAATTGGAGGATGAAAGGACCCAGAAGATTCAGGAGCACCACAAGGAGATCATTAAAGATGGCGAAGCTGGACCTAGGAGGGCCTGCACAAACTATTGCACCAGCCAAGGACAATAAATTCTATTTGTCATCTATCTGTAATGACAATGCATGGTTGGTACTGATATAGTGTTTATCAGAATGTTGACCATCACAGTAGAGGTCCCACTCTTACTGTGATTATTTATAGGAATGGGCCCTTCTCTAAATCTTAGAAAGATAATATTTTTTATTATCAAGGTAATTCATAAACAAAAATACATTAGGTAAAGTTCATCAATATTTTTGAATTTTTAAAAAGGTAATTGCTGTTTATAGTTTAAAATAAATATTTCGGACCTTAGTCAATTTCAATCATATGAGTATTGAACTTAACTTTATTATGCAATTTTAAAGTTTCAAGTTCAGGCTGGAGTAAATATTCACAGAGGTTTGCAAAATACATAATTACAAAAATTTAAAAAGGAAGAGCCAAACAACAAACCCAGAAACTGTTATTGACTAATTATGCTGGCAACAGGCCAAGGACTAAAGCTTTAAAAAAGATGTTTTATATCATTGAGTGGAATTAAATTTATGCAAGCAATTTCTAACCAAATGTTGATATTTGAATAAAGGTTAAAAGGCTAACCAGAACTGAAGGGAGTAGATGGGTAACAGTGGCATGAGCTCTGACTTATGGAGCTCTTTGTTGATGGGAAGAACCCTTGTGGCTTCTTCCTGTGATGGGCCGCTTTAAAAAGATGCTCAACACATTGGGGACCCATTTGAAAGTCCTTCAGGATCTTTTGTTCCCCACATATTGGCTTGGACATCATGCGTTGTGTCCAACATGGCTTCTGTTATCTTCCTAGATGAATCTTTGATGACAAACGGAATGTCGGTGCTAACTCAGATCTCTCTCACTGAGCATCAAAGAGCAACCAAGTAGAAGCCACATGGCAGAGTCTCCTCTTTGTTGTATTTCTTCTTGGTCATTTCATCTTCCAGCTTTTAATGAACAAGATCCAAGATTCCACACAGTGGTGAGCCACATTAAATTCCTGATATGATCAAACAAAGCCTATTTATTGTCTTTTCCCCCTAAGTGATATGTCAGTACTATGGCTCAATCTTATTCATAATCAAATTGGAATAGAAACCTCAAATCTGCAAATATAAAAGAAATATGTCCCCCAAGTCCCCTGGTGAAGCCAGTGTGCTATTCCATTTCAAGTTGATGTGATTGTTAACATGTTTTTTACGTGTGATACTAGTATCTCATTCACTACAACATTAGATGTTTGAAAAAGAGCATATAAGAAATACTCCATTCATTCTTATTATTTCTTTTATTTTTAAGATTATAATTATATTATTTCCCCTTCTCTTTAGTCCTTCTAAATACTCTCAAAAAATGTCCACTTGCTCGTTTTAAAATTCATGGCCTCCTTCTCACGAACTGTACATATGTACAACCTTGTCTGTCTGTATAATGTTTCTTCTGTGTATGTTTTCAGCAATGACCATTTGGTATTGGATAACCAATTCTTCTTTCCTGGGAAAGACTATTGCTTGCCACTCTCAGCATCCTTTAGTTTCTTGTAGTTTTCTTTTAGTAGGATTGAGGCCTCCTGATCAACCTCTCCTTGCAAATGCTGTGCATATTAGCATGTTATTGTTGTTCTTATTGAAAACACACAATTAAAATTTTAGTAAGTTTGAAATAATATACCTGGGTACAATTTAGAATAAATTTTAAAATTTTTTTAAAGTTTTTTTTCTTATTTTAAACCATTTCCTTTACATTTAAAATATTTATCTACTAGGAAGAAGTCAACTGCTCAAAGATTCACTTAAAATTTGCCATTTTGAATACTTGAGACAGGCCGACTTTACCAAGAAGTGACCAAATCTCAGTGTGTTGGAATTGCCAACACATATTTCTAATGTAAGCTGGACATGGATGGAGGAATTTATTGATTTGCATTGGCAGTGTGCACAACAGGAAGAAGTCATTTCTCAAACCAGGCAAGGGGCTGCGTGCAGTCGAATCGGCCAAGTCTCCCAAGGACCCATATTTACTCTTGAGAGTGATGACCCCAATGACTTCTGCCTTAATATCATTTCAGGTTCCAGCAGCTCTCTCGCTGTTATACTGTGGTCCAACTTTCCACAAGCACACACAAAGTTCTTTTAACAAACTCAATTTTACCCAAAGTTGACAACCATGACAAATCATGACAACATATAGTATGCATAATAGATACGAAAAGAACAGATGCTTTTAGTCAAAATTTCAGAAGTCAGAATTAACCTCAGCAGTATTAGTTTATAGCCACTAAAGTTTCTGCTGTTATGGATATTAGAACCTATTTTTATTTTATATGTTTACATATTTTGTTACCATAATTTTATTGTGGTATTTGTAGATAGGAAAGTATTTTTATATGAGAAATCTTGTGACTAAAAATTCTAAAGGAATATCTAAAATATTTAAACTCCACTTTTGAAGGTTATTCAGCAATACAGTTAATTCTAATGTCAATAATATAAAGCATGACTGCATTTTTAAAGCTTTAAAAGTAATGGAATTCATTATCAACTTCTGAGTACTGAAGGAAATTTACCAACTTCACATGGATGGGTAGACTTTACTGGGTAATGTTCTGGCAATGCCCACACGTTAGGGCAAAGTGATCAAAAACAGGCAACTGAGACTTCAACATAAAACCAGAAACACTAAATCTGTTAGAAGGCAAAGTGTGAACAAACTGAGCTTATCAGCAAAGGCGACAACTGAACATCAAAAGCTCAGGCTCTAAGATCAACAATTAATAAATGAGATCGCATGAAACTGAAAAGCTTCTGTAAGGCAAAAGACACTGTCAACAGAACAAAATGGCAGTATGAAGGTTGGGAGAAGATCTTCACCAACTCTACGTCTGAAAAAGGACTAATATACAAAACCTATAAAGAACTCAGGAAATTAAATATCATCAAACCAAATAAGCCAATTAAAAATGGGGTATCACTAAACAGAGAATTCTCAACAGAGGAATCTTGAGTGGCTGAGAAGTACTTAAAATGTTCAAAGTTCTTAATCATTGGGGAAATGCAAATCAAAATGGCTCTGAACATCCATCTTACACTTGTCATAATGGCTAAGGTCAAAAACTCAAGTGACAGCACTTGGTGTTGAGAATGTGGAGAAAGTGGAACACTCCTCCATTTCTGATGTCAGTGCAAACTTGTGGAACCACTTTGGAAATCAATTTGGTGCTTTCTCAGAAAATTGTGGGTAGTTCTAAGTCAAGACCCAGCTACACCACTCCTGGGCAGATACCCAAAAGATGCTCTATCATACAAGGACATTTGACCAACTATTTTCATAGCAGCTTTATTCATAATAGCTAAAAACTGTAAACAACAGATATTCCTCAACTGAAGAATGGATAAAGAAAATATGGTACATTTTTACAAGGGGATATTACTCAGCTATTAAGAAAAGTTTTCTATGCATTAGTTATTATTGCTGTAACAAATTACCGAGGTATTCAGTTTATGAAAAGGCTTCTTTAGTCTCATAGTTTTGGCACTGTTCGCTAACAATTGGTCCCACTGATTATGGATGGGCTTGTCCTAAGGAAGCTCATTGTAGTGCACTGTAACATTTGCCTCAAGATCAAGACGCAAAAGGAAAGAGGAAGAGAGTGGGTTTCTTAATCTTCTCTGTAGGCATACTCCTAATGGCCAGGAGACTTCACAACTGACTGTGCTTAAACATATCACATTGAGATGGGAACCCCACCTTTAATTCATTTCCATTCAGGGACATTTAGTATATGACTACACCAAACTACGACATAATGCAGATGGTAATTGCTTCCTCAGTAGTAATCTAGAGCAAAGTGTCTTCTGGATGTCTGACGTACACTGATACAGACATTGTTTTCTCCCTTAAGCTGGTGTAGCCTTAATCATCTTATTGCCTTGTACTTTCTAGTCCCTTCTCCTATCTTTAAATAACAAGATATTACAGCCCTCCTTATGGTCAATTAAGGGTTAACATGTTAGCACTCCACTTCTTCCACATGCTTTCTCTTTTTAGATGTGGTTACCAAGTAGAGATCCACATGTTTTGTAGAAAGGCCTTCCTTGAAAGCAGAATTTTTACAGATAAAACAATGTTTGGAATTTAGTCTCAGATCACATAATAAGTCACTTCACCTCGTCACAGAACACATTAGCATCTTCACAGTGAACTGTAGTAAATGGTTGCAATAAAGACTCTGTATGGTTTCTGCTATTGTTTGGATATTAAGTGCTCCCCTAAAGACTCATGCATTAACATTTAGTTTACTATTGCACCAGTCTTCAGGAGTGAGCTTAGTTTTGAAGTAGTTACATCATAAGGGCTCCAACTTTGGATTGATCCGTTGATGCATGCATTTCTAATATGGCACTATTATTGGTAGGTGGAATCTACTTGGAAGAAGTCAGTCAGTGCTGGTGTGGCTTTGGTGCCTTTTTTTCCCTCTGTCCCTTCCTGCCACCATTCCCTGCTTTGCTGTCATGAGTAGAACACCTGCTACTACTGAACAATGGATACAACCAGCTATAGTCTGAAACCACTGAAAGCTTAAGTCAAAATAAGTGCTTTTTCTCTCTCAGAGTGCTTCTATCAGGCAGTTTGTCACCCTGCCCAAAATAATAACAGTTTTGGTGTGGCTCTTTCCACCAAATGAACTGAGAGACAAAAGAGCAGCTTTTAGCCTAAGTACTTTAGATGCCACAATGGGAAAATCTACAAGGAACTGTGGCCAGTCAAAAAAGTCTCTTGGCTGAGAATGAAACACAGGCACGCACAGTTTCTCTTCCCAACTTTTTTGAGAACACACTTGGATTTACTTTATCTGTAAGGAAAAAGGTCATGTAGCAAACCCAGTTTATTTATTTCATAGAAATCAATGGTCCTGATTCCTGTGCTTCCATTATAAAAGTCTCTAAAGCATTCTATTTTGCCTACAATTTATACACATAGGAATACGCACACAGCATTATTCATGAGCCATGATAACAAATCATTTTTATAAGATATGTTCAAACAAGAGAAGCTCATCTTTGCCGAAGCTTTAATTTATGGTCATACACAGACTTGACTATTTGCTTATTGGAGGCAGAAGGATCTCTGTGAATTCAATGCCAGTCTGATCTATGTAGCAAGTGCCAGGCCAGCTAAGTCTGCACAGTGAGACTCTGTCTCAAGAAAACACAAAACAAAATATCCCCCCCCAAATAAAACTAGTTTAAGAAAGAATAAATATTTCCTTTGACATTTAAAAAAAGGAATAGAAACTATTATATTAAACAGAAATAAATCAAGTGAAAGAGCAGAATTCATGCTGACCTCAGAGGAGGAAGATGATGTATAGTCATAAAACATGGGTTTTATGAAATAAGGTACCAACAAAAGAAGATTTTGAAACACTTAATAGTTAGAAAATATCCAGGTGCCATCAACTTTTGCAATGATCACAAGCCATATTTGAGTAAGAATTACTCCTTATCAAAACTTAAACAATTTTGAGAAAAATATAACTTGTTTATTATTACATATTTGAAGTGGAGTCAGTGTCCCATGGAGGAAGGTTGTTTTGTCCATCAACTTTGTTACTTTAACATAGTAATAAAAACTGGCAAGATCTCCATGAGCAACTGACTCTCCTTACGGAAACATTACGTTTTTATGTATTACGTATTTAAAGTTTTTATTCATCATATTTCTGTTTTGAGTAGAAACTCCTTGCAGTTACAAGCAGTATGGTTGTTTGAATGAAAACAGTCCCATAGACTCAAATATTTGAATACTTGGTCCTCGGTGCAACTATTTGGCACGGATTAAGAGGTATGGCTTTGGTAGAGGAGGTTTATCACTCAAAGGCCAGCTTTGAAGTTACAAAAGCACACCTTATTCCCAGTTTACTCTCTGTATAAGAGAGAGATCAATCTCAAGCCAAGCAGGAAACATTGTCCCTGCTGGCTAGCTTTATAGTGCAGGAAGATGGTATTCAGGCTACTGGCAGTGGTGAACCCTATGTGCTGCAATACTGACATGAAAGGAAAGATGCACTTATTGTTACAATAATGGCCCAACTCTTCAGGGGCAACCAATTGCTTTCTGTTCTACAGGAGGAAATCCCATGTCTGATATTGTAAAGACAGCCAAAACCTATGTCCAAGAAAAGTCATAGGTCCTACAGGAGGACCTATCTATGCGGTTTTCTAACTGCTTTGTAAATATTTATATTTCTACTCATAGATCAAAAATGCTTTCAACCTTGTCAGAGAAGTTTCTTTCTTTTCTTTCTTTAAGTGAGCTATAGTTAGTGAAGAGATGCATAGCTGGTGAAAGTGTTGAGAGTAAAAGACTGAGTGATCAATTCTAAAAGGAATGTTTAAATCACCACTACCAAAGCTCAGAAACAAGTAGAGTGTAAGGGATGGAGACTGGAAAGGAATGCCACAAAATATCTTTCAGATATGACACGGCTATAGCATACATGTATTCATAGCAACTATGGCTAACTGTACAATACTTGCTCAGCATAAAGTAATAATTCTGGCACATTTAGGGAGGTTACTTTTCAGGGCCCACTCTTTCTGTACTAGGGAGCTACTGAGAGATGATACTTGCTCAGGAAGGGAGACTTCCTCTTCTTTATGGTTGTGGTCATTGGTAGTTTCCCATGCTCCAGTGGAAATCCCCATACACATATACATATAGACAGCACTAACTGGATTTAGTTAGTGAGTTAGTTAGTGAGTATTTTAAAAACAGATAAGAAGACATGAAGTTAGAAGAAGAACTTGTTGGGAGGAAACTACATGGGAAGAAATGGTATATTTAAGATGATATTTTTATCATATACATGTATGGAACATTCAAGATAAAGAAAAGTCAGAAACAAAAAATCTGATAATTTTTAAACATGAAACTAGGCACAGGGCATTCTTGTAGAGTAAAAGCAGAGGTTATTTCAATCAATTCAATACCATTTCTGTGAGCAGGGCTCTTATCTTGAGCCAGGAACTAATGAAGGTGCCTAGACTTATTTGTTCCTGACCACAACACATTGGACATAGAAGACTCCTTTAGAAGTTCACTTTGTGAGGGGCAGAAGCTGGAGGAAGGAGCCAGGCAATCCATTTAGTTCCCCTATACAAGGTAAGTACTGACTAAGTGAAGGGGCTGTCACTTAGCCAGAGCTGGTAGTGCTAGTAGTGTCTAGCCATTCATTGGAAACCATACCAAAGGAAGGATGTATCACATCAATACCGGATTGTCATGGGAACAAAGCAGGTGTTAAGTCTATCTAAGTCCAGCTAATGTGAGAGAAAAGAGTGTGATGCCAGTGCGGGAGCCAGGCATCCCAGAAGAGCATAAAGGGTCTAGCTACCCAAAGCATCTGTGCTTTAGTGTCCTACAGCCCTGGAAACAAGGGGCACATAAAACAGGCTAGAACTTGGACACATGGCCTTTTGAAGCCATTTTTGTGTCTGTTTTTGTGATTTCTAAGAAGATCTGGTGGTGGTGATGGTGGTGGTGTGAGAATTAGGGGTCATACAACAAATGAATTTTTCATTGTCCAAAATGAAAGATATTAAGGCCTGTGATCATTATGACTTGATTACTCGATTTTCTGCTCCTGTGCTTTGTTTTCACTGGTCAAGAAGCATGAAGTGGAAGGAAACATGACTCCCCAGAGTTCTATCAGTTCCTGTAGCTGTTTGAGACAGCAATGTCAGATGGGCAAACCTAGAACAGTGCAGGACCCTGACGTCTGTGCCAGCTCTGGCTTGCTAGTCTTCTCTCTAGCAAAGACTTCCAAAAAGAAGAGGTACAGGGCTCTGACCTCAGAGGTGTCTATTAATATGAGATGAATCTGAGTGGATCACAATCAGTCTGGAAACCCATGCCTTTCATTTTAACCGTGGATCCTTTTAGCAGTTCATCTTCCTATAGATTGTCAGCAAAGCCTGTTATATGGGATGCTGACCGTGGGATGGAAGCTTAAAAGAAAAAATAGATAGCTTCAGATAAAGAGAGTAATGATAATAGGAAAGCTTGCAGCCAGGCAGAAGCACCAGTGGACTGTGCCTGCCCTGAAAACCACCCTATCACTGTCCATGCGATTCAAACTTGAAGCCAAGTCCAGTTATCAAAAATCTCCTTTCTACCCAAAGATTGCTCCAGATTTCTGCTGCCACAGAAATTATGGGATGGTTGCAAATACTCTCAAAATATCTAGTATTGCTTTTATGGCTGAGATAATTTTGTAGACTTAATAGAGAGTAACAGAGTAGTGTAATTGTTTGTCTCTCCACTGAGGTCCAGGACACACTTATTTATCCCTCCAGAGGAAGGAATTTTCTCTCATGTACTTGGCACTCTGAGGGTAGCAAAAGTTCATGCTGGGTTGGCAGGTTAGCACTGCGACATTCCTATGTTCTTTCTAATATTCATGATTAATCTTACGTTTCTTAAATTTTGAGAATAGCTAAGAACTCAAGTCAGTTTTTAATATTTATGTATACTAGTGAAACCCCTCAGCAATTTGGTTTCACAATTGGCAATCATAATACTGATTTTATGTAATGAATAGTAACATTTTAAAAGTGTTTATGGCTTTAAAACTTTTTCTAAATCATCAGGCGTGGTGGCACGTGCCATTAATCCCAGGACTCAGAAGGTAGAGTCAGGCAGATCTCTGTGAGTTCGAGGCCAGCCTGGTCTACAAAGAGAGTCCAGGACAGCCAGAGCTACTCAGAGAAACCCTGTCTTAGAAAACCAAACAAACCAAACTAAACCAAACCAAAACAAAACAAAACAAAACAAAAGACAACAAAGCAAAACAAAACAAAAACCCAAACCAAAATAAACCAAAAGACAACAAAACAAAACAAAACAAAAAAAACCCCAACCAAAGCAACAAAGAAACAACAACCCTCCAAACCAAAACCAACTAACCAAAGAAACCAAAATACTTTTTTTAAAAATCAAAGTACCCAAAGCAGAAAGTTTTGAAGGATTGATCATATCGGATTAGCAATAGCCTAAAACTTAGAGAAAATGCTGTGACTCTAACACTTGGAAAGTCCCTGCAGTTTCTAACGAGAAAGTGGTACTCCCATACCCTCATCCATTGCTTTCTGTCACTTGTAGCTTCTGTTCTAAAGTATGAAAGGATCATCTTAGAGTAAAAATCCACGGAGAAAAGATCTCTAATCATGGACACGCTGGTGATTTATAGAGGGCCCTGGGTTCTGGAGTTCTAAAGCTGTTTCCTGACTTGGTACAGAGCTTGACTGCATTCTTGTTTCAGAATGGTTCTGAGTTCCCTACTCCAAGGGCACTGCACAGGAACCGAGGGACTCTAACAAGACACAAGGTGGCAGTAGCACACCATTTACACTGACCATTTCCTCAGGGGGACTGTAGTCTCATAAATCAATTGTTTTGTGGTAAGTTAAATTCTTTCTGAAAGGAGAGGGAATAGGTCCTTTAAAAATCTGAGCAGTGGCATAATTACATTTTCCCTACCACCCCAACTGTCTTGTCTATACATTTAAAAATTATTTAATTAATTTATTCAGATTACAACTCAATTGCTATCCTATCACTTGTATCCTTCTGTTCCTCCCTCTCTCTCGCTTTCACCCTATTCCCCTCCCCTAGGTCTAAGACCGAGGGGGACCTCCTCTCATGCTATATGGTCATAGGCTATCAAGTCTCATCTTGGTAGCCTGCTTATTCTTTCTTTGAGTGCCATTTCCTATTTTATTCTCCTATGAACTTCAAGATGAAATACCCACAGGGAGTAGAATTATATGAAAAGTTCAGCAATCTCCATTTCAAGCGGAGAAGCCAGTGGGTATGAAGGTGCACTGCATAGATAGCCTTGACGCTGCATACTGAGTTTCCAGAAGTAAAGGAGGGTGGTGGTGATGGGTATTGAGACACATCTAGGTTCATGAGAATTATTTGGGTTATTTTGTTTTTTCTTTATTTTAGGGACGTTTGGAGTTTCGTTTTTCCTAATACTCTGACTTACACACACACACACACACACACACACACACACACACACACACACACAGAGAGAGAGAGAGAGAGAGAGAGAGAGAGAGAGAGAGAGAGAGAGAGAGAGAGAGAGAAAGAAGTTTTTCTCAACTTATAAAAGCAAGAAGGATTTAAAGGTATAAACTTGTCTTTTCTCATTGTTTTTATATTATTAAAATGTAGCAAAATACAATATCTATACTTTCATGTATTAATTATTCAGTTAAAATATTCGAGTAAACAATTTTTTAATAGAATCACATATGGTTTCAGTTAAAGGTTTGTTATTTGTCTTTTAAAAATCTTAGTTAAAAACCCTGAGGAATGAATCTTTACTCTGGCATAGAAACATATTGAGTTACAAGTATTTGTGACTGGTTCACGAAAACCTGGACGTAATGATATAGGGGAGGAGCCCAGGATGATTCTAGAACTCTGATTCAGAATTACAATTTTCTTGTTGGCAGAAAATTTTTAGTGCTTTCCCAGAAGCACACAGCTGCCCTGAACCTACAGAACACAAGGTGGCAGGATGGCTTTCCAAAAGCTCTTGACTTTTTATGTGCTCAAAATATAGAAAGTTTCTAAAAAGTAGCTAGCATGTACTAATAACAGTTTTAGAAGTATTGCATGCTCTCCAAATTTTGTGGCAATATCACAGGGTAGGAAGCAAAAATATGTATATTACAAAAGCCTACTATTTCAGTTTCTGCTTAAGAAAATTAAAAATTTTAATGAATATGTTTATTTTTACTATATCTTTTATGGTAATAGTATTTTAGTGAACTATTCTTGTAACTTGATAGTGAATCTGGTTTTTTTTAAATACAAGTTTTGAAATTGTTTTAACATTCAAATTTCTAACAGACGTCATTTGGAGCACCACTTCTGTTGATATTTTATGTGCAGGCTAAACTATGTTAACATCAGTTTTCTTAAAATAAATTAAATCTCCAAAATAAAACAAATATAATACCTGTGGTCAGAGAAAAAAACATCATTGTGAAGGCTGCATAGTCTAGGTTGACATTTTATAAGAATGAGAATTTGTAACCTGAGGTCAGTATTCCTGTAGGCACAGCCCAAGAATATTTACCTGAATTTATCTGAAAGTGTTAGGGTAATAATTTTTTTATGAAGCCCTGCCATCTATAATGTATTTATTTGTTTGAAATTGTAAAGCTTGTCAGAAAAAGTACTTTAATGTTAGTAAGATTTGGAAAATATAACTCCTGCTGTTGAATAGTTATTAAAAAAAACTTTCATTCTGTATCCATTGTGCATGTTCATAAAGAGACAAATATCTTGTAGCAGAACAATAGACTTAGATGCTGTGAGCAGGACTGCATTTCTGACAAATATTTAACAAAACCACCTATCTTCTGTGAGATTATGACTCTTAGAATGATGGAAAAGTTACACACATGAGAAACCTCCTTGCATGATATTGGTCAGGGTAGTTTAGATGACTCCCAAAATAATGTAGGCTGTTGTGTTGCCCTGAGATGCATCCCAGAGGTTGAAGTTAAGTCCAAGTCACTGAAGATCCTCTCCTTAGCATGTGGGACTCAGATGATTCTAACTGAATCTAATCTGATGTCCATCATGGGAGGAGCTTCCTTAGTACCAGAAAGTACTGTGTAACTAGCAAGAGAGGGAAGCACGTAACAGTCCTACCCAACTGTGACACCTAGGAACCACAAGGCTGACCACCATGTTAAGCTACTCCTAAAGGTATAATATTGGCACTTACATCTTGGTGGTAACCAACTTCTCTTTCATTAGATTTGGGGTCTACTCAGTGAGAGGGAGGGAGTATATCCAATCATGCCTGGTATTGGAAATCTAGCTAACTACCAGATCACGGATCCTGAGAGTCTACTGCCACCACTTTGTTAGTCAGGCGTAATTTCTATAACTGTATTCTGAAAACATATCCTTATGCCCACTGATAAGTGTAACTTTCATCCTATATCAAAGGAGCTTTTAAAGAGAGAGACCATTATCTTAAAAAACACACCTGGTAATAATGCAGAGATCAACAGATTGTTGGGAACCCAGCCTCTAACAGATTCATTTATAACACAGTTCCCAAAGCCAAAGCTCAGGAAACATCACAGAAGAGGGGCAGAAAGACTGGAAAAGCTAGAGAACCAGGCTATCTGCTGTGAGATTATGATTCTTAGAACTGACAGAAAAGTTACAGCCATGATAACTCAACAGCACCCAAACTGTTAAAAGAGACCCAAACAATAACAGTTCCAACAGACATGCTAATAAAGAAGTGGAAAATCTTAGTTCAGAAAAAGAGCAATAGACAACTATTTCAAGCAAGTGAGAACTAGCCTCTCCCAGGGATGCAGTCCCTAACTGCTTATCCAAGACAAAGAAGTTAGGACGAAATCACCCGCACTAAACAAACTCCATGTGTTGTATTTATTTATACATATAAAAAAATTAGGGGTTGTAGGGGGAAAGCAAACGGAGGAAGTGATGTTAATTGTATTTCAATTAAAACTTTTAAAATGAAAAAAAAAAACCACAACCAAATAAAAACAAACAAACAAAAAAAACCCAAAAGGACACTCAGGAGTTCTTAATTCTGAAAGTACTAGGAGTGGGTATCCTTCAAGCTAGCAAAGTCTACAGGAAGGCCAAGAGGTCAAGGGGTCAAGAGGTCAAGAGGTTGGGATAAGAGTCAGTTTCAGTTAAAGTAATGAGCACACATGTAGATATAGTTCATTTAACTCCTGGGAAGGCTCAACTCATTATGTTTTCCCTTCTCTGTGTGGTGGGTATTCCTCTGGATTCCAAAGATCAGAGGAATCAACATGACAACTCCCAGTCTCTTCACCTTCCTGTCAAGCACGGTTAACAGAAAGCAGATGTATTTTATTCTACCCTAGAAACTAGTCAGTGTACTTGGGGCTCCCCTGAAAACCTGCACACATTAGCAGGAGGATGACTTCTGTCAATCCTCCCAGCCTCCACAGTAAGTTTTATTTCATTACATGTAATAATATTTTTTATTTTAAAATATATTTTATTAATTTATTCATATTACATCTCAATTGTTATCCCATCCCTTGTATCATCCCATTCCTCTCTCCCTCCCATTTCCCCTTACTCCCCTCCCCTATGACTGTGAATGAGGGGGACCTCTTCCCCCTGTATATACTCAGAAGAAAGACAGCAGGCTACCAAGAAGAGACTTGATACCCTGTTAGTAATAATATTTTAAAGTTCCCAAAGTATCTCTGTTCCTATCCCAAGGTTAAGGTAAATGAGGAGTGTGCTATTTTCATTAGGAAAGATGATACTATCTCCTGGGCTTCCATTTAAGAGTTTCAGATATTTCTTTTTGCTTGGGGAGAAGAGCCTATCTGTTTAACAACCTTCTTTCATAAACACCTCCAAGTCCTCTTGGTAAGATCAATTCCATTTTCAGTCTTCAGCTCCTTGCACTTTTACAGAAGTAAGAGAATTATTAGAAAGTGTTAGTAATCAGATAAATTAAAATTAACATGGGATAGATTCAGCTTTTTCAATGCATAATTTATATCAGTAAGGATGTTCAGAGTATTGAAAATGTAGATTTAAATTGTTCAGTGTATGACATATTAAAGAGAAGTGCTAAGTGGTGTTTTCTCTTACTTTGTTCTTTATAGGAAAAGATGCTTTCTGCTAGTGTGAAGGAGTTTCCTGTCTTGCCATGTTTAGTAGTAGATTTGGAAAAGGAAGCAAATCAAAATTTATTGAGAACATACCACATGACATGGCATCCTCTATTTATTTATTTCCCTTTTGAATATGTCTTCATAATAGCTTTTATAAGTTAGAAGTTCCACCAAGATACCCCAAAAATGTGTCCTTTAGGTAATGTAATCCCACTGCAACTTTTCTTCTCAGGGAAAGCCGCTATTTAAAATCCAATGGGAATCTTTTTTCATGGACGTTGATGGTATAGAAACCATGCCTGAATGTGTCTTAGAAAAAGGAAAGTCCCCTTAGAAGAACATCCAATAAGTGGATGATGGGGATAGAAAGCTTATAGTTCTTTGTGTAGGGTTGGTTGAGCCTCTTGGTCTTTTCCCCATTCACTTTACCATGTCTGTTGTTGCCTTCTTTGTTCAGCTCATGTTTGGGCAGTCACGTTGATGAGACTGAAATTACAAGAACACAAAGTCACACTGGAACCTCTCTGGCTTTTACTTTCGGCCCTGCTCTACTTCTTCAGTATTCCCAGAGTCTTAGCCATAGGATCTGTTCTATAAATCCATCCAATGGGACTGGGCTTCACAAGTCTGCATTTCCATTTGCTGTAATGGTCTTTCTTTGTCACAAAGGCTACATTTTGTTTCCTTGATGAGGAGTGAAGACTACGTTTACCTTTGGTTATTTTTTTTCTTTCTTTTTTTTTTTTTTTTTTTTTTTTTTTTTTTTTATTAATTTATTCTTGTTACATCTCAATGTTTATCCCATCCCTTGTATCCTCCCATTCCTCCCCCCCCCATTTTCCCATTATTCCCCTCCCCTATGACTGTTCCTGAGGGGGATTACGTCCCCCTATATATTCTCATAGGGTATCAAGTCTCTTCTTGGCTACTTGCTGTCCTTCCTCTGAGTGCCACCAGGTCTCCCCCTCCAGGGGACATGGTCAAATGTGAGGCACCAGAGTATGTGAGAAAGTCGTATCACACTCTCCACTCAACTGTGGAGAATATTCTGACCATTGGCTAGATCTGGGAAGGGGTAATGAGTGAGTTAACCCAGAAGCAGAAAGAATCAAATGGTATATACTCACTTATATCTGCATACTAGCCCAAGGGGCATGTCCCACGAAAGCCTTCACTTACCAGGAAACTGGGACAGAGGGGAAGGCATCCTATTTTTTTTCTTTATGATAATGTATCTCACCAGCATTTTCGACTTTGAAGATGTCCCTTAAGTTCTGGTTGTGCCATCCTCAACGTCTCAGCTTCTTGTTGAATTTGTGAGTAAATGCCTCCTATTGTTGCATAAAATACCCTCAGAGATGTGACAGAGTACAGATAAATGAGACAAAATGTGTTTTGTAGGTGCAGTGCTTTGGTTTATATTACAGAAACTCTCAAACAAGAAAGAACAAGGTATTTTCAAATTTGATATAGCTTAAAGCTGCCATGTCTCTATTTAAAGCTTGATATCTTTCTAAATTATATTTGACAGATATTATAATGTTAGGAAAGCAAAAACAGTTACTAGCAATTCGTGGTGAACATATTTTAATCATTTAGATATAACATACTCTTTTACGTATTGTCAGAATTTTCTTCAAAGGAAGCGTGCGTTTCAAAATAAAAGGGAGGCACATTCTAAATTATGAATAAAAATGAAAACACTTGAAGACAATGTCCTAAGGCCTGAACTCAAGTACACTAATGAGTTCTTTATCAGTTCAGGATGTTTTGCCAAAACAATCTTCAGCCTGACTTTAGTCTTGTTTTCCAGTGAGGATCATTTTTGGTTATCTTTCATGAAGAAGTAGAAGACAAACAGGAAGAACAAAATAAGCTGAGAATTATTTGTATGTGATATGACAGTGGGCTACGGTCACACATCAGAGCAGATGGCACTCACAGCACTTTACATAATTCTACATGAAGATAACATTGCGGCCTCATTTCTGCTTGGATCTTCATCAAAAAAGTATTTCCTAGTCCTACCATGGCAACTGGATTCTGTGCATTCTTCCTTTTTCACAGCACCTTACCATAGTTAGAATGTTAGTGAGCATCTATGGATACAGACAAAGGTACCCATGTCTAACCTAGGAGAATTATGGAAAAGAAATAGAGAAAGAAAAAACAAAGGGGTATGTGAAACCATGCTACTCTTGGGAAGAGCATGAAAAAAATTGGGGGTCTGTAAATTTGACATCAGTGGTGAATCTCAAAGGTTCATATTTACATATTTACACATATATGTAACTATATACCAGCATACATCTGAGTCAGTTTTGGATGAGGATTGCTATATCTTCATCTAACCTTTCCTTGGTGGAAAACAAAGGCCTTGCTCTCTGGTGCTTCTTTCAGAAGGACAACATTCATACTATCTAAGGGCCTCACTGATTTCCCTGCTAAAATTTACTTTTCTTTAAGAACTTATCTTAAAACACAACCACACTAGGTTCGGTATTTCTACATGAATTTGGGGAAAGTGTGCATTGATTTGTTTCGTAAGGTTCTCTGAGTCACCTTCAATGAAATCTAAAAACCCAAGTATTACTGGAAACCAATACTAAATTGTTGTTTATTGGTTAGACTTTAATAGACTGAACAACCTAAGAAAGTTATGAAATGTTGGCCTGGAATAATAGCTAAGAAAGTTTGAATGTAACCAGGTCAGTTGGATTAGAAAAACATGGATCTCAATCAGAAAGATACCCAGAAAAAATGGACAGCTGTCTATACTGGAATGTAGAAGAGAAAATGCTTAGAATCTGAATGTTTAGCGTATAATTAAATTAAGCAATTTTGTACATTTCAGCCTATATCAGTCAGCAACATATCGTCCAGCATTTTTAAATTAAAAATTATATCTTTATGCTTGTGTGACTTCATATGCATCGTATCATGTATGTTCAATGTCCACAGAAGCCTGTAGAGGGAGTAGATTTCCTGTAATGGAGTTTCAGGTGGTTGTGAGCTGCCTGATATGGGTGTTGGGACCAATCTTGGCTTCTCCACAAGAGCTCTTTACTTCTGAGTCTTGTCTCCATCTCCAAAGATCACCCTTTTACTGTGATCTTCTTATTTTGTTTTGTTTTGTTTTATTTTGAGATAGAGTTTGTCTTTGCAGCCATGGCTGACCTGGAACTTACTCTATAGGCCCGGCAGTCCTTGAACTCACAGAGATCACCTCCTTCTGCCCCCTTAGTACTAGAATTAAAGGCCTGTACCACCACCAGTGGGCTATTGTGATTATTTTTCAACAAAAAGATTATAGCACATGAATAACATCAAATGATATATATATATATATATATATATATATACATATACATATATATATATATATATATATATATATATATATTTTTTTTTTTTTTTGTATTTTGGGGTGGGAGCAATTTGGTTAATTTCCACAGCTTTAATTCTCCTTGTTTTTTGTTTGTTTGTTTGTTTTGTGTTAACTTAGTCTCCTAATAATTATGTAGACTGATTTAAATAGTTGAACAACGATAAATAAATGGTCTATATTATTGTAACTATATCTTACAATAGTATTGAGTGATACTGTTATTCTCTTTCCTTGAAGTATGATTGATACAACCGTTTGACACCTACAGGAAAAGGTCAATTCTATTCTAATTTTTTCATCACTTTAAATTTTAGAAAGCAAAATCTACTACAAAATTCTATGCTTTCTTGGTACTGTCTAGGGTTTATAAATACTTTTATTCTATCTTTTTTAGGAAATTCCATGCTGTCGATTTTATCTGCCATTTCTCTCATTTTATTACTTAAAATAGATTCCACTTTGCCTCTAGAATGTCATTACACTCTCATCTAATTTAGAGAAGATATTTAATAGGTGTATTATTGTTGCTTATGTGAAAGTTTGCTTTAATTGGATTTTCTTTTTTTTTTTTTGATTTTTTTATTAAATTTTTTTACATTTACATTTACACATATTATCACACACATATACAATAAACTACCTACAGCAAGAAGAACCTGAGACAATCATGAATCATGTAGATGTTTTGGCTGTTTGTATTTGGCAACCTTGAAGAAAACATCTTTTCTATCTTAGTGCAGCCAAAATTATGAGTGTAAATCAGTCTCCATCACATCTCATCATTATCTACTTAAAGTATCTATCTAGACATAAAAACATCTTAACCTCTAAAAATTTAAGCTTAATTGTAAAACTAAACTATCTGGTCTTCAACCCCATCACAGACTTGAGAGCGAATAAAATTGATTACCTGAGTATAACATGAGTGACATACAGAATATGGCATTTAAAATGTTTTAATTATTTTAAAGATTCATAGACAAAGAGACAGGTTAACTCCTGGCAACACCCAGCCTATCTCAAAGAGGATGATGAGCATAAAAGAACCTCCTTATGGAGATGGCTTCAAATGTGGTAAACAAGCCACTGGGGAGAATGTCCTCATGTCTATCACAGACAGAATTCTGCCTAGAAAAGAGCAAGCTTGGATGCAAAGAGAGTGGATGGCCAAACTCTACCAAGACAGAGTAAGCAAGTCCTCAATGGTTCCTGCCTCACAAATATATCTGTCATATGTATTAGGACAGAAGGCTAAAGATGATGCTCCAAGGTTATAGAGAGTTTGGGGTGACTGCTCAGGTAGCAAACTGTTTTAATTGGATTTTCTAATTAGTTTCCTTATTCATTTATATTTTTATAGATCCTGGCTTTTATTTTCTGTCTTGGTCATGCTCCTTACTCTACAGAGTCCTATTGCCTTCAGTATTTCTTCTGAAATCATGTCTGTTTTTTGGATGATCTGGTTACTTTTTGATCCTCCACAACTCTCATCCTGGGATAACAATTCAAAACTTCCTTAAGTGCTTAGATTCATTTTTTTTCTTAATCTAATATCTTTCTTTTGATGTTTCTCCTTATTTCACCACAGCATATCAGTTCACATTCAATTAGAAAAATGGAGACTCCAAGGATTAGGAAACAGCATTGGAATGAAGCCATAGATGGTCATGGGAACTGATGAAGGCATTTAGGGAATGTTGTTACCACTGTGCCTGGTATTAAGACTGAAGTGGCCATTGATTTTACAACTAGGAAAAGAAAAGCTAGACATAAAGCAACAGGGAAACAGAATCAACAAGTGCCAGGAGAATCTTTGGGAGAGCGCTGGAGCTGCTGTTTGTGTCTCATTTCCAGTTTTATGCCATGTGCCCCTTGTTATAAAAGAATAGTTACTCCCACATACTGTATGTGCTCTGAAGACTGAAGTACAGGAGCTGGCTAGAGATGAAAGAGCTGTGGCTCTGGCTGGTTCTGTATGCCCAGGAGATGCCCTAACGGATCATTAACAACCTATGTAAGCTGCAGGCGTGTCTAGCACTTCCCAGCAACATTAATGTTAACAGCTACCTAATCACTCTCACCATTCAAATTGCAACTAGTGTCTTTCTTGGCTACTGCAACTCAACAACATATGAAAATGGACTCTATATGAACCAACCACAGTAGTTTCTTTGCTGTTATTATACTGACAAAAAAGCATTTTAATTTTCAAACAGAGAACACTAAATTGCCTTTCAGTTCAATGAATGGCCACATAGTATTCACCAGACACTTGGAGTTTCACTCTATAAAGTTTTATTATTTTGGTGTGAATTAAAATATTTAATATTTTTATTGTATAATTTTTTTATATTTTGTGTTTTCCTGAAAACTACTCCAAGTTTTAAAAAATCATTCTTATTTTAATGTACTACCAAGGAAAGTGAGATTCAGAAAGCATGTGTTACAGCACTGGCATTGGTTCAAGCTCAAGTTCATATTTTTTTAAAATAATGAACATACGACAGCATGCTACTTTCTCAATACTTAGTGTTTAATAATGGACAAAATTCTAGCAATACACTAATATAAATACCAAAAGGGTTCCTCTTCTTATAGCTGTGGTTTTGAAAGCCACAACACATCCAAGGGAGTATCTAAATGAAAAGTTCTGTGCTTTAGTTCAGTCTTACGTCCAGAGTCATATAAAGTTATCAACAAAAGTAATTACTGAAAAACATGCTAGACTTTTCCATGACCCATTTTAGCATTCACAACCCTTTTGAGTTTTAGCCTTTTTTGTGGACAGATTTAGCTTTGTTTTCTGGCCTCTGGTCCACTAACGCTGGCCATATGTCTGTGTGCTTCAGACTCCTCTCTTTCCCATAATTGTATTGGGAAACTAAATGTGGCAACTCATTTTGTTTACTAAAGGGTCTTGTTCATCACTTTGAAGTACTAATGACATTTATTGAACAGATCCTTGAAAACTGTGGCCATGTCCTTTGGGTTTGCCAAACTCTTACTTAAAACAAGTTTGTAGTAGAAAAAGAAATACTTAAAAATGCCAATGTAGTACTTTTTAATTAGGGGACATTCTTTGCTAGAGAAGTAAAGTTTCAATTTCTTTGACTATGAAGTTAAATGTTAATAAATTATTATTATTTCTTCTTAAAAAGCACAAGGAACACCTTTCTCTATTTCATAATTCAGTAGAAAATATTTAAGCCTCAACTTTGATTGTTGCATGTCACTTAATTATCATTAAACATGTCCCTCACTGCAATGGGTCTATGTATTTAAGGTATTTTTCTATGTCACTTAAGACAGGTTCTTGTCCTGAATTATTAGCACATGCAGCATCACACATCAGGAACACATTACTCAAAGCAGCTTCATAACAACAATCATTTGAAATTTCATGCAGATTTACAATAGAGTGATGATTTTGATCTTCCTTAAATTTTAGTTATCACCTTTACAAGACACTTTGGCTTTATGTATTTCCATATTCACAACATTGAATGAATGGCTTTTGTCTAGATTAAAAAAAACCTAAAATGCAGCATGAGTAGCTCATGACGTAGATGAAATCCACATAGAAGAAATAGGCCACTGCTAAGTACCAGTGAGTAAGAGGCCAGCACTGATGAAGTAGCTCCTGGAATTTGGTCCAGAGAGAATTCAGGAAGAGGTACAGCATCTAGAGGTAAATAGTAAGATGGCTCTTTCATTTGGAATATAGTAGCTTGGGCTGATTCTACAAATTTTGATTTCTGTTGTTTGATCATATTATGTCCAGAATACTGTCATATCCTTTTAACCCTTGCATGGGTTATTTCTTTGTTTTCAGGTCCTCGCATCTCTAGTTGAATCATATATGTAACATTACATATGCATTCAGCCATTTTCTTTCTTCAAGAATGTTTTAAAAATCAGTGTTTTTCAAAGAAAGATTTCTGCCAGCCAGAGAGTGTAGAAATATTTCTATGAAATATAATTGAAAACTTGGACACTGTTTAGGAAATAAACACAAGAAGGCTGCAAGATATAGAGGAGAAACCAGATTAGCTAAAATTTGGATTCCAAAAAAGACATGGTAGGGGAGTTCTCTTAGTTTTATTTTTATTGCAAGTATGTAAGTTAAAGAGGATTAGAAATCTCAGAAATCATTAACAAGCACAATATCTGTTAAAGACTAACTAGGAAGTTTTGGTTTCCATTCTTGCCTTACTAGTAAGTAAAAATGTCCTCCAAACTTTTACAAGAAGGATGCCAGAGTAAACTAAGCAGGAAGCTGTAATTTTCATTCCTGCTAAGGCTGATCAGCTGCCCTGGCATCTTTACTAGCACCAAGGATTACCACTAAGGGAATTTGAGCTTTTACACCCACCCAGCCATAAAGAGAATACCCTACTTTCTTTCTTATTGTGCCAGGAAAGCCACAGTGATGTTAAGGATTACCACCTCAAGAGCTTGAGCTTTCATATTTGCCCAACAATAAAGATAATATTCTGCTTTTCTTTACAATGGTGCCAGGGAAAAGTGTAGAAGAGAATTGGGATTTTCATCCTTGTCTACATTCCTCTCTATACTGTTATAAAGGATACACCAGAAGGGCCAATAAAGCCCATCTACTCTTTCTTTTTACCCCGATAATATGTGCTAATGATCAGCGGTGAAATAGAATGCCCCCACTCAATAGTAAAAAGGAACCCCTCTCTCCTTTGAGTGTTAACAGAACTTTAGTTGGAAATCTGAAAATTTACATCTACCTCTACCATACACTCCTTCAAAATATCATAGTTTTGATCCCTGCAGAGGAAACCCAATAAAACTTCCAGAAATGTTCAGGTTTTACTAAGACTATCACTCATCATGACAAAAAATAGGAATATTTCTAGTAGAATGTAAAAATACAGCCAGTGAATGCCAACACTAAGAGAGGGCAGATGATTAAATGGAAGGACCAAAAGTTCAATGTAGTCTTCTAAAATTACCCTTCAAGAAGTAGTTAGAACCACATTGGTAAGAAAAAAGTGAGAAGTCGTGTTGGTGAAAAAAGACTATATTTATATATAAATAATATTTTAAAAGGAGCTGGAGAGACACTCAGAAATTAAGAGTGTTTGCTGCTCTTCCATAGCATCAACACCTATGTTGGTAATTGATAATCATCATAGAAATACAAATTAAAATCCTAAGATGTCATCTCATCATGGTTAGAATGACTATAATCAGAAAGGTAAAATATCTCTGCATGGTACGAATATGGAAGAATGGAGGTGCTCACATTCCACTGAGAATTTACTTGAGTACAGCCATCATGTAAGAAAGTATTCCTTTAAGAAGCTAGAAGTGTAGTGAATTATAGAAATAAAGTTACCATATACTCTAGTAATCATACTATTTGATCCATAAACCCAAATTATTTTAAATTAGTACCTTAGAGATGCACGAATTCTTCTATTTATCATAACTCTTCATAACTATCTAGATATTAAATTAACTTATCTATTTATTGATACATTTACTTATGTAATCAAGTGGTTATTATTCAGCCTTTAAAAAGAATTATATTTTGTTATTTGTAGATATATAGATTGAACTGGGAAGAATGTTGCCAACTGTTAAAGGACAAAGCAAATGAATGTAAATGCATCATGAAAGCATTCAGAGGAGAACAGAGGAGAAAGAATCAAACTATATTCAAATAACTTACAACTTTCGATAGGTTCATGACTGGGTAACATTTTATATATGGCCTAGATAACATCACAATATCAAAAATCCCAGCAGCATTATATGCAATGAAGAGGAGCGTAACACCAAAAATGGAATCCATAGCAATGAACACAAAAACTGGACAACCTAATGTTCTACCATAAAACAACAATTGTAAAAACTCATTACAATAGTCCTAGAAAAATTAATTGCCAACAATGACATACCAGTGGTTAATAAGACTATCAAAACCATGTTTGGCATCAACAATAATTTTCAGAGGAATATGAATGAAAACCATGGTGAAATATTTTCCTTTTCATGGATGGTTAGTGAAAAAATAAAGACACAATCTGGCATGAATAAGCAGAAGCAGGAACACATTTACACTATTTATAAGAGTACAGAATCTCTAAGCAGTTAGACTGTTTTATATTTTCACATAACATATATAACTTTATGCATGTTTGTTGCAAGTAGCAATCAAAATCACAGGAAACATATGATAATGACTTTCCAAGACTGTTTTAACTCAAAATGATTATATCCAATTGCATACATTTTCTTGCAGAAAATATAACTTCTTTCTAGCTAAAAAAATAATCTCCTGTGTACATATATTCCATTTTCTTTATATATTAAACTGTTACCAGGTACCAATACTTGCTTTTCAACTTAGATATTGTGCATAGTGTTGCAGAAAACATTGATATCTGAATCTCTCCACAATATGCTATGTTAGTGTGCTTGGATAACTACTTAGGAATGAGGTAGCTGAAGATTTATTTTTAGTTTTTGGAGAAACTTCAACAGTAAATTCTATACTGTCTGAACTATATTACATTTCTTCTCATGGAGTGTAAGTACACCCCTCTGTCCATACTTTTACTAGCATTTTTTTTTTTTTTACTTTTTTCTTTTTTTAATTAATTTATTCAGATTGCGTTTCAATTGTTATCCCTTCACTTGTATCCTCCCATTCCTCTCTCCCTCCCTCTTTCTTTTTTCTTTTTTTTTTTTTAAAGGAAATGTTACTTTATTTATTTTTTTTTTGTTTTGTTTTTTAAATCTCTATTTCATTTTTTTTTTTATTAATTTATTCTTGTTACATCTCAATGTTTATCCCATCCCTTGTATCCTCCCATTCCTCCCCCCGCCATTTTCCCATTATTCCCCTCCCCTATGACTGTTCCTGAGGGGGATTACGTCCCCCTATATATTCTCATAGGGTATCAAGTCTCTTCTTGGCTACTTGCTGTCCTTCCTCTGAGTGCCACCAGGTCTCCCCCTCCAGGGGACATGGTCAAATGTGAGGCACCAGAGTACGTGAGAAAGTCGTATCACACTCTCCACTCAACTGTGGAGAATATTCTGACCATTGGCTAGATCTGGGAAGGGGTTTAAAGTGTACCTCCTGTATTGTCCTTGGCTGGTGCCTTAGTTTGAGCGGGACCCCTGGGCCCAAATCTGCCTATCATATTGTTCTACTTGTAGATTTCTAGGACCCTCTGGATCCTTTTATTTTGCTGTTCTCCCATGCGTCTCTCATTTAGAGTCCCAATAGGATGCCTTCCCCTCTGTCCCAGTTTCCTGGTAAGTGAAGGCTTTTGTGGGACATGCCCCTTGGGCTAGTATGCAGATATAAGTGAGTATATACCATTTGATTCTTTCTGCTTCTGGGTTAACTCACTCATTATGATCATTTCTAGCTCAATCCATTTATCCACAAATTTCGGGAATTCTTTGTTTTTAATAGCTGAGTAGTATTCCATAGTGTATATGTACCACAGTTTCTTTATCCACTCTTCTACTGAGGGACACTTAGGCTGTTTCCATGTTCTGGCTATTATGAATAAGGCTGCTATGAACATGGTTGAGCAAATTTTTTTGTGTGCTGGAGCATCTTCTGGGTATATTCCAAGGAGTGGAATAGCTGGGTCTTGAGGAAGCCCTATTCCCATTTTTCTGAGATAGCACCAGATAGATTTCCAAAGTGGCTGTACTAGTTTGCATTCCCACCAGCAATGAAGGAGTGTTCCTCTCTCCCCACATCCTCGCCAGCATGTGGTGTCGCTTGAATTTTTGATCTTAGCCATTCTGATGGGTGTAAGATGGAATCTCAGAGTTGTTTTGATTTGTATTTCCCTGATGACTAAGGAGGTTGAGCATTTCTTTAAGTGTTTCTCAGCCATTTGATACTCCTCTGTTGAGAATTCTCTGTTTAGTTCCAAGCCCCATTTCTCAATTGGGTTATTCGGTTTGGTGGTGTTTAATTTCTTGAGTTCTTTATATATTTTGGATATTAGACCTTTGTCAGATGTAGGGTTGGTGAAGATTTTTTCCCAGTCTGTAGGCTGTCGCTTTGTTCTATTGACAGTGTCTTCTGCCTTACAGAAGCTTCTCAGCTTCATGAGGTCCCATTTATTAATGGTTGACATTAAGGCCTGGGCCGTTGGTGTTCTGTTCAGGAAGTTGTCTCCTGTGCCAATATGTTCCAGGCTCTTTCCCACTTTTTCTTCTAAGTGGCTTAGTGTCTCTGGTTTTATGTTGAGGTCTTTAATCCACTTGGATTTGAGTTTTGTGCAAGGTGACAAATATGGGTCCAGTTTCATTTTTTTACACATAGACCTCCAGTTAGACCAGCACCATTTGTTGAAGATGCTATCCTTTTTCCATTGAATGGAGTTGGCTTCTTTGTCAAAAATCAAGTGACCATATGTGTGTGGATTCATATCTGGGTCTTCGATTCGATTCCACTGATCAACCAGCCTGTTGCTGTGCCAGTACCATGCTGTTTTAAGTACTATTGCTTTATAGTACAGTTTGAGATCAGGGATGGAGATTCCTCCGGAGCACCTTTTATTGTACAAGATTGTTTTAGCTATTCTGGGTTTTTTGTTTTTCCATATGAAGTTCAGAATTGAACTTTCAATGTCTTTAAAAAATTGTGTAGTTATTTTGATAGGGATTGCATTGAATCTGTAGATTGCTTTTGGTAGGATGGCCATTTTTACTATGTTAATTCTCCCGATCCATGAGCAAGGAAGATCATGCCACCTTCTCAGGTCATCTTCAATCTCTTTCTTCAGAGTTTTGAAATTTTTTTCATACAAGTCCTTAACTTGCTTAGTTAGGGTAACTCCTAGATATTTTATATTGCTTGTGGCTAATGTGAAGGGTGTGGTTTTCCTAATTTCTTCCTCTGCAAGCTTGTCATTTGTGTATAGGAAGGCTACAGACTTTTTTGAGTAATTTTGTATCCAGCCAATTTGCTGAAGGTGTTTATCAGCTTTAGGAGTTCTCTGGTGGAGTTTTGAGGGTCACTTATGTACACTATCATATCATCTGCAAAGAGGGATAATTTGACTTCCTCCTTTCCCATTTGGATACCCTTGATCTCCTTTTGTTGTCTTATTGCTCTGGCTAGAACTTCGAGTACTATATTGAAGAGATATGGAGAGAGTGGGCAGCCTTGCCTTGTTCCCGATTTGAGAGGAATTTCCTTGAGTATCTCACCATTTACTTTGATTTTGGCTATTGGCTTGCTGTATATAGCCTTTATTATGTTGAGGAAAGTGCCTTGTATCCCCGATCTCTCTAAAACTTTAAACATGAATGGGTGTTGAATTTTATCAAATGCTTTCTCTGCATCCAAGGAGATGATCATGTGGTTTTTTTATTTTCAGTTTGTTTATATGGTGGATTACATTGATGGATTTCCGTATATTAAACCATCCCTGCATGCCTGGAATGAAGCCTATTTGGTCATTATGAATGATATCTTTGATGTGCTCCTGTATTCGTTTTGCAAGTATTTTATTTAGTATTTTTGCATCTATGTTCATAAGAGAAATTGGTCTGAAATTCTCTTTCTTTGTTGAGTCTTTGTGAGGTTTAGGTATCAATGAGACTATGGCCTCATAGAATGAATTTGGTAATTTTCCATCCATTTCTATCTTTTGGAGTAGCTTGAAGAGTATCGGTATTAGCTCGCCCTTAAAGGTCTGGTAGAATTCTGCACTGAAACCATCTGGCCCTGGGCTTTTTTTGGTTGGGAGACCATCGATGATTGCTTCTATTTCTGTAGGGGAAATGGGACTATTTAGCTTGTTTATCTGTTCTTCATTCAACTTTGGCAAGTGAAATTGTTCAAGAAAATCGTCCATTTCCCTTAGATTTTCAAATTTTGTGTCATATATGCCTTCAAAGTAGGATCTTATGATTCTTTGAATTTCTTCAGTGTCTGTTGTTATGTCTCCCTTTTCATTTCTGATTTTGTTGATTTCAATACTGTCTCTCTGCCTTTTAGTTAGTTTGGCTAATGGTCTGTCTATCTTGTTGATTTTCTCAAAGAACCAGCTTTTGGTTTTGTTGATTCTTTGGACTGTTTTCTTAGTTTCTAATTTGTTAATTTCAGCCCTGAGTTTGATTATTTCCAGGCGTCTACTCCTCTTGGGTGTTTCTGCTTCTTTTTTTTCTAGGGCTTCCAGTTGTGTTGTTAAGATGCTTATGTGCGATGTTTCCAATTTCTTTTTAAAGGCACTTAGTGCTATGAATTTTCCTCTTAGCACTGCTTTCAATGTATCCCACAAATTTGGGTATGTTGTTTCTTCATTTTCATTGAATTTCAGAAACTCCTTGATTTCTTTCTTAATTTCTTCCCTGACCCAGGTGTCATTTAGCAGAGAGTTGTTTAGTTTCCACATACGTGTAGGCTTTTTGTTATTTCTGTTGTTGTTGAATTGCAGCCTAAGAGCATGGTGATCTGATAGGATACAAGGTATTATTTCAATCCTCTTGTATCTGTTGAGGCTTGCTTTGTGACCTACGATGTGATCAATTTTGGAGAAGGTTCCATGGGGTGCAGAGAAGAAGGTGTATTCTTTCTTGTTTGGGTGAAAGGTTCTATAGATATCTGTTAGATCCATTTGACCCATGGCATTGGTTAATGATGTTATTTCTCGGCTTAGTTTCTGTTTCAATGACTTATCCTTCAGTGAGAGTGGGGTGTTGAAGTCTCCCACTATTATTGTGTGGGGATCGATGTGTGGTTTAAGCTTTTTAAGGAGATCTTTTACATATGTGGGTGCCCTTGTATTGGGAGCATAGGTGTTCAGAATTGTGATGTCATCTTGGTTGACTTTACCTTTGATGAGTATGAAGTGTCCTTCCTCATCCCTTTTGATTAATTTTGGTTGAAAGTCTATTTTGTTCGATACTAAAATGGCTACGCCTGCTTGCTTCTTGTGACCATTTGCTTGGAATATTTTTTCCAACCTTTTACCCTGAGGTAATGCCTTTCATTATGGGTAAGATGTGTTTCTTGGATGCAGAAGAATGTTGGATCTTGTTTATGTACCCACTCAGTTAGTCTGTGTCTTTTTATTGGAGAATTGAGGCCATTGATGTTGAGAGATATTAATGACCAGTGACTGTTAAGAGTCTTAATTTTGATGTTGTTTCCAGTCGAGCGTTTGTGTAGTTGTGTTTTTGCCATGGGATAGTTATCTATTTCCTGGGTATTTTTGGTTGTAGCTTGACCCTTTGGGATGGAGTTTTCCTTCTAGTACCTTCTGTAAAGCTGGGTTTGTGGATAGGTACTGTTTGAATTTGTTTTTGTCATGGAATATTTTGTTTTCTCCATCAATGGTTATTGATAATTTTGCTGGGTAAAGTAGTCTGGCCTGGCATCTGTGGTCTCTTAGGGTTTGCAGGATCTCTGTCCAGGCCCTTCTGGCTTTTATGGTCTCTGCTGAGAAGTCAGGTGTAATTCTGATAGGTTTACCATTAAATGTTATTTGGCCCTTTTCCCTTGCAGCTTTTAATATTTTTTCTTTGTTCTGCATGTTTTGTGTTTTGATTATTATGTGGTGGGCAGTTTTTCTTTTCTGGTCAATTCTATTTGGTGTTCTGTAGGCCTCTTGTATGTTTATAGGCATCTCTTTCTTTAGATTGGGGAAATTTTCTTCTATGATTTTGTTGAGAATAGTTTCTGGGCCCTGGAGTCTGATGTCTTCTCTTTCTTCAATGCCTATTATCCGCAAATTTCTTCTTTTCATGGTGTCCTTAATTTCTTGGATGTTTTGTGTCAGGAGTTTTCCAGATTTGGCATTTTCTTTAATGGTTGATTCAATATCTGTGATTGTATCTTCTAGCCCTGAGATTCGTTCTTCCATCTCTTGGATTCTGTTAGAAAAGCTCACCTCTGTGTTGCTCGCCTTCTTCTCTGAGGTCTCACGTTCTCGTTTTTCTTCTGTCTGTGTGTTTATCATTGAATCCATTTTCATTTTCAGATCTTGAACTGATTTTTTGATTTCTTTCATCTGATTTTTTGTATATTCCTGAGTTTCTTCCATTGCCTCTTTATAGGTCTTCAGAGCTTGAACCGTTTTAGTTATTTCTTTCATCTGGTTGTTTGCATTTTCCTGCAATTTTTCCAGTTCCACTCTATGTGCTTCTTTTATGTCTCTCACCTGTTTGTCTGCGTCTTCCTGCATTTGATTACGAATTTTATTTGTTTCCTCCATTATCATCCTCATTACTAAGGATTTGAGGTCATTTTCTTGTATTTCCGTTGTATTTGAGTTCTCTGGGTTGTTTTCTTTGGGATAGCTGGAAACTGGAGACGCCATGTTGTTTTGGGTTTTTTTGCGTATGCTTTTTCGTTGTCCTTTAGACATCTTGCCGTCTTTGTTTTTGTTGGGTAGCTTCCAGAGTTGGATGGAGGGTGTCTGACGATAGATTCACTTGTTTTCTTACGATTTCTCTAGGCTGCGAGCTCAAAGCTTCACTGGTGTGGATGTTAGGAGGTTAGCCCTGTTGTTCTGGTCTCTCACAGCCAGTGATCCTCAGTCCCCCTCTGCTGTGGATCCTGCAATTGTTCTGGGTCTCTGAATGAGCGTTGGGTCAGGCCAAGGTATCCACCGCCTTCTGTGTTCCCTGCCAAGTCCAGCCAGGAGCACTGGGACCGAACCACGGGCAGAACTCAGCTAGATTCTCAGGGCCTGAACCGTCTGCCAAGCTCAGCTAGGGATTTTGGGCCCAAAATGCACACAGGGTCCAGCCAGAATTTTTGGGCTGGGACTACGCACCAAGCTCCACTAGGGCCTTTTGGCCCAAAGTGCTTGCTGTGGTCAGTTATTGACTCAGGGCCCGAACTGACCACCAATCTCAGCCAGGAATTCTGGATTCAAACTGCACACTGTGTCCAACCAGAGTCTTAGAGCTGGTGGAACCGAGAGCTCTGTCCAGCCTGTGCCACAGCAGGAGAACTGCGGCTGCTCTGAGTTAGCGCCAGTGGTGGAACAAGTGCTCCGCCCGGACTGTGTCACCGCTGGGGAGCTGCCGCTGAGCTGAGGTGGTGCCTAGGATGGAACTGAGCACGTCACCAAGCCTGCGCCACAGCAGGAGAACTGCAGCTGCTCTGAGTTAGCGCCTGTGGTGAAACCAAGTGTTCCGCCCACACTGTGTCACCGCAGGGGAGCTGCCGCTGAGCTGAAGTGGTGCCTAGTGTGGAGTTGCGAGCTCAACTAAGCCTGCGCCACAGCAGGGGAGCTATGGCCATGTTGAGTTAGTGCCTCAGGCAGAATTGCTTGCTGGGCCGGGCCAATACCCGGGACTCTGGGGCCGAACTGTCCGCCGAGTCCAGTCTGGGTCCAAAGGCTCCACGCGACCCAAATCCTGCCCTGAGTTCCCTCTCCTGCAGCAATTCCCACCAGCCACCACACCAATCGCCTCCACCGGAAGGCTATGAGCTGCAAACCTCAGCCGCCGCTGCTGGTGCCGCTGGTGCTGCTGCCTCTGCCGCTGCCACTCCGATCAGAGAAAAACCACGCTCCTCCCGTGTGCAGGGGCACGCAGGTCCTCCGCACCCTGGTTCCTCCGAACCGTGGAGCACTCCCGCTGCCGTGATGTTCGGACCTCGGTGTTCCTGGCTCAGAAATCTGTGCAATTCCCTGAATTGTTCACTGGAGCCACCAAACGCGGTCCACACTGCTTGCCGCCATCTTGGATCCTCTTACTGGCATTTTCTGATGCCTCTATCAAGTAACAAGATCAAAACATTAACAAAAAGTATCTCAACTAAAGTAGATGGACGTGAGAGATTGCCTAGTAGTTAAGTGCTTCTTCTACTCTTGCTGAGGACCTGGTTGTTTGCACTCAGGTTGAGAAACTCACAATTGCCCATAACTCCAGATATTTGGGATCATAACACCTCTGCTAGTCAACACAGACACCTTCACTCCCTTGAACACACACCTACACTCACATGCACGCAAACCTGCACATACACACATGCACAATCTGCACTAACATATGCACCTACACGCACATGTACTTGTTCTCACGTGCATACACATGCACTGACATACACACATAGTTAAAAATAAAATGAATCATAGGAAAGCCCAAACCCAGATTGACTCACTACTGAATTCTAGCAGACATTTAATGAAGACCGTAATAAATGATTCTCAAGCTATTAAAGTGGAAAAGGAAGAAATTGTACCATAGCCTTCATAAAACCAGTATCATTTTGATACAAAACCACATAAAGACACAATAATAAATAATATTATAGACAACTCTCCATAATAGACAGTCACAAAAATTATCAATAAATTATTTGCAAACTGAATACAGAGCATGTTAAAAATCTCACTACTATGAGCAAATTTGCTTCATTGCATGATGCAAGGATGGTTGAGTATATACTGATCAATTAATGTAATAGTTACATAAATGAAAAGGGCATAAATCTCAATATATGTCAAATCCTTTGACAAATTTATCATTCTTTCATGTATGAGGAATATATAAGGGATAGGAGGAACATATTTCAACAAAAAATAAAGGCAAATTTGGAAAAAATCTATAACACATGGTAAGAGAGCAGAAAAGTCAAAGTGTTTCTATTAAAGTTAGGAAGAAGACTGTGGAGGAATGTTTTGAGTAGATGTAACAACTGTCAATAAAGCACTGTTTAGCAGAAGGACAGGAAGTGGAAGGTGGGACTTCCTGGAGAGGGGACGGAGCCGAGATTGACAGTTGAGAGGGGAAGACTGGACAGTTGAGGAGGATCAGGGAGAGAAATGGCCCAAGGATCATAGTGGCAAGTGCTTGGGATATATGTATGTTATGAGGTATAGAGTAGTTTGTTAAGTTTATGAGTAGATTTGTATCAGTTTAGATTCTGCATAGGGCTAACAGCTTTTAAGTACTTTCAGACTCTGTGTCAGTTATTGGCTGAACTGATACAAATTGTTGTAACACAAGACAAGCATATTCACTTTTTTCATTTTTGTTCAGTTTAATACTTGAAGACTTTGCTAAGGACAGTGAGATAAGGAACTAAAGGGGAAACAAACAAGAAAGGAAGACGCCAAAGCAGCTCTATTTGCAAGTGATATGGTTCATAAATAAGATATCCTAGTCACCAGAAAACTCTTCACACTGATGAGTGCTTTAAAGAAAATGGCTGCATACACAATTACCATACAAAAATCATTAGCTTTAGTATAAAGCCATGACAAATGAACTGAGATACAATCAGGGAAACAATATCATTCATAATTGCTCAACAAAAATCCTGAAATAAACCTAATTAAAAAACTAAAAGACCTTTACAATAAAAACCTTAGAAAAATTGAAGAAAGAAATTCAATGCATGAGAAAATGTCAAGGATACAAAGTCCATATTCCTGTATTTAGAGGACTTCATATTGTAGAAGTGACTACCTTACCAAAAGCCATCTAGAAATGTCATGTAATGCCTATCAAATTAAAAGGTCATTATTCACAGAAATAGAAGAAATATATTAATGTTCATACAGAAATACCAAGACTGTAGATAGACAAGACTTCTGTTTCCGTTTTGCTTACCTCATTAATCTTGGGCTCCTTATTCTTCAATGAGTTATTCTTTATTAACATAGCACTAATTAATTAACATAAACATGAGCAGTGATAATGGCAGATATAAATTTCCCATAATGTTGCTGAGTTTCTTGTAGTTTTGGATTAAAGATTTCTTTCAAATAAAATTTGTGAAAATATTTCATATATTTAACAATTATTCTACATATTTCTCTTTGGGCATTTATCATAAAACTCTTACTATGTACCATTTGATTCTTTCTGCTTCTGGGTTAGCTCACTCATTATGATCATTTCTAGCTCAATCCATTTATCCACAAATTTCGGGAATTCTTTGTTTTTAATAGCTGAGTAGTATTCCATAGTGTATATGTACCACAGTTTCTTTATCCACTCTTCTACTGAGGGACACTTAGGCTGTTTCCATGTTCTGGCTATTATGAATAAGGCTGCTATGAACATGGTTGAGCAAATTTTCTTGTTGTGTGCTGGAGCATCTTCTGGGTATATTCCAAGGAGTGGAATAGCTGGGTCCACTCAGAGGAAGGACAGCAAGTAGCCAAGAAGAGACTTGATATCCTATGAGAATATATAGGGGGACGTAATCCCCCTCAGGAACAGTCATAGGGGAGGGGAATAATGGGAAAATGGCAGGGGGGGGGAGGAATGGGAGATACAAGGGATGGGATAAACATTGAGATGTAACAAGAATAAATTAATTTAAAAAAAAACTCTTACTATGTGTGGCATACTTCATGCAGTTCCTCACACTCTGAACCTTTTGTGTTCCTCAGGAGAAGCCTTTGATCATTTGATCCCAGAATTACTATTCTTGTTTTATTGCTAAGATAAATGTACGTACCACTGCGTTTATGTGTTTTATAGGTTTTTTGCCCCTCAAGCTTCTTTTCTCAATTTTGTTATGCCAAGTTTACCCAGATCACCAGACCCCCCCCCAAAAAAAAAGACTACCAGGATTCTATACCAATGCAATATACACAGTGTCCTATATTACGGGCTCAGAGCTTCAGATCACAATCCTTTCTGACAGAGCAGGATAGGAGAGTGATACCAGAGCTTCAAGGGGAATGGATTTATAAGGGAAAATTTTACTTAGGGGTTGGGGTCCCAGGGAAGTGAGGAAAAAACCATAAGCGGGGGTCGGGAGTCTCAGTAATGTCGACCTTCAGTCAGGTTGGGTGGAGGCTGCATCTCCAGGGATGTTGTTTTATTTCAGAGAATCACTGGGTGTTAATTGTATCTAATTGTTCTGATGGAGTTTCTGGAGACTGCTGGCAGATTTAGGTTACAATTTGTCACTTTATTGTTGTTTATTTTGGTGAAACATTGTTCTTAAACATTATTTTATTTTTAATGAGTTTTCCTTTGTGTGTGTGTGTGTGTGTGCGCGCATATGTGTGTTGAATATAGGACTTAACCATACTAAGCAAGTATTCTACTACTGAGCTGTACCTCCAGTCTTTCGTCTATTTATAAATTTGGAGGATAGGTCTCACTAAGTTCCTAACACTTGCCTTGGACTTTCACTGTAATCCAAGCAGGTTGGAATGTGAAGTCTTTTCGCCTCAGCATCCTAAGTAGCTGAGGTTGTAGTTTTATACTACCAGGCACATTTCACTTCTTTACACATATTTTGAATAGATGATATAAGAGAGTCTAATAAATCTAACATCTGGGTTTCCTCAACTACATTTTCTATTGGTTTAATAGTGGGATGAGAGTAATTAACCACTTTTTGATTAGATGTAAGGTCTGCTCTACAAGTTGAAACTCATACCTGGAGCCATTATTGGACCAAGAACCTGTGGCCTGTCAGGCTGTAGGTCCTAGGAGAGAAACTACTATTACTATCCTGAGTGGACACAATAGTAAACAGGTACACATGACATATAATACTCTATAACACTTGCAATAACTCCCAATACATACTGATTAGTACATCTGTCAACCCTTATCAGAGAACCTTCTTTTTGCAGTGTACAGCAATTAATACAGAGACTCTCAACTGGCCACAGCAAAAGACAAAATACTCATGTCCACATAAGACATTTATGTCACACCCATCCTTCCAACATTTGAAAATCATTGTGGAAAAGGAGGTAGGAGATAATAAAAGTCAGAGATAGTGAACGACTATGCAACCATGTTTTCTGGACAGAGCAGGGCAGTGACATATGCAAATTCTCTGCAGTTAGGACAGCATGCAGGAAGACAAAATTCCAGTATGGAGAGTGGAGGTATGCACAAACTCCCAGACCTAACTGAGAAACTCTTAATAATTGACAGCTTTGGGGTGAAAGGGAGTCTGTTTTTCTTAAGGGTGCAAGCCTTGGGATGTTGATTATTCTTTAGGGAAGGCCCACATATCTAAGGATATACAAAGAATACAAATTAGACTGGGGAGTGGCACAAAGTTGGAGAAGTAAGGAAGAGGAGATACATCAGGGAGGAGTGAGGAGAAGGTATAAATATGATAAAAAATACATTATAGGAAGTTCTTAAAGAACTTAAAAATTTTCCAAAATACAAAATAAGAGCAACAAGGAAATGCAATACAATGAAACTGCGTGGTTTATTTTTATTCATTATATTTTACCAATGTCTTTGGAAATAGATTTAAGAAGTGCTTTAAAATCTGCCAAGCCAGCATATTTGTTACCTCATAACCCTAATTCTGAACTTTTAGTGTTATAGTATGGCATATTGGAAGACATCTCACCTTGGAGAGAAATTGATTTAGGGGCTAGTCAAATAGATTATTTTATTCAAATAGATTTTTAAAATATGCATCATTTGGGAAAAACAGATATATGTTAAATAATTATAATATTCTTAAATCTCTAAAACTGTGATAAAGTCTCATATATTTGAGAAATTTTCATCGTGTTGTGATGATACTGTGGAAACACCATATTGAGTGTATCCGTACAATAAAAAATGTTTTAAAGAGTGGATCAGTTATTTTCATGGTAACTCACTTGGATATGGCAGTAAGGATTTGTCAGCACTGTCTCTTTTCTATGTAAGGGCATGTAAATTTTTGTATCAGATCAGAATTCTGAAGGAAAAATCGCAGAGATACAGATGTTCTCTGATTTATGGATGTTAAACCTGCAAATGTTTAATCATAAAATGATAGAAAAGCAATATACATGTAGGAGAAGCTATTGTTTGAATTTTAATGCCTTTATAATACACCGATATGGAATTTGCTGCTCTTGAGATACTGAGCAGTATAAGCAATCTGAGCTTCTGAGTCAGTCATATGAAAGTAAATGTTTTATAGTATATTGTGCTAGTGTGGCACTTAGACAATTAGGGGTGCTAAATGTATTGGCTTCTGTAGTACTTACAAATGTACTACAATTTTATTTGGGGAAACTGAGGAACGAGAATGACTACAGTAACACTTAAAAGCACAGGGGCTAGAAAGATGGCGTCGCAGGTAAGAACACTTACTGCTTTTGCAGATGGCCTGAGTTCAGGTCCCAGCACTTTAGTAGTGCCTCACGACCATTCATAACTTAAATTCTAGGAGATCTGAAGTTCTCCTCTGACCTCTGTGAACACCAGTCACATATAGTAGCCCTCAAATGACCCATTCATGGAAAGGCTAGTCCCAAACTGGTGGCAATATTGAAAGATTAGTGAGTTTAAAAGGCATTAACTTTGTTTGTAAGTTAACTCCTTGGTGAGTTAATAACTGAATCATCAAGAAGCGGAGTTGGAGATAGTAAATCACTGGTTGCATGTCTTTGCAGACTGTGCCTATTCCTTGTTCTTTCCTGTGTCTTTGCTTCCCGGTTGTCATGGTGTATACATTTCCCTTCAGCATGCCCTATCCTCTTTCATCATTATGTCTCTGCCTTGGTATAGACCTGCCCTAGTTGGTCTTTGATGCAATATTCTGACAAAAACCCAATTTGAGGCCAAAAGGAAGTTGTTTCATCTTATAGTTACTGGTTAAAGTTTTTTTTTCTTTGTGGAGAGAAAATCAAGATAGACTCTTTAAACAGCTAGTCATATCATATCAAAAGTCAAAAACAGAGAGAAGTGAATGCATACACGATTACTTGCTTGCTTGATTTCCTATGCTCAGCTTGATCTCCAGATAAGGACTATCTGTCTGGGGAATGGTACCACCATAGTTGGATTTTTGCACAAATTAACTTAATATGGTCTCCCACAGGTATCTACAGACCCACTTGGTGTACACAATCTGCCTTTGTGATTCTCTTCCAAGGTGATTCTTGGTTGTCAAGTTGACAATTAAAATTAGCCATTATTAGACCTAATGTAGACAGCCTATCTTAAAATAATAACCTCTCAAAATGAGCTAAATTTCCATCTTCAAGTTGTTCTGTGTAAATGTTCTTTCATAATAACATGAGCTAATGCAGCATTTGAAGACAAGAAGTGGATTACGGGTTAAAAGTCTTATAAAGGTGCTTGAGTGGGAGTTTGGAAAGTTTGGTAGAGCTTGTAAGAAGGGGCTTAGAATGCAAAACTGAAGCTTTGCAGGCTCAGAGCACCCAAATGCTGATGTTATTTTAGGGAATAAAAACTATCAATCATAGAGAGTAAAAGCCAGACTCACAGGACTTCACACTGCAAATGATTACTCTTTGTCTCCTCTCATACAAAATTTGCATTAAATTATGGCAAAGAATTCACGAATATTTTGTCTCAGTCCCATTCATTTGAGTGAGGCTGAATTCAAAAGCAACAACCTAATAAGTTTGTCAAAACAAATTTTAAGAAATCACTGCATTTTTGTAGTAGTTTAGTTATAATTGGCTGCATTGGCCAAATTTACATGCAAGTCAGGAGCAAAAGAGCAGACCCCCCCCACCCCACCCCATCAAAGTTAAAATACAGTTTGGCTAGTTAACGAGCATACATCATATTGAAGACAAAGAAGGTGATTGTGAAGCCTTTGCAATGAGTTTGTGGGAGAAGTTTGAAAAGTTTGGCTAAACAAGCGAGAATGCTCTACACCACGGTAAAGCTATTGGAACTCAGACACCTGAGTGCTGACATGAATGCGGAGAACAAAGGCTGCACTCACAAGGTTTCGGATTGATGTGAGCAGTGTGGAGAATGGAATTAGACTCCAGTTGCCATCAATTATGACAAAGAATATCTGACTTACTGACAAATTTACATGCCGTGTTCATAGACAGCCACCCAGTCCCTGTGAATGCGTTATTGGATCATGTTAATATACTGGTTTTAGTAGGGAGAAGAGAAGCTACCTTCAGAAGAATCAGCCATTTGCTCAAGATTATAAAATCAAAGCCTAGGAATGGATCCAGAACTTTTTTTTTTTTTTTCTGAAATAGCTTGATTATAGAAAATACGTTAAGAACCAAAAGGAAAGAGGAAATGGATGGCTGTGCTTAGCATGATAAAACCCTGAAATTAGCTCCTTCATAAGATGCACTGTCTCATGAGGTTGCGATGAATAACACATTGCCATAGTCTCAGATAATTTAGTATTATATTTTCCTTACACTAATAAAATGAGATAAAGTGATCCCATTAATCAATTTTGCATATACGTGTTTTGTTTCATAACTGTCAGTTCACTAGTCTTCAACTGCAACCATTTTCCTCCTGAGTGAAAGGAACAAAATTCTTTGCTTTTTATGAATAGGAACCTACAGTTCATGTTCTATTAATAGATGTACTAAGCACTTTACTGAACATTATAGATCATTTTTCTAATGCACACTGCACATTAGCAAATTGATTCTTATGAGACAGGCATTTTTTTCTATTTTTAAAAGTCATTAAGTAATGCTTCTTGGAAGAAGACTTGGTCTTAACTGCTCTACTGTTGATAGTAAATGAAAAAGTTCATTGAAGACAATTTTTCCTTCTGTAGTATGATTTTTAGAAATTAAGTAAATATAGTCAGTATCACAAAGAAAATAATATGTCTTATTTGTCAATACCATTTATATCTTCAAATCTAGATGGTCATATTACTGTATGTTAAAAAGGGTGGTGAAATAATTTTATTAACTTTGTCATTGAATTATAGTACAGTTTATTAGCATACTCTCAAGAAATTCAACTATTCAAAAAGTGTGTGTGTGTGTGTGTGTGTGTGTGTGTGTGTGTGTGTGATTTGAGCTTACTTCTTTGGATAAATTATTGCTGAAAATTCTTTTCTTAACAAAGCATGAAGAGTCCCAGTGATCCCCTCTTCCACTGGAAAATAAATTTTCAATTTCCTTTTTATTTTTGTTAGGTCTTTACTAATTATGAGACACTTTTTAGATAATGTTATCATAAGCAATCTGAATATAACATTTAATGACATTTAATGCTATCTTCTGATTTACTAAAGGTAAAATGTATTTAATTAGTTACATAAAAGTTATATCAACTCTTCTTGAAAGCAATTAAAAAGAAATTAATACAATCCGTGTATCATCTTCATTACACACACACACACACACACACACACACACACACACACACATATATATATATATATATATATATATATATATATATATATATATGATTCTGGGGTTCCCATTTTTACAGTAAGTTGACATCCATTTGTAAAACTGAGAATTCTTCAATAAACGTACATGACTTCGTGATATGCAGTTTACATTATTTTCTGTTTAAGTGCAATATTGAGAAGTAATATATAGTTAATAAACCATTGCTATACAATAATATCTCTGTTAATTGTTTTTTATGTACTCTGCAAGACTGCATTTGTCAGCTGTCATAATATATGGTTATGGATAAACTTTATATGATGAGGTATGGCTTTATTAAATATTTACCATTATAGTCTTTTTCTTCAATGATTCTGGGAGAAGAAACTTATTTAAGTTATGCAACCACAAAATTGCCTCTAAATTGGAATTGTGGCTCAATGTCTGAAGTATGGTCTAGACAATTTCAAATTCCTCAATTCTGAACAAGCTGTGTAGAATAAATTGCCAACTTGAATGCCGATTTAGCTGAACCGTTGAATTTCATATTTCAGTGCTGCATTCCATTTGATTATATTAAACATTGGGCATAGAAGTACAACTCTGCTGTCCTGATTCCATGATCAAGCCATGAGTTTGCAGTGCTTAGATACAACCTGGACAACCTTAAGAGGTTTAGCACAGTGAATACCAATTACTTGACTGCCCTTAGGCCCTGTGTGTGTGTGTGTGTGTGTGTGTGTGTGTGTGTGTGTGTGTGCGCGCGTGCGTGCTTTCCTTCTTGTTTCACAATAAATACCAAAGAGAAGAATAGTATCTTCAATGAGTCAAGTTCTTTTGATTATTGGTTATATCTTTGAAGCTGTTCTGGTTATGTTGGTAATAGCATTATTCTATACAAGCCACTAAAGATTCTTTTTTTTAAATTTTATTTTTATTAATTTATTCAGATTACATCTCAATTGTTATCCCATCACTTGTATCCTTCCATTCCTCCCTCCCTCCCTCTTTCACTCCATTCCCCTCCTCTAGGTCTATGACCAAGGAGGACCTCCTCCCCCACTATATGATCATAGGCTATCCAGTCTCATCTCAGTAGCCTGCTTAGTATTTCTCTGAGTGCCACCAGGCCTCCCTACCAAGGAGAAGTGGTCAAATATGGGGCATGAGAGTTCATGTCAGAGTCAGTCCCCACTCTCCACATAACTGTGGAGAATGCCCTGTCCATTGGATAGATCAGAGTAGGGGTTCGATGTTTACTGCTTGTATTGTACTTGGTTAGTGCAATAGTTTGAGCAGATCATCCCGGGCCCAGATCCACCTGTCATCATGATGTTCTTCTTGTAGGTTTCTAGGACTCTCTGGATCCTTCTATTTCCCCATTCTCCTATATTTCTCTTACCTAGAGGCCCTTAGGATGTCCTCACATCTATCCCAATCTCCTGGTAAGTGAAGACTTTCATGGGACATGTTTTTTGGGCTAGAGTCCAATTATAAGTGAGTATATACCATGTGAGTCTTTCTGCTTCTGGGTTAATTCACTCAGTATGATCATTTCTAGTTCCATCCATTTGTCCACAAATTTCAGGATTTCCTTGTTTTTAATAGCTGAGTAGTATTCCATATTGTAAATGTACCAGAGGTTCTTTATCCATTCTTCAACTGAAGAACATTCAGGTTGTTTCCATGTCCTGACTATTATGAATAAGACGTCTATGAACATGGTTGAGCATATGGCCTTGTGTGGCGGAGCGTCTTCTTCTGGGTATATTCCAAGGAGTGAATAGCTGAGTCTTGAGGGAGCTCTATTCCTGCCACTAAGGATTCTTAATATGCTATTGGATAAAAAATATTCAACACACAATTACTTTCAGAAAAATTTAACAAATGCTAATAATGTACTTATTAGTCTTTCAGCCTTAATATGAAAATGCAACTCAATATATGAATTATTCAATCAAGAAGGATGCCTGTTATATAAAAATATTGTTCTCAACTTCGTTAAGAATTCAGACAGTCATATTTTATAATCTAGTTCTTTGATGACTGTAACCTAATTAAGGTGTCTAGGTATGTACATATTTACATGTGGGTGATGGTAAACACTATTTACTATATGTGCAGTACTGTTTTAGATTCTTAAATGTTTTATTTTATTGAGTGGTTTGTATGGTAACTATGTAGGGATGGGGTTCCATGTCTTTTCATACAATTGTTTATCATCTGTATCCTTGGTCTGTGACAAACTTACCTCCTAAGTATGATTGTTCTCAATTACCTATGTCTTCCTAGAGAATTACTAAACCAAAGTATGTTGTTGATAATCTCTGAATTTGAAGATAGTTGGTCTAAAATAAATGTGGCAAATAGAACCTTAAGGATCTCTCTCTCTCCCTCTCTCTCCCTCTCTCTCTCTCTGTCCTTCATGTATCAATCATCTATCTATCTATCTATCTATCTATCTATCTATCTATCTATCTATCTATCTATCATCTACCTAGCATCTATCTATCTATCCCCATCGATCTATTGTCTATCTATTATATATGTGGGCATGGCTGTTCTATTGAACATATGTAGTGGTCAGTGGAAAACCTATAAGAAATAGGTTTTGTCCTGCATCTCTGATGATCAAACCAAGTTCTTAGCCTTGGAGGCCAGCATCTTTACATGCTCAGCTATTTCTTTGGCTTCTTGAACTTCTAAAGATGGCATTCTTGGGATTGTACCCTCAGAATGAATACTTATACACTTTTGACTTATGAGACTTTTTTGGGGTATGGTTTTAAGTATTTATTTTTATTTGAACTAGTTTTAGGAGTATAGAATTTTTGAGGTGATACTTCATTACCTAGTTAGGATTCTTTTACTGTTGTGTTTTTATTTAATATGTAAGGCAGAAGAGGTCACTACTATGCATTTTAGTTGTTTACATTCTTTTAAATCTTTTCCTCATAGATATTAGGCACATACATTTTCCCATGTGAAAGAAATACAAGTTTTACTTAAATGATGCTTTCAACCAGAACTTCAGAAACACAAGGTGGCATGCTATATCCAACAGATTTAGCCCTTAGTCAAATAGTTTAGAAGAGTTACTGTTAAAATGCTATTTATTTATTGCCATGAACCAAATTGTTCCAGAAGTTAGTACCTTAAAACACCTTTGTTTCCTCCCCCAAATCAGATATCTAGTTGTGTAGAGCTGGTCTGTTCCTTTGCTTCAGCAATCCTCAGCAATCTCAATGTAATTTGGGGCTATCATCTCACCTCAAGGTTTTTTTTGTGTGTGTGTGGAAGGAATCACCTTCCTAGCCATTCACATGGCTGCTGCAAGGATTCCATTCCTTATGAAATAAATGGAAAAATCTAATTTATTGCCAGCTCGACCCCTCCATATAGCTCTGCCTTTGGTTTGCAGTGCAGGTGGCAGGTGGAATGGGTGGTATCCAGTGAAAGCAGTGAGTCCTACCACCTTTGCTCTTTGTGTTTTGTTGCATGAGTTCTTAGGAAGATGTCCATATAAGCACTTGTAGGAAGGACCCCAAAAGACCAAAACACACACACACACACACACACACACACACACACACACACACACACACACACACACAAACACACACACACAGAGTGAACCAATGGTCTCAAGTGCTGCTGAGTGGAGTAACAGATGGCTGTGAACCACCTGACAGGGGATTGGGAACCCACTTTGCATCCTCTGCTTGAGCAGCAAGCTCATGTAACCTCTGAGCTGTCTCTTTAGCACCGATATTCCCTTTTGACTTTAGCTAGACCTCAGTGGAAGTTGCAAACAAGCCTGGGAATTGCAATCTTTATTATAGTCTGCTGCATATGTGGCTTAAAACCGAGGGATTTTGTAATTAAGAAGGACGAGAAAGGAAATTGTGTCTGACTGGCAGTCTCTGCAATAATGGGTTTGGAAAAAAAAACAAAACAAAAAACAAAACAAAAAAACAAAACAAAAAAACAAAAAACAAAAACCAAACAAACAAAAAAACCAACCCTCCATTTTCTATGCCTTAGCTGATATTGGTAAAACTAAGAAAAGAATGTTTCCTACCAGGAAATGGAAACAATCCACACATGGCAGGAACCACATAATTTGAATTTCTTTTCCTTATTCTTCTGCCATTACTGACCCAGTTCAATCTGCTACAAAAAATGAGAGCTCTATTACTGGCATCTTTGCAAGCAAGTAGTCTTTGGTATAAACATTGACAGTAGGAAGATTGTTTTCTTAAAATAAACTTAGTTCATAGTTTTAAAATGCATAATATATGGAATATTTCACCCTATCTTAGTCTTCAATGAGCTTTTAGTTGCTTCTACTAATTTATTTTTTAATATCCACTTACCATTTAATTATCTTACAAAAATGACATCTAATGATTTAAAAAGAGTTACAAATGTATGTCTATGTCATTACATCATTATTTACTTCTTATTTGACTTATTACTTCAGACTTCATGTTAACTAGTAAATTGAATGTCACGAGATCCTAGGATGATTCGCCATGACCTTAGAAAATGAATAATTTCTAGAGCTCTCGGTCATTATCTTCTCTGCTTAGGGCGGTTACCTGTGTCATGAAGCTCTTTCTCCACCCTCATTTTTTGTTTGTTTGTTTGTTTGTCAGTTTGCTTTTTCAAGTGGTATTATCCTCTACATAGTGTGATGGCTTCCCTCCTTTTGGAAGCAATTCTTTGCAGTTATGTTCTTCCTTGAGCCAGCTGCACTGCTGTGCTAGCATAGGAGTGAGTCAGAGGGCTTTCAAGTTGCTACAGGACTCAGGCTAGTCCCTTGGTACCCACTTCTTAACAAGCTTCCAACTGGAGTCTTGTAATACAGCTACTTCTTCCTCAGAGATTTATCTCTGTCCCTGAAAACCATACCCCAGCCCTACCCATGTTGATTGTCTTCATACCACATGGCATCCCCTAACTTTTTATTTATTTTTATTTTATCAATTTATTCAGATTACATCTCAATTGTTATCCTCTCACTTTTATTTTCCCATTCCTCGCTCCTCCCTCCTTCACCCTTTCCCCTTCCCTAGGTCTGTGACAGAAGGGGACCTATCCTATGGTCACAACCTATCAAGTCTCATCCTGGTAGCCTGCTTTTCCTTTCTGTGAGTGCCACCAGGCCTCCCCACCAAGGGGAAGTGGTCAAATATGGGGCACTAGAGTTCATGTCAGAATCAGTCCCTGCTCTCACACAACTGTGGAGAGTGTCCATCTATTGGCTAGATCTGAATAGGGGTTCAATTTAAGGATGTATGTCTCTTGAAATTTCTGTTAATAGTCCAAGTATATTGAAGGAAAAAAATCGTATCCTTGTCTAATTAATGCACATCCTAGTCATCAAAAATATAAATGTCTGCACCTATATGCATATTCCTACTCCCCATCTTATGTCTGCATTGTTTTTATTCAACTCTGATCATGTTTTTCTATCACTGAAACTGCAGTTTGACTGAATAAACCTTCCACCATCGTTGGATTCCTTTTGCTCCCTAAATACTGAAAATTCTCCCAAAATATAATTAGTTCTTGTATTTGTTTTGAGTGGTGATCAATCTTAAATACTGAGTGACAAAGTGGGATTCATCATTCCCTGGATTCCTTGATTTTTGTTTTGTTTTGGTTTTTTGGGCATCTAGTCCCACAGGTGGACCGCTGCCTGCCTTGTTGCTGTCACTTGTTGTCTTTCTGGGCCCGTCTTCTCAGTTTTGTAGATGCTTAGGAACAGACTGTTTGCGAATGTGTGCTTCCTGCTAACTTTGCTAAAATCATAAGTGATTTCATTAAGTGCACCTCATGACCAACGTCGTCAGGACTTCTAGGATTTTTTTTTTTTATCTCCATGCAAATTTTACCCTAAGCCATTTCAATTACATCACTTAAAAGGTCAAAGAGTACTCTATTATTTCTGCTATTACAAACTCCTTAATTTAAAGTGCAGAATTATAGGTAGGGTGGGGAGAGGCACACTGATGCTCGCTCTTGCTTTTATTTAGGATAAGAACCAGCATTTTCTCTCTCTGTTCCTGCAACTTAGTCCATTTGACACTGGAACACACATGATATTTTGATCCATTTTCAATGAGTCAGTCCTTCAGCCCTGGTGACTCTCAGTCTTACTGCCCTTTGTTCCAAATGTTTTCAGAGTTATACAGACAGTATTCTTGCATTTCTATTTAATAAAAGTCATCAGGGGAAACAAACAGGATGTCAACTGTCATTTAATATTTGATAAAAATCATTTGACTTCCTCTTTCTCCTTAGTGTCTTTGAACTGCTTTGAGGATGACTGTGTGTTTAGTAGGCTTCAAAAATCACAGAAGAAACTGAGAGAAGGAAAACAAAATGTAACAGATAATTTTGTCCAATTTGAAGAGCTTTGGTTTATAACTGTGCGAACTCATGCCTTAAAGCATTCAAAGACAAGGATTTACAAAACATTGTAAGAGCTTTGTTTGTTTGCTTGTTTGTTTAGTTGTGTGTGTGTGTGTGTGTGTGTGTGTGTGTGTGTGTTGTATATAAGTGAGGGTTCAGGACTGCATTCATACAAGTAGAGGTCAGAGCAGGACGTAGAGTTTCTTCCTCTATTGCTCTCTACCTTTTCACTTTAAATCCTAGTTTCTCACTGAGATGGAAACTAATACTTTTAGCTAGGTTAGTTGGCTAAATATCTCTCAGGATCTTTTTCCTCTCTCTACCTGGTTAGAGGCAATTGTGATCATGGCTGGCTGGAGATTTGAACTCAGGTCCTCATGTTTACAGAGCAAGTGATTTTGCTTAGTGAGCTATCCAACTTCTGTTTGGTTTTGAATTGATAAATAATTGTGCATGGTTGGGGATACAGTTAGGTGTTCTGATATGTATATACATGTAGAAGGGTCAGGTAACAGTAGCTGTGTATTGTCACTTCATACTTTATAATATTTTCTTTAGCTGTAATAGTAGATTAACACTTTAAAGTGATGATTATCAATCTTTCTCATGCTGCAGCCATTTAATAAAGTTCCTCATTTTGTGGTGACCCCCCATCCATAAAATACTTCTGTTGATACTTCATAACTATAATTTTGCTAATGTTATGAATAGTAATGTAAACATTTGAGGTAGAGAATATCTTATATGTAACCCCCAAAGGGGTCATAACCCCCAAGGGGTCTCAATCCACACATTGAGGACCACTGCTTTTGAGTAGCTTCTTGTATAACAATACTCAGTATATTGCCGGCACAAGTCAGATGGATTTTTAACCTTTGAAACAAAGTTGCTTTTTAATCTTATTCTTCTGAAATATGAATAACATTGTGCAGCTGATAATGATTGCCCACAGGGTGAAACACTTCAGAAACACATTAACTATGGCCAATCATAATTCCTATTTCATCTAAAATAAGGAAGAATATTTAACATGATGGAAAACATAAAGGATATTGAAGTGTCATCTACTATTCCAGAGGATTTTGAAAAAAAATGAATTATGGTAAAACATAAACATAGGATGAGGATATGGCTCCATGGACAATCATGCACTAAGTGCTTCACATGCCTGACACACTGGGTTGAAATCCCAGCCCTGAAAAAAATGAACAAAACTTAGCATTGTGTTTTGGTGGCTAACTTGAATATAAAGGCTATAGATGGACATGAGATGTATAAAATACACATCGATGAGATTAAAACCACAATCATATGTCATATCTCTTATTAGCTGGATGAAAATACTATAGACTTCTCTGTTTCCTAATTGGTGGGTAAAAAGGATTGCATGGGAACTAAATGCAATTATAAGCTACTTTTATGTCCTAGGAAACAATCTACAACTATCAGAATCTCACTAGTCCTGACAATGACTGCTTTCCTTTTGTCTTTTACCCAACTGGAATCCAAGAGGTGTGGAGGTAAGCAAGCAGGAACATGCTAGACAAGCCATAGACAAAGAAACTGCTGGAATGTTTAATTAAATTAATATTTAACTTAATTTAACATTTAATATAATCAAATTAAATAAAAAGTTAATTTGAATGCAGACACAAACTTAATCATCAATATATATTATCAATATGTATTTGTTCATGTGATTTTCAGAGGCAAAATTTGCTTATGGCTCAATTACTAGAGGTGTGTTATTTTATGACAGTGTTCTAGTATAAACTAGTAAAATAGGTCCTTCAAATGTGTGTCAATTTCTAGATTCTTCATCCTTTAACACATATGCTTTTTTGATACATCTGTGCAGTAACGAAGGAAGCATTCCCAAAATATATATTTTTTAAATCTTAGAAAAACTTGATTTGAGTGTCATTAGTTTTCTTGTAAGTCATAAGTGACAAATGCAGGCTTTTCTGGAAAGGGGAAATGGATGCACATATTTGTTATACTTAATGATTCTTGACCAAAACTGACAAGTGTTTTTGAATATCAGTTCAAAATTATATGGCTGCCAGCTATTGGCAATTGTACACTGAGAAATGAGCTTAGTGCTCAGAAGAATTCCAAGTCTCACAGTTGTTGAAGTAAAAGTCAGACTGTCTATAAAGCAAAACAAACACTGCCTTGGAATCACAAACTGTCTGGTATTCTTAACCATCTCAAAAACACATTGGATATTAAAAATATTTAATCTGGTATCAATTGTGTTGTTTGAAATGGCTCCAACTCAATATTGATAGAAACGGTTATTCAGTACCTATGAATTAAGTCCAGGACAGACTTGTGGATATTCCAATCCATCCTGTGGAGTTTTCTTTCTGATATGATAAGTTAACACAGAGACTGCTCCATAGTGAAACATCAAGGATGCTATTACAATATTGTCACTAAGGACTGCCCCACATAACAAGCTTCAGGAAAGAAGAGATGGGAAATAATCACACAATTTCGGATGCTAACATAGCTCACAGATTTCTTACTTCATCCACCAGAAAGTTTGAAGTACAAATAGAGGCTGTGAGGATCATCTCAAATGCACAGAAAGTGAGTGTCACACATTCTCTGTTGACAGTCAAGTGGTGTTGGCAGGCAATGATATTTGAACCAAATAGCTGAGATGAAGATAGTATATTGAAATACATATACATACTCAAATATGTATCTATAGATATACATGTGAACATACATATATGTATATATAATGTTATATATATATAATATTCAAGCATAGGTTAAATTAAAATAGTTAAGAGATCTGATAACTGATCAGAATTTATGTTTATTTTTCTTAATTTCTTTCTCTTTGCTTCTTTCCTCCTTTCTTTCTTGTTATATGCTGTAATATGATAAAGAGTATCCTAGCCCCTACTGAGGATTTTAATGTTACATGGAACCAAATAAGCTACTGTGGAGGTTTATGGTGTGGAAAATAGGTTTTGCAGAGAGGAAAAATATTTGCCATTCAGTTGGAATATTATAACAAGGAACAATAGCATATTGTGCATATTTCAACTTAATTTTTAAACTACTCTTGTTCTTTCTTTTCATGCAAATAAGTCACATATTCATTTAATAACAACGCCTTAGCATTCTGGTTTCTTGTATGAGCTAAAGTCTTAGCTTTCTATGGCCATAGTAGGAAAGTACCCAGTCTTGGTGTGTTAAACAACAGAAATTATTTATTGCCTCAATTCTGAATTCCAGAAGTCCAAGATCTTTACAGGTGGCTCCACTTTTTAAAAATCAATTTTTTAATACTGCTTTTCTGATTTCTGCTGAATTCTAACAGGCTTTGCTCTTTTTAAAACTGGTACATGCGTTCACTCCCCGCCCCTGAAATCCCTTCTGTCATCTTCATAGAAAGTTCATATCCATTCCTTGTCTTAACAGGACCATCCACAAGGATAGTAGTCATATTAGATAGGGACCCTATCCGCATCTACTATGATTTTATTTTAACTAATTACATTTATAATAACCTATTTCTAAATAAGGTCACATTTCGTGGTTGGGTGGTGAGATTCCACTATGTACATGTCTCTCCTCTCTCTCTCTCTCTCTCTCTCTCTCTCTCTCTCTCTCTCTCTCCCCCCCCCTCCCCCGTGTGTGTGTGTGTGTGTGTGTGTGTGTGTGTGTAACATATATGTAATTATGTATACATTGATGTTTTTGTGCATAAATGTATATATCTATATTTAGGAAGATTACAGGTTTGGGACATGATTCAACTGACAGTGGTTCTGTTGGTCTGATTACAACATTACCTTTGTATATAGTACTTCATTTCCAGTCTTGTTTTCTCATATCATGAAAGAAGAAGTAGGCAAAACAGTGCAGATTTCTCCATCTTGCATTCTTGCTGAGGTCATGTCAAGTTTAACAAGAATTTTATCACCTTGATGGAGAATCTCATGGAAAATTGCCTGACTCTGTTCTAGGACCTGAGACCAGGATGCCACAGCTGACCTACATTACCTTCTATTAAATTGCCTACTTGTGCAAAACCTCTCCTTCCAGCTAACTACTTATCTTAACTAGTGTTAAACTGCTTGCTTGCCTATGCCTAAAACTTAACACTGCAGTTCCTGAACAAGATACTAGGATGTGGTTTTTGCCTTTAAAAGCCCTTTGATCTAAATGGTTGTGGACATAATTAGGACCCAAATACCTAAGGGTAGACACAGCCAACCAGATTAAAGAGAGTTACTTCCCCAAACTGTGTCTCAGTGATCATGTCTGAGGGGTGCCTCATAACAGGAATCTCTACCTAACATCAAGGTATGTTCTCTGAATATCCAAGTAAAAGCAGAAACGATACTAAAAAAAACTGGGTGCCATAGAATATTGACGTAACCATATTGTCAGTGCTTACCAGAGCCAGCACCAGGGCTCAGAGCAGAAATGGGAGGAGGGATTAATTGTCAAGTGAATTTCAATTCATAAATTCAGGAATTGAGAGGGACATAGTCCTGATGTGTGACATTTATTGTTCACTGAAGAAGTAATTGTATCATATTCCACAACAAAATGACATGAGCTTAGAAAACTTGTGAAAATTACAACACATAGGTACGTAAGCACCTAACACAAACACAAAGATTATTGCTGTCTGTGGTGATTTGAAAGAAAATGGCCCCCATAAGCTCAGAGGGAGTGGCACTATTAGGAGGTCTGGCCTTGTTGGATAGATAAATTGTGTTGCTGTGGAGGCAGGATTTGAGGTCAGGATGCTCAAGACATGATGAGTGTAGCATGATCACTTCCTGCTGCCTGATGATGATCCAGAGGTAGAACTCTCAGCTCTTTCTCTGCCACCATGTCTGCCTGCATACCACCATGCTTCCCTCCATAATAATAATGAACTAATGAAACCGTAATGCAACCGCAATTAAATGTTTTTCTTTATAGGAGTTCCCATGGTTGTGGTGTCTCTTCACAGCAATAGAAACACTAAGTAAGATACTGTTTTTTTTCCCCCAGTGTATATTTTTGACTCTTTGCCTAAAATTAGGAGAATGTAAGAGCATTGGTTTATAGGAGGCCCTCCATTCTATTCCTCCAATCAGTATGTTTAGTTTTATCCACTCCCATTATGTTGTTATCACTAAGGCTTTGTAATATAACTTTCTCCCAAATGCTTTATTATTCAAGATTGTTTTTATTATTTTGTATTTCCATTTGAATTTAGGGATTTCTTCTTCTTCTTCTTCTTCTTCTTCTTCTTCTTCTTCTTCTTCTTCTTCTTCTTCTTCTTCTTCTTCTTCTTCTTCTTCTTCTTCTTCTTCTTTCTTCTTTTTTGTGGAGAATTCCATTGGGATGTTGATGGGAATAGACTGCTTTGGGCAGGGTGGCCATATTTACAATTCTAATCCTAATATTTCATTATGTGGGATTTTGATGTTTTATATTTTGATATTTTCTTAATTTCTTTCTAAAGCCTCTGGATGGCTAGACCATTGGCCCTAGAGGGAAACCAAATACTGTTATATTGGTAATTGGACATAGTAATAAATTGCCCCCTAATTTCTTATTGTTAGATTATTGAATACCTCAACCCTTGTCAGAAAATTTTCTTTTCATAGTCAATGGACATTGATACAGAGATCCACAACTGTGTAGAGACTAAGTGACTGTAGAATGCTAGGTTTAAGTAAATGAGCTACATCACATCTCTCCCTCTAAGACCCCATGATCATCACTACGAGGGAGCCAAAAGGCAGGAAGAGTGAGAGGTAATGTACATGTACCACTGAACAGTATATGCTGGACAAGATGAGATTGTTGCACATATGTACTCACAGTGGCTGAGAGCCAGACAAATCCAAGCATGAATAGGAGAGACTGTTGTCAAATCCCATCCTTAGCTCAGAAGTTACAAGTAATTGATAGATTCTGGGAGAGAAAAAAAAATCAGATTTTCTCAGAGTTGAAATCCCTGAAAGGTTCCTCATACTTCCGTAGAGTGTCTTACATCTGTTCACGCAGTAAGAGGACTCAGTGGCTTTAAAAATCAGAGCCTATAAAGTTGATAAAAAACAGTAGGTGCATGGGCAAGGAATCGGAGGGGAAGTAATGGGTATATTTGATCAAAAGAAACACACACACGGGCTGGAGAGATGGCTTAGAGGTTAAGAACACCGACTGCTCTTCCAAAGGTCCTGAGCTCAATTCCCAGCAACCACATGGTGGCTGACAACAATCTCTAATGAGATCTGGTGCCCTCTTCTGGTGTGCAGGTGTACATGCAGGTACAACACTGTATACATAATAAATAAATATTAAAAAAAGAAACACATGCACACACTCACATGCAAATGTATGCATATGAAGTTCTCAACAAAATACATAAATATAAGAATATCCATCAAGGAAAAGAAATAATTCAGTAATGTACATGCTAGGTTCTTTCAGTTGCTTTCATAAAAACACCTCAGAAAAGCAACACAAAGAGAAGAGTTGTTGTTGTTATTGTCTGTTTGTTTTCTTGTTTCTGGTTTGCACGTCAGGAGACAAGGTCCATTTTGGTGGGGAATCCATGGCAATGGGTGGCTGTTCTCGTGGCCTTAAGAGCTTTTAATATGGCTTGTTTTACTATCTGGGAGGATCAGAAATCAGAGAGATTGAACTAGAATCCAGCTTAGACTGTCACTCTCAGGGACTTATGACCCACTTCCTCCAGTCAGGAGCAATCCTCAAAAAGATTCTATAACCTTTAAAAATGGCACTGTAATTAGCACAAGTAATTTTGAGGAACTTCACATTTAAACCATACTAATTAGCTTCAAATTTAATTTAAAAACTAGCTATGGTATAGAAAAACAAGGAGTAGATAATGTGAAAAACTTGGATCTCTCAACATGTATGTTACGATACATCTGCAAAATTCACTGTAGTCATGTATGTCCTATTTTGATTAAGCTATTGTGTTAATAAAATCACAGAGTTTTCCAAAAACATTTTCCCATAAAGTGGGAACATACCTTTAAGATGATTATGAAAAGTTTATTGTAATAAATAACTAGTAATAATCCAGTAACATAATCCTTTGTTATCATTATCAGATATCACATACTACACAGCATTGGATGCACTGGGATTTTGGATGACTGGTCAACAGTGAATGGTAATAGGATATCTCTCCATAAGATGTTTTTAGGTGATAGGTATTTTTAATTTGGTTAAAATCTTATAAAACCACTATCATTGATGGAGTCTGTTCTCCATTTAAATGTCGTTAAGTGATTATAATTATACAGAGAAAAAATAGTTAATGCTGGGTGGCTAAGAAGCAGAGATTTGTGTGTTGAGGACCTGGGGACAAAGTAAATCATTCTAGGTCATAGAAGTCTAAGTCTAAGTAGGCTCATCTCGTACTTTCTACTGTCCCTTAATAATGCCATTACATCATGAGCCAACCAGTGAGTGATTCCATTGACAAAGGCAAGCTTTATGATATATATGTTTTAATAATTATGGAAAATGTCTAAAAAAAAGAACATTCCAGATGATAGAATGCTCTGGGTATTTCTGTGGGTTTTCTTTTGTGTGTATAGCTATGTGTATGCATATGTGTGCAGTGTACCTGTGTGTGCATGAAGGACAAAGGACAGCCTCTTGTACTATTCCCCAGGAATGCTGTCTGTCTTATTTTTGAGAGAGGACATCTTATTAGCATAGTTTTCCTACTAAGGTAGGCTAGATGGCCAATGAGTACCAGGAATGCTCCTTTCTCCACCTCCTTTCTCCACCTTTATGAACCTGACCTTTCTGCGTCAGGTTATTTCTTGGCTTGTACAACACTCTCCTAATGATTGAGCAATCTACACAGCCATTCCAGTGTTTATAAAGGACTGATTATTTAATATAGTTGTTTCCTCTCCATCAACAGCAACTGTGTCACATTGTCTTCTTGCTCTTGTTGTTGATGTCAGAGTTCTATGCATGCACAAGATATACACACAATGATAAAAGAGTGACTATGTTCCAAATGACAAGTTGCCAAAGTGGCTCTGGTTTATGTAAATGCTACCATGGAATCTTGTGGACTCTCATAATTTGGAAACATGAAGCCAAAATGAGTCACCCAAAGGGAAAACATATTTTCTGTATACCTTCCTTGAATGTATAATTTTCTTCCCCCTTTACTCTGCTCTTGTTTATTCCAAAATGAATCCATTTATCTGTTCAGTATCTGTGATCTTTTCCTTTAATTCTGGACCTAATTCCCATGAACAATTTTCCAACTGTGTACCATGTGCACTTTTTCGTGTATTTCTGAAAAACAAACATACTTCATGTGATGTGTGCTTTTAAATTATGAGATGTTTTCTATTCAAAGTAACCTCCGCCTTTTTCATTGAAATCGTAGTTTTGGTTGAGGAGATGGCTCTGTCAGTAAGGTGCTTGCCTTGCAGGCGAGAGTACTCTTGAGGCTTCATTGACACCTGGTGTGGTGGAACGTGCTGTGGCTTATAACTCACTACTCACTGGCTGGTTGATCTAACCTACTTGTTGAGCTGTGAGCTAGTGAGAAAATTTGTCTAAAATAAATAAAGTAGATAATGCCTGAGGTCCTCTGACCTCCACACAGATTCACACATATATGCACTTATCTATACACATACAGACACACATGCGTGTGAGCGTGCGCGTGTGCACACACACACAGACACACACACACACGCACAAGTACATATACACTGTTTTATGATTCAACTAATGTGTGGAATTGGAGGCACCACATTGCCCTGAATATCAGATACATGTCTCTGAGCTCTGTGTAAGAGTATGTTTGATGTGTCTCACAGGAAATCTTTTGATCTCAGAGTAATATGGCCCTTTCCATTCAACTTATGTAAAAAAAAAAAAAAAAAAGACTTTATCTTTAACATGACTTTTCTCACCAATAGTCGGAAGGATCCTATGTTCTTGATATTTTCCAGTACACAATATCATATAGTTTCCTATTGTATAGAACAGCTTCTAAGGGGCAGCCTGTTTTAATTACATTTAGCTCATGAGTAATGATTAATAGTCTTTGATGTCTTTTTTATGTATTTGATGCCTTTCTTGGTTCTTATTTTTTTTTTATTACTTTTAGCCTTTATATTCTTTACCCCAGGAACATTTCCATTTCTTTGTTTATTCACAGAGTAGTGTGTTTTATTTATTTATTTAATATTTTGAGAAAATTTAAACGTCTGGTATCTTGTCATCCGCTTTGAAATGTTGTTAAGATTCATTTACTAATATCCTGTATTTTGGTGCAATAAGTTATCATTCTTTGTGTAACATTTTTGGTTTTGATATTTTTCTTTGTGATTTCTTTATAAAAACATGCCATAGACATTGTAGTAAATTTTATCTATTCTACATAATAAATTTTAAGCTAGCCAGAGCCACAGACTGAGACGTTATCTCAAGTTTTTTCTGTATATTTTTCTTTTCTATTACTTTAATTTATTATATGTGTGTGTGTATGAATACAGTGCACAATACATGCATGTATGCATGCCCTCTCCCTCTCTCTCTCTCTCTCTCTCTCTGTCTCTGTCTCTCTCTCTCTCTCCCTCCCTCGTGCGCACGCCTGTGCTTCTGTGTGTGTGTGGGGGGGACAGGGAGGGAGGGAGGGAGAGAGAGAGAGAGAGACAGAGAGAGAGAGAGAGAGAGAGAGAGAGAGAGAGAGAGAGAGAGTGTTTATGTAGGAATCCGGGTTTTTGTTTATTTGTAGCATGAAACATTCAGGATACAGAGCTGTGTGCAACCATAAGATTAAAATCATCATGACAAAATTAAAAAAAAAGAAATATTGCATTTTCAATAAAAATCTTCTTGTCAAAATAAGCACAGAACCAGGAAGAAGAAGTTGGGGGATGATCCATGAAAATTTCTACTCAGCAAAGCACCATAGTTGAGCATCACTGCTTCCTGTTTGATGGTTCTAGAGTTGCCCTATATGAGAAAGCCTGAGACTTTACTAGCAGAAGCTAGTGCAAGGGTGAGGTTTCCCTTAACTCATAATGGTTTTCACATGGACATTTACTCATAGAAGAAATGGGGAAATCCGACTAGCCATGTGACCCACTACTGAGCTGCATCCTTAGCCCATATGAAAACATCTTTATGATATCACCTTGACCCATTTCTAAGTGGTCTATCCTATCCAATAAATAGCTGCAGCACCTCTCTGCCTGGGCTTCACGTTGACAACCTTTTACTCCTGGCCATCTGACCTCAATTTCTTTACTATTTATATCTTTAGAGGTTGGCACTGCTTTTCATATAACAATGCAACAATGACTTCTTTTTCTTTTTTTTAAATTTTTTTTAACAATGACTTCTAAATCTAATTAAAAAAAAAAAATCTTTTTCCCAACCTACCAAAAATGTTGATGCTTAGAATGCTGTAGTGTAGACAGACAATCCATCAAATGTGTGCTGGCAGATGGGCTGGCTTCTGCTTCTGTGGAATTCAGAGCATTGCCGAGTAAATAAATAGAAAAAAAAATTCCCAAATTAAGCATAACTTTAAATAAGGTATTACTGAAAAACTGCCAAGAGCATTTCTTCTGTTTCTCATTCTGCCTGTGTTTGAGGTCAAAAGGTCACCACTTAGTGTGCCAGGGGAGCCCAGACTCAGCTTGCTGCACTGAATCAAATGAGCTTCCATGCTTATCAAAGCAAGCCTGGAGAAGTCTGTCTGGATTTACTGATGGATTGTCCAGCAAACCTGCCAGAGCTTCTAGCTTATTGTGCATAACCAGCAACGTTACCTCATCCACGCGTCCAAACACCACTTATCTTTCTTCAGAAAGCCAGATAAGGAGGTACTTAGAGGGAACAGTGATGAAAAGCAAACTCAGTGAAGAGCTGTTTTGCCGGCTCAGCTCCTGGGCCAATCTGTCTTATGTCTAAGTGTCTCTTCTTTTGTTGCAGACATTTCCTAGTTTAAAGAAAACAATAGAGTTGAAAGGGAGAGAAAACTTCAGAATCTGGGGAGTTGCCTGGATGACAAGTAACTCATAATGTTATACCTTTCTTATGAGAACCACAGAAAGAAAACTGTTGTTCACATTGAACTGGGATTCCTGTTAAACTCACAATGGTTTACTTAAAACTATGCTTTAAAATTATTTTCTGTGTGTGTGGGTATTTTTCTTGCATGCATGTCTCCATACCATGTGCAGGCCTGGTTGATTGCAGAGGCCACAAGAGGTGGCTGGTTCTCCTGAAACTATATTCTAAAGAAAGTTCTGAGCTGCCATGTGGGTTCTGTGACTTAGACTTTTGGTTCTCAGGAAGAGCCACTGAGCCATTTCTCCAGCCCCTTATAATTGTTTCTTTTCAAGACGGCACAAACTAAAGGAATTTACAAAGGGGATTTACCAGCTATTTCTTTAAAGAATCATTAAGTGCATCCTTTCTTTATCTTTAAAATATAAAATATTCTTTATCTTTAAAATATGAAATATTTTAGCTCAGATTCTAATTCTGGAAGCTGATGATCAATTAGGAATTATGAATACCTCATGCATGACCAGAGCACAATTTGATGCAGTACATAGCTATATCCCACTTATCTGGGTCTCCAGGGTCTGGAAGCTTTTCTGTCATGAGTAGTTATGAACTTGGAACTGAGGAGTGAAAACTATGAATGACTTGGGTTAACATTGCCAAGCCTTGATCTGAAATCCAATATAAATTCTAGCAAGGCTCATGTTGTAAATCACTTGGACTTAGGCCTTAAAGGTATTTTCCCATTTTACATGTAAAAAAGCCAAGCAGAGAAGAGGTGCATAGGATCTCTGTTTATTATTCTAATACTGTGGTAACAATTTCTTTACATATATAAAATTAAAGTTTCTGAAAGCCAAATATTATTGCCCATGTTAACTATTAAATAATTTAGTTTGTATGGGAAGATGTGTTTGGAGAATGGTATTTGTCTGACTTTTTCTCAGTAGAGAGAGGAGCATGGGAACCTTTGTATCATGAGAGGACGGAAACTGGCTGTTCATGGCTCATCAGGTGGCACCACTGTGACATAAGTGACTATGTCAATAAGCTATGGACATAGATTAGAAGTGAGGAAAAGAAGAGTGAAGGGCATGGCGGAAGGGATGGGAATGAGCGCATGACTGGAGGAATGGTTTGGTACTGTGTTTAAGACTGTTACAAGGTAAACATCTACTGTGAGCTACCACTGTCCAGTTCAGGTCCCAGTCCAGAACATGGTGCCACTCACATTCTGGGTAGGTCTTCCTACCCCAATTAACACAATTAAGAAAAATCTTAATATGACATTAGAGATGGTTCGGTCCTAAAGAGAACTTGTTGTTGCTGTAGGGGACTTGAGTTCAGTTTCCTGACATCCATTTTGAATTATCTCATAAAACTGTAACATCTGCTTCAGAGGCTACAATACCATCTTCCAGCCTCCAGAGGCACCCAAACACACACACACACACACACACACACACACACACACACACACACACACACACACACGTACATACAGGCATGAGTGTGCACATGCCTACACAGATAGACATTCGTACACATAAAAAGTGATGAAGTAAAAAAACATTAAAAAAGAAAAATCTCTTATAAGTATGTCAACAGGCCAACTCAGGCAAACCAAGTCCTAGATGAGACTAACTCTTTCTAGATGAGACATCTCTTCCTAGGTAGTTCTTAATTTTGTAATCTTGACATCTAAAACAAAGCATCACACTATTAAGGAAATAAAGTGACTAAATTCATGGGCTTGTAAGGAACAACCCATTTAAAAAATGCAGTGTACAGCACTACTGAGGTCTTGAAATCCAAAAACAAAGAAAAATCCTTTTTTCTTTGGATCTGGAAAAATACTCAACTCTTAGCCAGTGCTTAGAGACACGTTTTTAATTTACATATAACATGAGTATTACAATTAAGAACTAATTATTTAAAACTATTTCTTTTACTTTTTGAGATTGTTATATGATTACGTCATTTCCCCTTTCCCTGTTCTCCTTTCAAACCCTCCCAAATAAACCTCCTTTGTTCTTTCCAATTCATGGCCTCTCCCCCCCATTAACTGTTCTTACATAAAACACACACACACACACACACACACACACACACACACACACACACACACACGAATGTGTATGTTTATAAATATATAACTATAAACTTTTCGGTCTGTATGATGTGACTTGTTTTCAGGTTTGGCCATTTAGTATTGGATGACCAGTTGGTGGGGTCTTCACTGGGAAAGACTGTTCTTCTTCCTGCTCTCAGCTGCCTGTAATTTCTGGGAGACATACTTTGAAATGCTAATCTTGTTAAAACTTAATTTGCAGGTGAAGCATGTGTATCTTGCAGCAGGGGATAGTAGAGTAATTTAAGTATACCTGCTCAATGATGGTGTTAGAGACAAAGATTTTCTATGCTATGGAAAATAGTTGTAGGAGGCCTTTGAGTAAAAAAACAAAACAAAACAAAACTATAATTTACAGATGATGCTGAGAAAAATGAGCAAAGGCTTTTGGATATTGACCTTGTTTGCCGTGAAAGCCAAATTTTAGAAGTTGCTAACTCACTGTTTATATGAGTTTACATACATATTTGTAAATGGTATGAAGAAACTGTTCATCAAGTCTTGAAACAGATTTTCTGAACACTATCGCAGGATATTAATAAATAATTGAAATCTTGATTAGTAAACCAAGAGTAAGTTTTATTACCAACAAAAATATACACCCTAATTTGTAAAAGATTAGTAAAATAAAAAAAAACCCAGCAAATTACATTTCTTCCAACATACAATTTTTTTTAATCCAAGCTCTGTCAGTCTGGGTCTTTTCATAGGGAATTGAGACCATTAATACTCAGTAATTATTAAAAGGTATCCATTAATTCTTGTCATTTTGTTGACTTCCTGTTATTTTCTCAGATTTGTTTTGATTACCCATTCTGTCATTATTTATTTATTCTCCATGATTTCCTGGGGGGAATCAATTTACCATTTCCAGATTAATTTACTTCTTTGATTGCTTTCTGTAGGGCTGGCTTAGTAGTCATGGATTCTGTCAATCTCCTCTTACGGAAAGTGTGGGACCACAATGGCCAAGGATTATGGAGGAAAGGTCAAGGGGAGCTTCTACCTCAAATACCTCAGATGAGGATGACAGAACTTGGCTCCCTCCCCCTTCCTAAACTGGCTCCATGAAGTCGGCTGCCCCACCATCAACCCTAGTAAGAATTTATTACCCTGACAGTTATCAGGCTTTACTCCTTGTTTGACCTTATTAGCCACCCCCCACTCCCCTGAGTATGCAGAGGCAATATCTTCTAATACCCGTGTCTTGGCCAATTGTATACAGCCATACAAATCTTGCCCCAGAGACCCAGGCTACCTCCTCAGTAGCAAAAATACTTCCTCCTCCCCCAATAAATGAATCGGTTCTCTGAAGCTGCTCCCTTAAGTGTGCTTTTTGTCCCACACTTGCTGAGCTGACCAAGATCCTGCCTGCACTGCCCATCACCCTACCACCCTTCACTCTCTCTAGTCCAGCCTGGTGAGCAATGCGCCTGGCTATCCAGAGAGGGAAAAGCTGACATGGAATGAGTGGCAGGAAAGGTTTTATTTCTCTGTATAGTTTAATGGTATTGCTGGTTATAACCATCTGGGTTGATAATTGTGAGATTTCAGGACACAGAATACACCTTTCCAGAGCCTTCTAGCTTTCAAGATTTCTATTGAATAACTCAATGTTGTTTTGATGGCTCTGACTTCACAAATGACTCCACACTTCCTTCTTGCAGTTTTTAATACCCTTTCTTCATTCCTTGTTTTTAATGTTTTAATTATAATGGGAAATGTATGTGTGGACAACATCTCTTCCTCCAGGTTTTGGAAGTTTCCTTCTGTGATTTTACTGAATATGTTCTCTATGCCTTTGCTATGGTTTCTCCCTCTTTCCCACCCATAATTGTGGGTTATCTTCTCACTGTGTCACCTAAACTCTCCAAAGTTCTGTTCATATACTTTAACATTTTTCTCATTTACTGATTGATCCGGTTTCTGTATTTTGTCTTCCATCCCCAGCTCCCTGGTCTTGGCCTGGTCCATTTTTTCAGAGATGCTTTCCATTGAAGGTTTTAATTGGTTTATTGGGTTTTTCAATTCTGGAATGATTTTGTTTGTTTTTAAATTAAGCAGTATTTAAATGTCTTGGCATGACTTCCTCATTTTACCAATCTCTTTGTCTTTCTTGAATTATTTGACCGTAGTTATAATAATCCTTCTGAATTTTGTCTGGGAGTTCTTCCAGGTAATTTTCAATGCGGGCCATTAGTGTAAGATTTGTGGGCGTGTGTGTGTGTGTGTGTGCTTTGTTCACTTGTTTTTGTTTTGTTTTAATTTGGTATATGGCATGTCATTTTGATTTTTTCCTGTTGTTTTTATTTATGTATTAAGTTTGTACATCCAGGCTATGTTTTGGGTTGAGTTTTTCTTTTTCTTCAAGTTGCCCTTATTGTTTTCATTAGAGGTGTTTACATGTTCATGATGGGGTTTCTTTATAGCACTACTGGGACTTTAATTTTCTGTATCTGGTATTTGATGATACAGCCTCCAGATCAAGTCTTCTGTATGTCACCTCTGATTTTGTGCATTTAGCAATTTGGTCAAGGAACATGACACAAATTTTCTCTGGATTTAAGGATTGATCTTGTTTTTAAAAATTTTAATTTATTATAATTTATTCAGATTACATCCTCATCATTATCCCCTTGCTTGTATCTTCCTGTTCCGACCCCTCCCTCTTCCACCCTATTCCCTCTCCTAGACCTTTGACAGAAGGGGGCCTCCTCCCTCACCATGTGACCACAGCCTATCAGGTCTCATCAGGATAGCCTGTTTTCTCTTCCTCTGTATGCCTGCTAGGCCTCTCCTCCAAAGGAAACCAATCAAATTGGGGAATTGGGGACACCAGAGTTCATGTCAGAGGTAGTCCCAAGTCTCCTCACACCTGTGGAGAATGAGCTGTCCATTGACTATATCTGAACAGGGGGTCTAGGTTCACTGCATACATTGTCCTTGGGTGGTGCAACACTTTGTGCATGACCCCACCCCATGTCCAGATCCACAAGCCTTGATGGTCTCCTTGTGGGGATTCTGAGTCTTTCCTAACCCCCTCATTCTCTACTTTCAGTACTCTGCCCAGAGTCAAGCAGCAAGTCCCAGCATCTGTTCTGACCCTCTTCTGTATGGAGTCTCTCAGAGGAGACCTATGTTGGGCTAATATCCACTTATAAGTGAGTATGTACCATGCATGTCTTTCTGGGTCTGGGTTAACACACTCAGGATGATCATTTCTAGTTCTATCCATTTGCCTGCAAATTTCAAGATTTCCTTGTTTTTAATAGCTCAGTAGTAAACTCAGCTATTGTGTAAATGTACCACAGTTTCTTTATCCTTTCTTCACTTGAAGAAAATATTAGTTGCTTCCAGATTCTGAGTATTATGAATATAGCTGCTATGAACATACCTGAGCAAAGGTCCTTGTGGTATGGTGGGCCGTCTTTTGGCTATATGCCCAGGAATGGTGTAGCTGGGTCTTGATATAGAACTATTCCCAATTTTCCGAGACAGTGCCAGGTTGATTTCCAAAGTGGTTGTACAAGTTTGCACTCCCACAAGCAATGGAGGCATGTTCCCCTTTCTTCACATCCTTGCTAGCATGTGCTGTCACTTGAGTTTTTGATCTTAGCCATTCTGATAGGTGTAGGGTAAATGGAGGTTCCTAGTCAGTGAGATGGTTGAACTCTGAGAAATCCCAGAAGGAGGGTGTGGCTTGTGTCTCTCAGCCTTGTGTAGTGGCTAGAGAGTCTTATGTGGGGATCATGCTGGAAGCCAGTGAGTTCCAAAGTGAGAGAGAGCCAGGCACTGATAGGAGGTGGTGGAAACTATGTCCATCTGCCCGGCTTTGCGGTCAACTAAATGAAGAGAAGCTTGGAAGCAGAGTGCCAATAGCCTATCTGGCTATCTGCACCATAGGAGCCTCATGGGGAGTGGTCTAGTATCTGATAAGTCTCAAAGCAGAAGAGCTGTAGGGTTTTACAGTGATCTGAGTGGGTTGGGGTGAGTAAGGAACGAGCTTTGTTTACCTGGGTCTCCATGAGACCTGGATTGGCTCTCTTTGTTGTTAATTTTCCATTGTCACCATGTGTGTAGCATTCTTTCTGAGGATTTGAAATTTAAGAAAAATTAAGAAACTGTGTCCAAATTCCAAATTAAATGAGGTTTATACTCAACTAAAATTGTGTTATAACCCTAAAGGCATACATGATTCTGAATTCAAATTTTGAAAATATATGTAATATCTCTAGTATAGTCCAATGTGTAGCATCCAAAAACCGACTCAATAGATATATGTAACAAACTGTAGGATATTTATCCTAGTTTGAAAAATATACAATATGGATGCCAATATGTAACCAAAAATAGATGAAAGAAGATACAATGATCAAGACATTTTGAATTTTATAATTATGGATAAGAGATTGTGAGTGTGTATATGTTCCTCTCCTCTATCCTTACTGTCCGTACTTAACCAAGTATATCAGTTCTACTGGAAAAAGCTGTAAATGCAGAGAACTGGTTTTTATTAAGTTATCTATCACTGTGCTCATATAGGCTCTGGGAACTGCTCAGAAATTCAGCCAAGTTTCTTGGGCCTTACACCAAACCAAATTTCAATAAAAAATTCCTTCTTGGCTTTTAGATGATGATTTTTGTTGTGACTATATGGGAAAAAAAGACATTAAGGGTCAATTTCCAAGCTTTCTTTATGTGAATGATGCCTTTGCTGTAATGAAGGGGTTTCTATATCCTCTGAATAAGGAGGATGATCAGCCTCCATGTCTGCAGTCTTCCTATCTCTTCTGTTAGTGCTTCTATGTGTTAAAAGGAGTAGCCCTTAGTTTCTGGCTTGTTGTTACTACTGTCATTATTGGAGCCTAGTAGTGACCTAGGTGTCTCAGGACAGTCGGAAGATGAAAAACTTGAAAGATACAGTTGATGTGTTTATGATAGTAGTGTTTGAACTAGAAGAACTGGAGGCATTAATTAGTTCATTTGCCTATCTGTAAATGTTCTGATTCAAATTTTAGGCATAATATAACAGACCATACAAGTAGTACAGTATGAAAGAGAGAGACAATGGTGACTTAGTTTCCCATCATGATAACAGTCTCTGGGCTAATGAATCTAATAAAGAGGAAGGTTCACTTTTGTCTAGTCTGTTCATCTGGCTTTGTTGCTAATAGTTCTCTGGAGTTGTTACATCATAGCATAAGCATATTCAGTCCATAAATGCTATTTTACTTTTAATTTGGGTGTGTGATGTCAGTGCATGTATATTTGCAGATTTATGTGTGTGAATGTTATTACATGTATGTATGCCATTGTGTCTGGAGGTCAGGAGACAATCTTGGGTGTTGCCAATCTTTTCTTTCCACCTCACTTGAAACAGGGACTCTTTCTTGTTCACTGCTGCTTACTCCAGGCTAACTGTCCTGTAAGCTGATTCTCCAGTTTCCACCTTTTGTTTCCCTCTGGAGAGTGTGTCTACAGATGTGCCCCACAGCTGGCTTCAAGAGGGCTCTGGGGATCAGTATCAGGTCTGCATGCTGATGCAGCATGCATTTTACTCAGTGAGCCATTTTCTTACCACCTTAAACTATTTACATTCTAAATACTCTCCTGGGCCAGGGAACAAAAGGTTGGATAGGATGTCACTGAGATCTAGTGAGGAACTTGTCATACATATTTTATTATAATGGATCTTGTCACTTCGTCCATTTGGCTTAATGGAGATCAAAAATATTTTCTAGAAAAACGGGGTGACAATACCCTTAATTTTATTATTGTTTTTTTCTGTGAATGAAAGTGAACGTGTGGGGGTGTATATATGAAGGCCAGAAGTCAGTCTTGGTAGACCTTTCTCAACGTAGTTCACCTCTATTATTCTCTTAGAGATGAAGTTTCTTGCTGGGCTTGGTCATATCAAGTAAGCTAGGCTGACTAGCTAGCACTCTCAGGCATCTGTCTCTCTCCCTCTTCCAAGAAGTAGTATAAAAATAAGCATTATGGTGTTCATCACTTTTATATGGGCTCTAGGAATTGAACCAAGGCCATTGTACTTGTGCAGCAAAACCTGTACCAACAAAGCCATTCCCCAGTCCCAACAATGTCCTTTATTATGTGTTTAATGACCAGATTCCAAGATATCATTGACATTAATTCAGAAAAATAGCATAGACCTTCTGTATCACATCATCCTGATTATCGCAAAAAGACCTCAAGTGGGTAAATTGAAAGGCCTCATATTTCAACAATTTATGGTTCAAAGAACCCTTCTTAAATTATTATTTTTGGCAAAGAGGACAGGTCTCAACATTAAGTTTTCCTTGACATTTGCACCATAAAAATCACATTTTAACAGAAAGGCAAATTATAATCTCAACAATTGATAGAAGAAGCCCTTCAAAGTTTTCACTTATTCTCTCCCTTTCCATAGTGCATCTTGGGTTTGAAATGGGGTTTGAAAAGTATATTGCTTGCATCCTTCAACCTTCGGCTTACAATGTTACAAAGATAAGTTCGGAAAAATATTGCATGGAAATATATCCCAGGTGTCCTAAGTAAATGTATATTTATGTTGAACTCATTTCCTACTTGAGTTATTGCTTACATTTTGAGTTTTCATCCTCCTGGAGTAAGGGTAACTAAAAATTAGATTTCTTACAGCGTTGTCAGCTGGGAGGAATCATTATCATTTAATTTATGATCCGTTATGGTTGCTGTGAAGGGCATCTAACCTAGAGAGTGAGTGATCACTGTGAGGCAAAGCAGATGGGGAAGGATCTGCTTTGTGTCTGAGCATAAGTGGACCAGAGGTTTCTAAACTCCTGAGTTGTAGGTCACCCATTGTGGCTCTGGCATGCTACAGAAAGCCCTTTCAAGCCTGAAGTCATTACCAGGAATCTCCCGAGGAGCCCTGGGATTAGAAAACATGGCAAGGCATTTTTTTTATGTCTTTCATTTGGATTGTTTTGCATCATGTTTATATAAACATACATAAACATTTAAAGAGGAATAGACTTTTCAAGGAAATGATTATATCAGCTTTTCAATATGGGACATTTGAGCTCCACTTACTAAGAATTAAATGTTTTGGAGACATTACTGTAAGCTTTTATGAACTTCGCATCAGCATTGTGCTCTGATGACATCTTTGTGTCTGTCTTCCTACAGTAAGCCCAGGATGGTAGGCTCACGGTCCCATTATCATTTCCTGCCATTTCAAGTGTGTGAAACACTATATACTACATTTTAAATGAACTAGTCACATAAAACAGGTTTAAGACTAAGTCTCATTTAGGTAAAAAAAAAAAAAACATGAAAAAAAAAAAAACCCAAAAAACATTTGTGTTCTTATATAGAATGTATTTGTTTCTTATAGTCTCAGGAATGAAAAAGTATTTAGCAACATCTGTGTCTACTACACTTTACTTAATTAGCATATTGTATTAGCTGTGCCCAAGTCTAAAATAAATGTGATTTTTTTTGTTATATTAAGTAAAAGCTGTAAATTTGTACCTGTTGGTACAACAGAAACAGTGGATAATTATGAAGCTATTTATTCATAAAAAGCATCTTTACATTTTAATTTTATCTATAATTATTATCATATACTTCCTTAGTACATATTTATTTCAAAGTCTCTCCATATAGCTCAGGAGGCCTTGAACTCACACTACTGCTCTTGCCTCAGCCTCCAGCTACTGGTTAGCAGGTGTGAGCTATTGTGCTTATCTCTTTGTACATACTTCAGATAGTATATCAATAAATTAGTCCTTCCTACAATTTCATATTCACAATTGAGCTATCTTAACAATTGCTGATAATTTTAGAAATAGAAGGCCCCACTGCTGTTGATTAAGTTTAAATGGATGGAGTAGGGAAACTCCAAATCTGTAGTTAAAGTTGCTTCTAACCAAAAATCATCGTGTTCGTTGTCAAACTGTTTAACCAGATAATAGAGTTAACTGTATGTTCTAGTAGGGTTTATTCGTTGAGATGTCTTACATTCATTTAAGTGCAAAACTCTTTTTCTTTTTTAAATTTAATTTAATTTTTTTACATACACGTTTATATTACTACACATATAAACAATAGATTACCTATAACAAAAGGAACCATGACACAACAAGGAATTAAATAAATGTTGCATTCTTAGTGTTTTGGCTATTTGTATTTCACAGCCTTGAAGAAGACATCTTTCCTATCTTGGTGCATCTCAATTTCTCAATGTAAATCAATCTCCATCATATATTGTCATTATAAACTTAGTCACCTATCTAGACCTAAAACCATCTTAACTACTAAACAATTAAGCTTCATTGTAAATCCAAGGATGTGGTCTTCAATTCCCTCAGAGACTTGAGAAGGAGTAAACTTGATTACCTGAGTATGCTGGGAGTGCAGGTTAGTAGCTTTCCAAATGAAAAGATGACAGAGACAATAATCTACCTGATAGTCACCCAAAACTCTCTATAACATTGGGACATCTTCTTCAGCCTTCAATGGCCAAACTCTGTCAAGACAGAGTATGGAAGGCTGAAGTGCAAAACTTGTTAAGAACTCTCTGGGAAGCTTTTATATGTGCTATAATTATGTAACTATGAAGCAGAATGTCTATTTTTGAGTTCCATATGCTTATTATATATAATTTTGTGTTTTTATACTGGACAATATTATATCTGTATAAATCCATGATACAGTGATGATTCATTCTTATTCATCTGCCAATCCTGGTAAATGAATTAAAAAGATTTTCATCTCTTTGGATACTATGAATGTACAGCAGTCTGTGAACTTTGTACAAATTCTACTGTTTATGAACACAATTGCTCTAAAAATTCTCATTTGTTTATGTTCATATATGTAAGTACTCATTTGGCTCATAATGGCTAAAATAATGAGCCATAGAAATGATGATTAAGATTCTTTTTTTAACATTTTAAAAAATTTTATTAATTTATTCATATTACATGTCAATGGTTATCCCCTCCCTTGTATCCTCCCATTCTTCCTTCCCTCCCATTTTCCCCTTACTCCCCTCACACAATCAGGGTCTATAAAATGCTGTAACATCAAACTTGCCCCAAAGCCATGGTACTAGTTCACCCTTGCAAACATCATGGAAGTTCAGGTTTCCTGTACCCTCAGTGATCTTAGAGACCAACAGGGGATTTTTTTTGTTTTGTTTGTTTTGTTTTTGGTTTTTGGAGACAGGGTTTCCCTGTGTAGTCCTGGCTGTCCTGGACTCGCTTTGTAGATCAGGCTGGCCTCGAACTCACAGCAATCCACCTGGCTCTGACTCTGGAGTGCTGGGATTAAAGGCATGCACCACCACACCCAGCTGAGATCAACAGTTTTACTCCTCAGCCCTTCCCTGTGTGCACCTGCATAGTTGGTCTGGATTTTCTTATTTATTATATTGATCATCTTTAACAAGTTTGTTGATCATATGTTACCTTATTTTGTGTAGTTTTTTCCTTCCTAAGTTTTCCACCTTTCAACTATATTGTTCTCCTTTTGTTATTAACTCAGAAACTCCATTTATTCTAGGTGGTATTGCTTTTGCGAACTTACACGTTTTACCCTCTCTGTTTCAGCTTCAAGATCCTCTTTTCATTTCTGTTATCAGTGATTTTAAGAGAATTGATTAATTGTAATAGAGAAGTATGATCTTTCCTGTCAATTCGACAGGATCTGGAACCTGTTGGAGATAAACCTCCTGGTGCAACTGTGAGGGATTATTCAGATTAGGTTACACTCTGGCCATGCCTGCAAGAGAATATCACATTTGCACTTCTGAGGTGCTATGACTTACTCTAAAAGTTGGAGGCAACATACTCTCATCTGGGACCGAAACCTGCATTAAAAGGAGAAGGTTAGTTGGGCCAGAGCATTCATCTCTTTCTGCTTATTGACCACAGATACAATACATCAGCTGCCTTGTTCCACAAGACCACACCTTTGCCACAGTGGACTGCACCCTGGAACTGTGAATACGGTGTGTTCTTTCTCCCTTAATTGGCCTCTGCCAGGTATCTTATCACACGCCATTGAGACAAGTAACTGATTTTGTCACTAAAAGTTGCAATGGGAACAAGGTTTTCATTTTTATTGAAATATTTTATATATTTCCTGTTGAGATGTCTTTGTATATATAATCAGACAATTAGAAGATGTAGTGATGGGCTGGGTAAGTCATTCACTCAATAGTAATAACTCTGCAGAACCTAGGCAAAATGCTGCATGTCTGTAAACCCAACACTCAGAAAAATGAGACAAGAAGATGACTCAGGCTTAAATGTCAAGTTGTAAGAAGAGTTCTTTTATTTACATTTTATAAGAAATGCACTAAGAGCAAGGTCACCATCAACTGTTTAGTTAGTGTGAGGCCACACTGAGCTGCATAAAAGCCTGTCAAAACAAAACAAAAACAAACCCAGCAATATTAAATTAACCTAGTACAATTTTTACATATGCACAATTAACTAATGTGTGCAGGAACATGACTAGGTCCCAGAAGCCTGTTGATCCAAGGTTATTCCATGGACATACCATTCTAAAAGAAAGATAAACTTTTAAAGCTCTAAATAACAGATCAGCAGATTGTAGTGATCATAGTACAGGGAGAGAGAGCATGGTTTAAAAAGGGGCATGAGGAACCAGGTGTGGCAGTGCACTCCTTTAATCCCAGCAGGAAGCAGTGGCCGGTGGATTGCTGTGAGTTCGAGACCAGCCTAGTCTACAAAGTGAGTCCAGGACAGCCAGGGCTACACATTGAAACTCTGTCTGGAAAAACCATCTAAAAGGATAAAATAAAAAAGAAAGAAATGAAAAAGGAATGGAAAGAGCCATGAGGGAAGTTTTAAAGGCAGTGGAGATGTTCTGTGTTGTGCAGGCAAGGAATGCAGGAGGCTGGCTGGTCAGATTACATTTGCCTGAGATAGCAGAATGAACAGGAAGTGGAGGTCTGTCTATAAAGCCGCATGGCCCACGCTCAGCTACCCATCTTCTCCAGTGAGTCTTCACGTCCTTTAACTCCTATGACCTCCCCAAACATTGTCACCAGCTGTGGACCAAGTGTTCCAGCACATGACCGATGCGGGACATTTCACAATCAAATCATCACATTCCACTTCGCTTTAAGTGTTTGTTATCTGTGCAATCATTTAATTTACAATGGAAATTAAAGCTTTAATAAAATAAAAGTTGGTGATGGAGAGTTTGCTTAGTAGTTAAGAGCCTCTTGTAGAGTCTGAGTTTAATGTGTAGCACCCACGTGGTAGCTCACAACTGTCTGTAACTGCAGTCTTAGGGAATCTAGTCTCTTATTCTCATGTCCCCAGTCACCAGGGGTGCACATAGTTTGCATCCATACACACATGCAGGCAAAATAACTCATATGCATGAAATAATAAAATAATTCAAAAATAGCTTTAGAAAAGGAAACATTTTAAAATAATTCATTTTAGTTAACCACAGCCAATATTTCTATTACTTTACCGAACACATTCACTAGTGTTACATAAAACTTGAGAGTCTATTTTCGTGAGATCTGGATTAATTTCTACTTCTAATGTCTGTTTATTTGTTATGCAATTAGCATGTCATCAATTATAAGTATCCAAAGGATCCATTCCATGATCCTGCAGAAAAACAAGCTGTACTTTCTGAGCATGCATGGTGTAATAGTTCACAAACAAGCAAAGCACATGCTCTGTGACCTCAACTGCTTTGCCTGCGTCTTAGTTCCTTTTCCACTTGCTGTGGTAACACACTCTGGCAATAGCTACTGAAGGGAGAAAGGGCTTAGCACAGCTTATAGCTTCAAGTGACCGTCCATCAATATGAAGAAGTTGCAGCAGTAGGAGCTCCAGACAGCTGGTCACATTGCTGCTATTGTCAATAAGCAGAGAGCATGGATTCTCTGTGCATCTCCCCATGCCCTCCCTGGGTCTTTCTCACTCTGGTTTTCATACAGTCCAGAACTCAGCTCATAGAATGCAATGCCCACATTGCAGGGAGTCTTTGTATCTAAAAATAAACTGGTATTCACTTGGGAGCTTCATACCTACTGCCTAGCTGTCGAGGCGCTATGCACATTGCTGGGGGAGAAAGGTAAGCCCCAATCTCGCTCAGCCATGACCTCTGTAACCTATAACAATGCATGACAAGATATACACTCTGGTACAATAGTAGCAAAAATGAAACGGGACTAACAAGCGACTTTCTCACTGGATGGAAGACCATCTCCATGCGATGGAACCAATGCCTGAAATATTTTAAAGAGGCCAGTAACTTGTAACTAGATATGCCATAGAGCCTATGGGGAGAAGCCAATATTACTATTCTGCTAAATTCACATCATATTAAAATAGCTCCTAATGGTCTATGGCTTTACACACGGATCAAAGTACCTCTCAGCTCTCATCGTAGAAGCTTCTTCTTGCCGCGGATAGTAACTAATACAGACCAACTGATCAACATGCCCAGAATAAGAGACTGAGGAGTGCTCAGCCTTAAAAGGGACATACATCTCACATCTATTTTGTCTAAGGCACAGGGACTTGCAGAAGAGTGGTGGAAGATTGTAAGAGACAGAGATTGTCAGATAATCCCAAAGAAACGTTGTTTTCCAGATACTTCACGGCATTTGTAGACATTGTCTCATGGCGATTGTGACAAAATGTACAAGATCTGCATGTGTTCCAATCAGACAAAAATCCCAGTGTAGAGAAGGGAAGGTGGGCATGAAGGCTCCCAACTAGCTGAGGAGCTGCTAGATAAACTACTGGGAGGCTCTTCCAAAGAGAAGATAACTTCCCTCTTGGTGAGTCAATCTTAAGTCCAATAAGAGAGCTGTTGATCACCAGCAAGATATTTGTGCCACTACAGCCTTCCAGTTACCATTCCACGGTCGTCATTGTGGTTGCTAGGAATCATAGCCAGATAGAATGCTGTCTGCTTCATTCTGCTTTTATGAGGCTTGCATGGCACATTCTGGTACCGTAAAAGCTAATCTATATGGAGGAAGCCTTCAGGTCAGATCCAACTTGGTTCCTCTGTGCCCAGTGTCTGAAGTATATTTTCAGCCATAGGGACTTAACTTCTACCTCTGAGGTTTAACCAAGCACAGTAACAATAGCTTGTAATGTTTTGGGAGCTTTTTGGAAAATCCTGACCAACAACTTGAGAGTGGGCTTCTCGTGTCTTATGCCAGATTTTTCAGTTAGCCAGTCTACTGGTCTTGGAGAGTTCAGGAGGGAGAAGTAATAAAATAAAATAAAATAAAATAAAATAAAATAGGGGTCTATAGTTATAGAGGGTAGAGGAAGAAAAATACAGAGGAAGAAGGATAAAATAACAAGTTGTCTGAAAGTCACAAGGACTCATACTATTAACTACTTCTACCTAAACATAATTACTTGTCAGAAGTTCAGATGAGATTGCCCAGGTTTGTTCATTCTATTCATTTGCAGTGATACCCAGCAATCAAAAATGTGCTATTCAAAGCAGATGATAAATCCAGAAAAGGGAAGCAAGTATGGAAGGAAGAGAAAAGAAAAGAACACCAGTAATAGGTGTCATGACTTCATTCCTATGTGAGGTCATGTTTACAAGAAAACAATTTGCCCATAGCTAGACAGTGGTTCCTGTTAAAACACGCAGTCTGCAGATGTGAGGACGTGACCTAAGATTCTCAGAACCCATGACAAAGCTTAACATGGTAAGCACACACCTGTAATCCCTGTGCTATTCAAGGATGATGGAGGCGAACACGGGAGAATCTGTCGAAGTTCGCCAGCCAGCAAGCATGTGGCACCCAGAGGAAACCCAGAAGGTCTCATTGCAAAGTAGAAGGTGTGAACTGTCAGCTGAGGCGGTCCTCTCACCTCCACAGTCATGGTACATGTATCATAAACACGGAAGTGTACACACACAGTACACACACACACACACAAAACACACATATATGTGTTCATCTAACATTTTTTGTTTTCTTTTATCATGCCTTGGTAATAGAGCCACTAAGTCGTAAGTCATGTGTTAATATTTTTCCCTTTCTTTCACCATGGTTACCTTTTTTTTTTTCTGGAAGGGGAATGTGCTATTCCACTGGTAAACTGTCAGTGAGGACGTTCCACATCGGGAACCCATTATAACAGGACTTTCTTCCTACTGCCAGCTCCCAGTAATGACATGGAGACCTTTTATTAATTATGAAAGCTTGACAAGTTTAGGCTTGTTCCCAACTATCTCTTATACCTTAAAATAACCCCTCTATACTAGTCTTCATTTTGCCTTGTGGTTTGTTACCTTTCTTCTGTCTCTCACTCCCAGCACCTGTTTCTTCTTCCTGTGTAGTGAATCCTTGCACTTCAGATTCCTTCCCATAGTTCCTATGTCTCCCAGAAGTCCTGCCTATCCTCTCCTGCCTCAGCCATTGGCCATTCAGCTCTCTATTAAACCATTCAGAAGGTGTTGGAGGGAGTGTTTGCAAAATATGTTGCAGTCATAGGATTAACAACACAATGTCTTGCCTGCACTCAGCTCTCTGCTGGCCCAGAAATCAACATTTGAACATTACAAAGACAACCTTTACACAGTGCACAAAAGATCACCCCAACAGATGCTGGACTCAGCCCCTTCTGCTGGGGATCACCTGGTGATGACAGATGCAAGGTGTGGTCTGTACCCTGTTCTCATTGAGTCTTGTCCTGGAGGGTAGGGCATGTAGCTAAATGGCTGTAGCATCTAGTCTTCTTTCTCACTCACATTGAAACTTGAGTTATCCATAAAATTTAGCATCAGTACAGGCAATACCATACATTTCCCTTTATCTTTCTAATTCCTATATCTGTACTGCACTAGCTCTGGGTAGGTTAACTGCTACTACTTCTTGATTGTCCCTTAAGTCTCACACATTCCTCTTGTCACCTCAAACTGTCTTTTTCATTGACCTACCCTTCTACAACAGTCAACAATCTGCTGCTATTTACTAACAGCCATGCTATCAACTTTCTTTTCCTAAATTTTGGCTCCCTTCGTTTTGTCATGGAACCTAAGAAATTATATTCTTTTTTTTTTTCGTTTTCAATTATTTTATTTACCTTGTCTTCAATATCAGGGAAATCATTTTGGGAAAGTCTTCAAAGTTACCTAAATCACCTATCTTTTTAAAAAAAAATTGTCATTACCTTCCCAGAAAAAAAAAGTTTAATTTGTCTGAAACTTCTGCGGATCAAGATGAATAAGTGATGTATGCAGCTACACAAGACTACAGGTCTGAGCAAGACCATTCTGATCCTCCTGTATAGAGTTCTGATAGTGCATAGACCATAGCTTTACTTCAATAAATTGTTAAGCTTCCTTTAAAGTCTCAGATTAAGACCAGTACTAAGCAGCCAATGAATAGGTGTTCAATCATAGATATTTCTCTAGATGAAGTAGGAATTTAAATATCTTTAAAATTTTTATTTATTTTTTATTTCTTATTTATACATTTATATTATTGCATGTATATATACAAGAAGCTACCTATAGCAAGAAGAACCATGACATAAGCAGGAATTATATAAATGTTACATCCTCAGTGTTTTGGATATTTGTATTTGACAGCCTTGAAGAAGACATCTTTCTTATCTTGGTGTGTCTAGAATTCTGAATGTAAATCAATCTCCATCACATCTTGTAATTATCAACTTAAAACATCTATCTAGACATAAAAACATCTTAACCCCTAAACAACTAAGCTTCATTGTAAAACTAAGCTACCTGGTCTTCAACTCCATCAGAGACTTGAGAAGGAATAAACTTGATTACCTGAGTATGCCGGGAGTGCAGGTTAGTAGCTTTCCAAATGAGAAGATGACAGAGGTGGTCTCTACCTGAACAGTCACCCAAAACTCTCTATTAAGTTGGAGCATAATTTTCAGCCTTCTGGCCCAATATATCTGACAGACATATTTGTGAGGCAGGAACTATTGAGCATTTGCTTACCCTGACTTGGCAGAGTTTGGCCATCGACTCTGCCTGCATCCAAGCTTGCCCATTTTTAGACAGAAAGGAATTTAAATATCTTAAGGAACTCAGCCAGAGCAGGTAGTACGCCCTTATAGTCACAGAGCGATAGAGACATAGGCAGAGGAATTTTTGAAGTTTAAGGCTAGTCAGTGCTGGATAACTTGACCCAATCTAAAAATAAAACAGCATTGACAAAATGATAAAGTGACTGGATGAACAAAAGGGGTGTTATGCAACCCTGACGTCTAGAATAAGCACAGCGATACATTCTCAGATGCTGAATGAAGACAACCTGTCAAACGTTAAAAATACAAAATTAGTATTTCTAATCCACTTAAATTATATTCAGAATGTCCAGTCAGTATCACACTTAAATTTAAAACATATTTAACCTGTGTCTATTTCATAACAAGAATTTTTATTGCATCATTAATTTATAGCCAAGTAGTTTGATATTTTCATCACTATCACACTTCATTTGTCTTTTCAAATGCAATACTATGTACACATGATTATTTCAGTTATAAATGGGATGATTTTTGAGAAAGCGGAGATTTGATTTGAAGGTAAGAAAATCTGTTAACATCGAGATAGATAGAGGATTTTGGTCTTTGTGAAGATAATGAAAAAAATTGAAACGATTCTGAGAGCCTACAGGGTGGGAAAGTCACTATAAAATTTCCACCATTTTTGTGGGTGACATTTCTAAGGTCTATATTTTGAGGTTTTATATAGCATACATAGGTAAATATGAGTTCATGAGCATAAGAAACAGACCCAGTGACCTTTGTATGGCAACCATCAATCTTTGGGCTGTCTTGGAGGATTAAAACTCACCGGTTCATGGAATTTTGAGGTCATACCGTGCCAACAGAGTCTTGTGACTTCATCTTACTGGTCCTCTCTCTCTCTCTCTCTCTCTCTCTCTCTCTCTCTCTCTCTCTCTCTCACTCTCTCTCTCTCCCAAAAACCTACAGTTAAAAAATGATAGCACATTGTTATTCTAAAAGAAATATAATGAAAAATAAAAATGCATCTCGTGACTTTAGTTGCTATAAATTAAAGAGACGATCCATAAATATTCTTAGTGCTGAGTTATGGTCATGGCTATCTTTAAAAAAAGCTTTTTGGGAGGCAGGATAAAACCACAGCAAATGCCATTTTTGCCAGATTTCAGGGGAGTTTACTGTTATCCAGTTTTGAATCTACACCAGTGCACGTACGTATGTATACGCGCGCGCGCGCACACACACACACACACACACACACACACAGAGACATACAGACATAGATATAGACATATACATGCACACATGAGAGAGAAAAGAGGCCAAGAGAGGAGGGGAGGGATGAATGGCAATTGAAATTAATCTAAGATATTTGGTAACTTCTTTATTAAAAATATACCAAAATAGCAGAGCTCAAAGAACAACTATAGATTTTCTTAATATTCCTGAGACTGGGGAAAGTGAATCCATCCTTTGAGATTATTTGATTTATCATCAGAAGTTGTTGATTTTTCAAAGGATTCCCATCAGATCTGCAGCTTTTTCTTTAAAAAGCTATAATACTGGGTAATGGGTTTTCTAAAAAATAACACTTTTTTTAAAACTTTTTAAAAATGCTGTGAAATAATATTTTAGAGTTATGCTTGATATCATTGTGGGCATTGCTTGTGCCTCTGGACAAGTACAAGGCCAGCCAGCAGAGGTCAGAGGACTGTCTATGAGATTTAAATCTCTTTTTCTATCACGTGAGCATCAGGGATCAGGTTTGAATTCTCAGACTTGGCGAAAGCACATTCCCCGACTCAGTCATTTCATTAGCCTATGATTCTGTTTGTTATTTTTAAAAATCCAATCTGGATTTTATATTCGCAGGTATATTTTATCATCGATGTATTTATTTTTAAAAGTTTATTTATCATATGAATATGAGTGAATACCTACATGTCTATATGTGCACCGTAGGTGTATCTGGTGCCCACATCAGCCAGAAAAAGGTATCAGGTATCCTGGGATTGGAGTTATAGTCAGCTACCTTTGGTGTTCTGGGAATGAAACAAAATTCTTCTGCAAAATCAGCAAGTGCTCCTAGCTGCTGAACCATCTCCCCATGCCCCACAGTGTTTATTTCTGAGGGAAATTTTAAATAACTTCAGCAGTTATCAAAGCTGCTAAAGTACAAGGAGAAAGTTCCAGAACTGAAGTGAAGCAATGCTCACATCAGAGATTACTCTATGGATTAGGTGACACAGGGTAACTTAAAAGTTAGCATTTAAGGGATGGGCAGAGCTCAGGACAAGAGCATCTGCTTTCTCTGAAGAATACTGTGATTCAACCCCCAGAAACTCTGAAAGTGAAAACGTGTAGATCCGCTTTGACTGAGGAAAGAGTGACACGAGGTTGTTCTGGATCTGGACCATAACATTTCAACAAAAACAACAATTATCTCAATCAACATGATTCCAATCCAACTTCTTTCAGTCAATTTTATTAATGCGTTTTTGAAAAGGAAAATAAAACATTGACCAATTCTTGGGGAACTAATGAATTTGTTGACAACAGTTGATTTCAAAATAATTCCAATTCAATTGCTGGCCAAATGGCAGGGAGTAATTCAGCTGTCTCGGTATTTTTTCTTTTTAAAGATTTATTTATTTATTATGTATGCAGTGTTCTACCTGCATGTGTGCCTGCAGGCCAGAAGAGGACATCATATACCATTATAGATGGTTGTGAGCCACCATGTGGTTGCTGGGAATCGAACTCAGGACTTCTGGAAGAGCAGACAGTGCTCCTAACCGCCGAGCCATCTCTCCAGCCCCTCTATATTGGTATTTTAGGATTTGGGGAAAAGTTTAGAAAATTTGATTGAACGTTTATACTTCCTTCATACTTTTCTTATCCCTTAAAAGAATGAGTATTTTGGTAGGTGTCAAATACTTTAGACTATTTCTTTTTAAAATTATGCATGCACATGTACTTTAATTAATTTAACACCTTACTGGTATTTAATCTCATTACTCTTTTCCACAATGTGTAACTTTTTTTTTCTGGCTACTATTAATAACAGTTCACCCATGTTTCCTTTATGCAACGGTTAACTTATTGAGCTGATAACTCGAGTTCTTCCTTTGTGTGGAATGGTTGAACCTAGCTTGATAGAGTTCTTTTGTGATTGTTCCTTGCATGATCTGCTAAAATCATAACCCTTTAAAGGAAAGTCTCTATAAAATAGTAAAATGGAAACAGATTTACTTTCAGTTATTAAAAGACAATTTTATATGACTCCAGTGACCATACCATATACATTTCTAATTATGGAAACAATATTTGGGAAGTTTCCAGAGTCTTAGGTTTTGAAGAGGCTAGCTCATTTCTAAACCAAAGAATGGTTTCAAAAGAAAATGGAAATATAATCACATTTACTTGACTTTTCTCAAATATCAAATGTTATCAGGATTAGCTGCAAGTTTGTTACCCTTCCATGTATTTACAATTGCTCTACAGAAACACACACACATACACACACACACACACCCACACACACACACAGACACACACACACACACACATACACACACATGAATACATAGTCTTAAAGATGGTGAGCATAAATCATGATCTCATGAGCAAATTTTATTTTTGTTACTTACTGATTATATATGTTGTAGCTCATGGTTGCTATTCCATGGGTTCCTTTTGCTTCCATCATTCTCCATCCCCTTTCTTCCACTCTTTCAACTCCCTAAGACTAGATAGGAGAGGAAAAAAAGGATATGGAAGAAAGGGAGTGACATCATCATAAGACTACTTCCTGCTGACTTGGGGTGTCAAGCGCCATGGTGGCAAGTTTAATTTTTGCCATCAGGATATCTAATTTGTTTTTGTTGTTGTTTCTTCTTTGCACAAAAATACTTCAGAAACCATAACCAACAATATGTGACTTTATGTAATTTACTTTTCCTGTGCTTGCAATTTTTTTCCTGGAAAATTACTCGTTTCTTAGTGTCTGATGATTAAATGAGATGGTATGTGTACTTGGAATGTGGCAAGTAGCAACAGTAAGATAGTGATTATGATGTCAGAGCTAATTGAGCCAAGCATGATGTCAGAGTCCCGTAGAACCAGCACCCAGGAAACAGAGGAGGGAGGAAACACGAGCCCAGGAGCTGGAGTCAGACTGGACAGCATGGAATAACTAATAGAAGAAAGCTAAGTAAACTTAGTAATATTTATCAATATTATTTTCCCACAGCTGATTAGTCTATTTGGAGGGGTCTGCCAGCTATAAGATGTATGGCTTGACTGAGACAGGTTCCTGAGAGGGTCCTGGTCTGTCTCTGCCAGGACTTCCCCAACCTCTCTGTTTCTTGCCCCCATTTCTTATTGCCCATAAGAGGGGCATAGGCCCTGACAATGCTTCTACTGTCATGATAATTTGCTGCACCATGAACTAGAGCAGGCACTGCCAAAGACTAGAGATTTTGCCCTCTGTAATCAAAAGCTAAAAGAAACCTTTCCTCATTTTAGTTATTCTCTTGGGTATTTTGGTTACATCTACAAACATATGCCCACAAGGCATTCAAATTTGGTCATCTTAAAGAGAGATTGGGACAAAGGTGAAAGCCCTTGATCTAAAGATGGAGAATACATTGTTGACTCTTCTATCATGAGCTGGCTTATCAAAAACATACACTGTTTGATTCAGCTTTCCATTATGCAGAGACTGCATAGTTCCCAAAAATGGAAGTTGGTTTTACTGGTCCTGGTTCCTGGAGCTAAGAACTCTCATCTTAAAGCACTGGTAGCTACTTGGTGTCTGCTGAGCTCTGAATGCTATTTCAATTTATGGACAGAAGAAAGGGTAGCAAGTACACACTTCAGAGGGGAGAATATTAGCTAGCAGAGCAGACTTGTGTTAAACATCTTGCAAATCCAGTACTAACTGGAACATAAGTCACACCTCACTACACCTCCTTAAACACCTCCTAAGAGTAGAACCCTTGTCACCACCAGAGTCTATTGTTACTCTCAAACTGTCTACTTCATTTGAAGAATTTTTGACTGACATTATCTTCATAAGGAAAGTCAAATCCCCTGAAATGATAGCAATTTCATCTAGTTCTGAAAGAACTTCATGAATATTGTTCTATCAATGAGTGTGTCCCCGTGAAGGCCCCCGGTTACAAAAGAAAACCAAATGTCATGAGCAAGAGACAACAGGACAAGAAGCAACAATAAATACCAACCATCAAGAGTTGCAAGCTAAGGGACTCTGTACAGAAAGATGTAGCTAGCCATGCTCTTATAGAAATGAAAGGCAAAACCTAAAAAAAAAAAAATGTTAAACATAAAGGTGGTGATTAAATAGAGTATTTGTCGTGTAAAACAATCACATATCTGGAAAGAAACAAAAACCAAAAACCCCCAAATAACTGAAAATAAAATATAGTTAAACCGAGTGTCTCATTGAAGACAAAACATTGCTGTGTAGATGGTAGAATAACACTCTAACTGCACACTGCTCAGGGGAGGCACACAGAAAACCAGAAGACAGGGCAGTTTAGAGTGGAAAGAAGAAGGAAAAAAATGCTTATTTTGTAAAAAAAAAAAAAAAAAAAAAAAAAAGCCTAACACAGCTATTTCTATGAGAAAAAGTACAGTTTACACACAGTGGTTTAGTCCTCATGTCTGTCTCCATTGTCCTATTCTGCACCACAGTGGGAAGAGGCGGCCTTCTGTTGCTCTTTCTATGTGTGTATAGACTTTCCTGTGTGCATGCAGAGCTGGACAGTAAACAAGACAGATGACCAGGGCTTACTGAGAGCCCAGAGCAAACTGATTCCAGGGATCACCAAACACTTCTTGAACTTTCGCCACTAAAACAGATGGGCTCTCATCTCAGAGACAGAGAGAAAAACCCTGTAGACAATATATTAAAACTTAGTGAGAAAGCAGGCTCCTTACCATGTGCAGAAAACATGTCTTTATGGGAAAATAACTTATAGAATTGTGCTGAGTGAGTAAACTGTAATTATGATCTGTCTGTCTCTCGTTTCTCTGTCTCTTATAAACAACACTGGTGTATGTAGATACTTTGAATTTCCTTAGAAAGAAATCTGAATCTGTTTAAAAATTGTTTAGCATAACCTTGCAGCCTCATCTGTTTCCTTCTGTTGATTTTGGCTCTGACGCTGTTGCAGATGTTCATGATTACAGAGAAGTCATGTGAGCCCTGCAGTCCATGGCTCAAGGTGGAGTGCAGAAGTCACGCAGGAAGCGAAGAACCCCAGTAAACTTTACACGTGAGTTCATACAACGGGTGAGCAAGCAGGCATTAGCATCTTCTAAGGGCCTGGTTTCCTTTCAGAACACCAAGGCAAATTCACTTAACCCAGAAGAAGCTGTTGAGATAACGGAGCAGTGGCTAATGGAAGGGGGATGGGACTGCACAAAGGTAAAATAACCTTCAAAGAGATGTTTTGCAGGATCCGGGAAAGATAAAATACCCAGCTGGCTCCTTATCACTTTCCCAGGCCAGTGTACCTTCATTGCAACCTGGGCAACTTGGAGCTGGAGGTTATGTTCCATTTCACATGAGAATTCTGCATGACCTTGTCGACTCTGAGAGCAGAGTGATAAACAGCCCAGAGCTCCCAGCAATGTCCTTGTTTTTGAGATTCTATAAATGGACTTTGTAGTTAATAATTAAGCTCTCAAGTCTGTTTAGGAAGGGAATAGTGATACTACAAACTTCAAACGCCAGTTCCTACACACTTGTAGATCCTGTGAAGTTTGGTTCAAGGTTTTCTTTGTACTGTTTGTTAGCAGACTTTATTGATTTTTAGCCTATTACTGAAAAATGCTGTACACCGAGCAGACAATGATACACAAAACTAACTCCTTATGCATAAGCCTAGCTTTAATGAACACACTTAACCATTGTTTATGAACTCACATAATTCATAAAATTTGCTTAGCTTTGCTGAAATTTAGTTTTCCTCCTTTAGTCTATTGTATTTTCTTCGGTCTAATTTTAGTAGCACATAGCTTGTTTTTCTGAACACTATCTCTTTAATTCTCGAAGAACATGACTTAACTCTGATGAGCTCTGAGGCTCTATATTTTCTTCAAACTTTATATCTCCAGATATCAACCAAATACTTTGCAAAAAGCATATGAAGATTTAAGACCAGCTTATGTCCTGTCCAAATACAACCCATAACCAATAATCCCCAAACAACAATGCCTTTTCATTCAGAATTGAATTTTCTCTGGAGCAAGACTGATCACAGCACTTGTCATACAGAACTTCTCATTTAATAAAGTTCACAAGAAATGTCAACCCCTGTTGCTATGGGCTCCATGCCAGAACATCATACACTGTTGTATGGAGTCAGCCATCACTGTGGTTTACGTTTAAATGGGTTCTTTCTTTGCATCTAAAAACATGCTTTTCAATTTGAGTATTTTGAAATAATTTACTGCTCTCACTTTTTCATTTCTGTGGCCATTCTTCAGGCTTATCCTATGGTTACCATTGTGTTGTTATCTCTCACAAGTTATAATAAAGTTTTAATTTATTTTCATTGAAGTGCCACTTCAGAAAGACTGATTACTCTTGAGATCATGATACTATTTCCTCACTACATGAAAGGTCTACCCATGTTTTATAGTAATGAAAGCTTATAGCAATGTTTTATAACAATGAAAACTTAAATGTTCTGGGATCGAGGATGTAGCTCCCTGGTAGCAATCTTGGCCAGCATGTACAAGGATCTGGGCTTAGTGTCCCAAACCATAAATAAACAATAAATAAATAAGTAACTAACAACTACTATTAGAAGCTTAAACGTAGTAAGCATTGAACAATCTTGATGCCTAGCCTGTTTGCTTCATTCTGATTTTTATATGCATTCACATATATAATTTGGTGCCTAATATTCATAGAGAGCAAAAACACATGTGTTAATCAATGCAAGCAGGTGTGAGACATCAGGAATTTGAATGACAGATATTTCAAATATATAGTTGGAGGCATTTTAATAGTAAGATTCTGTATAGCATGTCACTTACTGGCATTGTAACTCTCCATGTTGAAGTAATTAAGTCAGGAAGCAAAATATGAAGAGAAGGTGAAACTAGACAGAGATTTGTATTTGCAGTGTACTTCTAACTATGGCATTCTAAAATCAACCTGATTTTCATATTAGTTCAGTCAGGGCTATGTTGTGGGTTCTCATGTCAGGGCAGAGATGAAAACACTGAGCGTTGCTGACTGGACATCTCATAGCTGGTTGGCTATGCTGCTTTGGGTTGGAGAACTTAAACTTTATAAGAATAGAGTTTCCTCCCTCATATTTACTACTGCTTTTGAATGTGTGCATACAGGACACATTGTTAAATGATAGAATACATGCTACCTTGACATTTATTATATTTATTGTATTGCACACATTAATAAATTTTTTCCCTAAGGAATACAAGGATGGCGCCCATAAAGGAAGATATGTTTGGGATTTTTTTTTCTAACACCTAAGTTTGTAAAAATACTTAAACATGTATTTTAATTAAACATCTTATCTGATTAGCTGCTCTGGATATAATAACATTTTAGCCCACAGACAAATTTTCTACTTCATTGTTATTTAAAAACACAGTGAGTAAAACTATGTTCCTCCTTTTCAGAAGTCAAGACAGAATTGTAGACTTGGGAATCAGTCATGCAAAGCAGCACATTTGCTTAGCGTGCTAAACAAAGAAGGCACCAAAAACTCAAAGTATGTCCTGGAATACGTCGGAGTGTCCACAGCACATTACGCTCTAAATGAAAACATCCCAGAAGACAATTTTGCTGTCTATGTCTATAACAAGAAGGGAACAAACATGAGAGGCAGAGAGGATAACTAAAATCCCCTCCCTTACCTATTGTTTGCCAAGCTATCTTCATTTCTGGGAAAGAGAAAAGTCCAATCCATGGTGGGAAAATCAAAATTATAATATCACATCATCATGTAGTAGAAAAGTCACGACAATGACAGCACCGACCCTAGACTGGCAACAGGAGACAAGTGCTGTGCATGAAAGCCATACATTATACCATGGAGAAACAGGTACATTGTTGAGTGAATTACCTAGTTTACCATTTAGAATTTTCTAGAATGGAATTATGCATGACATATTTCAACAAATGCATATTGTCTGATGGTAAAATATAAAATATAATTTCATTCAACAAGCACTAGTTGTATGGCCAAATTTTTCCAAAACACCATAAAAACAGCCCATGGTTTTTCTTTATGAGACAATAAAAAAGTAAATTTAGAACACGCATGTATCCTATTAACTGGCAACATGAAACTGTTCATACAATCCTCTCATAAATGACTATAGCACCCTATTTCCTCAGTATTAGTAATTGATTTTGACTTGTAAAGGTCACTCCATGACTTAGTGTTCCACACACATGGGAGATTTGTGCTGCCTCACCACCTAAGATCCTACAGCCCTTACAAACACTACCACACCATCCATTCCTGGGCATGACCTATCTTAAAGGATTTGGGTCTTATTTTAGACTCAAATATGGTTTTACCTTACATGTACATTTCAACTTTAAATATTTTGCTTCCTCAGAAAACAATCTGTGGTGCTTGCTTTAATAACTACTGAGACGAGAAAGATTTTAATATACTTGAACTTCCACTTACCCAGAAATCTTCATGGCAATTGATTAGCCAGTTTGTGCCTATATTAAAATACTCCTAAAGAAATAAAGGCAAGTCATTACTAGTTAAGAGATCTTACTTATGTTATTGATTCTGTGCTTTTAAAATCATATGGAAGTGAATGCCTTCTTTTAGTTAGCCTCGCAGCACAGGTTGGTATCTAGACAAAAATAGCACAGATTATACTTTTAACAAATGTATTAGTAATTTGAACTCAACAGAAAATTAACCAGTGTGAAACCATTCAATACCTATATTTGAAATGAATAAAGCATATAATATTTTGTGCAAACTATGCTATATTCCTAAGAACTTGGAAAGTATAATCATTGCATTCTCATTTATTTATTTTTACATCCTTCTGATAAGCCACTGAATGCCTTTAGAAAGTAGATCATTTTTCATACTTCCTTAAATCCAAATTTTACTCTGTATGTTGTCCTTTTACCCAGATTGATCTTCAGTCATCAATAAACTCAATGAGTTAACATTTCATAAATCATTAATTAATTTCATTTAGATTACTTTTGCTGAGAGGGGCTGAAGAGTCCCATGTGTTGGTTAAGACTGAGATGAACAAAGTAACTTGAAACTTGGGGAACTAGTTTGCTTTTGACCCCAAACACAAATGGAAAGAGATAAATCCTTTGCTGTGGTTTTAAGTAGAGTGCCTAAGCAGCATGATAAATCACTGACATTTACAGAGGCCACAGTTAGAGCCAAGCTATCTTAATGCACTCTCTGGCACCTCAGAGCACATATACTCTCTATAAAGGACCTCAATTTGTGGTGTCGTGCAGTTGACCGTATGGACCATAGCTCTTTCTTATAGCATCTGGAGAGATGTACACTTTTGTTCTGATCATGTTTCTGCTACATCTTTCCCACTCAATTCTCTTGTGTGCATTCTTCTCATTCATGCCTTCTGGTTCCCATTTGCAATAGAACTAGAAATGTTTAGACCCAATTTTATGCTTATAATGAGGGTTCTTAAACAAAAGTAACTGGCTTCCTTCCATCACACTGAATATATCCCTTCACTCTTGTTTATTTTCAGAGAAAATGGGTTGAGAACATGGACATAATAGGTATATAATTTCTTCTTAATGTTGAGTTTTATTACACAGAAATATTCACTCACAGAAGTGCTGCTTATAGAATAAAAATTGAGGGCTGGCGGGTTGACATAATGGATTAAAGTGCTTGCTACTGAGGCTGAGGATAAAAGTTTGATTGCTGAAATGAGCATGGTGGAAGTAGAGAGCTGACTCCTGAAAACTGCCTTCTGACCTCTATTTGGGCACCATGACATGGCCATGCCTCTTCAATTGAATAAGTAAAATGTGTTAAAAATTTTTAAGGAGGAAAAATTTTGAATAGCATTAATGACTTTTGAAGGCCATTAAGATCCATAGATAATTAATTTATAGGGTTTTAATAAAAATGGCCAAAGGATTCAGAGACTATATTTAATTTTCATCCCTTTAAGAAATGAATTGGCATTTAATCAGGATGTATTACATGTTCATAGAGCATTTTCAGTGTGTAAAGTGCTGTTAATAGATGAGAGCCAATCACTGTAAGGTTGATGTATCAGAAGTGTTTTGAGGATTTTGCTTTTGAAAATATTAAGGCCATTGAAAGAAAGTTAAATTTCTTTATGGAGATCTTTAGGCTGTTACCTCGTGTTGAGTCTAGCACTAATTTTATTTCCACATGGTCCATTTTCATTCCACACAAACATACCAGTTCCACTCTGGAGTTTACTGTTCTCTCAAAGTAAAACTTATGGTGGGTACTATGTCTGAATTTACTTTTGAGTGTTTGCCAAGCTGTAAGGACATGCATCTTTTCAGCTGATTAAAATCTGAATCCACACCTGTGAAAGAAATGTAACTATGAAGTCAGTTCCATTAGTAAGCAAAACACATCTGTAAATCGTAATTCTGTTGCTTTTAGCTGTACTGATGTATTTTAAAATTATCTTTAGTTTTTAATTGTTTCATACAATATGCTGAAATGTTTAATAACAATTCTGTATTCCATGTTCACTGAAATAATTTCTGTTTCCTTCTATGTTATAATCCACACTTAGTGCTTTACTGTGGACACAGTGTCTGAAAGGTTAGGATAAAGGAATTATTTGCATGCTTGTTTCAGAGTGGGTTTTTAAAATGTGTCAAATTCTGTTTCTTAAATATATTTTATTAATTTATTCATATTACATCCCAATTGTTATTCCATCCTTTGTATCCTCCCATTCCTCCCTCCCTCCCATTTTACCCTTACTCCCCTCCCCTATGATGCGACTGATGGGGACCTCCTCCCCCTGTATATGCTCATAGGTTATCAAGTCTCAGAATGTTTTTTAAATGTACAGTTTTCAATATTTTATTATAACATCTGCTACTTAAGTGCCTTTATTTTAGCATGTAAAAATGCAATCTTCATTGTCATAGGCATTTACATTAATAGGGGACACTACTTGCCTGGTTTATGTATATATGTGTATCTTCAATTATTTTTTAATTAAGAATTTTCATGCAATGTGTTTTGATAATTTTATTTTTCATTCTTAAATCTTTCTAGAATCTCTACACGTCCTTTACTCACTCAACTTTCTCTCTCTCTCTCTCTCTCTCTCTCTCTCTCTCTCTCTCTCTCTCTCTCTCTCTCTCTCTCTCTCTCTCTCTCTCTCTCTGTCTCTCTCTCTCTCTCTAACACACACACACACCCCAAAAAAGAAAACCAAAATCACAGTAAAAAAATTGAAAACCTAAAAAGACAAAATTTATTACAACAAAGTGACACAAAGCAACACAGAGTCTGTTTTATGTTGTGTAGGTACTTGTGGCCATGGGGCCTGCCCTACAGTGTGGTTAGTATAACCAGTGACTCTCCGTCAAGAAAACTCATCTTCTTTTACCAAATATGTATCAATTACAAATAGCTTCTTGGTTCAAGGTGGGACTCTGTGTCTCCTTCCCTTTTCTGTGCTGAGATTTTTGTCTGGTTTGACCCTGTGAAAGTCTTGTGTGTTCTCTCATGGTCTCTATGCTTCATATGTGTATCAGTCCCACTGTGTCTAGATGGTGTTGTTTCCTTGGAGTTATCTATCACCTCTGCCTTAAAAATATTTTCTCCAACTTTTATACCTGTCTTGTTCATACTTCAAAAGAGACGGAGATTGTTTAAGCTGTTTAGTACTCAAGTAGTTCCATTATTGTAAAAAATTAAGTAAAATTTTCTCATATTGAAATGTCCACACACAAACTAGATAAGAGTTATGACTAAAATAGCAGCTATAAATGAAACAAGGCATTTCAAAGCTATAGCCTTCAACAAAGGTAGTGAGTGTCAGTAAAACAATTTCCGTAGGAAGTGGAAGGCAGGCTCAGAGCTTAAATAGCTATCTACTCAGAGACATTAGTGAACTGAAGATGTTTGTGGAACAACGCAGGAAGTGCTATTATTCTTCTTTGTGATACATGTAGATATGATATAATATTATGTATTATAGGTTAAGTTGCTTATTTACTCTGTGAGGAAGTAAGTTTACTTAAATCTCAGGACAACTAGATATTCCAAGGAACTCTATGTCACTGTCTGTTGAAACAATACTAGAAGATTTGTTTTAATAATATTCCCTGGGTGAGAAAAAAAAACACTTGAGTATGGAATCTAGGGGCTTTGTTTCAAAATTAGAAATTTCCACAGTAATCCTTAATTTCTGAAAAATTGATTAGACTTATTGGTACAAATATAAACTTTTTCTTGCTATTATAATCTTATATATTGACATCATTATACAATTATGTTCAAATTGTTTATTATATCAGGAGAGAGTGATTGAAATTTCCATCTAACCTAATTTTCAAAAAAGTAAATGTTCATTTTAGAAATTTACAATTGGCTAGAAAAGGGTAACATCAACAATTAACAAGTTACTTCTAATCCCACTATTTAGTTATAAGGATCCCAATTCAGCCTGTATATGTATGCCTGTATATGTATATTTATGTGCACTTTTGTCTTAATAGAACAGTTTTTTTAAATTGTACATTTTTTGAGATGCACAGGAACTTGTTTTAGGATTGCATGTCATTTCAGATCTCAGGCTTTGGATCCTGACAGTCTAAGGGAACTGTGTTTCAATGTCTTCTATCTGTGAGATCTAGGCAGGCACATCTCTGAAAGTCTCAGATCTCTCTCATGAATGCACAGGGACCCATGAGAGAAGTTTGGCTCAGGAACCAGTAAACTTGTTTTTAATGACAACTTTCTGTGTCATCAACTGTGATATACTTTCTTTAAACAGATAGGCTTTTCCTATACAACTCTTATAGGAAATATATACATGTTCTTGTTTTCAAAGGTCTATGACCCTTCTTCCATGTAACTACAGCTCTTATATAAAGCAATTCAACCAAGAAGGGAGAGGTTTCCAATAAAGAATGAAGGTAACAACTAATTAAAATTAGAAAGTGGTTTATGAAAATAGTTACACTACATATCTGTTAAGTAGACATTCTTCTTTGTGACATCTGTTACTTTTAGATACTCTATGTTGCCTATTGCCAGAAAAGGGATAACTTTTATGCTTGTAACTTTGAATTTCCAGAGTGTGATCAGGTTCTCAATTTGTTACAAGATTTGTGTGGATAGAAAATGTTACCGATTAATGAAGCATGAAACAGTGTTGAAATTGTCATTCCTCGTCTAACCCTGTAGTTAATATTTTACCGATTCTCATGTTTTTCCCGTTCATGCTTACTGAATCCCTTAAATCTCATGATTCAAAGAAATTAATTAACTGACTTACTATTTGTAAGCATGTCATTTCTGAGAATTAATGTTTCCATAATAACATCTCTGTCATTTGTTGTGCTGACGAATAATACAAGACAAGGTTGAATCACACAATTTGGTTAATTTTTAAAAATCTCAGTCATCTATTATAGATGTAGGAACATGAAGCTTCCCAAAGGTCAAATGGTGAAATTCTCGTGGTAGATTACAGGTTGAGTTTGTATCACACAATGCTTTTCATTTCTTCCTTTTCTACAAGATTTTCATTGGGCATGTAATTCACAAGCGCATGCTTCCTCTCTCATCTTCCTCATTCTATCTCTATACCTATACGAATGTCTTCAGTGTTGTAGGCTCATCACCCACTCAAGCATGTGTTCTCATGCCTTATATAAAATAAGAAAGGCCATCTGAAACAACCATCATGGAACACTGAAACTTGCATTATTGTTGAATTTCAGACCCAGAATAAGCAGATGATGTGCCTATTTAACATATCACAGAAGAATTGGCCTTCAGGTTCTCCCAGCCTCCCTCAGTCCATATCTGTCACAGGGTATAGTTGACACACTGCACCCTCTGCTCTGAAATTTCCAACCCAGAGGCTGGGCTTCCCCTCCCTCAGGGACTCTTCCCTATATAATCCAGACATCTCTCTCTCTCTCTCTCTCTCTCTCTCTCTCTCTCTCTCTCTCTCTCTCCACGTCTCCATGGCAATTTCCCTGACCCTGACCCAGTTCTTTGGGCCCAGTGAACCTATCCAAGAGCTGCCCCCAGTAAATTTGCCTTTATACTTCTAATTCAGCTGGAATTGCCTTATTTATTAGGGGGAGACACTCAATTAATTATGTCAATCATATTATCTTGCATTCAAAGGATCAAAGAGGGAAATATGTCCTCTTTTCACATATAGTTAAGTTTTTCAGTGTTTTGTGGACGTGTCTAGAAGACTAACTTGGAATCACCATGACCAAATGGTAAAAACTCTCTGAAGCAGCATCGAGCGGACAAGTTCCCGTCATGTTCCATCCTTCCCAGGGTGTCTTTGGTAGATTAACTTCTAATGTATATATTGGCAGATATATCTTACTTTTATATTCTGAATACTCTTCATCACCTATAAAAGCATCATTAATATTTGTTCAATATGGAAATGAGAAAATAAAATTACTAAGCCAACTTTTTTCTTGAATGAGGAGTCACTTGCATGTCCCGATATATGGGTACTTAATATATTTAAACAGATCCAGGATTCTGACCATTACATATTTTATCAATTGACCCTTAGGGCACTGAGTCCTACTTCCTTATTGTCTGGAGATTGAGGATGGAAGGTTATGCATTTTTGAGTTAATTTTATTCCATCATTCATCTCAATACTGTAGAGAAAATTAAATTACTTAAGATCTGACAATAGTCCTAAAGGTACTTTGTACCAAGGCTGTTGACATCACATGGTAGAGGGAGAAAACCAATGTCTTCCACTAGTATGCTGTGCTATATTTTCACCTCTCCACTTTACAGGCAAACAAATTGATAAATGTAACAACACTTCTAATTGCTTAATATGTAGGCGACATCCTTGTTAGTTTTGGGGTCATCTTTATTGCTCAGTATCTTGCAGCTTAGTGGTAAATTGCTTCCTTTCAGTCATTTAGTTGCTCAGGAATAATGTTTAGAAAACTAAGTATATATGAACCATATGCTTTCATATGTTTTTACCTGTTGCTTTTATCTGACTTTGTAACTACAAGAAACAGTAGGCATCTTTAACCATTAAAACTAACAAGTTACTAAATCACTCTTGGTCGTGCCACCTGGTCTTCCCAGGAGACCACTCAGTGTCATTACTTTCAGATCCATACATTCTTTCCTACTCATTCTTTTGTCTTCCTAGGTTATGATAGTTTAGTTTGCAGAGGAGAATCATGTACACTAGAGCATCATAATCTAAAATGTTGCTTTAATTTTTCTTCACACTTAGATGAAAAAATATCAGGAGCAGAATTTACATTTTAATATATTTTCTGAGATTTATCATCTTCTCAAAATATAGTGCCATGAGGAATAATATGATGTCTGAAGGCCTCCTTTCTGAAGTCTAGCTTTCATAATACCAGAAGGTTCCTCCAAGCTGCCAGTGGAGGGAAGCAATCAATAATCCTACCTAGCATTCACACCTCTGAACTTCAGTAATGACAAGCACAGCAGGATATCTGTAAAATTTCAATAAGGACACATCTATGTTGAAGGTAACCAACAGTTGTCTAACTTGACTTAAAGCTCACTCAACAAAAGGGAGATCACACGTGGTATTATAAAGAGTCATAGGGCAGCCTATGGACCTGAAAGCAGAGTCTACTACCTCCACTTTACTAAATCAGGCTAATTCCTAACTACATTCTAAAATGTATCTTTATACCCACAAAAGTAGCTCTCACCCCTTATCAAAGATGTTTCTCTTTTCAGCAAAAGGAGACTATTATAGAAAATCTCAACTGGTCACAATGCCGAGATCAACTGATCTTGGAGTGTCCAACCCCAAGTGATACATCTACAATACAAGTTCTGTACCTAAGGTTCAGGAAACATTTTAGAGGGGAAAATTGTAAACACCAGAGCATCAGGAAGTCAGTTGTGAGAGCTTGTGTCTCAAAAATGATATCGAAGTTACAAACATGGTACCTCAACAATATGTCTATATAAACAGGCCCCAACCAATGATGTCGTTAATAGATATGCTAATGTAAAAGAAGATATCTCAGGGGTCCCATCTTTAGACAAAGAATTACAGGAAAATACATACTGAAGAGAAAGGGAGAATTAGTCTTTCCCAGGGATGGGCCCCTTAATTGTTAGCCAAGTAGTCAGCCCTTAAATTATACACATAAAAGCAACACTGAAGAGACTCAGCAGGTTTTATCTATTCTCTCTCTCTCTTTCTTTTCTTCTTGCTCTTTCTCTCTTTCTCTCAACCTCTCCCTTCAATTATCTACACCTATTTACGATATATATATATAAATATATATTAAATGTTAATAAAACTGACACTTAAATATTCTAATATTTTCATTTTTTAGTATTTTAACTTTAATGGAGTATTTATCTTTTTCTTTTAGATTATTAATCTATAAGTGATAGTTTCTGTTTTCTAATTCATTTGAAAATTCTGGCAATAATATTTTCATTTCTAGGAATTTTCATTTTTTCTCTCACCGCTTTAATAGGTGGAAGCCAAATTTAGTTTAAAAATTCAATAACATGCATTAAAAACAGTCATATTTTTGTATTAATTAATTTGTTGTCTGATTTCTCTGCTGAGATTCTATGATTGATTAGTCTCACAGCCTTCTCATATTAATGAATTAACAAGTGGCTTATACTTTTGCCCACAGGGTGTGCAATGGACTTTGTATGTCCATTCTAAAGAGTTCCTCTGCTGTGGTCAGAGTCCTGACTGTGAGCCAGCTCAGGTGGCAGGCAGGCTTCTCTTTAGGTTAGCAGTCAGCAGAACATACTGGCAGCGAGCACAGGGTGGAGGACTTTGAGTTTGGAGTGCTCAGCATGGTTTGTTTCCAGCAATGTCTAATTTTCTGAGGAGATCCTGAGCCACTCTGTATTCTTTTCTCCTTCTCTTTGCCACTTGTGCTCCGGCTACTGTGGGAGTTCTGCTCAGAATACAGGTAACAGCTGTAGTTGGGAATCAGACAGGTGCACTGCTATGCACACACAGATGGGAGAGTGGAGACCCAGTATTCTGCTAGTTGTTTTAAAGTGGACCTTTAAGTTTTATCATGTCATCTGAGCTTTCTCAAGCTCTATAAAACTGGGAAGTTCAGACTTAGTGCTACTTAAGTTTTTTTTTTTTCTTTTTCATCACTGAGCATCATGACTTACCTGAGACCTTTACCACTGGACACAATCAGGTGTGACTCAGTTAATTTGAGATTTACTTCTCTTCACCCCTATCGTGTTATTGTCTTTTAAAATTATGTTTACAGTTAATGCTTGTTGGTTTAAAAAAATCATGTTTCTATATTCATTGGAAATGGGCTGTTTAATACAATGCAAGTAAAAGAACATTTGTTACATATGCTAGGTAGGGATGCAATTTTTGGATGTTGGAAACTATATATCAGAGTTTATTCTTTTGTTTCTTTTCTTTTCCTTTCTGGCAGAGGTAATATTAAAAATTAGTAAATGATAGTTGTTTCCAGGCTTAGTGAAACCAATTAAGTTCAATTTAGAAAGGAATACTACACAGGGGCTAGTGAACATGGCCAATTCTTATACCATGAGACCTTTATAGGCATTGATGCAATAGGAAAGAAGAGTGGCTACAAGAAGCTAGCCTTTCGGAGACTGTAGAGTAATCAATCCAGATAGAGGAATCAGGGAGATATATAGTTTATCTCATTCTTTTCCCTTCTTACACTCTATGGAAATTCCCATTATCTGAACCTTATCTATCCTATATGCTAAAAGAGCTTGTAAGAAGAAATAATTACCGTGAGGGATTTGAAAGGGAAATCCCACGGTTCTCAGAAAAGTTATTGAAGAGAAGGAGAACAGAAAGTAGAACATGAAAAATTAGTACAGCTCCAATTCTGATAGAAATCATCATGCCAATTTGCCATTTTTGTTTTGCCTCTGGCAATATCTTTGATGCTTGGTATTTTGTAAGTGTTGAGCTAGTCCTAAGTAGTCTACATCATTGCTCTGTTTTCACTGTGTTGCTACTATGTCCATTGCCCTGCAATCTTGGTAAGAAACTGTCAAGAAGCACTGCAGGAAATCTTTTGAGTTCCATTGTTAGACTTACTGGCTCCACTGGTGTAGCAAGAACTCAATTTCACTGTGCTTTGAGTCAAATGAGAAGGAAAGCCTTAGCCTTTAATTAAACAGAACATATCTATGTGCCTTGATGGAAGTGTTGCTTCTTTAGGGAAAATACCTCAAACTTGTGGTAGTTGAAAGTAGAAATTCTTCTAGCTATTTATTGTGGCAGTAGTAAGAAGACTTATTTTCATTTATGTTGATTATAATTATATTGTTCCTTGTCTTATAACTTTAAGGGATGCTTTGCTATGTAACATGCTTGGTAGGAGAGAATTCCAACCTAGGTTACTTTTTCTACTTGTTAGTGTACTGTATATTTAGATGAACATAATGTTATTATATCAAGTCCATTAAGCTCCTAGGTTTATGAGATTATGTTAAGATTAGTAAAATTTCTGGCTATAATCCAATTATTTCAGTTTCTCTATTTTATTCTTTTAAAAATATTTTTATTATGTTTCTTTTTAACATATACATTTTTATTGTTACACATGAGTAAAATAACCTACATACAGCAGGAAGAACCATGAGACAATCAGGAATTATATAAATGGCCAAATCATTATGAATGTTAACAGTTTCTCTATTTTAAATGTGTCCCATTTGGAGAGATGATATTTGAGTTTCAATTCTGATGGAGGAAATAAACAAAAGGGATCTTCTCAGAGGCAGAACATAGCAAGAAATATGAAGATTAAGTCAATAAGGACCAATTGAGAATAAGTAGGCACACAAGAAAGTAGACACAAAAGAAACTGGTTGGAAGTTTAGAAATACACTGAATTAAATTATTATTCAAAACAATTACCAGAAGTAGCAGAGTTCATCACTAAAATCAACTCTTTTGACTTTGTTCTGTCAATACTAATGACAGCTTAGGTCATTGTTAAAAAGCAAATGTGAAAGGGAGTTAAACAATAGGTTAGCTAAGGTACTGTAAAAACAACTTTCTTAGATATTTTTCTATAGCTATAACTAAGGACTCATAAAGCAAAACACTCACTTGGGGACTTGTTTACAGTTTCACAAGGTGAGTTGATAACCATCATGGCAGGAAACACGGCAGTAAGCAAGTAGATATGGCACTGGAATAGTGCCTAAGAGCTTACATATTGAGAAAGGAAACACAGGGCAGAGAGGGAGAACCAAGAATTGTGTGTGCATTTGAAACCTTAAAGACTACTCTCAATGACACAACAAAGCCACACCCTCTAATCCTTGCCAAACTATTCCATAAACTGAGGACAGAAAATTCAAATATATGAGGCTACGGGGGCAATTCTTATTCAAACCACTAGAGTGTCTAATGACTAACAATAATACTGTTTGGCGCATAAAAGTAGTTGCATTACATTGTGTGTTCAAAGAATATAGACCAGAAGTTTTCATATACTAATTAAAGAAATTGATATTCTGTCAACTGAATACCCTCCTCATGTCCTATACTATACTAAATACCAAGTGTAGAGAAATGAAAAGTGAAAGTAGCAACACTCTCCCTATTAAATAGACACACAAATCAGTAGTAATTACTATCTCCGAAGGAAAAAGAAAATTGGCTGAATGTTCCATAATAGGAAGGGGAAGAAAGATTTCTGGGGAAATTTAACAAAATATTTGACCTTGAGAAGTGGAAAATAGTATCTAAATATACAATAGAGAAATAAAAAGAAAGAAAGAAAGAAAGAAAGAAAGAAAGAAAGAAAGAAAGAAACAAGAAAGAGAAAGAAGAAAAAAGTAGCAATAAAAATTAGTGTAACCAGGACAAACCATTAGGGTAAATAATTTATTCTGGCTGCCAGTGATCATTTGAGGACACAGAGAGGTTCAAGCTGGCAAAGACACAAGAGACACAAGATCAACACGTTTTCTTGTTGTTCTTTCTATTACTATGTACAAATGACTGGCACATGGAAGTCCCTATAATTTGGATCTAGGAAAATTAGGTAAACTATAGATGGTTTCTCTCCGGTCTTAGCACCAACTGTCCACTTGACAGAGGATAGAGTCATTTGAGAGGAACGTCTTGATTGAGGGATTGTCTAGATCAGATTGGCCTATAGACATGTCAATGGGTGGCATCTTGATTGCTAACTAATGCAGCCAGTCCTCTGCAGGGGAGCAAACATTCGCTGGGAAGATAACCCTGGACTATATAAAAAGGCTAGATGAGTGTGAGATTGGGTGAGCCAGCAAGCAGTATTCCTCCATTCTCTCTGCTTCAAATTCTTTCCTGAGTTCCTGCTGTGATTTTCCTAAAGAAATGGCCTGTTATTTGTAAGGCACATAAGCTTCTTTGTGCTGTAAGTTGCTTTTATTTGGAGTGTTTTATCTCAGCAAGAGAAATGTAAGTAGAAACCCCTTTATTACATGTTGTAGTTACAAATGTTTTGATCATGAGATAATAGTGATGTGTAAAGTCAGCCACTAACTGGAAACAAAGGTTTCGTCTGGATCACTCTAAAATTTTTTATATATAAGTCATCTAGTTTGCTGAAAGTTCAAATGTATTTTTGTGATGCTTTTTGGATCACACACACACATGTATGCATATGCATGTCAATATATGGTTATATCACCTAGCCAGGATAAACACAATTTATATAAGATACTTTTTTAAGTTATGAAAAATACCACTCATTTTTTCAAGACTTTCTCACTCCTAACTTCATTCCATCTCAAATAATTAAGCTCACTGAACAGAAAACAAAAGTGTGTCATTTTTGGAAGAACATGTGAAGATTATCCATCGTTTTTCATATTATTGACAAGAGAGTGTCAATTCTGGGGGACCAATTCTGAGACCTTTGGCCATGGTTTTGTTCCTAAAGTGAGTTTGAGAACAAACAGTTCATGTACATACATGACATAGTCCCCCCTTGGTTTTTTTTTTGGCAACTTTGGAGAGATGTTTTCAGCAACTGTTGTATTATTCTGTTTTTATAGTTTCTAATCCTGCTGGTAGCAGAATATGCTTACATTTTCTCTGTTTTAATATCTTATGCACAAAGATGCAGTACAAAGTGCAGTACTGTCATGCAAAAAATATAAATACCACTCTCTCATGTGAGAATTCTGAATTATTTTCTTATTTGTTATACACTCTAGAATCTGAAATAAAAACTGAAAACACTTTGGCATACATTGCCTGTGTATGTATATCCATGCACACAGAAGTGTGTTCACATAAACTAGCAGATTCCATTCCTTGTTAATCAGCTTTATTTTTCAAGTGTGAATAAAGCAACAGAGAACTAGCAGCCAGAGTATAACATGCATTAGGGGAAATTATCAAAAACAGATGGTGTTATTCATCAATTTTTCATTTTGAATTTGGACATTTTATGTAACAACTTTCATTCTCAGCCGTGTCTCTAGTGTATGCTGACTACACTGTATAGAGAAATTTGGAAACTTGATGAATGACATCTCAGTTTTTTTTAATGAGGCTTCAAGAATAATTATTTTCCATGCTTGACTAAGCAAAGGACCAGAATTGTTTTAGAAGTATTTGTAGAATAAAATGATATATTTATTTTTAAAAGAATGGAAAACACTACCAATAAGCATTTCTGAAGAAAACATCTGATTGTAATTACTTCTCAGGGAAAGGTATTATATAAACAATTAAAGTATCTTCATATAATATATAACAAACACTATTTATGATAGTATAATATTAATTCCTTCTATATCAGTACATAAAATTACAAAACCCCAAATTCATATTAAGGTAATATTATGAATACAACCCATAGATACATTACATTTCTATTTAAAATTTTAATACTCAGGCTTTCCAGTGCAATCCCCATGAAATATAACAGTTGAATGAAATTATACACAAATTAAAACACATTTTCGATGACACAAGATGACTTGAATACTTTTGATAGAATTATACATTTAAATAAATTTATCCATTTCCATTTAAAATTCTTTTGGCATTAAGCAATGCCAAGTTAAAGCTTGAATGCTTCAGTACATCCGAAGTGTTGTGATATAATAAAGCACATGTAGCTTTAAGACCTTTGATAGTATTTGAGTAATAGGGTAGCAGTGATGGTAAAACATAGAACTAAAGAATGGCTTGCCAATATTTCTACCAGGGTCATTTAAATGGCTATGAACTCAGATCTGCCTATTTGCTGGCAATGTGGAATTTATGAATCTGACCTCATCGACAGTTGCAACTGTGTGTCTAGGAAGGGATGCAGGAATGAGGGGAGGGATGGATGGACACATGAGGTAGATAGAGAAGTCACATGCACTCCAATACACTGTCTTTCCCACCTGTCTTAGTGATTTCTACAGCTATATATGGGAAGGCCAGGGATTGTTTTACACATGCTTAAGCAATGCTCCAGATTTCATTGGAATCTGTTGTAAATGATCCTTTTCATTTAGATTTTTATTAAATTGGCTCCTTTGTCATCTTTGGTGGTATTGTAGTGTCTTTTCTGTTATTGTGATAAAATGCCATGGCCAAGGTAACTTATAGATGAAAGATTGTATTTTTGCTTTTAATTCCAGATGATTGGAGTCTATACTAGAGCAGAAACCATGACAACAGTTGGTAGGCATGACTCTTAAAGATGACCTACATTGACATATTTCCTACAGCAAGGCTGTACCACGTAAATCTTTCTGAACAGTGCCATCAAATATGGACGAAGTGTTCAAATTCCCGAGACCATGGGGTGTTGTGATCTAGGCGAGGGACACAACAACGCCATATCACTTGACAGATCTCAAATGGGAGGTTTATTGCCCAGAGGCTACCTCTGGGCAAGGGTGGAGAGAGAGAGAGAGTGGAGGGATAGGAGGCACTGGTTTCTAATAAGTGGATATAGTGCATTCACAGAAGAGGGATATATGACCTGTGGGAATAGTGGAAAATGTGTCACATCTTGGCAACTAGTGATGATGTATCCTACCTTCGCTAGCAACCTGAAGCAAGCAGTGCACATACCTAGTTGCTAACAATGGAGACCTTTCTAATTGAAACCACCATATTTCAGCCACCTGGTCTCATAATTTTGTGGCCAATGATGATGCAAAAAAATCACTTAGTTCAACTTCTAAAGTCTCCATAGGCTTTCATACTTAAAAATACAAAGTCCAAAGTCTCTTTTGAGACTCAAGGACATATTTTAATTGAAATATTCCTTAAATTATAAAAGCAAATTAATTCTTTCAGCATATAATGGAATGTGTGTGTGGGTATGTGTGTGTGTGTGTGTGTGTGTGTGTGTGTGTGTGTGTGTGTAGATCCATTCCTAAAGAAAGGAATGAGGGCATAGTGAGGAAATACTGGACCAAAGCAAACCTAAAACCCAGCATGGAAAACACAAACCTTGTAGCCTCATGTTCTTTGTCAAAGAGCTTAGATGGCTCTCACTTTCCAGATTTTCCACCTGAAACATGTCTTTTTTGGGTTGGTTCCATTCCCTGTATCCTGTTGTTCTTGGCATATATCCCATGGTTTTGGCATTACCCATATTTTGTCACACTCACTGCCACCTAGGCTTCACATTCATAGCTACACACACTAGCCGTTTAGGGCTTTTACACACAGACTCCATTTTCACATACTGGCATGTAGACTCTCTGCAGTCATGAAGGAAGATTATACAACCCATTTACTCTGATATCTTTCATGTCTATAGAGCCATAATAATTAAGGCAAGACTGCCATGCTTGGCAGTCAGCTTGGGATAGACCCTGACACTCTAGAATCACAGCAGCATCAGCTCTCATGGAGGGGGAGGGGCTTCTCTCCAAGTGTAACAGAACCCAGGGGAAATGATCCCAGTGAAGTTAATAAGGAAACTTAGTTCAGCATGACTTTAGCACCTGCTGGATCAAAACATTGTGGAATCTAAACAATTGGTTTGTTTTTCTTACACATTTAAGCACAGTAAAACTTTGGAGAAAAGTTTTCACATGACAGTTTTCACAACAAACTTTATGCATGGCTACACTGAGGCTCCACTGCAAAGTCTATCTCTTTTCTGAAGCCCTTTATGACATTTGTAAGAATTGTTTTTTATTGACAGAAAACAGTGTTCAAGAAAGGGCCTAGGGAGGAAAAAAATCCGCTAAGTAGAAGGATGGGTTCTATTGATTATGAATGCAAAGTATATGAGACTTTTCATAAGAATGGATTCCATTGACTGAAAGGCAAAGCTCAGAATTGGGGCCTAAACAGTACTTAGGATTTGGGTAGATTCAAGTGAAGGCTGATAGACTAGCAGATCATCTTCAGGTTGGTGGACTTTGACTTCAGCCTTCTTCTTGTTGTACAGGTGTCCTTCTCTTCCCTTGAAGAGAAAAGTCTCTGTGTTTACTTATACTGGTTTCTTTAGTGTTTTCTGTAGGTTGTCTTTTTCTACACTTTCTGATTTAGTTACTGTCTAAGGAGCAGAAAATTTCTTTCACAAGTTAGACACTTAGCTGGGTGGGGTCTTTCCCTGAGGATACCCTTCTCTTCATTACAGTGCAGCAGTGGAGGCTAATCCATCAATATCACCAATCTCCACCAATCTCCTTATCTCTTTCAATAAAAGTCTTGACTGCAACATTAAGGTTTTTTATTCATTTTTTTCTCCCCCTCCCCACAATTTATTTATTTTACTTTTATTTACTGTGTGTGACTATATTTATATCTGTGTGACTGTGTCAGATCTCAGGAGTGATAGACAGCTGTGAGCTGCCAATGTGGGTGCTAGTATTTGAATCTTAATTGCTGAGCCATCTCTCTAGCCCAATTCATTTTTTCTTTAAAGAGTATGTATTTTTTGTATTTCTTTCTGCCCCACTTAATCTTTTTCATTGTCGATAGACCTGGACAAATCATTATTACCATTAAACATTCTTCAAAACATTTAATATTAAGAAATTAATTATGAAAGAGGAAGGGAGAGAGACGGGAGAAACAGAATTAAAGTGAGAGAGAGAAAGAGAGAGAGAGAGAGGAGAGAAGAGAGACAGACAGAGAGAGAAGGATCAGAGAGAGGTGAGAGAGAAAAGAGAGGGAGGGAGGGAGAGGGGGAGAAAGAGAGAAATGAGACAGAGAGTAAGAGAGATATGGTATTGGGTTCATCCTTTTATGTTTGGTGCGCAGCTGAAGCAATATGGTTCATACCTGGTAGCAGGTGATGATGCCAGATGTTGCTAAGCAACTTAGAAGCTGGCTAGTGGATCTTCTTGTGAGCTAACATTCTTCCCCTTTAGCGGGAATGAGGAATTTGGACTGCTTCTCCGGGGGGGGGTGGAGAGAGAGAGAGAGAGAGAGAGAGAGAGAGAGAGAGAGAGAGAGAGAGAGAGAGAGAGAGAGAGAGAGAGAGAGAAGAAGAGAGAAGAGAGAAGATATAGAGATAGAAGAGAGAGAGAGAGAAGGAGAGAATAGATAAAGAGCGAAGAAGCAGACAGAGAGAAGCGCTCCTCGCGCATATCGCCTATCTGATCGCCGCTCTCACTCTCTCACGCCGAACTAGCTCTCGACGCTCATACCTCTCATCCCGCGCGCCGATCGCCCTCTCGCCCTCGCCATCTCTCCACTCTCCCTCGAGCCCGCCTCCCGCTCCGCCATCGGATCCTCGCTCAGCGCTAGGCGCTCTCTCTCTCGCGCCGCTCGCGATCTCGCCTCCTCGCTCGCGCGCCTCGCGCGCTGCCGTCTCGATGCTCCTGCGAGCCACCTCTCGCTCTCTCTCTCTGCCTTTCCGTCTTTTTTCGCTCTCACTCTTCTTCGTTATCTTCTTCTTTTGGCTGTCTTCGTTTCTTCACTTCGTTCCTTCGTCTTCTCTCTCTTCTTCTTCATTCTTCCTTCTTATTCCCTCTTCGTCTTCTGTTCTATCTCTCGTCCAGTGCTTCTTCTCTTACTTAGACTGAATCTTCTTCGCTGCTTATTCTCTACTAGCTTTCGTCTCTCTGTGTCTTGCTGTTCTTACGGTTAGCTAGGGCTCCGTGGTCGCTTCCCATTCTTGCTGTTTGTTTATTTCATTTTTCAAGCTGGCATTTAGTAATCTGGATTTTGTAGTTATTATAGTTAGATGTTGATTCTATGTTTATCTTTTATGGATGGATGTTTTTGGATGTTTTCCCCTGGTTTCTGTTTCCTCTGTGTCTACTGGCCTAACCGGCCTGGGATTCTAGTGATTTGTTAATTTTCAGGTCCAGCAGGGGGCTTTCCCATGGGCTTTTGTGGCCCCTAGGGTTTTGAGTGCTACCCGTGCCTCTGGAGGACCTAGTACCAGCATGGACTTGTGGGTCTGTTGCAGTTTAAGGCTCATGGGTGTGTTTTAGGAGAATATGGCAAGCAAGAACTTGGGGGAAGGTCTTCTGTGATTGTCTCTGGTGACTACAGGTTGTTTTGTGGGCCTAGAAATGGAGTGGAGGGTGTGGGGTGCAATTTACCATTGTTGGGCGTGCTTTGTCAGGCAAGGGCTTGGAGTGGGAAGGGTGTCCCTGGGTCCAGCAGTCCTCCGGGAAAGTAGACAGTGTTCTGAGGAGGGAAGAGGAGCACAGGGTTTGGGGTGCAGTTTATAGTGATTTGGTATTCTATCAGGGGAAGTCAGCGGGCAGAGCCTTGAGGCAAAAGGGGCTTACCTAGTGTCCCTGATGCCTGCAGGTCTCCTGGAAAGCAAGCAGAACGTGGGGTGGGAAATGCTGTGGTTTGCATGAGAGATAGTAGCAGCTCTTAACTCTACAAGAGAAAAAACAAAAGCAAAACAAAAAACAGTGATCAGCTTTAACGTAAGAGATTGCAGATTACCATTTTGCAAAAATTAATATTGGGATTTAGTCACATACTCTAAAATGAGTTTTTTTTTTGAGGGGAGAAATTATGAAAATTAGATTGAATAAAAACAGATGAACAAAAGAAGCTGAATATTATATATTTATAATAAAATTATACTCTAAATATTCTGGGTGTAGAAAATACCTAGATATAAACAGTAGTTTTAAAAACTCAAGCACTTAGAAACTTATGTATGTATATCAAGCCATTACATAATTTGTTTATAATTCTAAGGCAAATGGGTTGATGCAACAGCTGTTGACACATCCATATGTGCAGAGAAACAAAAATCACAAAGAGGGAATAGTGTCAGATACCTTAATGACAGCTAAATCAGTGTTTCGA